>NC_089258.1:29541184-30177161 GCF_963930625.1 Muntiacus reevesi
GGATGCCCCAGAGTCCCACCCTGGACCCTCGATCCAGCTCCATACCTGCTCCCTGAGCTAGCAAAACTGTAGCTTCTGTCAATGACTCCCAGTCCACAGCTCTGGCTTCTGCTGAGCATCAGCTCCTTCTAATTTACCTGCTTCACGTGGTGATCCCATATGGCCCTTCAACAAATTCAAAACAGAATTCACCACCCACCTCTTACAGACCACATTTCACCACCTTTTCTCTCAGATACTGGCATCTTTATTCTCACAACCTAAGTTTCTGGCGACAGTCCAACTAAACTTTCTCCTTCACCTTACACACCAAAAGCCTATTTATTTCATTCTCTAAACTGGTATTTCTCAAACTAGCTAGGGCAAAAGAGGAACCAGGCATGTATATTCCAAAAATTTTTCTCATAATTCCAAAAAATGTATCCCTATCTTCACTGAGAATCAAAACTTTTCTACATTTCCCCCCTTTTCTAGTCCCACACCCACCTTCATCTCTCACCTGGGTTCCTGTAGCAGCCTCCTACCAGGTCACCCTGTCTCCAGTCTCTTCCCTCTCCAACAATCAATTGTGCATCATCAAAACCTTTCATGACTGATTTGTAATTCATCAACTTCTCTATCAAACTTAATCAAAATCTCTCCCTTTTATTTCATTCCACATCCATATCCTCTCACTAGGCAATGCCGAAGTACTCACAGTTGCCTGAACCAGCCAAGACGTGTCAAAGGCTTCTATGAAACATCCCTGCCTTGGAAAGAACTGATTCAGTTACTTGGACCACTCCCCCATCCTCAACCCTCATCCACCCAACACCAGATAAGCCAGAGCTCAGCTCAAGTTGGCCTCCTCTGGGAAGTCTTCCCTCCCCATGACCCCTTTTCTCTCCTTCTGCCACCCTAATACTTCCAATGTTCTGTTATTATTGAACCAACGGGATCCCTTAAGGGAAAAGCAGTTTTAGCCACAGTACCAAACCCACTGCTGGGTTCACAGTACCACTCAAACATTATTTCTGAACAAATTATTTTTGAATGAAAAAATGAGCAGCAATTTTCTAAATGATTTCTTAGTTGGCTGAAAAAGATAACATGAAGTTAGAACTCAGCAAAAGTTAAAATACCATCGCCCCCACTCCCCTCCTCAATCAAGCCAGCTACCTGGTACCCTCAAGTTGGTCAGAGCTGCTTGGACTCAAGAAGCATCTCCACTCTTCTTCTCTTCAATACTTCCATGGCCTAGTGCCCATATCACCTCAGCTAGATCTGAGCAAGAAAACAATCTGATGGTTCCCATGACAACTCAGGTCTAATCAATAGGAACAGAAGTCTTGTACTTTCTTGTACTTTCCCCCAAACCGTGTATCAGAAATGCTCTCCTTATTCCAGCCAGTATAGTCCTTTTCATCAAACCCCATGACTAAGCCTATCCTGGGTTTGGGCAATAACAACCCAACCTATAAGCACAGATTCTTATTTCCCAGGTTACTGACAAAGCCAACTCTCAGACCTGAAGAGCCACCAGAGGTATGCCTTTTAAGAGCTGCAATGAACTAAAGGAAGTGGGCTATCAGACACTTAAGTCAGGGTTTAAGCTTCATAGCTCTTTGGGCTTATGACTATCAATCGGCAAGAAAAGTCACAAAATGTTTCAAACAAAGTTATACTTACTTTCACCAAAATCATCCTGGTGGATCTGCTGTTCCATTATTGGTTCAAAGTCTTTTGTCATCATAATTAGGGTCTGCTGACCTTGAAGGAGCACAAACAAGAATGATTTTGTTCTCATTTAACAAGCCTGCCATTCCGTAAGTATCTACAGCACTGCAAGATACAGAGCTGAAGTGGAAGAATTTGTAATCGAAATAAGGAAGACAGAATTCATTCAAAATGTTCTGACTCTCATTAAAAAAAAAAAATAGTTTTGACTGGGTAAGTCACCTGGTGCTTATTCTCAGCTATCTATGTATGTCAAGCTAACATAAAAATGCACATAGCCCTTCCTCCTCCACTAACTGCAAATGTTTAGTCACCAAGATACCTCTTTGAGTGTATAGCTCATCAGGGTGCTAGTTTACAGAATCTCAGCCGGAACGAAAAGATTTATAAGAAAAAAAAAAGGACTAGAAGAGCACTTTTCAGAATCAGTTTATTTTATACAGCAACTCTTCCTCTTAAGAGGATATTAAAATAAATATTGCTGACATTTTTAACTATAACTACAGACTTTGCAGCAACTTTTTAAAACAATGTGTTCAAAAGTAAAACTTAACTCAATTGTTTCAAGAAATGTTGTTTTGAAACCTAAGCACCCTAAAACTTAAGTCTTTGAGCTGTCAGGAGTCATGTCTCATAAAGTGACGAGTTAGGGACGGAGACATGCTTACCTGTGGCAAGCAGCACCAGCTCTTGGTCAGGACTCCAACTCATGACAGAGATACCACTGGCTACACTCCCGACACATTCCAGCTGAGAGAGACATTTTGAAATGTTAAGTGAAATATGAAAATATAAGCACCTTGACAAATATTTGTTATGACCGTAATCAAAATAATCCACAACAAGAACACCCCAAGGTGAAATTAAGTAAACACTTTTTCAGTAACAGGTATTAAGAGACCAGGCGTGATACAGACCATGGGGACTAGATGGGATGACGTCCACTCCATTCCTCCCGTTAAGGAGCTAAAAGATGCCTCTACAGTGGGGTGAGGGCTGTAACTGAGGTCTCTAGGAATTAAGTGTGGAATTAGAGCAAAGAATGACAAACGGCCCAGGTGAGTTCAGGAAAGCCTCTCTGAGGAGATGTTTTAAAGCATAGAAACAGGGCTAGGAAGAAGAGACTGGGGGAAAAAATGTGGTGTTAAGGCACAGAATTATTAAAAAAAAAAGCAGCTAAAAATCAGCTGCCACTAAAGTATACGGTATACACATACGCAGGAACGATGGGGGTGGCGGGTGAGGCTAAAAAGGAATTTGGCAAATAGACAGTGAACCGTCTGATAAGGCACAAGAAGGAACATGGATTCTGTCTTGCAGACACTGTGATGCCACAAATAGGGAGGATCAGCACCATCTGATGGAGACCAGCGGATTACAGGAGCTCAGTAATTAGGAAAAAATTCTACAAAATGTTTTACAAGTAAAAGCACACCTTTTAAATGTGAGAAATACCAATTTATACTTGATGGCTTTGATGTTTCTCACCAGGAACTGAGAAGAAGATTTATCATTGTACTAAATGGAACCGTTAAAAGCAAAGGTACCAGATTTACACTGCCAGGGTTCAAATCTCACCTGAAAACTGTTTGACCTTGGCCTAGCCTCAATTTCCTTTTCTGAAGAATGAGAAAACAACAATCTACTTCACAAGGTTATAATGAAAAATTACAAAATTCATGTAATTTTGCATGAAAAATACTTTTAAAAGTGCCTGGCAGGAAAAAAAAAGTGCCTGACACCCTGTAAACATTTAGTAAGTGCCAGCTGTTATTATTATCCCATGATTAGTAATATCACTCTTGTGACACATCAGTGTTAAAAAGATCACAGCTAAGGGAGTTATCAATGAAGTTTAAAAAACTATCAAGGTGAGTAAAGAAATTCAGAAACTCAGCCTTATGCTAGAGTAGAGAAGGAGGCAAGTCGTTGAAATCTATCTCCTCTGATACTCATAAAATGTGCACAAGATGAAACTGTATCACCTTAGTATCTGTAGTTCAGGGATTCTACAGTCAGTCATCAAAAAGAGGTCTACTCAGCATTCTTAAGGGAAAATATGAGCCGTCTAAACACCCCAAAGACTTCCTAAGCTGAGAAATAAGGGTTACAACTCAGGATCGGATTCTAGCAAGAGGTGAGCCATACCACACAAGAATGGCCACGTTTGAGGTTTTGTTCTTATCTGGAATGCTCTCATTGTTCTAATTAATAAACGCAGCAGACAAAACTGAGTTTAAGAAGAATCCTGAAACACAGCTAAAACCATGCCAACAATTTTCTTGTAAAGAACTGTAAAATGCAAAGACTCTAATTTGCAAAATGCCTAAATATTATGGCTCCTGATATTTTAAACATCTATGAAAAACTACTGACACGATACAAAAAAAGACGTTCGAAGATACTTGAGATTTCCTCCTTCTTGGTCTCCCTCACTCACCTGGTGTGTGGTGAGATTACAAAGCAGGACATCTCCAGAGGCTGTGGCCACACACACAGACTCCTGGTCCAGCAAGTCCTGAATACCAACGATGCAGCCACTTCCATCCTCTGGGAGAAAGCCTTCTGCCACCAAAGGAATTTCATTTTTCACCTTTCACCAAGACAAACAAGCAAATTAAGTCAATCTACTCTCAAGAACAATTCATAACATTTCTATAAGTAAAACTTTTTTTTAATGTTTCTTTTATAATACAAAAGCTTTCAAAAATTTTTTCCTAGATTAAAATCCAAACTTTCACTTGAGAAATATCACAACACTACCATCTTTAGCAAAGAAAACAGTTAATATGCTTCTTTTGCCAAGCAAACTTAAAACAAAAACCTGGTCTCTTTGGAGATACCCAATAAAACATGAAGCTAAAAAGTACAATTTTCTAAATCTACACAGTCTGGGGAAAAGGGACTAAGAATATCATTACCTAAAATACACTAGTAGCAAAATATAATTAAGGGGAGATATCAGAATTCACCCAAATAACTTCCATCAATAGCTTACCTCTCTCGTGACAGGGTCTACCTCTACCAGTCCACGTTCTGAGCCGATAAGCACTGTCCCCTGCTCGGTTCGGAGAGAGAGGCACTGTGGTTTCCCTTGAACCTGAATATTCCTGAACTCCAGGCTCCGAAGTAACTTTAGATTTCTCATGATGAAGCAAGGCCTAAAAAAAAAGTACAAATACCCTTAATGAAGCTTTATCTGAGAAATAGAAACAGCTTTATAACGACAAATGACACTCCAGTACAAGCAAAATGATTCAGGGAGCAGAGAAGTCAGAATAACCAGGAAAAAAAAAAGATTTAATCTGAACCCACAGAGAGACAAGTGATAGCAACCTAATCAATTGTTTAAATCTAGGGTTTACAAAGTGAGGCTGTGAAATCTATTTTACATTCTCACTCTTTGGAAGAGGCAAGATTCTCAACTTCAGAGTTTTTTCTTCAAAAAAGATTTACCATCAGTTATTTTGTGAGGAAGCTAAGAACACAATGAATGAGAAAACATGTTACTTTTGCACATGAGGATATCTTTGTAACTTGGCAGGTTTACAAAATTATATAAAAATCTACATGTATACATACTGGCAGGTGAAGAAAATACAATTACTTTAATATCACCAACTACATTTATAAACTGGCTTTATATCTTAATTAAAAAGTTAAAATTAAAATCAAACTGAAATAAAGAAAAGCATTTACGGCTCTCAGAGAGAAAAAACACTACGAAATTACAATAGGATCCTTCAAAACGATGATCAACAATTGGAGGAGTTTGATAACCTAATATCACTACTTCACGTAACTCCACTTTTCTGGTCTGGTTTTCACCAGGGCAATAGAAAAGCTGCGAAATGAATGATCAAAGAAAATATACTTTGGTTTGGCAAAATCAGACTTGCTTTAATGCATAACATTATCTAAGAGGGAAAAAAAAGCTTATATGCTAGATATTTATATCCAGACCCCTTTAAGGTTTATAAGTAGAATTCCCTAATTTACGTTGCTGCTGCTGCTACTGCTAAGTCACTTCAGTCGTGTCCAACTCTGTGCGACCCCACAGACGGCAGCCCACCAGACTCCCCCGTGCCTGGGATTCTTCAGGCAAGAACACTGGAATGTGTTGCCATTTCCTTCTCCATAACTTACGTTAGGAGTGACAATTACACAGACCACACTGGAATAATTGTCACCTTAATCCAAGGTGAATTCTCTCATCTTGCATTTTGTGCATATGACAACGAAAGAATAAACACAAGTCATTTCTTATACTACATAGCAGATTAAGCGCAGTTTGAATGAGGCAACATAAAATGTGAGTTCAGAGGAAGGCAAGACCACATGGTAGAAGTGAGGAACACAATCAAGGCAGACAATGGTTTTGGAAGCTTTCATGACATATATATTTAAGAACTCCTGGGAATTATTTGAACCTGTATTCTACCATGCAGACTTTTAATCTAGATCTAATCCCGTATAGAAAGCTTGGGTTTTTTCAAAGTATACAGAAATTACAGTATCTTTCATCTAAAGACACCACAAAGATGACCACTGACATAGTTTGAAAGGAAGATCTGAGATGAGAGAATGTCTGGGCGAGAGGGGGGTAAACAAGGAACAGCAAGAGATGAAAACAGGCGACAGAGGACGAAATGTATTTCAGGCTGGTTTCAGTTCAGTTCAGTTCAGTTCAGTCGCTCAGTCGTATCTGACTCTTTGCGACCCCATGAATCGCAGCATGCCAGGCCTCCCTGTCCATCACCAACTCCCGGAGTTTACTCAAACTCATGCCCATCGAGGCGGTGATGCCATCCAGCCATCTCATCCTCTGTCGCCCCCTTCTCCTCCTGCCCGCAATCCCTCCCAGCATCAGGGTCCTTTCCAATGAGCCAACTCTTCACATGAGGTGACCAAAGTATTGGAGTTTCAGCTTCAGCATCAGTCCGTCCAACGAACACCCAGGACTGATCTCCTTTAGGATGGACTGGTTGGATCTCCTTGCAGTCCAAGGAACTCTCAAGAGTCCTCTCCAACACTACAGTTCAAAAGCATCAATTTTTCGGCGCTCAGCTTTCTTCACAGTCCAACTCTCACGTCCATACATGACCACTGGGAAAACCATAGCCTTGACCAGATGGACCTTTGTTGGCAAAGCAAGCTGGTTTAGCTAATAATTATGCTGTTATTGTTGCCATGATAAGATCATCAAAATGTCTTTCTGTAAACTTGTATTCTATTCATCAATAACCTCTGGAACCAGCATAATAATGTGGAAGATAAAGGCACAAGGAACTGAGGACTCCCTTTTTCCTGTAACCTTGCTGCTCCAGTCAATGTCGCCCCAGCAATGGACCTTCCTCCTTCCAGGGGCCCTTGGTCCCAGTCTCTAGCACTCCCAGGACCAGCCTGGTAACAACCACCCCAGAGGTACCTGCACTAACCAGACAGGTGCCCCTCCAGGTGCCTGACATCTACTAACATGGAGCTCCTCCTCTGAATTCCGGAGTTATCTACACCAGCTTCACAATGTCTCTCCTTTAAGGTTAAGTCATGATAATCCCAATGGCTTCGCTTGTTTTGATCCTCAGATCTAGCTAAGTGTTGTAACTTCTTCCAGCAGTTTACTTTTTAGTTATTTCACTGCTCCTTTCTGCTTTTTGATCTTCCAGGAGCTACTTAATCACTTCTTCCTATTAAATTCTGTTGAAATACAGTGTGTTTTCTGCTTTCCTGACTAGACCCTAAATGACAGACATAGCAAACAACCTGAGTTCTCAAATCACTGAGCTTTCAATATCACCAGCCAAGGGCAGCTCACCATTCATCCCCCTTCTCCCCAACCCTCCCAGCCTTAAAATGAACTTCTCTAAATTTTCACACCCATTATCTTTATTCCTTTATCTTCTCAGAAGTGTCCTATTCCTTTTCAAGACCAGGAAAGGAGAACCCTCCAAACTTCCCAGGACCTCGGCTTATCAGTCCCTTTTTACATCTGCAATCTCCAACTCCCCTGCCCTCCATGATTCATCCTTTCTCAGCCCGTTAATGTGCTAAAGATCTCACCACAACACAGATCAATCCTGGATCCTCTTTGCAATTCTGACAACGCCTCTATTTTCTTCCTTTGCTCCTCATCCATTCACCTCTTATCTAACTATCATGTCCATGACCGTTAAGTACCAAACAGATCATTAATATTCTTATTAGATCTAAATGTTTAGCCCTGACCTTCCCCAAACTGAACACTAAACTCACATTTTCAACCTCCTACTGCTAGGATTTCTCAAATGCAAACCTGTTAAATGGCTTACTATTCTTGACCAAATTAGTTTCCCCGCTGGGGATATGGCATTTCTACTTTCTCTGCCCTTCAAGTTCTAACAGTGTTTGCTTTCCTTTTGCCCACACTTTCATAACAAACTATTCACTGGGCAGGTTACTGCCCTGCCTGTCAATGTACGGTTTGAATCCTTTACACAGTATGTAACCCTACCATCGGCTACATCAAACACTGACTGAGCACTTGCTAAGTGCTAATTCTGGACAAGAATTGACTACAGTCACTGCCTCCACAGAGGTCACAGGGTAACAGGGGAGAGGGCCACCTAGGAGAGCATATAACATGGAGAAGCACAGGGACGACATTTCCAAGAAAAAGTCGCAGGTGCCAAAAGGGGCTCACAACACATCATCTGAACTTCTCTGACCAGCTCTCTCTCAAGTGCATTGTTAGGCTTTAATTGGTGCATTAACTGGCTCAGCTGTATTGTCCGCCCCTGCAAGGAATCGGAGCTTGGGTAAAGTGTGCGACTGGGGGAGCAGCAGGTACTCCCCGCCTGCCACGCCGCGTGGAGCCCTCTGATGGCCGCGGGTGCAGCAGGTGGCAAGTCGGCAGACGGACAACTCAAGGCTCGAGGGCAGAGGTGGTCCCGCCGCACTTCACTCTGGGGCCTGCAGCAGGCAGCGGCAGAGCGCTCGGGGAATCTCTTCATCCGGACACCCTCTGGAGGACAGGACTCGTCTCTGTGCCCCCCACCACACCTAGGCCGCTTGAGCGCTCACCTGCACCGCACTCCGAGGACCCCCCAAAGAACTGCGTCCACCGCGGGTCGCGCACTCGCCTCAGTCCGCTGCTCTTGAGCTCGCGCGGCGTGCACTGGGTCGCCGTGCCGCTCGACCCCCTCCGGTAGTGGCTGAAGCGGGGCCTCGGAGAGGCTAGCCGCTGGACCCTGACGAGCGAGCGACACCAACCACGACCCCAGCGAGCTGCGCGGGAGTGAGGTCACGAGGAGGAGGGGGCGTGGCCAGCCTTCTCCGGTTCCCCTGCGAAGTACCGTGAGGAGCTGCGCTGGCCACCGCCCCCTACGCTACGTCTTCCTGTCCAGCCTATTGTATTTGACTTCTGCTTTGACGTCAGACGCCAAAGTTCAAAGATTGGCGACGGTAGGCGGAGCCTGCGGGAAACGGAGGAGCTGCGCGCGTGCGCACACCGCGTGTCTCGGCCACACGCCGGAAAGACGACCTGCTCCTGGGCCCGCCGGAGGAAGTGTCCAGGTCCCGGAGGGCGGGGCTTGCAGCCTGGGATGTCGCCATGACTACCGAGCCCGAGGACCCTGTGGCCCCCTTGGCTGCCGAGCCCGCGGTGCCGTCGCTTGTGGACCGTTACTTTACTCGCTGGTACAAAGCGGGTAAGTGGGGGAATGATGTTCGTCTCTCCTGGGCCCCATTGGCACTGTGATGACAGATCATAAGCCACGCGCACTCTCCCCACAGCAGAAGGAACTGGATCTCTGTTCCCCTTTAGGCCAAGGGAATGGTATTCGCAGAGACGTGGAGAAACAGCAGGGTGCATTCGGGGGAGGGTGCGTTGCTTGCGGGTGATAGTCTAAGATGAGATCTCCGAGGGAGGTTGGAACTGGCTTGCAATCTCCTTGAGTACCTAAAGGGTTCTAAGAGACTCAGTGATTCATAAAATGATTTAAACAATCAGGTCGAAACTAAGGTAGAGGCATAGGGAGTGAGAAAAGAGGGTGGGTTAGAAAGAGGCATTTAGATAGCAGGTGCTTCGAACTGTGGTGCTGGAGAAGACTCTTGAGAGTCCCTTGGACAGCAGAATCAAACCAGCCAATCCTAAAGGAAATCAGCTCCGAATGTTCATTGGAAGGACTGATGCTGAAGCTCCAATACTTTGGCCACCTGATGCAAAGAGCCAATTCATTGGAAAAGACCCCGATGCTGGAAAAGATTGAAGTCAGGAGGAGAAGGGGGGGCGGGTGACAGGATGAGGTGGTTGGATGGCATCGCCAACTCAATGGACATGAGTTTGAGCAAACACCCAGAGATAGTGAAGGACAGGGAAGCCTGGTGTGCTGCAGTCCATGGAGTGGCAAAGAATCGGACACAACTGAGTTACTGAACAAGAAAGCAGAATCTATTACACTTCACCACTCCCTGGTGGCTCAGTGGTAAAGAATCTGCCTACAATGCAGGAGTCCCCAGGTTCAATCCCTGGGTGGGGAAAATCCCCTGGAGAGGGGAATGGCAACCCACTCCAGTATTCTTGCCTGGAAAATCCCATGGACAGAAGAGCCTGGTGGGCTACAGTCCATGGGGTCGCAAAGAGTCAGACACGACTGAGCAACTAACACACTCTTACAAGTAGGTATCCTATTGGAGAACTTTGTATACCTTCAAATAAGAGTGATGGGAGCATCATTGGGGACCCTTCTCCACATCCTTGCTTATATTCATTCAGGGATAATAGGTGTAATCATTTTATGCAATATTGAAATATTGTATAATAGCATGTGTCTTACTGGTCAAACCTTGTGTAACCAACCATCAGGTTTATCCTAGATTGAGGGACTTCCTGGAATGCATGACTTTCAGTGCTACCATCAGGATAGTCCTGGGCAAACCAGGGTGAGTTCCTCACTCAAACTGACCAAGAAAACATGTGCTACTATATCATCATATTAAAAAGATGCATCACTAACCATTTTTTTTCCTAAAGAAATGATGAATGTAATCATCTTACAGTGAAGATAAAACAAGATGGAGCAAAGAATTAACATCACTTTGATGTTGAATGAATGATTCCATCTGGTCCAGATTTCTTTTTTTTTTAGTAGTTATAATTTTTAATTGGTCCAGATTTCTTTAACTTCTTTATAGGAAGCCTTTAGGTATATCTTTTTGAGTAATGAGGCAATACCAGTGACATAATGTATCTAGTCTTCACAATTAACTATGAACCAAAGAAAGTACCACACAGTGGCAGTAAATACTGACTCAAGAGCCATAGACTCATTCATTTCTTCTAGATGTCAAAGGAAAACCCTGTGAAGACCACTGTATACTACAGCACTCTAACCGGTAAGCAAATTGGAAATTTTAAATTATCAAAAAAAAATTTTTCTGGTATTGTAGCCCTGGTATGGTCCTGTATTGAATATTCACTAAATGATTTATCTTCCACTGTGTTGAGATGGTATCACATATACAATAGGCATTTGGTTGACAAGAATAAGTTTTTCTTTTCTTTTTTTTTTTAAGAATGAGTTTTTCAATGCTTACACTAAACAAGTAAACTTGATTACTCAGACATCCAAATGGAGGACCATACCCTTAGTCAGCTACTACCTCAAGTAACCAGCCTGTGCCTAACCATGGAATTGCCTGAGCCCATGGAGAGGCCAGGGTGGAAACACAGATGTATATATGGGTGTGCCTCAGTGCTATCTAAATGCCTTGGTACTCTTCCCTTTCAGGGGAAGGAAATTCAATCCCATTTTCTCCATTTTTATTATTGTATTCTTCAGTTAAGCTCCAGCACTAGCTGTGGAAAAAAAGTGCAGGGGAATGGGGAGGGAATGATAAGTTGAGTAAACAAATGTCAGCTCAGCTATTCTTGTGCTAGTAGGGATACCATATTTAGGAGGAAGAATTGTACCATACAATAATACAGGATCAATTTTTGCTCCTCGTAGAATATGTGTCATCACGTTAGCAGGATCTCATCCAGTTCTTCAAAGTGGAAAAACAATTAAAAGCATTTCTTATCAAATCAGTACCAACTGTAGCAGACTTCAGAACAAAGTCTCTGGGAAATTTAAGCGGGTATGTACCTGTATTTCTTTACTTAAATCCTCTATTATCATAATAATGATAGAACCAGTCAGTCTTACAACCAGCAATATATACTCAGCATACTTTACTGGCAGTTACAGATGATTTTAAGAATCATCTTTAACTTTTAACTCTAAAAGAAATTCTCAGGCCAAAAAGATAAGGTATTTCAAAAGGTATATTATCTGTCATATAGGTTCTGTACCACCATCCCTACCATCCCCAGGATAAAGGATGGAGAAAGCGGGCCTTTGAAAAAACAACTCTGGTACCAATATAAGAAGATATATTGTCCCTTCTAATTTTATTGAGCCAGTATGTCAAATTTTATAAAATCTAGGTGATCAATGCTTTTTTGTCACATATTTTCACATGTGAATTTAAAAGAGAAAAAAAAAGTTCTGCAGCAGTGAAAAAAAATCAGTCTTAAGAAAATACACAGTATTTGCTTCATATCATTTCCCATTCCTAAATCATTGCCAGTTTAGTACACATCTAGCTATACCTTGTTCCTCCAAATAGTGTTCAGTTATAGAAAAATGTTACCTCTATCCTCTACAACTCTATGCAATACCAGTACTGTTAATATTAAAGGAGGATATCACACCAAGGACAATTCAATACCATCATACAAAGCCCCCAGATAGGAAAGTTTCAGTGGATGACTTCAGTTCAGTTCAGTTCAGTTCAATTGCTCAGTCATGTCTGACTCTTTGTGACCCCATGGACTGTAGCACGCCAGGCCTCCCTGTCCATCACCATCTCCCGGAGTTTACTCAAACTCATGTCCATTGAGTCAGTGATGCCATCCAACCATCTCATCCTCTGTTGTCCCCTTCTCCTCCTGCCCTCAATCTTGCCCAGCATCACGGTCTTTTCAAATGAGTCAGTTCTTCGCATCAGGTGGCCGACGTATTGGAGTTTCAGCTTCAACATCAGTTCTAGCAATGAACACCCAGGACTGATTGCTTTAGGATGGACTGGTTGGATCTCCTTGCAGTCCAAGGGACTCTCAAGAGTCTTCTCCAACACCACAGTTCAAAAGCATCAATTCTTCAGCGCTCAGCTTTCTTTATAGTCCAACTCTCCCATCCATACATGACTATTGGAAAAACCATAGCCTTGACTAGATGGACCTTTGTTGGCAAAGTAATGTCTCTGCTTTTTAATATGCTGTCTAGGTTGGTCATAACTTTTCTTCTAAGGAGTAGGTATCTTTTTATTTCATGGCTGCAGTCCCATCTGCAGTGATTTTCATTTACTGAGTTCATACAAAGAGTTTCTGCTAATTACCCTCACTGTTCTATAAGTTTATAGAACTTGTTTATACTAGGCCTAAAGGCCTCTAATAAGGTGCCTTCTAATTATTGGTTTCCCCCCCCTCATTCAAGAAGAAAATGGACTTTAAAAAGTATGGACCATTCTTTGAAGTCTACAAACTACAAGTAACAGTATGTGCTTGTGATGTTCCTGTGATAAATCTTTGTCCAAAACAGTAACACCATTGTTACTACTAGGAACAGAGAGGGACCTGCATATGGAACCCTCTGTAGATAAACTTTGACTGGATCTCAGCACTGCTCATCATTTATTCTCCTAAGGGAAGTGACAACGAGTTAAAACACTTCTTTTTGACACAGACCCAGTGGTAGAGAAACCATCTAGGATGAACCCCTAACTGCTTCTCCCAAAAGTGGGGAGTCACAGGGACTAGTATTTTGAAACAAAATCACCACATGCAAGAGAAGTGAAGGGAAGGTGCTGACGCCTGCATACTGCCTAATTAACACTGAGTGGTGAAGAGGCCCTAAAGAACAGCATCTAGACCTCAGATGTTCACTGCAGTAAGAATCCCTGGAAGAAAAGAGCAACACATGAGAGATGCTTCCATCCGTTTCCTATGAGCCTTCCTGTAGGTATTTGTCAGAACCTCCCCAGATACATCTGTACAGTGGAGTACGTGAAACTAAAACCGTGCCATGACATTCAGACAGATTACTGTCAAAATGCAGTATTCCCTAGGGAGAGCCAGGGTAAGGAATAAATTACTCTTAACTGCTACTTAAAACTTTTGTTTTCCACATTTTCCTTAGAGTGCAGTTTTTTAAAATTAGAAAAAAGATCCCTCTTCAACAAGTCTCAGTGATTGACCCTAATGAAGTCCTTTTATCTATTAAAGTTCTAATATAAAAATAAGTGGGAATCTTAAACTAACTTTGTATGACATTGCTGTTGTTTGCTATTATACTGGATTTTATATTATTTATTGATAAGATTTCCCTTCCCTTTTGATATCTTTATGCTTGGGTATATGGAGCTTCCTCATATACAGTTAAATATAAAGTATAATAAGATAAAATATATTCTTAATACATAACGAAACTATTGTCACAGGTGTTTTTGACTGCTTTTTCCCCTAAAGCTTAGGATGTTACCTGACCCGTAGCAAGCATTTGATATATAAATGTGTGAAGAAATGAATGTTTTTTTCTGTACTTTACTCATTTTTCCTTAAAACACGAATTCCAGGAATATATGCTATTGTAACACTGAGGGCTGCCTCTCAAAGAAAAATGAAAATGTTCATCAATTAATTTTTCTTCCCTTTTATTATCAGGGGGCACAGTTTCTCACAGAACTGGCACCTTTGTGTAAGATTTACTGCTCAGATGGAGAAGAATATACCATATCTAGGTAAGTTACTTTTGAACCACAACTTTGGAGAAACAAAGGAGGTGATATTTTTCTTCAAAACAATTTTTTTTTTTTAACTAGCTGTGTTAGAGGACGGTTGATGGAAGTGAATGAAAACATTCTCCATAAACCATCTATTCTTCAAGAGAAGGTAAAAGGGGCTGGGGAAGTAGGAGCCCATCCTGTACGTTTTATCTGATTTTTTAATCATTCATCAGCATTAAATATTGTTTCCCTTCTAGCCATCTACCGAAGGCTACATTGCAGTTGTGTTGCCCAAATTTGAAGAAAGTAAAAGCGTAACAGAAGGGTTATTGACACAAAAGGAGTATGAGGAAGTTGTGCTGAAGCGCCTCAAAGCCACAACAGCTGCCTCATGCGGGGCAAGGACCGAGGTGGAATAAAAGCGACACAGCATCTTTGTCCTTACCCGGCCTCCCAGTCCGTGCACCAGGGAAGGACCAGCACAGGGGAGGCTGACTTCACACGCGCCATCTGCAGGGAGGCCCGATCTTTTTTTTTTTTCCTTTAGTAAAGATTTTCTCATCATTTTTAATGGGAAACAACTCAAATCTCATGGAAACTGTCCAGTAGGGAAATTTTTACTATTGAGTTTTCAAATCATATATTTTTTCTTCAAAATCGGTATATATTATTTTGATGTCTCACAGGTAGGTCCTGATATAGATTTGATCTGCCTGTAGATAATACAGAGGACTAATAATAGAGAATTCAGATACAAATTCAGCAGCACCTTTCCTTAGTTCTCTTGTTATACTCCTGTCCAGCTCCTGCCACATCTTGGTCAAGTAAGTCTCCATGCTGTCATTTGAGCGGTGTGGACTTGAGGTAGAAAACCCTACGTTTGCTCTTGAAATAAGATTTGCATTGAACCCTGAAGCCGGACTGAAATTTCCAACAGAAGAGGGCTCCAGGACTGGCGTGCTGCTATGCGTGCTGAGTAAAGATCTGTTCTGCTCTTTCTCCACCTCAAGTTTGGTGCTGCTCTCTGCCAGCCTCTCATTAGTCTTGTCTCGTTTCTTTTCCAATGACTTTCTAACTTTTAGTTCCTCTAGGTAGGGTTGCTTATATTTTTCCAACTCTGCTTTATTAGAATCTCGAAAAGTTTTCATCTTGGCGAGTTCAGATCCCAAGTCTTTAATTCTGAGTTCCATCTGACTTCTTATGGAAGCAATATGCTCCTCTTGGAACTGCTGTCAATTTTCTTCAGATGCTGCTTGTATCGCTCCGGCCGCTCCTCGCCGGCCCGGCTCACCGCTCACCCGCCGCCCTCGCCCCACTGGCCGGGCCGGGCTCCCCGCTCTCACAACCCCGATCTTAAAACCTGACCAAGTCTTCCTTCTTTGTCTTGCGTAACAAGCCTCAATTCTGTTTTGTCTTCAGCCTCCCAGATCTGACTACCCCTGTACTCACTGTTCTCTTGCTTTTTTCTTTCTAACAACTGGCAAGCAAGAGATGTTTTTCTGGTTAAAAACCAACAAACAAAGCATTTTGAGGAAAAATGTACTCATCATCCTGTAGCCCATTAGAAACTACTATGTTTTGACATAATTCTGTTTGAATGTTATGGCATGGTAACTGTTTTTGCGTCAATGTTACATCATTTTGAAGCTGAAAAACAACTAGCCTTTCTTCCCCCACCTGCTTCACCCCACCGAAATGTCTGGTCTCCCTTAGATTGCCAAGAAGAGGCAAGGGTGTGTAGTTTGTCTTCTCTGTTCTACAGGTTGGCCTTCAGCTCTGAACAATGTAGCATGTAACACTGGCTTCTTAATGGGGGACACATGAAAAGGCTTTGCAAGGGGCTTTGATAACATGGAAGTATTACCATGTGGTGTTAAGTAACACATGTATTTGTGGTCACTCAATCTCAGACTTCAGTTACAAGATAACCAGTGAAGAAGTTCCTATAATTCAAAGACACAGATGCCTCTGTACAGAAAAAAAGCTTTCATATTTAAAGAAACAAAAATCTATGAATTTATGGTTTAAGATTATATATTTACAATGAATTTCAAATAAAAGGGCTTTTTAAATTGTTATTTTTCCTTAGGGGCTGCAACACATACAAACATACAAATATTTGTTTTTAAATAAAAGTTATCATTGATGTGTAAATTCTGTTGGACTTCCATCATCTTTTGCTGTTCAAGTTGTAAGTTATCCTTTTCCCACCCCCACTTGCATTCTGAACTGGATGTGAAACAATGGACTGGTTCAAAATTGGGAAAGGAGTACCTCAAGGCTGTATATTGTCACTCTGCTTATTTAACTTATATGCAGAGTACATCATGCGAAATGCTGGGCTGGATGAAACACAAGCTGGAAGCAAGATTGCTGGGAAAAATATCAATAACCTCAGATATGTAGATACCACCACCCTTATGGCAGAAAGTGAAGAGGAACTAAAAAGCCTCTTGATGAAGGTGAAAGAGGAGAGTGAAAAAGTTGGCTTAAAACCCAGCGTTCAAAAAACTTAAGATCATGGCATCCGGTCCCATCACTTCGTGGCAAATAGATGGTGAAAAAATGGAACAGTGACAGACTTTCTTTTCTTGGGCTCCAAAATCACTGTGGACAGTGATTCCCGCCATGAAATTAAAAGACATTTGCTCCTTGGAAGAAAAACTATGACAAATCTAGACAGCATATTAAAAAGCGGAGACATCACTTTGCTGTCCATGGTCCTCATATAGTCAAAGCTATGGTTTTTCCAGTAATCATGTACGGATGTGAGAGTTGGACCATAAAGAAACGGTAGTACTGGAGAAGACTCTTGAGAGTCCCTTGGACAGCAAGGAGATCAAACCAGTCAATCCTAAAGGAAATCAACCCTGAGTATTCATCTTAAGAACTGATGCTGAAACTCCAATACTTTGGCTACCTGATAGGAAGAGCCAACTCAAAGGAAAAGACCTTGATGCTGGGAAAGATTGAGGGCAGCAGGAGAAGGGGATGACAGGATGAGATGGTTGGATGGCTTCATTGACTCAATGGACATGAGTTTGAGCAAACTCTAGGAGACAGTGAAGGACAGAGAAGCCTGGCATGCTGTGCTCAATGGGGTCACAAAGTTGGACACAGCTTAGCAAATGAACAATTCTCATTTCAAGTATAGAAGCTCTTTTGTGAATAAAGTTTTTAAATTATTTTTGATTTATAAGGAAAATTGTTTTAAGTGCCAGCCTGACTGTCCCCTAAGTATACCCACCAGACGTGATACAAGTAGTAGCCCTGAACCTCTGCTCTTGAGTGTACAGTGAGCTGAAAGTGTAAGCGTAAACCAGCAAATCCCCATTTCATGTAGCACAAATGATTCCCAGAGATGTCATAAAACAAAGATATTAAAGATAGTAAACGAATTATATATCTGTTTTACATATACTGTTACCTCACGGCATTCTCCCATTATTTCCATTGTAATTTAAAAGAATATTTTGGTTTCAGGGAATAAATATCATGTTTGGTGATTTTTATAAAGAAATACCGATAAAGGTCATAATGAAACTGACTGCATCCCATTTTCTTCCGAAGGCCTACAGTAAATTCAAGTTTCCTTCAATAAAATACTGACTAGCTAGGTGGTAGTTCTGTGGTTCTTCAGGATCTGGCACATATTCATTATGAGGGCTGAACCAGATAATTATCAGACAAACTTATAGAAATACTGCCTTTTGGCAAATGGCATGTCCTGTTAGATTTCAAAATGAATTTCAAAGCACTGTGATAAAAGAACAGAAAAACAGTTAACAATACAGCATCAGGACAGAACTTACAAACTGATCCTATAAGTCCACCCCACAAAAACAAAAGCTTTGAACCCTAAAATTAAAAAGACTAAAAGACGTTTATTTGTTTTATAATGAACATTCCAAAGGCACGTATATAAAATGTATGTTTACTCAGAATTTAAACAGCTTAGTTCAGTTATTCTGTCTTCTTTTGTACTTTTGAGAAGTACAAAAACTACTTCTGAGGCCAGTAGCATAGGCTTAGGCTTCCAACTACTATTCAGGGCAGAAACAGGCCAGCTATGCTAGAAGGAGAAACACAACCACTTCCTAGTGAGCGTCCCTCTAGGACTCTGTGGCGGGAGCTCCACGATCCTGCTTTTGGGAAGGGAGAGGAGCGGAACATGCATCACGACAGACTGCCTGTGCTCTGAAACCATAGAGGACAAACATGTGCTCTCGGGATGGATGACCTGTGACGGGACAGCAGAGGCCCAGTCATCCTCAGTGGACAGGAGGGACTGAAGAGCCCCCAGGCCTAAGGAAAACCCTGCATCACCGAGATGACTGTGCTTCTGCTGCAAATTAGTGTCCTAGATGAGAAGTTTAAATTTTATAAAATAGAAAGTTAAGGTAAAATATGCCATCAGCATATACTCAAAAGAGCTTCTTTGGATTAAACTGTCATTAAGACAGTTGGGATATTTGGTTTGACTTAACATTATTCAAGGCAATGTCCCATTTTAAAAATCACCTTGCAATTAGAAACTACAGCAACTACCATGGCATTTATTAGTTGTCAGAAAGCTTCACAATCAGTTTCATGATCAGAAAATAAAGCAAGATTTCAGTTTGTTTTCTCTGCAAAATTGGTGAGTTTCTGAAACATAAAGGACCATTTACTTTCTAAAACGGTCAGTATTGTCAATGGTGTTCCCAAGACCTGACCTCAAACGTTTCTCAAATTTTACCATCCACAGTTGTAACTCAGGCCCATCTGTGGTTTTCCATCTAAAGCTGGAAAGAATTGAGATCATTAGTTTCTGCTTTACTCTTAAAAATTGCAAAATTAAACAGTATTTTCTTTTGCATTTTCATTTACAATAATTTTTAAAATATGAGTTTAAGACAGAGAAATCATCTCACCTTCTTCAACAGTTTATAGCAAAGTGAGAGAAGCTGAACCAAAACAGCCATCATGGATCTTGCCTTTGTGATACACTTATCAACCTATAGTGACAGAAAGCAAGCAGATCAAATTCTTACCAGGGGGCCTTCAAAAGACTTTATCACTTAAAATTTCACCATTATAGAAATCTAAGGGATCTCAAACGGTATATAGATTAAGGCATCTGAACTGACTTGATGAATTGAGGCCCCAGAACACAGAAGCTGCAATTGCTGCTGAAGTCTCATGCCAATTTCATGGAACCTCAGGAAGAATGAATGGAAAATCAACCTGCTCTATTTCAGACCATTTAGGGGTTTCTCAGTGCACCAAACAGTGGCAGTGAACCCCTCACTTGCACTCCCTTGCACTCTATTTTGCTGCACACAAACTTCCTAAGATAAACAATAGAGGTCTTTCTCTCTAAAGGGTCTGTGCCCTAGACAGGTGATGATGGTTGAGATTTACGAGCAGCTGCTCAGTGCTATCGGAGACTCTTGTCTGGAAAATCCCATGGGCGGAGGAGCCTGGTAGGCTACAATCCATGGGGTCCCTAAGAGTCGGACATGACTGAGCAACTTCACTTTCACTTTTTACTTTCATGCATTGGAGAAGGAAATGGCAACCCACTCCAATACTCTTGCCTGGAGAATCCTGTTGGGATTCTATGGGGTCGCACAGAGTCGGACATGACTGATGTGACTTAGCAGCTTTCATGCATTGGAGAAGGAAATGGCAACCCACTCCAGTACTCTTGCCTGGAGAATCCTGTTGGGCTGCCGTCTATGGGGTCACACAGAATTGGACACAACTGATGTGACTTAGCAGCTTAGCAGCAGCAGCTTACTGCTATGGCATTAATCATGTCCAAAAAGCTAATTTATCTGGTGAACCTACTGCTCCCTAAGGTCAGTTATAACTGCAGATGATAAATGCTTCTTGCGGTTGAGGCAGGAAAAATGGAAATAAATTGTACTTTGGGTATTAACACTTTATTTGAAGAAAGAGGCTGAAAGCTAACCTAATAAAAAAAAAAAGGAGTGTGAAAGTTTCTCAAGTACCTTCCTGCATATCCCACTGTCTCTTTTACCTTTAGAAACACTTGATTCTGCAAAGGTGTCTTAATTATTGTCTGGAGTTGGTGGCAGAGAGGAACAAACTTGTTTATTTCCAGGAGAAGCATAAGCTTGTCATCATCTTTCAGCTGAAATGTAAATATGGCAGTTGTAACAATTCCAATGAAACTCCATCTTTTAAACATCAAATACCTTTATACCTTAATAATACACTCTCAAAATGAGTATTTACGACATCACTGCAGGACCAGGCGGGGGGATATGTGAATTACCTGTTTTGAGAAAGCCTGTACACTCGACGCAAGCTTCAAACCTTCTTCAGCAAAAACCTGGTAGAGAGGAAAAACGTCACTACTTTAGGTGTGTATCTTCTAGGTAGTTGGTAACAAGTACACTCGTAGGTAATTTTCATATGGAATTTTAATACTAAAACCAAAACATTAATCACCTGTCATGGAACTCCTAAGGTTTTTGCTGTACCCAGGAAAACACAAGAGTTTAACTCTATCCACAAGCAGATTTCCCAGCCCTGATGCAAACTTATCCCTGCAGAGGCTCCTCTCCATGTGGCCACCTCTAGTTACCATGGAGGATCACGTGATACTTAGAAATATTATGTTTGGGTTTCTAGATGGATCTGAAGTTCATCCCATAATATCCCCAGTTATAAAAGGGTAATGAATCTTGGAACATGAGGTCAAAAGCATTAGACCATTGGTTTCTGCTTCTGGCTTAGCAAGAGAGAATCTGTCACCCATACATGTTCTTCAACCAGCCATCTGAGGGGACCAATTCAGATTAATTTTTCACTATTGACCACACATTTTACAATTTATTAGTAAGGAGAATAGGATGATAGGAAAGAATGCTGGAAACTACTTCAGAATATTCTGGATGATTATTTTTAACTGGTACATAGAATCTTTTAGAGTGAGATAACAGGGAAATGAAGACATAGCTCTAGGTGGCAGCAGTAAGAGTAAAAAGAACTGGGTAAATTTTGAGAATTATTTTTGAAAAAAAATAATAGATCTTGATAGTAAATTAAGGTAAAGCATATGAAGAAGGAGAAAATCATTTCAGGGTTAACTAACCCTCTTTCCAACAGCCTTGCTGTCATGGGATAAACTGATCTCAGGGTCAAACAGCCCTTTACATCCTTCATTAGCCTTTAAACGGGAAGCCAACGTGTTTCACACCAACCTTCTACCCTAATGGAATGACTCGCTTAACCCACATGTTCCTCCTCATCTTTCCACATTACCACTTTCTCTTGTACAATGTCTGCTCTTCCCTACTAGCCTTCAAACCCCTAGCAGCAAGATCCCTGTCTCACAGAGTATCATGGTCTCAAAACCACCTGAAAGCTGATGACTCCCAAGTCTCTCTCCCCATTCTTGAGCTACCCTGACCTGAACGGTACATCTTACTTGAGCAAAACTAAATGCTCGATTTCCAGCCTCTAAATCCAATGTTGTCCCTCTGTTCCTTATCTCAGTAAATGGCACTACTGTTTACCCTGTTGGTCAAACCAAAAGCCTTTGAAAACAGAAGTCAGGTCATGCCACTGCAAAACCCTCGATGGGTTTTCTATCATTCTTGGAAAAAAAAGAAAAAAAGTCAAGGCTTTCCCCAAGACTCAGAGACGTCATACGTCACCACCTTCCTTCTTGTTGACTCCATTCCACCCACACGGGACACCTGCACTTCCTATGCCTCAGGGCCTTTGCACTTGCTCTGTCTGGCTAAAATATTCTACCCCTAAGATACCCATCTAGCTCACTCTCTAAACACTCTGCTCAAATGTTACCTCCTTAAAGAGGTCTTTTCTGACCACTCCTCTACCACTTATATGTTTTTTTCTCTAAGTACTTATATATAGGGATTATATATACTTAATTGTATATTGTCTATCTGCTACCACTAGAATGTAAGCTCCATGGGGAGGGGAAGGGGCTTCCTTTTGTTCACTTTTCTCCACAGAGCTCTTAACCCCAGGATCTGACACACCAGTACAAATGCAATGACTATTTGATAAACATTGTATATAGACACTTCAGCAGATGTTGGTTTAATAAATAAGCTAACACAGGAAGAAGGTGAGTGGTGGATATTTTGCAGTGAAATACTCCCTACGATGTGGTCTGCCTTGGAGTGGATATGGGTCAAACTGAACAAAATGAATCCAGAATTTACTCCAACTTTTTAAACAGAGAAATAGCTCACTTATAGTCAGTTTTACAGGAAATTCCAAATGAAATATCTTCTGTAGTTCTTCTGACTCTGTTGACCAACATCCTCTCAAGCTGAAATCCCTTTCCTGAAGAGCCTTAGGTGAAAGCACATGGGAATGCCAAAGGAAACTATACAAAGGTGATAAAGTGATAGAAATTTCAAATTTCAAATGCAAGAATGCCCTTGGTTCTGGAGAGGCAAACAGACTACCATGAGAGTCAGGGGAAATAAGAAAGGCATCTTGTAATCTCACCCATCTAAGCCTCTAAATAAGAGAGGAGGATTAGGGTTAGGCTTGTGTGAAATTTCATAAGACACACAGTGCAGAAGGGTAGGTGTCGGTGTATCTGTCTCTCCCTGAACGCCCTAAATCATCGGGACGACAGAAGAAGGAAACAAACATGTACCGAGAACCTGTAATGGTCTCAAGTCTGTGACAGATGCTTTCTTATGTGTTTCCTCATTTAGTCAATACCATTCCTCCAGTTCAGTAATGAAGACATCAAAAAGTTTTCCTAGTCTTCAGGACAATATAAGAGATAGGCATCTGCTAACAGGATATTTTTACCTACTTAGGAAAACCTAAAACTTAATATTCCATCTAGTGACTATCAAAGCCCGTTGTACTTTATCGCTATGTTTTTTTTCCAAAAAGATAACCGTTTCTTAGATTTAGCTCTAAAATATGCTATGCAAACCCTTGAATTTTCTATCACTCTTGTACTATACATGTGTGCTGTATATACAGGTAAACACACTAATATGATATAGCAAATCATTTAGAAAACCATCTGTTACAAACTTGTAGTCCAGAATTAAAGTATTATCATAAAATGGAAATTAAACATACCTCTAGTTGATGAATTAAATCCTGGTAAGTTTTTAGCGGCCCCTCTCCCCTGAAATAAAATAATTATTAAGGAGGTAAGAAAAAGTTATTGCCTAGAAATTGATTTTATATTAAAGTTTTAGAGTATCCTGTGTATTTACAGATCCAAAATTTTGAATAATAATATTGAAGAGACAAGTAATATTGTCACGCTTCTTAAAGCAGCTTTAATATTTAACTCTTACCTCTTAAGGCACTTTTAAAAACTGGTAAACATTATATATGTCAATTTTATAATGTAAAGAAAATTAAAACTGACATATTTAAGTTTTATTTTTCTTTTTTAACTTTCTTCATTTTGCTTTATAAACTCAAGATATGAGATCTGAAAATAAAAGGCCTTTGTTCCATAATGGATAAAAGATGAGACCAAAAATCAGGAAATTCTCATTTTTTATTCTAATTTCAACTATGGCAAGAATTTAGGTGATTTTGATGAGGCGCGTCAGTTAAGTTTCAATTTTGAGTCTATAAAATAAGTTAAACAATATTTGTGCTACCACTCTCATCAAGAAGATTAAGGAATATCACATTGAAAACTACCAAGAAGAATTAAGAACTTCACAAGTGAAAAGTAAATTACAACAAAGAGCAGCAGAATACATTAAGAAGAGCAGCAGCCTAGACATGAAACAGAAGATCTGAAATCTAGTAGGTACCGGTTTGGCCTTTAATAGCTACTAGTTATGAACACAATGTTCTTTTACTCTGATAAACTGTTGTAAAGACAAACGAAATTATGAAGCAGAAACCACTTTAAAAACTATATGACACTGGAATGTGTGGAATCTTTAAAAAGTATGCATTAGAAATGCATTAGAAAATCTAAAATACATAAATTATAATGAAATATGAATAACTGTAAATAAATGACAAAGAAACTATATAAATCATTAAGACAACCTGAAATAATAGCCTTAAGAAAAACTATAAAACTGCCCAGGAAAATTACAAAACTGGTACTGTGAAGACTAACAGACGAGTCTCAGAAAAAACCAACTAGATGAGGCTGGTAAGCCATTGTCTTAAGGGAAAACAGAAAAACTATTTGGGGGAGAAACAGGTATACTGACAAGGTGGGTAGGAAGCAAAGCCAGCTTGAGAGTTTATGACAATTATATTACCGAGACTTGCAAGAACAACACACGGTGTTATCCATTACAGAAAATCCACTTTATTTTCCCAAACGTCAGTGGCTCCTGTTATGGTTATTAACCACACCCCAGGAACAAGTCCCCTCCACAGAGTTAGTTATCCCTTCTCTTCCCAATAGAGCCTTTCATGCTTCCCAGTCTCTGGGCTGCATGTCATCCCTTGCCAAGATCCACTATTCTGACTCAGAAACAAAAACTGCTGACCATAGAATCCTGAAATATCCTGAGATAAGAAACAAGAAATAAAAGGGGCAGTCACAAACTTAAAAAAAAAAAAATTCTACTGATGAATCCTTTATTTGGGAAGATTTTATATACCAAGGGTTTCCCTGGTGGCTCAGATGGTAAAGAATCTGCCTGCAATGCAGGAGACCCGGCTTCAATCCTCGGGTCAGGAATATCCCTGGAGAAGGGAATGCCAACCCACTCCAGTATTACTGCCTGGAGAATTCCATGGACAGAGGAGCCTGGCGGGCTACAGACAGGGAGGGTCACAAAAAGTTGACATGACTAAGCAGCTAACATTTTCACTTTATATACTAAACTACACTGGGTAAGTAAAAATTTATTTCTTCAGTTCTTAGCAGTCAAAAAAATTTTTAATCTGATTTTTATCACCATGAGATAACTAGCATGATTCCAGCACAAAGTAAAGATGTCTGTTTCTTCAGTTAATCTTCACATTTCAGTTAACCACACGCTGAGTGTAGGGAAAGAAAGAAATTCTATTTTACTTTCTTTTGCACACTTGACTCATCAGATTTTTAAGTGATGTGAACTGAGAAAGGAGGTCGAAACTAGTTTGAGAAAATTCAATTCTGGGAGAAGGTTGCTAAGAATTAAGAACAAAGGAAGAAAACCACCAAAGTGGGGGACAAAAAGGTCTCCAATGATGGAAAATATGGAAAGGTATTAACAAATGACTGCTGACCAGAGGCAAAACTATTCAGCTCCTATCATTTCTCTTGAAAAGGTAGAAGACATCATTAAGACAAGAATGAATGTTTCTTCCTCATTCCTAACCTTCCTTCCATATGAAGAGATCCTCACTAGCATAGCATCCCAAACTTCTCCCTGCTCTCTCACTTATCTCACCCCTCAGAAGAGGGTGGACATTTACTGATTTTTATCTTCAGTCTTTTTGGTGATTTTGCAAAAATAAATTGGACATGGTAGCCCTTTCATTTTTCCTTTTTCTCTTGGTACTAAAGGTACCCTTGGAATATATCTGGTCTTTCAAGTGTTTTAAGAGATACATTCTGCCCCTATGGGGTAATATTTCTTAATTCTAGGTATTATTTTTAAAAATCTATTTGCCTATGGCTATAAACTACATTATTCAGTATCAGCTTTTATCAATATAAATGCCACTGGCCCCCATCTGCCTATTCTTTTGCTTATTTTTCAGTTAGTTCAGAATTTGGGTGAAGAAAAAGCGGCTCTTTATTGAGCCTCATAGCCCACACAGTGGTAGAGATCCCAATTAGTTTAGCTGAGCTTCAGACTTCAGACCAAATGGATTACATTCCAGAATATTGAAACAACCGGCAGGTGTGACCCACTGCTGGTTATAATTTCAAAATCAAAATGAGCAGAAGAGAAGCCATAACACTGAAGATATCAAGTATTCTCCAGTTTTGAAAAATGAGTAAGATACATATCAGAAAATGAGTGAAAAGTCTGAGGTCATTTCTTGAGAAAATTCGAACAGGTTATTGAGTGCATAACTGATTAAAGTTTTAACAACACTGAGATACTATGCCATATGTATAATCTTCCACTGTTACAAGAAAAGACAGAGAATGTAGCTCAGATAAATGTAAAGTTAGGGAAACTCTCTGCTAACTTGAATGCTGACCCATGGAGGTGTGGCACCCGACTGACATGGCAGATCTCATGGCTCTATTCTTTGATCTGTGCATAAGCAGTCACTGTGTAAAGATTATTTTAAACTTACTGATGCAGGCTGGGGGAGACACTGATATGTGGGATGAAGAGAAAGCAGGAAGCAAAATTATTTCAGAATTATGGAAGGAATGGGACACAAACCTAGAAGAGGATCCCATCTAAGTCTAAATCCTCGTTAAATGAATGTCTTCTTGCTGTGTTCACTGAACTGTCATAAGAACTACTACTTATATAGTCTTTTTACATATATTTGAAACCAACTTTAACCTATCAATGACATAACATGGCACTTTTTCTTTATACCAGATATCATTAAATTCATTTTAAAAGGTAATGTAACTACATTTACCTAGTAAATAAATACAGAGAATAGGCCATACTGGACATGTTCCTTCCATATAGAACCATCTCATTCTCCTGATCCTCCCACTTCTCAATCTCGCAGTTGGCATCAGAAGTGAGCAAACCCAGTTTGAGTCCAAGCTTCGCTATCTTGGCTTGCTCCTACAAAACATACATTTTAATCACAACGATGTAATCATTAACTATGTAAAAGACGGGAAGTAAGACTATTGCAAAAGAGATCTTACCTCAGAGTCAGGCTTGTCTGCCTTTAATGATCTCAGGTTTGCACTATTCTTCTGTGACAATAAAAAGATTAGAGCATCTTAAAAATCGGTACAGATAATTGTAAAGACATGCAATAGTAACGGAAAGCATAACAAAGTACCTTAACAGAATTTTAATTAAAATGTTTTCAGTACATACTTAAACTATATTAAACTGTTTAAGTAAAAACAATTATGGCTGACCCTTGGAAGACTCTTGAGAGTCCCTTGGACTGCAAGGAGATCCAACCAGTCCATCCTAAAGGAGGTCAGTCCTGGATGTTCATTGGAAGGACTGATGTTGAAGCTGAAACTCCAATACTTTGGCCACCTGATGCAAAGAGCTGACTCATTGGGAAAGACCCTGATGCTGGGAAAGATTGAGGGCAGGAGGAGAAGGGGACAACAGAGAATGAGATGGTTGGATGGCATCATCGACTCGATGGACATGGGTTTCGGTGAACTCCGGGAATTAGTGATGGACAAGGAGGCCTGGCATGCTGCGGTTCATGGGGTCGCAAAGAGCTGGACACGACTGAGCAACTGAACTGAACAACATGGGGATTAAGGGCGCTGACCCTCACCTTAGCCAAAAACCTCTGTATAACTTAAAAAGAGTCCACCCTCCATATCCATAGCTCCTCCGTATCTATGGTTTTGCATCTGTGGACTCAACCAACCTCAGATGGTGTAGCACTGTAGTATGTACGACTGAAAAAATTCACTAATAAGTGGACCTCAAACTTCAAACCCATGTCGTTCATGGTTCCACTGTAATGACAAATATCTGAATATGTGGGTTCAGCTCTGAACAGGTAGGTAGTTAGAAATCTGGGGCTATGTGTTTCAGCCTCTTAAAGACTTCCGCAGTCTTCCCACAGACCAATTACTACACACCCAAACCTCCCTGGCCCCTCCACTAAATTATTCTTAAGAAATGATGTAATGAAATTAACTGCTACATGCAGCTTTCAATATCTTCCAAATGTTAGGACTCTGGAATTCATTTCCTTTAACCAGTTTGCACTTTTGAGGGATAAATTTCAGCCTCCTGGTTTCACTTACATCCAGATTCCTAATCCTATATCCCACGTTATATAGGTAATTATACTTAGAATTAGGATTTACTATTTGAACCAGCATGTTTTTATGGCCCCTAGCTTTGAAACAGCAAGTTAGTGTCTATGTAGGCTATTCAAAACTCGAGTGTATTTCCTCTGGGGCAGAAGAAAACATTGTACACCAGTTTGTTTACCACGCTGGCCCACAGGTGATTGCTTACTTGTAAAAACCACTACCTAAAGCAATGTTTCTTTGAAAAATATATTCAGAAGATCTCTGGAGATGACAGCCCAAGTTGGGTATTCCCTGCATTCTGAGATCTGGTGGGAACTCCCCTAGCTGGGGCAGTAGTTCCAGAACAGCTGGGCTAGCAGAGATAAAGGGGCCAGGAGACCAGGGAGCCATTTACATTTTAAAGAAACCATTTATTTAAATCACATACACACACCTCCCAGAGTATATATTCATACACATGGACACAAAGTGCAAATTATGATAAAACACGCGCGTGTCTGCTTAGCTTAAGAAGGTAACTCTGAAGTATATGTGTACTTCTCCATTTTTTGTTTCCCTTATTATCACCATGATTTACTACTTCTGACCAGCTATTCTGTCACCAGTTTAACTGCAGAACAGAACAACTGCAGCTTTTCCTTTTTTTCTATCCCACAGTTTATATTTGTTGTGTACCATAAAAGAAATGGGAAGAGGTAAAGGACAGAAGATAAATTCAGGGAATCTATAAAGTTACACACACACACACACACACACACACACACACACACACTCACATATACTGCCTCTTGGGTTCATTAGAAAATAAGCAGAGATGACCAATGATTTCTTTGGCTCCATGTATAATTACATCCTCTATATTTTCTTCCTTAGTCTAGTAGACTATAAAGCAATTGATAAAAGTATTTAAGAAAGTTAAGAATACCCTAGAGGTTTTTAGGTTTTATTTTATTTGGAATTTTACACTCCACCTTTATTCTTTTCAATTTAGCTGTGTTTTCATTGTTTTTATTTTTAGTTTTACAAATTATTATTATTAAAGTGTTTAATGAAGACTGAAAGAGAATTGCCTGAAAAGGTACAGAAACCATCCTAATAATACAACCAAGCTTGCCATCTAGTGGACACTATTTTATAATGCAGTCAGATGCATCAGTTTTAGTCGGATAAAGCTAAAAAAACACTTCACATGTCTAAAAACAAACAAAATGGCTTATTTTCATCAAGGTAGAAGGCATTCAGAAAGTTCTTAGTCTGCATAAAATGGTTCCAACATGACCTTGTGAATCAGACCCAAGCTATTAAAAACAAAAAACCCTAGACTTCAGATTACGGCTTCTTATATAAACCATAAAATCCATTACCTATTCCTTCAACCCCCATACCAAACACAAATAATCAGACTATGGGCTACATCTAGAATGCTACTCAGAATAACAATTCTGAATAGTCCACATTTAATATCCTCACTTTTTTTTGGTAATGTCAGTTATTAGAAGTTGCGGGGATGAGCAACAGGCAACAAGAGCATAATTTGAATTCTGAATAAAAATATTCTCAAGTGGACAAAGGTCTTCTACTTACCATTGGCTTTGGAAGTGAAAGGTAGCCATACTTCTCTCCTGCAAATAACATAATATAACTTAAAACAAATTTCCCACTACTCACATTTAATTTTTAAAATATTATTAAATAAACAAATGTTAGTACATTAGTTTTGATAATTTAGTCTAGTAATTACATATGGCTGAGGAATAAGATTGTAATTTGGTTTGTGAACATGAAAAAAAATGTATTTGGCACAGATTTTGATTTATAAAACTGTTTCTGAAGCACTGTCTTCACAATTTATGTTTAATACTCCCTACATCAAGATGACATTTTTGCTCTCCTTACTTCTGAGTTTACACCTCTAGATAAATTAAGTCCAGAATTAAGTTCCAAAGGCCCTCTCATCTTATGAGGATGCAAAATGATTTCTCATGACAACCTAATTGAGGTCCACTTTCAATATCCAGAGCTTTTCTGCATCTCCAAAACAAAATTAACCACCCAAGGACAGGAAAACCTCATTATTTCACTGAAGATATGCTCTAATATTCCATATTAGAAGTTCTTATAATTAGTTTTGGTCCTGAAAGGGACTTTACATGGCATGATCAATCAGAAAAAAAATTCATGTTCTCAGTGGTAGGACTGGGGTATTACAGAATTTGGATTAGATCAAGCCCAGTTGCTATCCTCAATCTGTCTCTTACCTCTACACTCATCAAATCCTACCAATATTACTTGTAAAATTCTTCTTCAATCAGTCCTCTTATCTTCATTTCTACTATTAACATCACAGCCCCATTATCTTTTGTCTGGCTGGATCACTCCCTTATTCCCAACTCACACACCCCCATGTGAGTTCATACTCATCCGTAAGCATGCCCCTCTTCCTATTCACCCCATTGCAGTGAACAGCATCTCATACATCCAGTCTGCCAAGTGACAGAATAAGTGCAGAGCCATGGGACCTGGTACATCCCTATAAACTACAGGCTAGTCGGAGTAACTTCAAGATGGTTCAGAAAGAACAAAGGAAATTCAGCTTCCTTAACTAAGGGACAGAATCTGCAGGCTATGAGAGAAAGCAAGAATTTGACATTTATTTGTCTAAAATAATCTCAAATTCTAAATGTTGATACACACTCATCTCTAAGGAAAGGTGGAGTCTTTTTGATCTGGTCCCTTCTAATATAAACGGGGATCATGGCCTCCCTAAAGGCAGAACTGGATGAAGGCAGAGAGGCAGGAAGACAAAGATTGATTTATGAATTCTTGACACAATCCCAGGAGGCCCTATTATGAAATCTAAAGGTCTCTTGGTAAGGGGACAACCACCTAGCTCTCAGACTGACTTCAGATATGCAAACACTATAAAAGCTCTTTTTCACTGCTTAGCATGTTGTTTGCTGCCTAATTGGTTGGCTAACTGATACTTGCAAATATATCTGATTAGTTTCCCAATCAGGGGAGTCAAAATTTGCAGAGTAGAACTAAAGTGGTAAAATAGAGTAGAGGCTTTCCAATCATAGTTATGAGTTATAACAGTAGCAAAGAGAAACCAGAATCTGAAGGACCCAATCTGTCCTTCGCAAGGGGCAGGTGTGAGGTAACAGGCAGGTTTGTCGAAATAACCATACAGAATAGGAAGAGCATCACAGTCACACTGGCTCAGCTCATCAATGACAGCTAACTCAGAGTTGGACTTCTTTGCAGGAAGAGCTATATTTATGAGCTTCATCATAACAGTCGGGGGGGGGGGGGGGGAGGAAGAAATTAAGCAACTCTGACTCAATTCACCCCATATAAGTAAGGATGCCTCTCAACAGCAAGATACTACCAGTTAAAGAATGGGTGTCCCATTGATCAAAGGCAGCGGTTCCATACCTAAAGAGGAATTTCTGTTCAATACTTAGGAAGTTAAGAAAATCCTGATCTGGGGGGACAGGTTACCCAAACCTTAAGAAAGACTGGGAATCTTCTCTTCATTTCTTACACAAGTCTTATGGTTAAATGATCATTTTCTTTAAATATGGATCAATTATAATCAATTTACCTTTTAGTATACAAAACTCGCCTCACCATAAAGACCCATTCAGCTATAAGTACTTTATCAAAGCATCAAAATAATGTGCCGTTCAGACTAGCTATCGATTTTTAAATGCAGAAGCGTGGTAAGCATTTATTACATTTTACAAATCACATTATATCTACAAAGTCTACTATTCTCTGACTTTTAAATAAATCAATAATTATGCTAGATGGGTATTTTTAAAAATATATGTTTAGATGTTCATATTCAGTAAAAATAAATATGTAATTTGATGTTATTTTGACTTTAAATGACATTTTAAACAAGCATGCTGACACTAACAGAAGCCATTAAGAAGGAAAAAAAACATAAAAACACATAAACAACTGGACACACAGTACAATGGGAAATAAAAATCCAAGTTGATATTAAAATAAAGAGTAAAAATGATGCCTCTGTACATTGTATGGTGCTATTCTACACGTTGTAGAAATACCAGTGAACTTACCCATCAAATGAAATATTCCAAGATTATGTAGTCATCAAGGAAAGAGATTCCATCCAAGTGGAAGGAAAGCAATTTGAAAATCAAATAACTACATTCATTTCATTATGAAGTTAGTAGAATTATATCAGAGAATTACTGTACTATAGAAGAGCTTTTGTACTAAAACTAAAAAACAATTTATAAGAAATATAAAAATGACTTAATATCAATAAGAAAGCTAGAATGTTAATATTAATTCAAAATAATCCCCTATACTGTTGTACAACAAATTTTACTGCTTTGATACTACATTGAAGGACAAGTAATATTTTTACTATTTTTTGTGTAAGATACTTTATTATAAAAACAATCCAGTTGGGTTATAAAAGTTATTCATTTGGCATCTGATGTTTTTGACATTAAAAAATTAAGTCACATTAAAATATGAATATATTTCAATATATGGACAGTTTCTCACCTCGTCTTCCTTCAAACACATCATTGATTTCTCTCAGCAGTATTGACATATCACTAATTTGGCATTCCCAGGCTTCACAGAATACATCTAGATTTTCTTTAGCAATTTTACTAGATGGATGCAATGTCAAAGTTTCAGCAGCAGAAATTATCTAAAGAAACAATACACAGGTTTAAACTTCAAAATCTTACCTCTCAGAATCATGCTGGAAACCAAACTTAAAATCAACTCAGTGACACAACTATCAATACAAAGTAACTTCCACATGTAAGTCAATACATTCCACACACTGGGCAATATAGACATACATAGTAGAATAAAACTGTTTCTTACAATCTTATCTACAGATAAACAGTAGGCATTATTGACATACGAGCCTTTATTTTGTGAGCAATTATCTTTATTCAAGGAAATAAATATTCCTTGAAATAAATATTCCAGGAAATAAAGTTATTTCCATAGCATAACTCAGAGTTAGACTACAAAGCATACTGTATACTGCAGAAGAGATGGTGTAGTCGTGGTGGTAGGAGCGATGACGGCAGTGATGACACCAGCATTATTGGTATCAGTACTGGTACTGGTCGTAGTGAAGTAGCAGTAACGGTAATAGAATTGGTGTTAGCACTGGCAGTAACGATGATGGTAATGGGAGTAGCAGTAATATATGCATATACCTACGAGTACATGGTAGATACACCCTTGAGGTACTGTGCTTGACATACATTAGTATTAATCCTCCAACACAGAAACAAAATATTATCCTTCTCAGGTAGCATTATTCTGATTTGACAGCTGGAGAAAGTGAGACTCAAAGATATCAAGTAACTTATATCTGGCTCTTCATGGGCACTGTACCCATGTTCCAGGTGTTGCGAAAACAGTTGTGAAGGAAACAGATCAATGTTCCTCTCTCATGGGGCTCATATTATAATATGGGGAGACAGATGATTAAAAATGTGTAAGGAAATTATGAAATACCTTCAAAAGATGATAAATGATAAGTATAAAAACAAAGGGCAAGGAGGATGGAAGGTATTAGGTAGTCCCAGTATTTTAAGCTAGGTGGTCACTGGCAAAGGTGGCATGTACATGAAGAAGTGAAAAAGGTGAGGCAATCACAAGGAAGCCTGGGCAAGGCATCTGAGGTGAGACATTTCTATACATTCTAACAACAGCCAAGCAGGCCAGCGTGCCTGGACTAAATGGGGAAAAGGAAGGTCACCAATCATTTTGTGATGCAGAAATGCACAGAGGAGGATAGGCTTTACTCTGAGGGAGCCAGGGAGTCCCTGAAGAGCTTTCAGAAGCTGACATGTGATGGAAAAGAATAGGAAAAAGAGAAAGACATAAAACTGAACCACTTAGCCGTACACTAATAAACAACACAACACAGTAAATCAACTATACTCCAGTTAAAAAAAGGAAGCCGATACGGTCGGGGCTGCCTGCGAGAGAATTGGACCTAGGCGCTCCTCCTGGGTGGGCACAGTGCCACAGGCACAGGCTTGACAAGCAGGTGGCAGCTTTACGAGGAGAACAAGGTCCCCGTCCTCAGGGAAGGTGGGGACACAGCCCGCCAGCGGACGAGAAGCTAGACACAGCGGTGAGGCGTCTCAACGGGACCCCTGTACAGTATGCCGACTGTCCAGCGGTGCCTTGGGTGTGACGGGTAGAAGAAATATAAAACCGACACTGCCAAGCAGAGATGGCCAGAAATAATATAAACTATCCTAGAGGTGTGCTCTATTTTCTTAAATTACCCCTTTGAGAGAGAGATAAGACCAGGGATAAAAGCTGGGGCTAAGGGAATAGAAAAAGCCTTTCAAGTTGTAGAAATTGACAACAGCCTCTATCTATCACCTTCCTGGGAAAGAAGATAAGCTTTTCCTAGTATCCCTGCTGCACGGAAACAGTAAGCAGAGAATTACAACCATAGAGCTGGTAGAAACTGAGGACTACAAGTGCTGACTGTAAATCACAGGAGATCCAAACTCCAGTTCTACTGAAATACACTTACAGCCAAAGCAAGTAGCATGACTCCCAAATGGACAAGTAAATTTGGAAATCGTGGTCTCCCCCAATCAAGAGAGATTCTCTGGTTTTAACAAAATGCTCAGCAGGTGGTCACTGTGGGTGGTCACTCATATAGTTTCTGCTTCCAAGCCTTTGACACTGTCCTCTACAGGGGAGCACAAACATCCATCCAGCATGACTCTTGAGAGACAGCACCTACTAAGATGCTTTTGCTGTTCTCAACTATCAATCCAGGGGCTCAACATCTGTCATCCGATAATGCAAAAAAAGGAGTAAGTCCTTTTGACGGTCATGATAAATACTTGGTAAATTGTATGTTAGAGCTTAGACCTAAAAAAGGAGGTCTGTCCCTCAGGTTTTCCCTTAATTTGACAGAGATATTTTAAAATGGGATATCCATCTTTAAAATGCTTTAAAAAATTATGAAAACACAGTACCATTATAGAGAATTCAGAAAAAAATAACTCACAATTCTCCCTAACAAGTAGAATATTCACTTCTGCACAATCCTATGGTCATTTTCATATATATGTACATTTTACATGTAGCAATTATAGCATATAAACAAATTTGTATCCTGCTTTTGTCACTGAACATTTTAATAAAAACCTTTTGATGCTGCTAATTCTAGTTATCATAATTATTATTCTAATGTCATAATATACTACACTATTTGCCTAATTTTTGTTATTCGAATCTTATTATAAGCAATGTAACAAATGTTTTTACTTTTCTTTAATCTCCTTATGTCTTTAGGAATATTTGGGTCAAAACGTGAGTATTTTTATGGCTTGTTACATAATGATAACTTAGTCTGCAAACATGTCATAACAACCTACACTGTAAACAGCTTTTCATTTAAATAGGTACAATCTATAGCATCAGTTAAATGAGCCAATCTCTAGTTTGGCAGTTGACCAGATAATCCAGTGGAATGTTCTGACACATTATCAACACAAATTCCATTACCTTCATTTCTCTCGGTAGATTTGGCCCGTAGCTGTACAGACTGTGTGTGTCTTCCTTGTGCACAATTTGCTATGACACTCAGATAAAACAGAATATAGAAGGAACGATCTGCTGTTCATCATACCTGCTGGCCAGTCACCTGAAATGTCTCCTCTGCATGTAGACAGGTTATTTCAAGAGGTTCTGTCCCAGATACATGTCTCAACAATCGACAGGTCTACAAGAAAACATTTTTATAGTTCAGCTTTCTCCTTCTTCACAATACATAGCATCATTTTATAATTAATAAAGAAAATAAAACAGGGCTTCCCTGGCGGCTCAGTGGTAATGAATCCATCTGCCAATGCAGGAGACACGGGTTTGTTCCCTGATCCGGGAAGATCCTGCATGCTGCGGAGCAACTAAGCTTGTGCATTAGAAACATTGGGCCTGTGCTCTAGAACCCGGGAGCCACAACTACTGAGCCCACGTACTGTAATTACTGAAGTCTGTGCGCCCTAGAGCCTGGCTCTGCAGTAAGAGAAGCCACGGAAATGAAAAGCTTTCACACCACAACTAGAGAAAAGCTCACGTGCAGCAATGAAAACCCAGCACGGCCAAAATACATAAATATAAACAAAATTATAAGAAAATAAAACATTAAAACCTAAAAAATAATTTGTACATTAATGAGAAGATTATTAGACTATACTGGTTCCAAACAGACTCTCTAGGAGCAAAACTGGAACAAACAAAGGTTGAACATATAAAGTATTGTTTCTACTTCCCACCTGAACACTGTAAGGTGGTCACAAAAGAGAGAGCCAGGAGAAATCCTGAGACTTCCCCGGTGGCCCAGTGGTTAACACTCCACGCCGCCAATGGAGAGGGCAGAGGTTCAGTCTCTGGCGAGGACACTAACATGCCACATGCCACACGGCGTGGCCAAGAAGAACAGAACCAGGAGCAATCCTGAAAGATGTGTCGTGCCCACATACTTCACGTGTGAAGAAATGTGCTTCAGAGAAGGACTTACCCCAGATCTCTCAGCTAAACTATGTCAGTTACCACAAGCTACACATTCTTTCTGATAACAACACTTCTGTCAATTAGCACACCTTTTACGGGAAAGAACCCTGGATTAGGCAGACTGATATAATGAATAGAGTCTGTATCAGCAAAAATTATTGAAAATCTTGAGGCTTAACAGTCTGAACTGACCTGATCCAGTCTATTTCTGTCTGAACTGGTGTATTCCAGTTTAGATCAATCTATGCTGGTCTAGACCAATCTGATCCAGTCTGAATCACTGTATTCTGGTCTAAACCAGTCTGGATTGGTCTACCCCAGTCTTCATTTAAAATCTGTAGTATTCTGATCTGACCAAAATAAAATTTCAGAAAAAAACACTTTTAATGATTAAATTAAAATTTCAATCATCCTCAAATTAGTTCCTCATGCATTTTTTTTTTTTTTTTTTTTTTGCTTTAGGATTGACAGGTTTGATCTCCTTACATAGAGAGCATAAACACTGAGAGGGGGTAAATAGTCCCCCAGAAATACAGGCCTTACAGCAGTTTATATCCTTACTAGTATTGATCTGTGCATTTTTGGTTGGCTCCTGTCCTTAAAATATGTACTTTCTAACCAATCAGTTTAAAGTTCACATTTTATCGTAACATCTTTATGGCCCTTGGATAGCAAGAGGATCAAACCAATCTATCCTAAAGGAAATCAGTCCTGAATATTCATTGGATGGATGGAGGCTGAAGCTGAAGCTCCAATACTTTGGTCACCTAATGTGAAGAACTGACTCATTAGAAAATACCCTGATGCTGTGAAAGATTGAAGGCAATAGGAGAAGGGGATGACAGAGAATGAGATGGTTGGATGGCATCACCAACTCAATGGATTTTGAGCAAGGTCCAGGAGTTGGTGATGGACAGGGAAGCCTGGCATACTGCAGTCCATGGGGTTGCAAAGAGTCACTCGTTCCTCATGCATTTAAAATGCCTTCACTAAATAAATAAATAAATAAATAAATAAAAATAATAAATAAATAAATAAAATACCTTCACTAATGACTGAATTTGTAAATTACAAGCTTCCCTGATTTAATCTCAATTATTGTAGAAAGAAATACCACAACCAATATGACTCATTAATACATTAAGCAATGCAAAAACTAGTTACGGTAGTTGCACAACTTTGTAATTTTTAAAAACACCCTTGGTGTTATTCAGTTTTTCTTAGTGAAATCCATTTGTATTGTTTATTCTTTAATTGGCTCTTCATTGCCTGCCTTGCAATAGAACATGTGTTTGCAATTGTACTTAGCAAAATTCATGATCTTAACATTGTACACTAAAGTCAAAGTGCCTTCCTGGCACAAAACAGCCAGTATGCAGTTTTCTCATGTTTGGGGTTTCTGTCTCAATTGACAATATTGAAAAACATGTATTAGCCAAGCAAAACCACTATCTCAAAACCATGTTGAAAATTACTCCCACCTGTCAAAGTCAATTGAAATTCTCTTCCCAGTCCAATTACCAGGATCATTTTGTATGTGAAATAGGCAAAGTGGAATTTGATTACAACCATATGCAGAAGGAAGCAAAAATCATATATTTGTTGTTGTTGTTCAGTCGCTCGGTTGTATCCGACTCCTTGCGGCCCCATGGACTGCAGCATGCCAGGCTTCTCTGTCCTTCACCATCTCCCAGAGTCTGCTCAAACTCATGTCCATTGAGTCAGTGATGCTATCCAAAATGGATCTCATCCACTGTCGTCCCCTTCTCCTCCTGCCTTCAACCTTTCCCAGCATCAGGGTCTTTTCCAATAAGTTGGCTCTTCACATCAGGTGGCCAAAGGACTGGAGCTTCAGCTTCAGCATCAGTCCTTTCAATGAATATTCAGGGTTGATTTCCTTTAGGATTGACTGGTTTGAGCTCCTTGCTGTCTAAGGAACTCTCAAGAGTATAGTCAATACTATAGATGACTTTCCTTTCAAAGAATCTGTCTTTCTTTTTCCATCATTTATCCCACCTCACCTGTTCTGAATAAGTCACTCATTAATACATGAGCAGTTTAATTAGAGTTACAGAACACATTTTAAAAATCCTCCTCATTCTCACCATATCATTCTCTCCTTGGAGACAGAGCAACACTAATGGAAGAAATCTAATTCTGTCCCTCATGCAGATCCAGCAACTTGGCATTTTGCTCAATGTCAGTCTATTTTCTATGATTTATTATGTTTATGTGCCAACTACAGCAGTCTTCTAACTATGGTGCCCAGTGGTTGTTAATCCAGTTCTAACAAAAGGGCATGATTCCATCCTTGAAGTTCACTATAGAAGTAAACTCCCTTCTTTAAGAAAAAAGTCAATTTTATTCCACACCGGAATTGAGAAGGACTCTAACAAGGTTATACACAAGATGAGAAATGTGACTATAATATTACCCCGACCCACGACTGATGTCAAGCACTAAAAACTGCTTCAAGGTCAGAGCCACAAAACTCCTGGCAAAACTTGAGAGAACAAAAACAAAGGAACGGCACCGGGGGAAGTAAAGGCAGGTTGTTTGAAATAAACAGTATGATTTCCACCCATAAAATCACCCCAGAGTCCAGTGCATTTAACGTTTACGAGCCTTATCTAAAAGAGACCGAGAATGAGATGGTTGGATGGCGTCACCAACTCAATGGACACGAGTTTGAGCAAACTCCAGGAGGTAGTGGAGGACAGGATAGCCTGGTGTGCTGCAATCCATGAGGTTGCAAAGAGCTGGACACAACTTGGCAAGCCTTACAGCATGTTCGAGTTCTTCCAGAAGAAAGATGGGGCTGCCCTATTAAAGCCTATTTGTGAGGTTTGAGGAGCCTCTTTCGAAAACATTCTACCTAAGTGAAAAAGCATGAAAAGTTTAACTAGTAGTAGTAACCAACATTGAGAGACTGCATCAGTGTTTCTGGCTACTATATGAAGAACTAGGACTTTGCAATAAAGCAATTTAGAACTTTTTTCCTATTTGAACCCCTTACTGATAGTAGTAGCCTGTGTTTCTAGTTCTTAGAATATTTGTGTCAGTATCCAAAAATTTTAAAATCTACTTTTTTGTGATATAATTCATAGAAAACAAAATGCATCCATTTTGAACTCTGGAAAAAAAATAATCTTGAAGCTTAAAACAGAAAATTAGGAAAAAAATTTTTTTTCACATTTTAAAAAGACTTGCTGCGGGATTCCTACAATTAGCAAGTTTGTCTATGGTCATAATACTTGGTTTATAAACAAAAGAGCATCAAATCTATTTTTAAAAGGAGATGTATTTACAGTGATTTTAAGAATGCTCTCTAGTAACTCAAACTGGTACTCTGTGGCAACCTAGAGGGGTGGGATGGAATGGGAGGTGGGACGGAGGTTCAGAAGGAAGGGGAATACCTATGGCTGATTCATGTTGATGTAGGCAGAAACCAACACATTATAATAAAGCGATTATCCTTCAATCAAAAATAAATAAATAAAAAGAATGCTCCCTAGTTGTTTTCAGATGTTAACAAATAAAGGAGAATAAAGCTAGTTTAATTCATCTGAAAGTTCCTTTTAATCATTAGTATGTGAGATTCAGTGAACAGGGTAATATTAACAGATAACATGAAGACAGCTAGGTGGTTCCTATCTGTGCATTAATGTACACGTTGGCTAGCACATACTTCATACATATATGTATGTGTGTGTGTGTGTGTATGTTCTTCATATGTACATGGGCTAATATACATTTCTTTACTAGTAGATATCTGACATTCTCAGTAGGGGAAGTCTTACAGTATCAATCAATAATTGGAATTATAACAAAAGGGGCAAGTAAAGCACCAATAACACATAACAAAGATTCAGGCAGGAGAGATTCAGAAAACAAATACTGTATCGAATGTTTTCTTTGTCCTTCCATGTCCATTCTTCTTCCTTCCTTGGAGACTGACCCGGGGTCCACAGCTGTGTTTGGCTGTGGAAGCTCCAGCAATAGAGCAGCAGGAATGAGGAGGGTAAGGGTCTTTATTCTCACGCCCTTTCCCTGGAGGTTGCTGGAGCTGTCTCTGTGTTTAGTCCTAAAACCACAACTTCTCCAGGTTCTTGAAGGACTCCATGCCCTTCCAATTTCCAAAACTCACTCCCCGTGTTAATTTGGCCATAAGAGCAGAATCAGCTCTGCTAGCACTAACCCCATTTTCTGTACTCTCATGGCTCCCCCACACCCCACCCATGCAAATGTAAACAGCTCCTTTATTAAACCCTCTTAAAATTAACCTAATTTGAATGTGTTCTTTTCCTCTTGAGACTCAAAAGATTCAAATACAAACAAGGCCCTATAATGTATCTCGAATGCTCTACTCCAAGATTTAACCTCTCTGATGGAATAAGGAAGAAGATTAAGTGCATTTGTGCAATACTATAAAGCAATTATCTTCCAATAAATTTTTTTTAAAAAAAGAAGTGCCCTTGTGGGTTCTAGCACTTTTTATTGTTTTTATAGGCCAAACTTGTAAGAGCAAAACAGAAAAATATGATATTTTTAAAATTCTAAAGGCAAGAGAGAAAATGCTCTTATGTGTAAGCCAAAAACTGTATCTGTGTTAATATTCCCTGATGACAGTACAGCTTTCATTAAACTAACGTTTCTTTAACAAGCAACCTATTACTCACCTCAACAAGCCGCTCTTTCTGTTCAGAGAGTTTGCAGGCATATTCAGCCAAACCTTCTAAATTTCCTTCTACTCCAGTAAGTTTTAATGCTTTTAGAACCACATGATCAGCATGGTATTTTAACAGATCTGCTGCCAGCTGAGCTGCTGTACTATGAAGCTGCAGATGTGGGGGGTGAAACAAAGACAACAAACAACAAGGTTTTGTGATGAAAAACCTCAGGAGTACTTTAAAAACTAAAGAGCAGCAACCTCAGATCACTCCCACCTGATCTGCTGAGGGGAAAAGTATAACGTTTCCTGTGGAAACAGTAGAACTGCAAAGCCCTGGGAGCTTGCAACTTCTCCCAAGGGCACGACTCTGAGTCCTCTGGTGCTGGCAGTAATCCTGTTTGCAGAAGATGAACTGGTCACCCCAGCAGAGTAGCCTGGACCTCTTTTCATCCTATTATCAACCAGCTCTTTCCCACATGGCTTCTCTCTTACCTCAACCATGCTTCTGCTACTTTTAAAGTTAGTGAAAACAGAAGACTATGAAGAGAATGGTACTCTGTACATTAAGAGGAAAATTAAATGGCAGTTCATGATCATTTAATGTGTTTTTAAACAGATATTTGGGAAAGTAATACTGTGAGATACAGTCAAACATGTACTCAACAAATTCTATTAAATACCTACGTCAGGACAGGCACTAGCCTAAAGGCTGGACATACGTGACAAGTAAGACGCAACATCTTCCCTCAGGGAGCTCACAGTTTATCTACATTGCCATCCAGAGCTTAATGCTCTAACTCTTGGGTCACAGGAGAAATGAGGGATAAAATAATGATGAAAATCTCAAGGCTTTATTTAACTGTAGGTGGAATGGATTTTAAACATGGCTCACTCTCACTGAATATTTCTGTGTACAATCAACTCCAAAATCTTTTCTTCTCATTTTGTCTTTAAAAAAAAAAAAGCTATGACAGGTTATTTTGGGCTCACTAGAAACAGATCATTTTTAATCTGATTTTTAATTAAGCCTATTTGTACAAAGTGATTCTTTTTTTCCTGGAAGTAATCCAATGTCAATTCAGATTACAGGGCTCTGTACAAAATTAACAATAGGGTAGTCCGCACTCATGAACTCAAGTGAGAATAATTACAGTCAGAAACAAAGACATTAAAATCCATTTTCCTTTGGAAATTAAACACACGTAAGAATTCAAAAGATTTTGTTTAACCATCAGGGCCCTAGAAAATAGCTAATGCCAACCCTTTATCTTACAGACTATGAAACACGTCGCTAAAGACTGAGTGACTTGTTCAAGGTCATGCAAACCTTGTAAATGATTCTAGAGACAACTGACAAACCCCAAGGGAAGAAAGGTGAATAAACATGAAGTTCCTGCCCTGTGCAAGCTCTGTACTGAAAGCAGATATTATATACATTTATAGACATTATTTCCCTAATCCTTATACCTATTTTGGAAGTAAGGAAAATGAAGTTTATAGAACGCCACCTGGTCTATCACCAAAAAATTTTACATTCTACTGATAGTCACAATCTTAACAATAGTTTAGTTCAATAGGCTGGAAAAAAATGAGTAGGTTTGTTTTAAACCACAGAAGACCATATCCTTCTATGTTTAACAGGATGTTAAAATGAATGCTTCAACAGAAGTCAATGAAACATCACCATATAATTTATATATGAAACTCCGCCAAACCAACTCCCTTCTTTTGAGCCCTTGACTCTCTTAAAAACAATCAAATTAGAGGTAACTGAGAAGGAACATTTTTGCAAGGAGGATCTGTTTGGAGCACTGGCTCCCTCACAGCGGGTTCCCTCCAGGCACACACAGCAGGGGAACGAGGGGGCAGGGGGGGTACAAAGTCAGGGGCTGGTCGGGGGCATTCGTGACAGAGAAAGTCAGCTGCAAACACCTTCGGAGCCCAGGGCAGCTCACAAGGACACTGGTCACTGAGGACTTTCTGCCTCTCTACATCCTCCCTTCTCTCCCAGTGCCAGGGCCTGGCAAAGATCCGGAACAGAAGCTAGATAATAGGGGATGAAGGGCCTGAAAGAGACAAGAGATCACACCTCCCCCAGAAGCCCTGGGGGTGCGGGACAGAGGGGAAGTCACACAACCGAATGGATCAAACTACTGATGAATATATTGGAATGAACAGTCTCATTTTTAACTGAGATTGTGTCTGTACAAAGCAGGGATTGGTGAACATTTTCTGTAGAGGGCCAGAGAGTAAATAATTAGACTTTAGAGGCCACCCAGTCACAACGACCCAACTCAAATGGGCAGAACTATGTCCCTCAAAACTTCATTTATAAAAACAGCCTGGCTGTAGTTCACAAATTCCTGACTTAAGGTGACTTTCAGTTACCTAAAAGTAACCATTAAATGATTAAGTTTTCATTCAGGGAACAGGGATATCTTCTTAATCAAAAGAATATTTTTAAAAATCAACTTTAATAAGGTACAATTTACATATAACAAAATGTACCAAGGGTACACTTTGATGAGTTTTGATATTTACACCCAAGTAACTACCACCATAATCAATATTTATAACATTTCCATTACCCCCAAAAGTTCTCCCAAGCCCCTCTGTAGTAAATATTCCCCCTACATATGACCCCAGGCAGTCACTGATCTGGTTTCTGTCACTGTAAATGGATTTGGCCTTTAAAAAATTTTTTTTCTGGTTTCTGTCACTGTAAATGGATTTGGCCTTTAAAAAATTTTTTTTCTAAATAGAATCACACACACACACACACACACACACACACACACACACACACACACACACACACACACACACACACCCCCTTTGTGTCTGACTTCTTTCACTCAGCGTTACATTTAAGCAATTCATCCATATTATTACTCGTATCAATAGTAAAAAATTTCTTTCTAAATAGAATCACACACACACACACACACACTCTCCCTCTGTGTCTGACTTCTTTCACTCAGCGTTACATTTAAGCAATTCATCCATATTATTACTCGTATCAACACACACACACACTCTCCCTCTGTGTCTGACTTCTTTCACTCAGCGTTACATTTAAGCAATTCATCCATATTATTACTCGTATCAATAGTGTTCCTTCACTGCTGAATAGTATTTGGCATAGCTACATAGTTATACCAAAATTCATTTAGAAATTTCCTTGTTGATGGAAATTTAGATGGTTTCCACTTTGGGGTTGTTATAAACATTTGTGTACAATTTTTGAGGATGATGGCACTAATAAAACAATCGCTTCAAAATAACTAGGGCAAAGGAAAACTTTTAAATAACATTCTCTGGGCACAGTAACATACTAATTCTAAGGCATTTTGTACATACCATACAACATGATAACTTGCAAAGAACTAAAAGAGGCTAGATTTCCAACTATACTTACCTCTTTCTTAAGTTCATTGAGACTGTGACTGATTTTCAATATAGTGAGTTCCAGTTCTTCAGTGATGCTTTTTGTTTTCCTGCTTTGCTAAAAAAATTTAAGAGTACATGTGAAGAGTTATCTTTTTCATCTAGCAATTCCAATTGTACTCTAACTACAAATAACAATAAAATTTTAATATCATTCTGTGAACCATATGAAAAGTATATTTTAAAAATTCACCTGTTTATGTTAAAGTGGCAAAGAGAATATTTAGTTACATTTTTCAACTCTAACTTTTAAATAGGGGAATTTTTTAAATCTATTTTTCTTTAATAAATTTATCATGGCTAAAACTAATCTGTTTTATCTTCTGCATGAAATGCTCATCTCTTCATTTTAATTTTTGCTCATCAAAAATTAAAACCCTATTCAATCTTCAAATCCTTACAGAAATTTCTATTTCTCAGAAAGGCCTTCTTTGATCACACAATCTAGAATAGACCCTCTTCTTACCCTCTCTAACCTTTTCTCAAAGTAATCATCTTAATTTGCAACTACATATATAGCTTTTATTTTATTTTTTTGCTTAAAGTTTATTTTGCTCACTAGGCTTTGATAAGCTCTGTGAAGGCTGGGATCACACATATTTTGTTCACCGATGGGTGCATTATACCTGGCATAGCAAATGCAAGGTAGCAGGTATTCAATTCTTTAAATGAATAAAGCCCAGCTAAATGTCAATCTCTTCATGAAACGTCTAGATTTCTCTTGCTAAATGTAAACTCACCCTTCTCCAAACACTCTCAACAATTGATCTGTCCCTTCTCTTGGGACAAAGTTTTTTGGATTTGTCTCGTACCTCACATTTTCAGCATTTCCTCACATACTCACATTTTTCTACATTGCAAAATTCTTGCAGTCAAAGATTTTATTTAATTCATCTTTAGATTTCTGATGCCTGGAATATAAAAGGCACTGAGCAATAAGTGCTGAAAAGGACAAATGAATGAACAATGCATCTGATACGCAGAATCAGAGATCCAAGTGCTGGGAAGCATGTGAAAGGGGACACCTGCAAATTTCAGTAATGATGGAACTGGACTCCCATTGCAAAGAGTGTTTCCTCTCAGAAACTCTCTATGTTGCATGTTGGGCTTAAAATTTAACTCTGAAGCAATCTCCACTTCAGATTAGATACCACATAGATAATTCAAGTCAAGCTGAACACAAAATACTGCTTTCATCCCTGACATCATTCTACCTGAGTTAAGTTTCCTTGTTAATGTAAGCATTTGCAATGTTGTGATGCCAAGAAATCCTGAGGGAAATCACTGATTTATCCTACTCTTCATTCATAAATCCATTTCTTCCCAAGGAAGCAGACTGCTGGGTCCTCAGGCACCTTCGCTCTTCATCTTTACTGCCTAAGCTTATGTCCATGATTTCCAGATTTGTATGCTGTAAATCATGTTAAATGCTCCTTGACATAGCCTAGGTCTAGGCAATAAATAAACGGTGCCAGAGGCATGTGTCAGGGCTCTATCTTTCTCATCTGTAACCCACCCTCTGTAAGAGGCTGGATGCAAACTTCCTGTATTACACCACTGCTGTCGGTCTTTGCCACTGCTGCCCACATAACTTCCATGTGTGAAGCACATCGGCAGCCTATCTACGGCTTTTAAGTGGCTGCCCACCAATCTGAGACCAGGAATCTCTGCGAGGGTGAAAAATCTTTCGCCCGCCAGCTGGATCTACCCTTGTCTTCACTGCCTCTGAACCTCAGTGAGTTTTCCAAATCCTTGTGTCTGTTAGTCAGGTGTCCTCAGAATTAAGAACTGTGCACATCTGAAAGGATCCGGCAGATGTCAGACTCAGGTCCCAACAACCTCTAGGCAGGGGTCCTACTACGCTATCTTTACTCTGAAGAAGCACTTTGGGAGGGATTTTCCAGAGGTGATTTTGGTGGACGAGAGGGGACAACAGGGTGAACTAGTGATGGTGGCTCAGAATCCAGACTGGTGAGGGTGAGAAACACAGGCTGAGAGATGTCAAGCACTGTGAATGCTGGATGGGAAGGATACTCTGGTCAAGCAGGAGGCCGAAAAGGGTTGAGGGACCCTTGTCCCTTTCTGGATCACATTCACACTCCTGATGACTATGGTACTTGCATAACTCTCAGAACTCTAGGGCAAAGCGATCACAGAGGATTTACTTTGATGAAACAAAGTTCTTACAGCTTGAATCCACACAGAAATTAACTGCTGCAATTCCGTCCTCGCCTGAGCTGACAGTTCCAGGATGCGCTCCCTGTGCTCGTGGCTGGTGTAGGCACAATCAGTGAAGTCCTCCGTGCGCTCCAAGAGGGCTTCCAGCATCACTGAGAGAGTCTCTTTGGACTGAAAATATAGGTTCTCCCGGAGAGTTTCAATATTCATCTGCGAACAAAAAGGATATACACCCACAGGAGTCAACATCCCACCTAACCAGACGTGCTGCGCTCTCTCCCAGGGCCCAAGAAGCAGCTAGCAATTTCTTTCCCTGTCTGAAAGCTCCGGAGAAATACAACCTCCAAGGAGGACTTTATTGTCCACAAACCCAGGGGGCCCACGTTGCTCAAGAGCCAACTGTGGCTGTGCAGAGCTTCATTCCGACAGCTGTCAGCAAAACATTTCTACACGATCAGCGAAAGAGCGTGATCATGTAGCAACCGGTAGGGAGAACGAACCAACCTCCAGGTAAAGGATTTGCCATCTGAGAAAATGCCAAGGCAAAGTCCTGGAGGACGTGACAGCCAAAAACGAGTATGTGTTGAGCCCAAGGGGAAGGGTGTGGAGGGTGTGGGGTACAGAAAGGGCGGGGAAAGCCATCAATTTTTCCTTCATTAATTCAGCGAAACTGGTCTCCCTACATTTTGTTTCATGTCCCCATCAGACCTGCCTGACCAAAACAGCCTCTACCAGGGGGCCTGGATAATCTTCCTAAAACGTGTACCTTCAGATATTGCCACCTCCCTCTAATTGGTTCCCCACCACCTATAAAACCAAGCCCAAACTTGTACTGCCTAGCACAAACCCTTCCAGAGTCTTATCTTTATGTCTTTCCAACAGTCGCTCTCACCTTTCTGAGTTTCTAAACCTCCTTTCACTTCAGCCGTCCTGTGCTTAGGGTTCCCTGAATGTGTGACGAACACAGGCCCACAAGGCCAACCTTCTCTCAGCTGTCGGAGATGTGCTATGCACTTCAACCTTAGCCCTTCAGCCTCTAGCCCTTGAAACACCCCACAGAAACAACCTGGGCTAAGAGGCACTGAGTGGCGATGATCAGGATCGTGGGCAAAATTCTTGTGCAGATAAAGATAACTTACACTTGCTTCACACTTCAAGGTCTTCTCACAACTATTATTTCAAATTGATCCTTATTATAAGACCCATTTTAACAGGACCCATGCAAATACCAAGATCTGGGAAGGTCGAGAGGCTACAGGGAAGTAATAGCTTCCCCTTCTCTCGGCCCAAGTTATCTCCAGTAATCACTCTGTCCTATGGAGGCAGGATTGGTTTTTTTTAAGCCAGGAAAGAACACAGATAAAAGTACAGAACTGACAAGGAAAACCTGAGAATTTGAGGATTTAAAGATAATTGCAACATAAAAATCAGCCCACAAACCATTTAATTTAAGGCTTTTTATTTTCCCTTTAAAGAGAATTCATACATGGCTTTTTAAATAGCAACTTAGTAGCATTTTTATGAAAGCTATTCATTTGCAAGTTTTCATAAGATCTGTCCATATATTCAAAGTATCTACAGATGCAAAGAAGATCACCACCAACAGTGAGACTGAGTATATTCAAAACAGCTCTCTGTGCAGAATGCCTGCTGGCGAAAGGTCGAGGGCAGCCACAGGGACCGCACGGGTCTAGTTAACCCGGAACCAGAAATGCAGTGCCAGGCGGCCAGAGACCTGGCTTTACACAGACTGGCTTCCCTAATGGTCCTTTGACCTCTCTCCTTTCAGCCTGAACAAAAACAGGGGATTAGAAAAATAATCCCTGAGATTCCTTTCAGTAATAAAGACTCTGGAAGAATGGCTGGTCCCTGTAGCTTCCTTCCTCTCAGGAAGAGATACGGGGTAAGATGGACAGCATGTAAACAAAGCCTTAGGTGTAAAGCCAAAGGTCATGGACTCTGGGATCAGAGCCCTGGTTCTAAACAAGGGTTCTATCACATATAAGCTTTCCTCCTCAAAAACATGGGTATGATAATATTCACCCAAAAGGGAAGTTTAGAGAACAAATGAGAAAATATTGAGAACAAGTGTTCCATTTTTCTCTTTCACGCCACATTCCTCTGTAGACCGTTACACAATTAAAAGTCAAAGTGCAGGATTTCCCTGGGGGTCCAGCGGTTAAGCCTCTGTTTCCAGTGGGGTGCAGTTTTGATCCCTGGTCAGGGAACTAGAGAAGGCAATGGCAACCCACTCCAGTACACTTGCCTGGAAAATCCCATGGACGGAGAAGCCTGGTAGGCAACAGTCCATGGGGTTGCAAAGAGTCAGACACGAGTGAGCAATTTTACTTTCAGGGAACTAATATCCCACATGTTGTGTGGCTCAGCCAAAAAAAAAAAAAAAGTCCAAGTGCCAGTAAGATGGAAAGAATATCATTCCTGCTGTAGTGCTGGCTGCTGGAGACACAGGAGACCCTGAGCATATTAGAGAGCTTCTCAGGGTCCAAGTTTCCCCCTCCATTAAATAACACGGGCCTGTTAAATGACTTCCTAGGGTTTTCCTGACTAGGCGCTGCTCCTACCAAAAAATGCCTGTCACCACCTCTCTGCCCTAAATGAGTTCTGCCCTAACGCGGTGGGGATTCTGGGGTCAGGCCGCCGACTTTCAAATCCTAACTCTGGCACTTTCTCGCTGGCAAGTTACTTAATTTCTGTTTCTCAGTCTCCTCAACAGTATAATGCCATAATAATAACATTCTTGTGTGAGGTACACACACACATATTTAAGGCATTTAGGATGGGCACAGAGTAAGTGCTTGATAAATGTTAGTATGTATTACTGTTCATTTAAAATTTTTAATTATACTATTATATTTAATATATACTATTATACTATTTTATATATTATATATTTATATTTTCTATAAACTATAATATTATAAATATATATTATGAATATATAAACACTATAAATAAATATATATTATATATATAATTTATACTATTATAGTTAATACTACTGCTATCACTACAGTCTCAAAGTATCACTTCCATAGCACAGGGAAGAGCAGGAATTCCAGCAGAACTGATTTCCTGTCTGCCATCAGATGTGGATGGCACGGTACTGCTATGCGGTACGCTCTATAGACTGCGAAGGGAAAGCTTTTCTGAACAGAGGACAGGAGGCTAGAGCTAAACCACACAGCTAAACACGGCCAGAGTAACCACCATAACCCTACACTGGTATTCTCTGTACAAATGCACTAAGCCTTATGTTACTGAATATTAAGTTTATGTCCTGTAAGTGTGTTAGTAACTCAAAGTTGTGTCTGACTCTTTGTGACCCCATGAACTGTAGCTCGCCAGGCTCCTCTATCCATGGAATTCTCCAGGCAAGAATACTGGAGTGGGTGGCCATTCCCTTCTCCAGGTAATCTTCCCAACCAAGGGATCAAACCTGGGTCTCTTGTATTGCAGGCAGATTCTTTACCATCTGAGCCAACCAGGAACTTTCTTATATACTATAGCATCGTTTTAAAGACAAATATCTGACTTTGTGAAGCATCTATATTCTAAAATATCATACAAAACTATGAGTATTATTTACAATGATATTTCTTTGAAATGGCAAGAAAAAACCAAAATATACTCTGTATTCTTACCTTGAATTCCTTAATCCCAGTAAAAATACTGATAGATGAAATGTCATTCTCTCCATTTGGTTTGCATTCGGTCACAATTTCAATGACCTTATCCAATGCCACTTTCATCCGGTCAAATACTCCTTCTTTGTTTTTATGGGCTGACTCACAGTTGGGATGCCTGAGACAAGTCTTTGAAACAATTGAAAAATTTTAAGATTTGACCCATATCATAATACACAATATCTTACAGAGAACATGTCATGCTAATAAAAATGGTTCTTTACCAAAATCTCCTGTGTCCCTGGCTCACCCAGCACTTCTCCTCACTAAAGGCGGAAGCAGGATGAGTAAAGAGTAATAGCAAGTTTAAGTGAAAAAGGCAGGGTACAAAACCACATCTTTAGACTTTAACATACTTACTTAAAATTTTGGGAAGAAAAAAAAACCCTATATCTTCATCATGATTAAAACTTAAAATGTTGCCTAATATGTGCAAGAGCTAAAAAAGGAATGAGGAAAAATGGACAGATGTTTTATGACTATGGAGGCATCTTTGACTTTCAAGAGACATATAAAGGAGGAACTATTCCAGGGTCTAGCTGTGAACAGAACCTTCCAAGCAGACTCCAGGGAATCCTGTTTCTGCGCCTTCACTGATCCTAGCATGGAAGCAATGTTCTGAGCAGAAAAGGCAATTCCCAACAAACTGCTAATGAGATGTTCACCAGCTCATTCTTGAATTATACCAATTTGCTGGCCGAATGCCATTTGGAATTACAAGCTCTTGATTGACAATTTGGTGAAAAGTAGAATAAGGACTGAGAGGTACAGAATAAACAAGCTAAGGGCCGACTTACTACTCCACTGTTACTTAACAGATTTCCAGCTCGCCTAGTTTTTTCTAGAGCGAGCGTACAGGCTCCCCAGGGAGAGAGTGCAGGCCGTGCCGGCACTGACCCTGTGTGACCGGCCTCCATTCACAGCCTAATAAGCCAGTTTCTGCTCAGCTGCTCAATCAAAGCTGACGCACAGATTACCTGATGTTTGGACTGGGGATGGAAATTAACTTTCTTGTTAAAGAATAACTGAAATTTGACTACTACATAGCCTATATTCCAATTGATCACTCTCATCTTTTTAAAATGTGAAATATATATAAATTATGTGTATTTAGGGTTTCTAATTAGCTTACAACATAGTAAAACAAAAATTCTCTTACCTTTGAAGCTGTGAGCAGCATCATTGTACACTTTTCAAGAACTGACCTAGCTGCTGCCATTTTTGCCTTTTTCTTTTCATCCTTCAAATCCTAAAAACGGGATAAAACCACTGAGCTGCCTAGGATCATGTAAAAACTCAATTTCTTGAGAAGCCATTTATTCAACAAAAACAATACTCAATAATTTATCTAACACTGCTTTTTAAAAAAGTGACAAACTGTAAAACAAAAATAGAATAAAGTTTAATAAAATATCACCACTTCAGTGTAAATACATTAACACAACGGAGTAGAAACAGCTGCCCTTAGTAAGGGTGGCAGAGCCAGGAAGTGAGACGGATAGAAGCTGTCATGCGGCTCCTATTCTGGTGGCCCACACACTTGACATTCTCGTCTCCAGGTGAATACACCTCACTCCCAACCAGAAACAGCCATCCTCTGCTTTACTTAATTAAAAGTGACTTATTTATTCAGCATTTGTGGACCATTATTTCCTTCCAATTAGACACTCAGAAGTCAACTCTTTCAGGGACCATGTCTGATTAATCCCATCTAAATGCTCATTCATCTCAATGTGAATTTTTTTTTTTAATCCTAAAATTAGCCTATGTGCTGCTCTAAAATGTTCTTAAGATATTCCCTGGGTATATAATTTTCCCCAACTAGAATATAAACTCTGAAGTAGACACTGTATTTTGTTTTTTTCATTTGGTTTCTTTTCATAGAGCCCTCAATATGAAGGTGTGCTATCACAGAGGGTCCTCAAATCTTGCTGATTAAATCTACAATCAAATACTCTCATAATAGTTTGATTAAAACCATCTAAATCAGAGGTCAGCAAAGATTTTCAATAGAAGGCCAGATAATACATTTTTGAGACTTTCTGGTTCATTTGGTCTCTGAAACAACTACTTAATTCTGCCAGTGTAGTATGAAGAGTAACTTAGATAATACATAAACAAATTAATACAGCTCTGTTATAACAACTTTACTTATGGACACTGAAATTTGGATTACAAAAAATTTTCATAGTAGATTTTTTCTCATTTGTGAATTGGATGAAAAGTCTTTTCTTACAAATAACAAAGAGCTAAAGTTTGAAAATGATTTGCCTTTTATTTAATAAATTATAGTGGATGTAAAGTTATCTCTACAATAATATCAGTCTCATTCATTGCATCCCAATACAGCTTTCTTTAATAGGAAACAAAGTTATATCTAGTAAATGAAAACCTGCACAAAACCCCGAAGCTAATTCAGATCACAAGGTAACATTCCAAAGGTCTGTGTCCTGCATGTGATAATCACCCATCAGGAGTAGCAATCAAAAATAAAAGTTGAGGTCACTGCTAAAATTTCCCCCTATTCCTTCCTTGTCTTTAACATACTGAAGGGGACTTCTGGCAAAAAAAAACTCTGTGGGTCTAGATGACAAGGCATCAAATGTATATGCATAACACTTGGAAACCATACATTACACCACATATTGTAGGTGATAGCAAGTGATCAAAAAAGATGGCATCTCAATCTGTTAGAGGGCTGGTCCAAAGGACAAAACAGAGGTCTCATTAACCCCGGATGTTCAAGAAGCACTAAGTGAAGCATATAATCCAGCCCGCCACTTTTCACACCAATAACCACCTTTCAATTCCAGCTACAACCAGCAAAGTTCACATTCAAAACCAATCTACGGGACTCTACCAGAGCATCTCAAGAAGAGGTCAATTATATATTTAACTTGACATGATAAAATCATGCACAAGTACCCCAACAAGAAAAGGCAATCTGGGATATGATGTGGTCTTCTATCTCCCCTAAACTTCGGAACTTACAGTCTGAATTGGGGAACTAACATCATGGTGCAGCTTGAAAACTACAGGCTTTAGAATAAGACATAACTGAGTTCAATCTGCTAGAAGAGTAACTTTAGGAAAGTTTATTATCCTTTCAAGTTCAGCCTCATGTGTGAAACAGTAACAACAATACCTACTTACACAGCTGTTCTGAGAATTAAACAAGATCAGCTAACATATAGCCAATGCAATAACCCAGTGCTTGGGTTATTATTATTAAACTAATGTAGAACAATTATAGAAAGATGTAACAATAGAATAATATATAACAAGTTACACAAAGAACAATAACAGAGATATGTAATAAAATATTATCAGGATATGTCTGATGACTCATTTATTTGCCTGAGCCCTTGTAGGAGAGTCAAATGGAAAATTCTGTGAAAGAGGAAGTACTTGAATTAGGCCTTGAAGGCAAGTATGACCTTTCCCAGTGTGAGAGGTGGGAAAATATTTAACTACTATCTGTGAGCAACAAAAGACACACAGATCTATTTACTTTATCCTGGCTTCTTTAGGAAAGACTTCCAAGAGCAAGGTTATAGATGTAATAAGCAAGACAACCAATCCAAATGATCACAAAGATCACATCTCTAACAAAACTGAAAAGTATGCATGTATCTCAAGACTTTTAAATAGGGTAAATACATACATTTTGTCTATCTCCAGTTAGATGTGCAAACTCCACCATTTCATTTCCAAATTGACTGAAGATTTGGACAAACTCTTGAAAGCTATTCACTTTCTCCAGTCTTTCCATAGTTGCAAGAACCTGCAAAACAGATTATTTTATTTCAGGTTTAGATGTGAAAGAGATCAAGACTTCAAGCCTGAGGCAACAGAGGAACAAAAGAGAAATTCTAAATTCTAGAGGAAAGTTGGGAAAGAGTCCCAGGAGAAGAGAGGGAAGTAGGGAAGTCCCAGGAAGAAGACTCAGAGAAGTGGATTCAAAAATCAGAGTCATCTGGGGAATGGTTTCTTTTTAGGGTTGGAAGACTTGAGCTTCCTTGAAAATTAAAGGAAAAAATAAATGACTAAATATGCAAGAGCTCCCATTTATGTAACAAAGTCTGGAGAAGGTGGCAACTGGGCAGGGCTAAGGTAATCGAATGTTCAGAGAACGAGGATGGGGATGAGGATAAGAGATGATACAAGAAGCTTTAAGGTTCAAAGAACCAGAGCTGGGGAAACTCCATCCTTCTCAGAAAGGTGGAAGGAAGACTGAGGAGTAGGAAGGGAGATGGGGGATTTCAAGAGCAGGAAAAGTTTGAATCAGTCAGAAACTGCTTGTGGTGGATAGCTGTCAAGAAGTTCTGGGCAGCCAGGGGTGGATAGATGGCATGTCTGTAACACAGCCGACAGACAGTGTTATGTATTTTCTTGATATCAGGAACAAATAGATGTGAAACATATTTTCAAATTCTTTTCTCTAAAGTAACAGTACTGGATTGGTTTTAGTCAGACCAAGATAGGTAAAGAAAACACAGATATCCTGTGTTTACTTATTTTTAATGAGGCTGTGATAGATGTTTGGCATGTTAATGTGCCCTGGCAGCGCATGAAGTCCAGGAGACTAAGGCAGATAAGGCAGATCCCACCACTGAGCAAAACCTCTGTCTTTCAGAGAGAGGAAGGTTTTTCTTCTTCCTCTAACACGGCCCGATCCACCTCTCTAAATTCTTTTTCTCTTTAATCTTACCCTTTTCCAGGTAGTCTTGTCTTCAAACCAGTGGGAGGGTCCTTTTCCTGGCTGACTGCTCTCCCTGCCTCAGGGATTATCCAGGGAAAGAAGTGATTGTATCAATACACACCCTGGCTCCCCGCTGATGGAGAACAGAAGGGCCATTATCTGAGAGACTGGCAGAGGTCTAGGCTGGGAGAGTTAAAATCTGTTCTTTAAATTTTGTGATGATTCAGTAAAATTCAGAAACTCTGCATACAGAAATTTTACAGATGTACAGAACAGACTTTTGGACTCTGTGGGAGAAGGCAAGGGTGGGATGTTTCGAGAGAACAGCATCAAAACATGTATATTATCAAGGGTGAAACAGATCACCAGTCCCGGGCTGAATGCATGAGACAAGTGCTCGGGCCTGGTGCACTGGGAAGACCCAGAGGGATCGGGTAGAGAGGGAGGCGGGAGGGGGGATCGGGATGGGGAACACATGTAAATCCATGGCTGATTCATGTCAGTGTATGACAAAAACCACTACAATACTGTAAAGTAATTAGCCTCCAACTAATAAAAATAAATGAAAAAAAAAAAGAAAGTTTATAATGTGCATAACTGTGGTTTCAGGTGATTGAACTTTTTTTTTTCTAATTGGAGGATAATTGCTTCACAAAGTTGTGCTAGTTTCTGCTATACAACAACATGAATCAGCTGTAAGTATATATATAACCCCTCCCTCTTAAGCCTTCCTCCCACCCAAGCATTTTCTTAAGCATAAAAATTGTTACTATTATTTCTGACTTGGTGGGGGGAGGTACTGAGGAATTCAGTATTTTCATCAGGCAGGTTTCCACTACATACATTGTCATGGTACTTGACTTTTTATCCCAAATTTGTACACATCAAAACTTTTCACCAATAAACCTCAACAAGCAGATAATGGCTTTCTGAGAAGAAATGTTATTTGTATTCAAAAGTTTAGGTCCACATGTGTTGAGCATAAAAGTTCTTTTGAAAAGAAAAAAAAAAGTTTAGGTCCAGAATACACAACATTTAGGAATTATAGGTATAGATGAAACACCACTTTTAAACTATAGACAATTAGAATAATAAACAGTTAAAATAGACAAACATTGCCAAATTACTTGCAATTAACTTAAAAAAACAACTTTTTGTACAACCCTGAAAGACACAGGTAGAAATATCAGAAAGGTAAGTACCTTATTTCTCGATCTTATTATTTGCTTAATGACTACTCGATCTGCCAGTAGCAACACTCTCGTCACTGAAGAAAGAAGTAATCTTGCAGCCTTTACGACTCCTGTTTTATCTGTAAAAATTGTGATCTGGCCATCTGATTCTGGATGATTCAGGCTGCTCACATCTGTAAGTGCTGCAATTGTTTCTCCTAAGAAGAAAGGTGGTGGTGGAGTAGGGGAGGGGGGGAAATTAAACTGAGAATAAGATACACAAATTAAAATCCAGACTTTAATCTTTAAGGTAATGTGCTCAGCGGGTAGAAACTCGACTTCAGGAATAAGAAATAGCTCCTTGATGAGCCCAAAGATTATCATACAAGGTTCCCTAAAGGCATAATAATGGCACATTCCTAAGAACTGTGAAAAATTGTTGTCTTCAGTGAGTTTGAAAAATATTACAACTTTTGTTTCCAGTGGTATGCAAACTGCTGCTGCTGCTGCTAAGTCACTTCAGTCGTGTCCAACTCTGGGCGACCCCATAGACGGCAGCCCACCAGGCTCCCCTGTCCCTGGGATTCTCCAGGCAAGAACACTGGAGTGGGTTGCCATTTCCTTCTCCAATGCATGAAAGTGAAAAGTGAAAGTGAAGTCGCTCAGTCATGTCCAGCTCTTAGTGACCCCATGGACTGCAGCCTACCAGGCTCCTCTGTCCATGGGATTTTCCAGGCAAGAGTACTGAAGTGGGGTGCCATTGCCTTCTCTGGGTATGCAAACTACATGATCCCAAAAGCCTGTTCTATAAGACTAAGTAAGAGCGACCCCCAGAGCCAATAATCAAAGAACATAAAAGCAGAGCTGTAAACAGCTGCCCAGGGTTTGCCCAGGGGTGAGGAGATAGAGATTGGGGGGGGAGCGGGGCGGTTATTTGGTGGTTACAGGGGAGAAGGCGTCACTGCCCGTCTTCACAATCTGAAGGGGCGTGGGTTCTTCTCCAGAAAACCAGGGAGGGAAGACAAAGTTCTGGGCACCAACGGGAGGCATCCTCAGTGACAAGGGGAACTAGAAAAATCAGCCCTTAGTAGGCAGAGGGAAACAATAAGCAAGTTCATCTGCTGGTCGGCCTGGACTCTGGTGGCAAAACAAAACTGTTCCTCCTAAGAACTCAAGTCCCAGGCTTGCTGTCTGAATATACACTATTCATGATGCCCAGCATAAGTCATTCCACCAAACCAACTCCCCACCTCTAGAAAAAGTCTCTTCTTCACTGTTACTATGAAAATATTTTAATTTCTGTAGTAGCAATTATCCATCAGTAAAACAATTCAAATATTTCTTATCCCCCCAAATGAAACTGGACTGGAGTTTCTCAAACCTTACTTTTTAATTAAGTAGATTTAAAAAAAAAAAAAAAGCTTTTCATCATCTTGTAATATTCAAGATCATTTTTCAAGTCCTAAGTAAATCTGAGTCCATAATGGATTGATTTTTCTCACAAAAGCCCTCCTGTCAATACTATTACATACACCCAAGAGGTTAAGGATCTTGAGAAAAATTATCTGAATTTTAATAGACATATCACAAGGTACGATGTAATGAAGTCACGATTCAGGAAGATTAGTCTGATAGAAGCATATAAAATGGACTGGAAAGGAAAGATTTCAGAGCCAGGCAGCTATTTTAATTGTGGATGTGAAGTGGTAAGGATCTTACCAGGATGACAGCCATAGGAATATTTTAAAAAGATGATTTGGGAGACATTGAGGAAAAGAAAACACAAAATCAGGACCTTAACACTGATACGAAGGAAAGAAAAGTGAAAAAAATGGCCTCAAGGTTGTAAACCCAAGTCACTTAAAAAAGTCAGTAGGGCATGGGAAGGGAGATGATAAATTTCGTTTCAGACAATAGGAACTTGATACGACACAGGAAAACCCAAAAGCTAAGCCACTGCATATGGAATGGTCACATATCATGACCACAGCTGGAGCTCCACCAACAGATGGAATCTGGGGAGCCAGTCTCCAAGGTGGCTCCCACCGGTCCGCACTCCTGGTATTTCCATCCTTGTGTTCCCTCCTCCCACGTCGTACCAGGGTTGGCATGGCAGAAGTGATAGCATGTTACCCCCAAAGTCATGCTGTTAAAGACGATGAGGTTGATATCTTGGTTTCTCTCCCCTCCGAGGAAAGCCGTTACCTGCTGTATGTAGCCACAACCACAGACAGGTACACTTGGGGAGAAGCTGGGTCCTCCGGTCAACAGTCGGCAAACATGTGAAGCCTGCCAATCACCAAGAGGCGGAGCTTGAAAGCAGATGCTGCAGTCCAGGCACACGCTCAGACAACCGCAGGCCCAGCCCCCAGCCTGAGTGCAGTCTCATGAGACACGCAGGCCCAGAAGCAGCAGGTCAAGCTACTCCTTGATTTCTGACCCTCAGAAACTACCTGAGGGAAGAGCCGTTCCTAGTTTTAAGTTGCTAAGTTTGGGTTAATATGTTACACAGCAATAGGGAACCAATACAAAGATTATACAGCGAAATACAGAGAAAAGAGAGGTTAGAATTAAACTTGAATGTACAGAGAAAGGAGTTGGAGGGGAAGTATCACTTTGCAACAGCAAGTAGTATAAAAATGTTTCCTCTGCACCCTGGAAAATGTCCCTTTCTCCAGTAGTTCTCAAATACAATAATATGAGCTTGCACATAAGGCATCTTTTAACCTTTCTGTTTTCTGATTAAACCTCAGGCATTCAGCCTTAAGTCTGCAAGATGGTAACATTTGGTTAGCTGTACCAACAAAGTTAAATGCTTCCTTAGTATTATACAGTTGTTCCAAATATAGACTACTGTGAAATTAGCTTCCTGGAAAAGTCACAAAGTTGCCTTAGAGATTCTTGGTTGTCATTTTTTTTAACTTGTTATATGTGTTAGTGTTTTGTCTTAAAGCAAAAACTCGGAAATCAGTCAAATACAAATATTTATTGAGCACCCATAGAAAATGTAAAGCTTGATTAGAAGCCAAGCAAAAAGTAAAAACATTGGGTGCGAGGGTGGATGAAATGGGTGGAGTCAAAAGGTATAAAATTCTAGTTATAAAATAAATAAGTCACAGGGATATAAATGTACAGCCTAGCACCCATAGTTAATAATACTGTATTGCATATTTGAAAGGTGCTACAAAGTAAATCTTGAGGTCTCCTTGTAAGAAGAAAAAATCATTACACTGAATACCTGACACTAGTATAATGCTGTATGTCAATTATACCTCAAATTAGAAAAAAGCAAAACTATAACACAAAAGCTCAACACAAGAAAAGTTACAACTAATAATTATAATGACAACTAATATTTACTGAGCACTTTCTATGTGTCAAATGCACACATGCATTATATCAAAACACTTCTATAAACACTAACCATATCTCCATTTTATAGATGAGAAAACTGAGATTATGTTCCTCAAATGACCATTCTCATCCTTTTATCTGAGTGACTTTAAGAGGCAGTTCTCAAAAAGGAAAAGGACGTTGCACATAAGAGAGAACATGTGGAGACCATGACACCAGACAGCTTCCAAAATATGCCTGCATGGAGCTCTGCGGCTTGGAGGACTCTCAGGGCTGCACAGCCTACTGGAGCTGCGGTGGGTATATACATCCTCGTTCCTCCAATTCTTAGGGCACACTGACATGCTAGGAAGCCAATAAGGTGAGGATTCAGACTGCCCTTTCATGTAAAAGTCCTTCCTCTTGCTTTAATTAAGGATTTGCTTAAGAAACAATAATGTGAAGAACGTCTCTACGTTTTCTGTTAATTGTCCACTGCACTGTGTAATAGTGTCTGTTGTGTAAGTGCCCATACAATTCAGTTCCTGGAAAAAAGCCTCTCTCCTCTTGACGAGCTGGTTTGTTTCCTCCCAACAAACAATGAGAATTAAATAACCATTTCTTTCCCACATTTTTTGTCTAGCTTTACAGGAAGTACAAAGATAAATTCCATGTTTAATTAGAGTGACAATGTTGGCCAATTCATTTCTAGTATATTTGTTTTCATCTCCTATTTTAGTGGGCTTATTAATCATATATTTAATTGTAACTCTTTTATATATATCTCTCTTTTTTTTTTTTTTTTTGCCAAACCACACAGCTTTCAGGATCTTAGTTCCCCAATCAGGGATTGAACCTGGGCCATGGTGGTGAAACCTTGAGTCCTACCCACTGGGCCACAGGGAAATTTCTTTAAATCTCTTTTAATATGAGGCAAAACATAAATTATGAATAGACCAAAGCCATCTCATTCCTATTCTACTGATATATCCTAGTGAATGACTAGAAACTCAAACTCAGAATCCTCCCTTTGGTTTAATCAATAACCAAATTCTATCATTTAATCACCTAGTAAATATTCAGTGTACTTTTTCTGCTTTTTATACCCCTAAGACACTGTCTTGATTTAGCCCAGTACAACGGAAAAGCATATTAACTCCATATTAATCTCTTTGCCTTTAGTCTCAACCCTCTCTCAATCATCCCTCATTTATTCACTTCCTCCATGCAACCAGAAAGGTTTCTAACATAAAACTACTGTCTTTCATCTGGCCCCAAATCCCTCAGTCTATCAAGTACAGAACAGTACCTGAAGCCATTCACATACCATTAGGGCATGTATCGTCTGGCTGGCCCCTTCACATTGCTTGGCCCTATCTCACCCACTTCTTTCCCCCCACGATGACACTCCAAACACACCTGCTCCTGCCTCAGGGATGCCCACCTCAATTAATAGAGCCATCATCTACCAGGCAAACACTGGAGTTGTGACCCCTCTTCTCATCACATCCCACATCCAAACTATCAGCAAAACCTACCAGCTCCACCTTTTCAATATAACCAAATGCACCTGCTTTGCAGCACCTCAAATGCCATTGCCGGGCCCGAGTCACCATCATCTATCACAGCCTCCTAACCGGCCTCTGACTTCACTCTCATAACTCCTAAAATCTATTCTCTGTACAGAAGCCACCAGGAAGCCTTTTAAACTATAAATGAACTGTGTCACTACCCTGCCCCAAACCTTCCACTAGCCCCAAGACACCGAGAAAGCAGTCCGAAGTGCCTATCTTTGCCCAGAAAGCCATACCTGTTCTCACTCTGCTCCTGGCTAGGAAAGGCCTTCCCCCAGATACTGACACAGCTGGGGTCCTCATTTCAGCGCTGTCTCTGCTCCAAAGTTACTCGCTTAGAGAGATTTCCTCTCCCCCTGTTTCAGGAGTTCTCATTTCAGTAGTTCTCAACTCAGGGCCATTTTGATCCCTCGAAGGACATTTGGGAATGTCGAGACATCTTTGGTTGTCTCAATGGTGGAAGAAGGGATTTTCTGACATCCAATAGATGGCAGTTGGGGGTTCTACAATGCACAGGGCAGCCCCCAACCCCAACAAAGAATCACCAACAAATAATTATCCAGCCTAAAACGCCAACAGCATCACAGTTGAGAAACCCTGCTGGCCTTCCTAAGAGAAACCTCCTTTGGTCTCCTAACCCTTATGCCGCCTTGTTATCTTTCCATAACCATCTCTACCTCCCATTAGGCACTTATCTACCTGTTCATTTGTTTGTATCTCCCTCTCTAGAATACAAGTTCCACAAGGGCAGACTTTTTATTGACTTCTACGTAGCTATATCCCTTTGGTCTAGAAGAATGCCTGGCATATGGCCAGCACTCAGTAAATATTTATTTAAAGAGTAAGTGGATAAATGATACTCAAAATTATTTGTATCCAGCAAAACTCCCCAGTTCTCTCAGGCTTCTATGCCACCAGTTACAGAGCCTTCTGAGATATCAGGAAATCTGAAGTCAGATTTGTCTCCTGTAGACACAGGAACATGCTTATTTTTACTTCCATCTTCCATATGGTGGCAAACAGGTTACTATGCTCCTTGACAGGAGAGTCCATGCCTCACATTCTCTACACCTCTCATGCTCAATGGCTGATGGCAAGGGTGGTAAAGAATCCACTTGCCAATGCAGGAGACGCAAGGGATGCAGGTTTGATCCCTGGATCGGGAAGATCCCCAGGAGTAGGAAATGGCAACCCGTTCCAGTATTCTTGCCTGGAAAATTCCACAGACAGAGGAACTGGTGGGCTACAGCCCATGGGTTTGCAAAGAGTCGGACATGACTGAGTGCACACATACACAAGGGTGGTGGGCTTCTACTCTGCCCAGTGAAAAAATGCAACGATGCAGACTTAGGACTTGATCCAAGAGACATTCAATATTCCTGGAAGCTAATCCAGGGCTTTAATGACCTAGGCATCTGTACTAACAGGATTAGAACACAGTACACATCTTTACTCAACATAAGACAATCATTTGTCATGAGATCCAAAGCAATAAAATTGGTATAAACGCTTCAACATACCTGCTTGTTTAGCTTCAATACAGGCAATATTTATTTCGTCTTTCAAGTCCCAGTTTTCATTGGCTATAGCTTCCCCCACTTTAACAAATCTTCCAACTGCCAAATTGACGGCTTGTCCTACACGCTGAATTGCTTGCAGAGTTTTATCAGACTTTTTGGTATTATCTTTATGATTAATAAGTGTGGTGATCTAAAAATAAAAGATAAAAAGCAAACTGCTTAAAGTTTATCCCAGTACTTTTTTTTAAAGCGATATCACAAAGGCCAAGAAAATTAAGCCCAGCATACCACACTAGCCTGATAAACTCAGTTAATTGAGAGCTTTAATGCTTCAACCCAGAGACAATCAGCAAACACCTTGCATCTCTCCTGAGGTCAATGTTTCTTTCAATAACAGTTCCAAATTTACCTGAGGGGGGTTATCAAGGGCACACATTTCTGTAAACCCTCCAGATAGATCAACACATCAGAAAGACAGGAGAAAACCAGCAGAGGGTGGATTCTTACATTCAAAGAATCCACAGAAAACCAAGGCACTTCAGGTCTAGATGCTTCGACAGTGACTCGGGTTACGTAGAAGTCAATTAAAAGAGAGTAGTGACAGCATATTGCTCACCCGGCACTTCACTCTGCTGCCGAGCACAGCGTGTCGGTTGTACAAAATGCTATGTGAACCCCTGATGCTTACTGAAATGACCAGACACTTGAGAAGGACCGATGCAATCTGTGTTTTATGTTTCGCCAAGGTCTGCTGTAGACTCAACGTAAATAAAATACCAAGAGCTTTAACACTTGACTCCAGGCCTTGAAATAAAATATAAAAGGTGAAAAGTTAAGCTGTTTGAAACAAATATAAATCTTCAAAACGTCCTAGAAAATGAGTACATTAACTATACTGACACATAAAAATACTGAAAGAATGTTACATGAAAAATGTAAATCCCAAATGGTACATGTCCACTGCGTATAACTTTGAAATGATTTCTATAAATATATTAACAAAGACCAGAATAGAGAATTAACAGAAGAGGAAGAGGCTTGCTCTTTGATCAACTGCAATGTGGCAAGCACTTTATGTGTTACGGTATTAACAGTTTTGAGTCAGAAAGGCATGTGTATGCATCTTGGCTCTGCCATCACTAACTAAATGACCTAGGGAAATTTACTTAAAAATCTCTCTAAATTTCCTCATCTCTCATACTCTTTTTCAAATTTTGAAAATGTTCTAGAATCCAGGTCCTGAGGATACAGCACTGAACAAGATGAACACAATCCTGCCCTCATTCTGTTTACAGTCTAACCAGGTAACAATAATTCAATTGTACAAAATACATTTGCTGAACACCTATCATAGGCCAAATAAAATTCTAGGCAGTGATGAAACAGCAATGAACAAGAAAGAAAAGGCCCACAATCTAACAGAGCTTACATCCTACTGGAGTGAGGGGAGACACAATAATCACACAAACAGGTTAAAGAAATCAACATAAATCCTATGGAAAAGGTTAAAATAAGACAATGTGACAGAAAGTATCTGTGTAGCTACTTGAGATTGACTGACCTTCCTTCTATGAAGAAGTGATATTTAAACTGTGATCTAAATGATATCAAGTAGAGAGGCTGGTAAACATCAGGGGATAAAGTATTGCAGGGAGAAGAAATAACTGTTTAAGGAAAATAAGGGAAGAAAAGAAAAAGGAGGGGCATCCTTCAGAATGAGACTGTTCTTTTTTTTTTTTTCCAAAGAATAAAGTAAGGCCAGAAGTGGTTAAAGAAGAGTGGGTAAGAGGACAGGTGTAAAACCAATATCCAACAGCTAGGCAGGGACCAACCATCTAAGGCTGTGAATTGGAATAGAGAGTTTGTATTTGACTCTGCGTGACAGAAAGTCACTGAACAATTTTTGAGGACAGTGGCATAATCTCAGCAGTGGTTTTAAAATGTGTGTTCCAGTTCTTCAGTATTTCTCCTTTCAAGCTTCATTTCTCTCCCCTTAAGTGAGATGAAATTAGTGACCCACTTCTAACGAACAGAATAAAGCAGAAGCAAGGATGTACCTCTGAGAGTAGGTATTAAAACACATTGTGACTTCCATTTCTCTCTCTCTTTCTCTCTGGGATCAATCACTGTGGAAGAAAACCAGCTACCAAATCATGGAGGACAGCCAATGCTATGGAGACACCCACGTGGTAAATAAATGCTTAGAAGAGTGTCCGGTATTTAGTAAACATTACATAATGACTGCATGCTAAGTCACTTCAGTCTGTCTGACGCTTTTCGACCCCACGGACTGTAGCCCATCAAGTTCCTCTGTCCATGGGATACTCCAGGCAAGAATGCTGGAGTGGGTTGCCATTCCCTTCTCCAGGGGATCTTCCCAACTCAGGGATCCAACCCGGGTCTCCTGCATTGCAGGCAGATACTTTACCATCTGAACCACCAGGGAACTGCCTGCAATGCAGGAGACCTGGGTTGGATCCCAGGGTCAGAAAGATCTCCTGGAGAAGGGAAAGGCTACCCATTCCAGCATTCTTGCCTGGCGAATTCCGTGGACAGAGGAGCCTGGTGGGCTACAGTCCACGGGGGTCACAGAGCCAGACGTAACTGAGTCACTAACACTTTCACATAATGATTAGATGTTACCCAATTTACATTTCTATAATCTCTGTTCTTTCCTCATGTTTGTGATGCTATCTTATTTTCTAGAATAACTGACAGTAATCTCTTGATTGAATGGATTATCTTAGTTTATTTTGTGGGAAGATAAGAAAAGAGGTGATAATCCAGGAAGGGGAAAAAAAAAAAAACAAAAAACATGGCAGTAGGCCAGAAAACGGAACAAAGTCTTAATTCCCTGAGATCTGAAAAACAAGGGAGTCAGCCCAGGACAGGGAAGTTCATCTCTGGGCTTAACTCATTAGTCAACTCTCAAAATTACTACATATAAAAATCGACTAATCTGCTCTAGAAACCAATATAGAAGAAAGCATACTGAATCATGTTGAGGTCTTTAAAAGCAGGAAAAGGGGCTCTTTCACTCACTTTATACACCATTTCTGTGTTTTATCTTTGCATTAAAAACACTTTATTCACATACACAAATCAGCAGAGCGCCCCATATGGACTCAACTCATCTCCAACTTGGTGAGACCAATAATCCTGAAAGCTTCCAGGACAGTGCAGTGAGAAGCCAGGGCAGCTACCCCAGAGATTGCAAGCCTCTGTGTAGTGGTGAGTGGAGTAAATCTATCACAGACAGGAAAAGACTGGTGGGTGGTAGAATAACATTCCAGGCTGGGGTGGGGCTGTGTGGCAGATTTCCCTCTTCCCTTCCTTGGATAAAAGCATTGTAAGACCGGGAGTGGGAGTTTTGACAGGAAGAATAAAGTGATTATTAAAGAAGGTGGGTGCTGCCCTACAGGAATTGTGCTTGGGACTTAGCCCAGGGCATGTAAAAAAAAAAAGAAGAAACTGTCTGAATTACAAAACATACAACAAATGAGTGTATATAACCAATATTTGTATCATTTAAAGAAATGACAGGAAGACAAAACATACCTACCACCAACCTTCAGAAAACACTACCAGCACCTCTGAAAATCCAGGTGACCTATGGGTCCCTCACTTTCCATATCACCCCCTCGCCAGCCAAAAGAAACCACTATCCTAATTTTGTGCTCATCATTCCCTTATTATAACTATTGCACCTGTGTTATATCCCTAAATGATACATGGTTTTGTTTTGCCTGCTTTGAACCTTTTAATTTTTTCTCCTTAACATTTGAGATTCATCCCCACTGATAATTATAGCCATGGTTCGTTCATTTCACTGCTGCAGCAGCATCTCATTTTATGAACTCAGCACCCCTTATTTAAACATCTTTACTGCTAAAAGACGTCTGGGTACTTTTCAGTTTGGAGGCATTAGAAGCAAACTGACTATCAACATTCCAAGCTGTGTCTCTAACACACGTGCAAGATTTTCTCTAGGGGTGTGGATTTAAGAGGGAAATTACTGGGCGTAGGTAATACCCACTGTCGACATTAATATATTACATCAAATTGTTTTCCAAAATGGTTGTACCACTGACATTTCCATTAGCTCCACATTCCAACACTTGTGCTCACCATGTTTTAACTTGTACTTCACTGATTTCTAATAAAGTTGAGCATCTTTTCACATATGTGTTAGACATCTGTTTCCTCTTCTACAAGATGACTATTTTACCCATTTTTAATGGGTAATCTTGGTTTTGATTCATTGGGGTCTTTTATTTACTCTGGGTGTTACAACCATTTGTTGGTTATTTCTGTTGCAATCATACTCTCTTGCTTTATGGCTTATCCTTTCAATTCTGACGGATAAAGATTCTTCATTTTAATGGAGCAAATATATTAATCTTCACTTTCAGTCTATTAAGAATTCCTTTCCCACCATGAGGTGGGGAAAATACTGCCCAATTTTTTTTGCCTAAAAGTACTGTAAGCTTTTACTTCCATTTTCATATTTTTAATCCATTTGGAACTGTTTCTGTATATACTGTGAGATGCTATGTCATGTGTTTCTATTTAGATAACCAATTGTCCTCATTTTTTAAAAAGTTCTTCCTTTCCCTGCTAACAAGAAGTGCCCATTCTGTGAATTATCAAGTGTCCATATATGTGTGACTGTTCCTAAGTTCTCTATTCTGTTTCTCTAGTCTCTTTGTCTATCTGTTAAACCCACATTGTCTTAATTACTCTAGCTTTATGATAAGACTTGAAATCTGGTAGAGCAACTCCACCCACCTTGTTTCTCTTCTGATAGTCTTGGCTTTCTGTTCTTTCATATAAATTGTAGAATTACTTTTATCAAATTCTACTCAAAAAATCTTGTTGAAATTTTCATTGGAATCGCATTAAATTTACATATCAATATGGAAAATTGGGAACCTCCCTGGTGGCTCAGATAGTAAAGAATCTGCCTGCAATGCAGGAGACTCAGGTTAGATCCCTGGGTCAGGAAGATCCCCTGGAGGAGGAAATGGCAACCCACTCCAGTATTCTTAACTGGGAAATCCTATGGACAGAGGAGCCAGATGGGCTACAGTCCATGAGTGTGCAAAGAGTCGGACATGACTGAAGCGACTTGGCACAGGGAAAATTGATATGCCCATGACATCAAGCCAATCTAGCCAAGAATATGGTACTCCTTCCCCATTTATTTAGCTCTGTTTTGGCCTTCTCATAAAATTCCCCACAAAGCTTAGCAACTCTTTTACTAGACACATATATACACATATTTTGCTCTCATTTTTATTCTAACTGGTATTTAAAAACTTAAATTTTTAATGGAGTATAAGTTGATTTATAACTGGTATCATTTTTTAGGACTACTTTTCTGTTATTAATGCAGAGCAAAGTGCAGCTGACTTAAGAATCTTACATTGAGTGAACTTACTAAACCTCTAAATTTTTAAAAATTTATTTGTAGACTCCATTTCTCTATGTAGATAATTATACTTTGCTTTTTCCTTTCTTATCTTTACACCTTTCACTTCGTGTCTTTTTGCATTGGTTATGATTTCGAGTACCACTGAATAGAAGCTACACTAACAAGTAACCCTCCTCTTGTTTCTAGTTTTAAGGAAATGTTTATTTTAAATTTGACTTGTTGCTATGATGTTAAATAGATGGGGAAACAATGGAAATAGTGATAGACTTTATTTTCTTGGGCTCCAAAATCGCTACAGATGGTGACTGTAGCCATGAAATTAAAAGACGCCTACGCCTTGGAACAAAAGCTATGACAAACCTAGATAGCGTATTAAAAAGCAGAGACATTACTTTGCCAACAAAGGTTCACCTAGTCAAAGCTATGGTTTTTCCAGTAGTCATATACGGACATGAGAGCTGGACCATAAGGAAGGCTGAGCGCTGAAGAACTGATGCTTTGAGCTGTGATGTTGGAGAAAACTCTAGAGTCCCTTGGACTACAAGGAGATCAAAGCAGTCAATCCTAAAGGAAATCAGTCCTGAATATTCATTGGAAGGACTGATGCTGAAGCTACAATATTTTGGCCAACTCATTAGAAAAGACCCTGATGCTGGGAAAGATTAAAGGCAAGAGAAGGGGACAACAGAGAATGACATGGTTGGAGGGCATCACTGACTCAATGGACATGAGTTTGAGCAAGCTCCAGGAAATGGTGAAGGACAGGGAAGCCTGGAATGCTGCAGTTCATCGGGTCACAACAAGTTGGACACGACTGAGCGACTGAACAACTTCTATTACTAGTTTGTTATGTGCTCTTTATCACGATGAGGAGTTAAATTTAATCAAATGCTTCCCTGGTGGCTCAAAAGGTAAAGAGTCTGCCTGCAATGCAGGAGACCCAGGTTTGATCCCTGGGTTGGGAAGATCCCCTGGAGAAGGAAATGGCAGCCCACTCCAGTATTCTTGCCTGGAGAATTCCATGGACAGAGGAGCCTGGCAGGCTACAGTTCACAGGGTCCCAAAGAGTTGGAGATGACTGAGTGCCTTCATGTTCACTTTTCCTACATCCACTGAAAAAGACATGTATCTTTTCTAATATGTAAATGCAAAAAATTGTATAGGTACATTTGTCTAACATTGATGTAACTTTGTATTCCTAGAACAAGGCCAGTAGTGCAGAACTTTTTACTTAGAGTCAGAAGAGTTAAATGATCTGAGTAGAAACTGCTTAAAACTGACTAAACTGTACAAGAATAGCTAGGGCTATTGCTCACCTCAGACCCTATCTCCTCTAGGGTATCGTTGCTGACTCATCCACAGCTGCTCTGAGCTCTTAGAACATTTACTATTGATAATGTTCATCTGATACTTGCCTCGTGCTATTCTGTACCTGTCCTATCTCCCAACCAGAATACAAGTCCCTCAAAGAGTAGTAACTACAAAGCTTACAACAAATGCTTGCCTAAAAAGCTTAAACTAGTCTAACGGATATGGTGGTAAAACATGAGTCGAATAACAATGCAGCATCCTTAGAAAGATGAGACTCCTGGACATGAATTTTCTAGAGAGCTTCACTCAAATCCACTTATACTCACTAAAACATAAAAATCATTCTAAATCATATTCCACTCTTCTGCTTTGTGAGTGTTCTGCCCATGCTATAGACATTTCTTGATTTTAAGCATGATTTAACTTTTTTTGTTGTTGAGTACCGCCTGCAATGCAGGAGACCCCGGTTCAATTCCTGGATGGGGAAGAAACCCTGGAGAAGGGATAGGCTACCCACTCCAGTATTCTTGGGCTTCCCTTGTGACTCAGCTGGTAAAGAATCCACCTGCAATGCGGGAGACCGGGGTTTGATCCCTAGGTTGGGAAGAGCCCCTGGAGAAGGGAAATGCTACCCACCCCAGTATTATAGCCTGGAGAATTGCATGGACTGTATAGTGCATGGGGTCGCAAAGAGTCGATATGACTGAGCAACTTTCACTTTCATAGTTAATCATTAGGAATATCAGTTATTAATAATGCTAAAGATATAGCTGTGGACACATAATGTGTGGGATGCAGAACCTCAGCTATGGCCCTGAATTAGCCTTTAACAGGGAAGGAAAAACCAAAAAAAGCCCAGATTACCCCTAGTTAGCATTGACCTTTAGTTAACTCTCAGCAGCCAACGCACGTTTCCTCCTCCACTCCCCTACTCTCTCTACCCTCTCTTACCCCTGAATTACACAATGCAGAACTTGCAGGATACATTTTTAGCAGTGATACCGTGCAAAGTTACCACTTCTCCAGATTACAACAACCTTGTTTTCCCACTGTGACTCTTTTCTGGACCTACTACTAGCTGACCTCATCACGTCTTCTAGAGACAACAAATACGGTGTAGCTAAGACTCTGGGACCAGGCTGTCAGCGTGCAAACCCCAGTTGGACATTTACAGGTGAAAGTCCCACAAGTCCCTTATCCTCCCTCATTCATACAATGAAAATAAACATATCTCCACTCCTATAAGATATATGAGAATTAAATAGGTTAACGTGTAAAGTGCACAGAACACGGTCTCGCCCATAGTAAGCCTTCTATCTGGATTCTTTCCTTTTTTTAATGGATAAAATACCACTCTCTTAACTCTCCCTTAAAACTACTCCAGTATTTCTCACTTTCTGTTGTGGTTGTGCTGGTGGCGGTAATGGTATTCTTTTGTGGGAGGGGGCAATGCAGACATCACCAACTGATCCTCAATCCATCCCACCTGTCAGTGCTTCTTTCTGACAATGAAGGGAAGGCCCATACAGAGCATCAAGGTTATTCACTGTTCTGTTAGCCAGGTTAAAATAAGCACAGGTGAAGAAAATGGGGCTGTTTATTTAATCGGCATAACAGGAACGCAGGAGCATGTGTGGCTACTGTTATCAAGTATTTGCAGGCTGGGATGGATTAGAGATATTGAAAATTCTATGGACCAGCTACAGGCCCACACCACTGAGCATGTTTAAGCAGCGCACTGGTGACAAGATGTCAAGGATGCTGTAAGAGAGAATTTTTTAAAATTCAGAGTAGGATAACTTTTAAGATTCCTTCTACCTTGAAAATCTTGGCAATACGAATATGAATCATCAAGACGTTACAAAGGAGTTGTGAGTCACACATCCAAGCGCTCCTTAAGGCACAGAATTCTTCACTGCCCACAGTGCTTGGCACAGAACAGATCTAGCTGAGGAATTCTAGCCCCGAGGGTTCGTATAAGTCGGCTCTCAGTAACAAAAACTTCTCTAAAGCTAAGCGAGTCAATTAGCTGATTTCAGATTTCTGTTGTGGCCGGTACATTCAGTAAACCATACATCCCAAATGGGATTTGGCAAAAAGATGTGTACCCGGATTAACGATCAGGCGGTCCTCCACTTCACCCTTCCGAGGCCGGACAAAAGCCAATTAAAGAGAGCAGGCAGGTTAAGGGGAAGGGTGGCCCGGGGTAAATGCGAGGCTGGGGAGCAGACTTACACACGATCCGGGGAAGAGACAAAGGCCTAGGGGAGAGAGCACGCTGGACTCGGAGACTCGCGCCAGCCAGACTGGCCACAGTCCGGGTTCGGACTGGAGATGCAAAGGTGTGACGGTAGCGAGAAGGGCCCCTGAGCGCCAGCGGAGCCCCCGCGGGGGTCCCCTCCGCTCCCCGGGAGCAGGGCCGGGGGCCGCCGGAGTCGCAGTCCGGGGGCGGTTCGGGTGGGGAAGCCTGGCGGCGCACCTGCGGCCGGACTCCGGTCCGCACAGGTCTCCCCGCCCCGCAGCCGGATTTCGGATGGTCCAGACTCCCTCCGCATCAACGAAGGCCAGTCCTCAAGCCCCAGAAAGGCGATCAGACGCCGACGCCGCAGCCCCGGCGCGGACTGTGGGGCAGCGGCTGCCTCCCGCCCGGCCGGGGCCCCGCCGGGAGCGACCGCCGCCATCGCGGGCCGCGGCCGGCGCGGGGGAGACCAGGGGCCGCGCGCGCCGCTTTACCTGAGAAACCAGCGGCAGCAGCGTCTGCTCCACCGAGCGAGTTTTGATCTCGAGTCCGGAGTCGAAGGCGAAGCCCGACGGGCCGGAGCCGTGCGCTGCCCCGGCGCCGCCACCGCCTGCGGGGCCCGGAGAGGCGGCCATGGCCTTTACTCAGCCCGTCGCGCAGTCGGGACGCTGCGCCGCTGCGGGGCCGCCGCCTCCCGCCAGCCAGCCAGCCAGCCAGCCAGCCAGCCAGCCTGCCTGCCCGCCTGCCCGCCTGCCCGCCTGCCCGCCGCAGCGGCAAGGCACCCGCGCCGCCCGCGACCCCGCCCCCGGAAGACCCCGCCCACCCCGCCTCCACGCGCTCCGGCCGGGGGTCCGCCTTGCAGCCCCGCCCCCAGCCCAGGCCCCGCCCCCAGCCCAGGCCCCGCCCCTTCTGTCCCCGTTCCCACCCTGTTTCTCTCCTCATTCTTCAGTGGGTTCCACACAGGTCTCGCTCCTGCTAAGAGCTGAGGCACAGGATACCCGACGGCTTCCCACGGACATGTGGCCTCTTACCAGAGCAAGGACATCCATGCTCAGCGAAGCTACCTGTCCTCCGGAGAAGTGACTCTTCCTAAATCCGAATTCCCCAGGATTCCTGGAAACTGCGCGGGGATTTAACCTATTAATAACTGGTAGACCAGGACAGGAGTCAAGGCTGTAGGGAGGGGCTTCTACCCTAAGATGGGACTTCTACAGGTTAGAGTCTTTCTGGCGCCTTCACAAACACATCTCCCCTTATGTAAATTGTCCATGTTCCATAAAAATTCATTGTATGCACTGGTGCCAAAGGAAAGGCAAGATATAAGACATAAGAGATGGACATATGTATTCATTCAAGTCTGACTTCACTGAAGATCAAATTTCTCAACAGAGACTACATTTACCACTTGATTCATTCAACACTAGTAATTTTATTTCAAAATATAAATATTTTTACATTTACAAAGATGTTACATCAGTAGGTTGTCAAAGCAAGTTAAAGCTAAGAAACAGCATTTGTGAGAAGAAAGACACATGGTTATATTTGAATAATCTTTTTTACTTTCAAACCATCTCTACTTTGCCTGAGAATGCAGAGATGATACATTTTCCAAAAGTTACATGAGCAATAACAACTATACATCCAATCTTGGCTTCAAAATCAAATGGTATTTGAAGTACACTCCAATCACCTAGACAAGTGGCACTGCCAAGCGCAAAAGAAGGGTTTCCTTTGGAATAATTACAATCGGAGTTACGTTTTCTGGGTCACTGCCATTAAAAATAGAATATGATAATAAGCCAAAACAATGTTTTAAAATTTGCTACCACAGCTTTCAGAGTAAAATATAAAGCTAGAATAAAAAGTAAGAAACCAGGTGTGGCGTAAAGAACTCTGGACGTGGGGTCAGAATTTCTGCAACTGAATTCTGGCTCCATCATTTCGTGGTATAAACTTAAGTTTTTTTGGGGAAAATCACAAAAAAACTTTCTGAGCTTTGATCTGATAATACTTGATGCCTGCCTATCTCACAGGGTTGTTATGAAAGCAGTCTGAAACCTATAAAGTGCAATACAAAAGTATTATTAAAATGTCATATCAATATATCACCACTGCATTTGCACTCTAACTGATCTTTGAAAAACTTTCAAAAGTAAAACACAAATACTGACTTTACACACCGTAGGTGGAAAAGAATCTCTATACTTGATGTATAGCTCTGAATGGCAAACACGGCTTTTTTCTGGTACTTCACTAAACTTTGAGATATATTACAGTTTACATGGTAGATGTGCCTGCCATTCAGAATTCTATTATGGATATCTTCTAAAAGAGCTGTAAACTTTTATTGAGAGCCATGTTTCCCAAAGGACCCCAAGTTCTTTGAGATGCTCTGAGAAAAAGAGAATGAAGGTGTAGTTTAAGGTCAAATAAGTCTCGTAAACAAAGTCTTTGTCCCCTCTTATAAATTCACAATATATAATAGCATGTTAAAAAACTCTTCGAAGTCCTACTTCAGAAAGGAAACAAATTCAGCATTCCTCAATTTTAACTGACCATGGAGTCCCTTCCCCCAACTCCATATACACTTTCATTCACTCAGAACATCTAACAAGATTCCTTGGAACTACTGCTATAAGGAACACATTTTTTCCAAAACTGGCAAGCTGCATGGGGTCGCAAAGGGTTGGACAGGACTTAGCGACAGAACAACAACAACTCAACTAGGAGGGGAAGGGAAGAGAAGTAGAACAATGGACTGAGAGAAAAAAGAACTGACTCCACTCTGAATTGTCACTGACGGGCGCCACATTAGAAAAGACACTTCGGCCTGTGGACTTGTTTCCTTCTCTGTTAAATGACAGGATCACCTAATCATATAAGGCCTATTCTAGCACAGAAGTTCTATGACTCCAGGAGGCAGACAGAACATGTTGGTTTATAATTCTCTGATTTTTAAACTACCAAAAAAATTAACTGTTTGGTGGTTTCATATAGCATGAGTAGTTTTTTTCGCAGATCTTAAGTTAATGTAAGCTAAATTTGTCAACAAGGAAAGTAACTTGAGTGAAGAAACTTTTTTTTTTAAGAAACTTAAAAAAAAGAAAACTATAAATGAGACAAGAGCTTTTAGACAAACTCTATTAAGAATAATTATTAAAAAAAAAAAAAGAATAATTATACTTTAGGAAAGTCTATCTAAAATAGTCTCTCCAGATTGGAGTAACTAAACTAAGTGATGAAAGTTTATTGGATAGCTAGGTCATTTCCAAATAAAATGAGATTCTGAAACATAATTACTGAACACTAACTTCCTCTTGGGGCTTCCCAGGTGGCGCTAGCGGTAAAGAATCTGCCTGACAATCCAGGAGACGCAGGATACTCAGGTTTGATCCCTGGGTCAGGAAGATCCCCTGGAAGAGGAAATGGCAACTCACTCCAGTATTCTTGCCTGGAGAATTCCATGGACAGAGGAGGTTGGCAGGCTATAGTCCATGGGTCGCAAAGAGTCAGACACGACTGAAGTGCCTTAGCATGCATGTGTGCATAAGTTAATGAAAAGAATATATTTTGATGGCAAAATGTGCAAAGACAATACATAAAAACAAAAAAATACTTGTCCTTGGCTGGAACTAACATTTGGAACTATGTTGCCAGGGGCTATTTCTACTGCCAAATGCCTACTCTAATACTTTTATAAGGGTCTTGGAAGACCCTTAGTGGAGACTGCAGTTTTCCTATAAGCTTTGAGGTTGAAATCACTGGTGAGCTCACCTAAAATTACTTTGCTCTAGGCTAATCCCCCACGGCCTGAATTTCTGAGTAAATCTGGCTTGGTAGTGACACATCCTGAAACGCTGAATACAACCAAAGTGGAACCATGGGTACTAGCAAGTCCAGATGGGTCACAGCGGGTTCTTATTAAGCCCAAGGTTAGCCAGAGGACCTCATCTAAGCCCTCCAACTGGAATAAACTGCTATTTCCAAAGCTACTCAGTTTGTTTAAATAACGCTTCTTGGGTATCAAGAGTCAATCTGCACCAGTCTCAAAAGTCAAGGGAAAACTCTGCCAGCTAACCACCTTTAATGGAAATGGGTGTTAAGAATTCCTGCAAACTTAAAAATAAATAAAACTGGTATCTAAGGCAGTCTGGCAGAGATCACTTCCAGAAACAGAGAATGTGACAGAAATTTTGGAACTGACGCTGGACTTACATGGCATGGGTTTATGCTGAAAATTATATGCCCCATTCTCTCTCGGAAAAGAGAGGAACATACTGTGTGGGGAGCTTTTTTCCCCTCCATTCAGCTTACAGCCGAGTAGTGAATGTGACCTTCAAACTTCTCTTTAATAAAGTGATAAAATGCAGAACACTGTGATAGGATTTCTGTACTTAGTTTTTACTGAAGCTACTTCTACTTCATCAATTGTCTGTTTTTAGGGAAACTAAAAACTCTTTCTCTTTCTGGGTCAAATCCTGAGATCGTCTTGCTGGAGCACTGGGGCAGTTCAAGTTTCCTGATATGACTGGGTGGTAGCCTGGGGCACCTCTGCTCTTGATATTTCAGGGTGATACTACATCAGAACCAATTTTGACAGCTCTAAACTCTTCTCTTAGGGCTCAGAGTCCCCCTCTAAAGACCTAGTATTCATACTAATAATTATGACCAGGAAGAACCATGTATTACCTCAAGTTTATATGTTTACCATTTCACTTTATACAGCTAAAAACACTTTGGAGGAACATAATTTGTATATGCACACTAACTCATTGTGCATAATATTTGTCTCTTATAAATATGTGCTAATCACAGCTATAAGCTTATCATTTTATCATTAGCAAAAACAAACCTGACTTCTTTCTTAAAACTTTTAATGCAACATTTTTAATTTTAGTAATTCACATAATCTGGCTAAGATTCAAGGCCTTCTTATGAGTTAAGAGAAGGCCTTCTTATGAGTTAAGAGAAGGCCTTCTTATGAGTTAAGAGAAGGCATTCTAATGAGTTAGCCCCTACAGCTCTCTGTACAGTGCCCAGCATGGAACCCAGAGTTTGGGAAACTCTCAACCAATGCTTTAAAGAATGAATGACTGAACAAGTGATTAAAGAAAAGAACGAGTTAATTAATGCCAAATGTACCACTTGGTGGAATATCCGACTGTAATTGTTGAAGGAGTCATAGGAAATATAAGAGATCTGCATATAGTTTATTGTATAAACAAAGACCTCACTGTAGCCTCTTTTCTAGAGCAAGTTTTTCTTAATATCAGAATAAACTTAATGTAATTATCATTAATTATGCTTCTTAATGAGAAAATAAAGTTTTAGAAAAAAGGATTTCTACTTTTAGATGTTTTTCCAAAAAGGAAATCTTTGTTACTTAAGAATCCTCTCCATACTGAATACTCCCCTGGGGACAGAGAAAGAGGCTGAAGGTTGTTTTACAAAGGAGAACGGGCGCAAAGGGAAAGCTGGGTTCTGACGTCCTGGCCCTGTCATTAACTGTAGCCTATGCAATAGAATAGGACGTGATTCTACCTCAAAGCGCTGGAAAAACTGTGTTAAGATACTAAGAGAGTCACTGGAGTATAGCAAGGCTGGCAGACTGTTGAGTCAGGAAGATCTGAGGTCAAATTTTACTAAACCTTATGACTTGGAGTTGGTCACTTTTCTGAACCTTAGCTTCCCCATCTGTGTGAAACGTAAAATAATATGAAGCTGAATGAATGCTGATGTGAAGTGATTGTGAAATAATACGTGTGAAAAGATTTTGTAAAATGTAGAGCAGTATGCTGGTTATTGTGATATCTGAGATATTTTAAAAGTCACAATTTAATTCAACAAGCATTCATCTAGAGTCTGTGTGCAAGGCACTGTGCTAAATGATGGGAAAATACTGCACAGATACAAAATTTTACGCTAGTAAGTAACTAATTGGCCAAAATCTAAATAGTAAAACAGACATTTAACAAATCAGAACACTGCTGCCCCTGAGATTTTTTTACTTAAACATTTGGAAAGAAAAAAAAAAAAATCACAACATGAATTCTATCATATTGTTACCATTAACAGCAGCTTAATACTTAATTAATGTCAGTGTGGTCAGCCAAGTTTTAGAAATTTGGCAATAGAGTGATAAGGGGTGGAGGGAGAAGGGGAAGGAGGGCTTCAGTCTTTCTACTCCTATGGCTGCAACATACAACTAACTGAACTTCAAATAAGCTACCCACCCTTACACTGAAGACTTGATCTTTCTTATGAGAGGACCATACATTGTGGAAGAAGGGAGAAGACTCATTTTTTCCTGCTCAAGCAACTACCTTCTCCAAAGTGAAAGCCCTCTTCATTGAAAAGTGACTGTCGTAGAAAAGTTTAAGGACAGATTTCTTAAAAGAGGAGAAAATCACACTATATACAGCAGGTAGTTTACGGCTCTTGAAAAAAAAAAAAGTTATAAATATGTATTATAATATAGATAACCAAAGTGGGAAAATTTCAAGCCACAATACCAGTGTATGAACTGAAACTTTTCAAGCCATCTTAGCAACACTTAAGTGAGTAAACCACATTTCAGAGCTCTAAAGCTGTGCTTCCAAATGCAAGGTGGCCCACAGCCAGGTCTCTGCTGTCCAGGCATCCGGTACCGAAGGCTTGGAGGCTCCTGCGTCTCGTCCTGGGGTCTGTCTGCCAGGCATGGCTGAAAGGACAGCAGGCCACAGCTGAGCTGAACTCACAGTCAAGGCTGAATTTCCTTAGAGAAATCACTGTGGTTGGAAACCAAATCAGTCTACCGAAGGTTTCAGGTCTTCAGAAATGTCACGGAAAGTCCTTTAAGAAAAAAAGACAGAATGATTAGTTTTGCTTTTAGGAAAAGGGGGCGGGGGGGAAATAAAACCACAGAGATACTTAGAAAAGAAAAATAGCATCTAACCAGTAATTCACTGTCATATAATATTCCTCTAAGTTGAGAGCCTTGGTGCCATTATGTAGTCACTGTTTTTTTTCTTAGGATTTTCACTGAGTATTGTTTCGAAGTCTGATAGTTGTTTCTCAACCTGCAGCGACAAGAACTCTAGTTTTTTTTGGAGGGTCTATCCAAAAGACTGTTTCCCTAGACTCTCTTGAAACTAATGACCATGTGACTAATATCTGGCCAACGAGATGTAAGCAGAAGGGGTAAGTGACTTCTGGGCAATGTCCTTAAAAGAGAAAGGTGATCTTTTCTGACCTTTCCCCCTTCATGTTGACTGGAAAGTAGACACAATGATGTTAAAGAGAAAAACAATACGAGACTAAAGATTAAATGCTAACTGGATAACTTTTATTGCAAAATAGGAAAACTGATCCAGCAAAGTGCCAGCTCTGAGTGTTGGGGTTCAGAGCAGGAGAAATGGGACAGGACTTTTCATCAAATGACTGAGTACTAACACTGCTTCTGACCAACATCAAACAAGCCAAGTGAATGTGGCTAACTGGCAGGTGATAACTGGGTTGCAAGGAGGGGGTCTGCTGTGCTGGGGCCTAACTTAGGACTGTAGGAGCTGGTTGGCCTTTGCTACATAATTTATCCAGCCAGGTCTGCATCTGTGGTGGCAGCCGAATGGCCAGGTCAGAGTTCATCAATGAACAAGCACTCATCTGAGATGAAAAGACCTCACACCAAAGCCGACAGAACATCAAGGTGGGGGGGCAGGCTTGGCATGGATGTTTGTGGAACAGACACACTAAGCCCTGGTCTGCCTACCTTTGTACTTCTTACAGCCAAGAGAGAAATAAAACTTCTAGCTGTTAAAGGTCTACTGATGCTTTGAGTTTGTTTGTTTTTTTTCTGTTATAAAACAGGCAAATCTATCTTAAATGATACAGATATGAAACACAAGTTTATTACCATCCTTTTAGACAAAGATTGCTTTACTTCATTACAACCATATCACCGATTAGGAGGGTTAGACAGGCAGGCAGAGGTAAAATAAAAGCTAACCCTTTAGCATCACGTAGGAAGTACTTAAATATCAAGTGGGGCACAGGTCAAATGATACAGAACAAAAAAGATTACTTTTGCTCAGTTATCTGAAGGCTCTTTCACTGGATGGTGCCGGAAACCTCATATCTCAAGCACATCTCTAACTAGCACAGCTCTATATCCAAAGGAACAGCTTTGAGGAAGGGGTAAGCTTCCTGGCTATGGTTCCTGTGTCTCTGAAAGGGATTTTATATGACATGACTGAACTCACCATGTTGAATATATGCCAATGGGTCAAAGAACTGGAATGAATTTATCTCCTTAAATATTTTTATACTGAGAAAAATTGCCCCAAACTGAAATTTACACATACATGTTTTATGTATCGTTGTTGTCTTTTAGTCGCTGGGTCATTTGTGACTCTTTTGCAACCCCATGAACTCGCCAGGCTCCTCTGTCCGTGGGATTTCCCAGGCAAGAACACTGGAGTGGGTTGCCATTTCCTCCTCCAGCAGATCTTCCCAACCCACGGATCGAACCTGCATCTCTTGCATTGGCAGGCAGGTTCTTTACCCGCTGAGTCACCAGGGAAGCCCTTTTATATGTATTATTATCCATCTATCTCTGTATCTATCTAATCAAGGTTTCTCAATAGCTGCACTGCTGACCACTCTGTGCACTGTGAGAGGTTTAGCAGCATCCCCGCTACAGCTGTGATGATGAATATGTCTCTATACATTGCCAAATGTCCCCTGAGAGGAGCAAAGTCTCACCCTCCTCCCCCACAACCATTGCTCTAGATAGCTACCTACCCGTTTATTTAAATATCTCTTTTTCACAGCCTCACCTGCATTCGTGTACAGGTAAAGCTGGCTACAAGTTGCCCCAGAGTATATGAAATTCAGGTAGCACTCAATTCTGGGAAGCCCTGGAATATCTTTAAAACCAATATTGGTTTACCTGTACACAGTAAAGCCAGCTTTACCTGTACACAAATGCAGGTGAGGCTGTGAAAACATACACACCATGGAATACTACTCAGCCATTAAAAAGAATTCATTTGAATCAGTTCTAATAAGATGGATGAAATTGGAGCCCATTATACAGGGTGAAGTAAGCCAGAAAGATAAACACCAATACAGTATACTAATGCATATATATGGAATTTAGAAATACGGTAATGATAACCCTATATGCAAAACAGAAAAAGAGACACAGATGTACAGAACAGACTCTTGTACTCTGGGAGAAGGCGAGGATGGGATGTTTACAGAGAACAGCATTGAAACATATATATTATCAAGGGTGAAACAGATCACCAGCCCAGGCTGGAGCATGAGACAAGTGCTCGGGCCTGGTGCACTGGGAAAACCCAGAGGGATCAGGTGGAAAGGGAGGTGGGAGGGGGGATCGGGATGGGGAAAACATGTAAATCCATGGCTGATTCATGTCAATGTATGGCAAAAACCACTACAATAATGTAAAGTAATTAGCCTCCAACTAATAAAAATAAATGGAAAAATAAATAAATAAAACCAATAACCAAAAACTGATCAGTATTACAAAGCATTTTCCAACACCAAAAAGTTTTAAAATTCTTTTTTTTTTTAAAATGGTCTTCTGTTTTTGTTTTTTGTTTTTATTTTTTTATTGGTTGGCGGCTAATTACTTCACAACATTTCAGTGGGTTTTGTCATACATTGATATGAATCAGTCATAGAGTTACACGTATTCCCCATCCCGATCCCTCCTCCCACCTCCCTCTCCCCTAAAATTCATTCTTTCATACCTTTTCAAATTTCTAAGATACCTGCAAGCTTCAATCTCTAACTCTTCAATTCCCCTAAATTATGAATGAAAACGGCTGCCTCAGGGCAAAGATGCATGAAATAAGATTAAAACTGTGGTCTTTCTGTTGACAAGTAAGCTTAGCTGTAACCCTGAAATTCATACCTGCTGTTCAGTTCTGCCTCAAGGCCAAGAAAGCCTTCAGGACTCAGAAGAAAGAAAACACAATGAAGCAAGCTAAGAAAACAGCTGCTAAGTGCTTTCCATCCCAACAGTATGTTTTCTCTAGATGTTTCGGGTGGTGATGGGGGGGGGGGGGGGTGGTGGTGGTGGTGGTGTGTGTGTGTGTGTGTAAAACCCTATAGAAGTAACACTGATCTGAACTGAACCTTGTGTGTGTGTGTGTGTGTGTAAAACCCTATAGAAGTAACACTGATCTGAACTGAACCTCAATTACCTCCTGAAAAACAAACTCCATAACCCAGAGATGGAGATATTTCTTCCTGGTCTCATCAAAAAGCACAGCAGGAACTAATCCACAGGGCCCCTAAAACCGCAACCCTCTAGATCAGGAAGAAACAAAGGAATGAAAATTGCATTGACTGTGTTTCTCCAGCTGCGCTGCACGGCTTGGGGGATCTTAGTTCCCCAACTAGGGAGTGAACTTGGGCCCTCAGCAGTCAAAGCACAGAGTCCTAATGCCAGGGTATTTCTTTGACAGTATTATTTCTAAAAATAGTAAATGTCCTACCTAAACCATCCAAGTATAGTATTCTTTCCCAAACCAAAAGGATTGTTACGTTCCTTTGAACCACAGTGGTAGAATTTACCAAGAATAAAAAAGGTGGAACGGGGCCTCATGTGACTAGGGGGAGAGAAGATTGCTGTGAACATTTTACAGTTCCTTTCATTGCAATGGGGATTGTGTGGTGTGATTTCTCACTTCCAATCTTCTTGGTTCCTTGAAAATATTTTGGGATCTGCTTCCCAGGAAGTTTTCAAGGAAATTTTTTTAAAAATCCATTTACGTGAATGCTTAAGTCTTTTCTGATTTAACAACTCTAGCTGTTAAATTGTTGACTCCCAGCTTCCCAGAGAAAGAGTAAATTGTGGATGTTTACACATGAAAAGCTTGCACTGACTAAGGTAACTTACTTTACTGGGCTTAGGATAGCCGAGTATGTATTTCCTAAACCCCCACCGGCACACTTTGTGACAGAGCACATGTCATTACTTTTGTACATTCTGCCTCTTCCAAAAATGTGGAACAGAGTTCTAAGGCTGGAGGTTACTATGGCCCATCTTCTTTAATCAGCCTTATAGTGAAAAGATCTTTTAATCCGATCTGCTCCTGGTTTCACTAATCTATTAACTCAACACATTTTCATTGAGCATTTATCCTAAACTGGAATGATAGGGAGCATACTCCAAATGAAGTCCTCAAGGTTTAGGTAAAGGTCTGAAGGAGTCATGGTTTTTTATGAGAACATATTCATATATTATTTTACAAAGACAAAAATAACTTCTTGCTCTATTAAAAAGTAGGAGGTGCTAAACTTTAGCTTAATTGCCAAATACTGATCTTCCTTGTCTTATGATGGCATTATACCTGGTTTCATACTTAATAATATCCTTAAGACAGCTTCCCTTGTGGTTCAGATAGTAAAGAATCTGCCTGCAACGCAGGAGACCTGGGTTTGATCCCTGGGGTCAGGAAGATCCCCCAGAGAAAATAATGGCAACCCACTCCAGTATTCTAACCTGGAGAATTCCATGGACAGAGGAGCCTGGCAGGTTGCAGTCCATGGGGTTGCAAAGAGTCAGACATGACTGAGTGACTCATACACATACACACGTCCCAAGAAACCCACTGAACGTTGAAAATATTTTAAGTCAAAAAAGTATTTCATACACTTAACCTACAAAACATCACAGTTTAGCCTGCTGCTGCTAAGTCACTTCAGTCTGACTCTGTGCGACCCCATAGACGGCAGCCCATCAGGCTCCGCCGTCCCTGGGATTCTCCAGGCAAGAACACTGGAATGGGTTGCCATTTCCGTCTCCAGTGTGTGAAAGTGAAAAGTGAAAGTGAAGTCGCTCAGTCGTGTCTGACTCTTAGCGACCCCATGGACTGCAGCCTACCAGGCTTCTCCACCCATGGGATTTTCCAGGCAAGAGTACTGGAGTGGGGTGCCATTGCCTTCTCCAACAGCTTAGCCTAACCTACCTTAAATATGCTTATAACACTTACATTGGCCTGTTGTTGCTTAGTCACTAAGTCATGTTTGACTCTTTTACAACTCCATGAACGGTAGCCCACCAAGCTCCTCTGTCAATGGGATTAACCAGGCAAGCATACTGGAAAGGGTTGCCATTTCCTCCTCCAGGGAATCTTCCCCACCCAGGGATCGAACCCACATCTCCTGCATTGGCAGGTGGATTCTTTACCACTGAACCACCAGGGAAACCCTACAGTTGGGCAAAATCATCTAACACAGAGCCTGTTTTAAAATAAGAGTGTTGACTATCTCATGTCATTTACCGAACACTGTACTAAAAGCGAAAACAGAACAGCTGTCTGGGTGCTGCGTGGCTGTAGGCGTATCAGTTGTATCCCCTTGTGATCCTGTGGCTGACTGAGAGCTGCAGCCACCGCTGCCCAGCGTCATGAGAGGGTTGTACTGCATATCGCTAGCCCAGGAAAAGATCAGCATTAAAAATCTGAGTACAGTTTCCACTGAATGTGTATTGCTTTCACACCACCACTAAGTTGAAAAATCATAAGTTAAACCTTCTTAATTTGGGAATCATTTGTAATTTCTTTTATAAAAAGATAATGACCTTTGATTGAATTTGGGGTGTTAAATTATGGAAGATAATCACAGTCAGGTTGAGATAATGCTTCCAAAAACAGTCATGACTTGACTAATAACTCTCTCCCCCGAAAGGTAAAGCTGAGTTCCTTAAACGACCACCTTACAGCTGTCACCTCTGGTCACGTCGAGCGGTAGCAGAGGGCAAAGGAAAACTTAAATACAGCGAACAGCATCCCCATAGGAGTTCCTGGGATATGCCCTGACTTCCTTCCTACAGGTTGTTCTGAGCTTTAGTGTTCAGAGATTGCTGCTCAGGTTTTCGTAGGAATGAAATAAGTATATCAAATCAAGTCTGATTATTCTATCCAAAAATCAAAAAAGTATTGAGACTTGAAAAATTGTGATTGCAGGGGTACCATGTCTTTCCCCACACTTCCCAGACAGTCCCAGTGTTAACAGACAACAGGGGAAGCCATAGGTTCTGATTATTGGACTGAGGCCAAAACAGCTGGGAGCCCAAAGCTGTGCTGTGTCCACAACATTTACTGCCACGAAATAGTGTATTCCCCACTGTCAACAGTGAGAAGCACTACATGGGACCTAGAAACAATTCACAGAAATAGTTATGCAGATGGATCTTCTCAGCCACCAGTGCCTGCATCTACACTTAGAGGGTCTAATGGAATGAAGACATTCTCATATTATAGCACGGGCGTTCTAAGACAAGCTGAACCCTTCCATAGCTCAGGCCCCTACAGACACTATTCCCTCACAGCCCAATCATTCCTTGAACTAGGAAGAGGGCACTGTTGAAGGTTGACGGGTATGGTGAATACCCCAGGAACTAAAACGGGGTAACTAAAATGGGGTAACCCCAGTAACTAAAACGGGCACGGCCCGGCAGTAGCAGCAACCACAGTAAAAAGCGAAAAGACAAATAATCAAGTGTATAAATGAAAGCTGTAAAAAAAAAAAAAGGAAAGGTAGGAGGTGCTATCCTTAAGAGCATTAAATGCAGGACATAACCTAATCTTGAGAGGAGGGAAAGCTCTGATGAACTGACATTTGAGTTGCAATCTGAAGAATGATTAGGAGTTAATTAGGCAAGGAAAGCTAGGGGAGGGGGAGAGTCTGTCCAGACACAGAAAGCAGAGTGTCTGAAGGCCTACGGTTTGAATGGAGCTGCTGTGTCTGAGGCCCTGGCAGAAAGCCAGCGTGGCCGCAGCGCTGACAAGGGGAAGATGTCACAGATGCATGAGGCAGGCACAGGCAGACCACGCAGGGCCTTGGAAGGATTTTGGTCTTCCTGTAAGAACAGTGGGAGGCCAGTTCTGGTAGAAGAGCATCAGGACCAGATAGGCCTCCCCTTTAAAAAGCACACATCTGCTCAGTGTCAAGAGACTAGAAGACAGCAAGAGTGGATGCTGAGGGGCTGGCCAGGAGACTGAGGTGCCACGAGAGTCCAGGTAAGAAATCCTGTAACTGGGACCAGTGTGGGTGGCACTGGAGAAAAGGAGGAAAGTGTGGATTTGAGATGAAACAGGTAGGACTAGGTGAAGATGGTGACTTGAGAAGATAGGAGGCTGTGAGGATGACCTCACACAGGCGCACGTAAGTGAGGGGGACCATCTACTGAGGAAGGAAACAGAGGAGAATGTCTTTTCCTGAGCAGGGGTCGGGGGATGGTTAAGGAAAAGAAAGATCTCTAGTTGAAAACACACTACCTCACCTGCTTATTTCTATGTGACTACAGGCAGGATAACTTCTCTATGCCTTGACTTCATCTGTAAGACATGGAAAACAACTGTTCCTAACCTCACATGGAAACACTGGACAGATTAAGTAAAGTAAGACGATGCAGGTAAAGTTTTATCACAGAACTTGGCACACTGAGTCCCAATGTCAGTGGCAGCTGGTTGTTACTATTCAAGAGGTCATTTAGACTTTCCACCCGGAAGTGCTGTGTTGGACACACGATTCCTTCAGGCCTTTTCAAAACCCCATCAGAGGGAGTTCCCCGGTGGTCCTATGGTCAAGAATCCATCATGCACCTGCAATACAGAGGGACAGGGGTTCGATCCCTGGTCGGGAACGAAGATCGCACATGCTTTGGGGCAACTTAGCCCGCGTGTCTAAGTCCCCCTGCCACAACTAGAGAGCTCCTATGCCACAACTAAGACCTGATGCAAGTCAAATAAATAAATCAATATATATATACATATTAAGAAAAAAAAAGTTAGAAGGCATAAACCCACCTTAAAAAAGAGAATATAAGAGGTTAAAAGAAACAAACTCTCAGAAAGTGGAAAGCAGATGAAGAACTGCTATGACCAGCATGACCTAAAAAACTGAATCCTAAGCCAGAAGTTATTCAAAAAGGCTCAGGAATGGGTGATATCAAGTAACTTTGGAAACGGGGTCGAAGGTGGGATAAACACAGAAGGGCTGCTCTAAAGTGTGCCTAAAACGCAGTAAAACCTCATGGGTCCAACACTGTCACCCACGCCTCCACCCAGCCAGGCAAATGCTCCCTGTCACTGGCAAAAACTCGTCCTTTCCTCCCTTAGAGAAGGTAAAACAAAAAGTCCTGGACTGGGGCACAACAGGCAGGGATAAGGGTAGGGTACACACTGACAGTGGGCGACTGAGTGAGGATTTACATCTCAAATGCTGTCCGCTCCGTTCCCTGTCCTGGTGCCCAGAATGCTGGCGGCCAAGCCATCAAACTCTGAGCAGGAGATTAAAAGAACTTTCACTGAGGAATTTAGCAGCCCCACAGGGAAACCAAAAAGCACTGACATCAACGGCTGCACAAGACCAATGGTCCTGGCAGATTATATTATGGTGATACACATAATAACCAACCCTCAAATCCTGAGAGGTTCACTCTTCACATAAGCCAATAGTCAAAAGTATCGGATACCTGCTACTGTGAATAGCAGCTACTGTGAATAGCAGCTACTGTTGCTGCTGTTGTTTAAGTCGCTAGGTCATGTCCAACTCTTTTATGGCCCCATGAACTGTAGCCTGCCAGGCTCCTTCTGTCCATGCGATTTCCCGGGGGAAGAACACTGGAGTGGGTTGTCATTTCCTTCACCAGGGGATCTTCCCAACCCAGAGATGAAAACTGCATACCCTGCATTGGTGGGCAGGTTCTTTTTCACTGAACTACCAGGGAAGCCCCTAATATTATGATTAGATTGTGTTAATATGGTGAAGGTTAGGGGGTATTACAGATGTAATTAAGGTTCCTAAGCAACTGACTTTAATCAAAATGACAATATGTTCTGTGGGCCAGGTCTAATCAGGTGAGCCCTCTGCAAAAGAGTCTTAGCCATCAGTGACAGAAGTCAGAAAAACACTCCTGAAGGCCTGGAGAAAGCAAGCATTGTGTTATAAAAATGCCTATGGAAAGAGGCAGCCTCTAGGAGCCTCAACTTGTGGCTACAACTGCAAACAAAGGAATTTTATCAACAACAGGCAAGCCTGGAAGAGGATCCCAATCTGCAGATGAAACCCCTGCCTGAGCTCAGGCCCTGACTGTAGCCTTGACAGATCCTAAGCAGAAGACCTAGCCGAATTGTACCTGTACCCTGACTCATGACTTTCATATAAATGTGTTGCTTTATGCCACTAAGTTAGTGAAAATTTGCTATATATGATAGAGAACAAACACAGACCTATACACTAAAAAAGGCAACTTTTATTTACACACATAATATCTCAATAAACCAGACTGCCCAAAAATATGATAGCTCAAATGGAAACCTCTATAGAGATGATAGAAGATAAAATTGGAGAAATCATCCAGAAAATGGGAGCCAAAAAGACAGAACCAGAAGAATATCAGAGAAAAGATTTAAAAATGACAAGAACAGTGTAGGAGGGTCAACATCAAAATAAAAATAAGTTTCTGAAAGGGAGAGAAGGAAATCATTAATAAAATAATTGAAGAAAAATTTCAGAATGCAGAACATAAATTTCCAGTTTTAAAGGTCACAGAGGCACTTGATAAAAGTGTCAGTTCAAACAGAACAACAAAGATAGATTAAAGAACAAACAAACAAAAAAAGAAGACCATATAGGTTTTCAAACATTTGAATTACAAAGAATCAGGAATCAGAGTGGCCTCAGAATTTCAACAACCATGAAAGTTAGAAAACAATGAAGAAATAAAGTTACACAGGGAAAAATTCTCTACCCAGACAAGTTACTGAGTAAGAATGACTTTAGAAGAAGCCTTTAAAGACATGTAGTATCCCCTAAATTTACCTCCCATGCATTCCTTCCCAAAAATCTACAGGAGGATGTGCTCCAACAAAAATCAGGAAGAAATCAAGACAGAAAACAATACTGGGAAATACGATTCCAACACAGGGAAGAGCTAAGGGAATCCGCAGGTGCCAGCTCTATAGCAGGCAAAAGGATATTCTGTATCTCAACAGACTGCACGCAGGTGAAAACAAGAGACCGGTGAGTTCAGTTTCATACAGTTTATGATCACGGAGCTGGAACTCACCGCTGAGTCTGAGCAGGCCACGGGGTCTGGTTGGGTGTGGGCATGGAGTTCGTGGGACTCACTAGCATGGCACTGTAGATATTGGAGGCAACCACGAGTATGCAGAGAAGAATGGGCCCAATGATCGCTCCTTCCAGGCCCAGGTAGTACGCTCCACCAGCCACTGCCAGGCCCGTCAAGTAAGGATGGCCACCTCTGGAATGAAGAGCACACAGATTACACACAACTTTTAACAAAACGTAAACCCTGGAGTAAGTTGGAAATACATTCTCTGACACACTGTTCACTCCCTAATACACCTGACTTCTGAATTGCTTATCAGCTTTCCTTAGATCACTTCCATGTGGATATCTGAATATTAATTGTAAAAGTATCAAGATGCAAAACTTTTCCTGCCTACATGTGTGACATTTGCCTTTTCGTAGGTCCGGCGACTGAGGAATAAAGTCAGCAGTGTTAACAGGTACCATTGCGTGGCTGTCTGAAGTGGGTTAATGTTAGCCTAGGACTGGTTTATACAAGGTACCTATTAGGTTTACCTCTGTCTAGAATAATTAAGTGGGCAAAATTAAGGACGTAATTCAACTAATTATGCTCTTTTTTTTTAAAGATGATAACAATACAATGGCATTCCTATTATTCCTAAGTTAGGCTTCTAGCAACCTCCTAAAATACAGATTTTAACACAGGGAGTGATAAAATGCCTCATGAGAAAAACACCTGTTAGAAAGCCCAAGATTTTTATTTCATAGGAGAGTCATAACTGTCCTCCAGCTTATCACAGGTATCATTTACATAACTGGAATGAAATAACACACAGACAGACCTCAGAGATATTGCAGGTTTGGCTTCCAGACCACCACAATAAAGCCAAATATGGCAATAAAGTGAGTCACAAGAAATTTCTGCTTCCCCAGAGTATATAAAAATTATGTTGACACTGAACTGTAGTCCTTTTTAAGTGTGCAATAGTATTATGTCTAAAACAATGCAAGGTAGCCTAATTTAAAAATATTTGATTGGTAAAAATGCTAAATATCATGTGAGCCTTCAGCAAGCTGTAATCTTTCTGCTAGTGGAGTATCTTGTCTCGATGGTGATGGCTGCTGACTGATCAGCGTGACTGGCCGCTAGAAGACTGTGAAGAGTCTGTGACAATTTTTCTTAAAACAAGACAACAAAGTTTTGCTGCACTGACTGACTTCTTTTCACTGGTGATTTCTCTGTTGAATGCAATGTTGTCTGAGAGCACTTGAGTCACCACAGAACTTTTTTCAACACAGGAGTTAATCCTCTCAAACCCTGCCTCTGCTTTATCAACCAAGTTGATGTACTACTCTAAATCTTTTGTTGTCATTTCAACAATCTTCACAGCATCTTTACCAGAAGTAGGTTCCAAGTGGCAAGAAACCACCTTCTTTGCTTATCCATAAGCAACTCCTCATCCATTAAAGCCTTATCAAGAGATTGCAGTAAATCAGTTACATCTTCAGACTCCACTTCTAGTTCTCGTGCAATCTGCACCACATCTGCAGTTACTTTCCCCACTGAAGTCTTGACCCTCTTAAAGTTATCTATGAGGGTTGGAATCGACTTTTTCCAAACTTCTGTTAATGCTGATATTTTGATCTCTTCCCAATGCAATACAAGCGTTCTTAATGGCATCTGGAATGGTGAATCCTTTCTAGAAGGTTTTCAACTGACTTTACCCAGATCCATCATAGGATCAGTATCTATACTAGGTATAGCCTTATGAAATGCATTTCTTACATAATAAGGCTTGAAAGTTGAAATTACTCCTTGAACCACAGGTTGCAAGAATGCACGTTGTGTTACAGGCATGAAGACAACATTAATCTCACTGAATGTCTCCATCAGAGCTTGCGGGTGACTGGGTGTGTTGTCAGATGACCCATAGTACTCATTCCTTTATTTGGCTGTGCTGGACCTTAGTTGCAGCATGCAGGATCTTTAGTTGGTGCATGCAAACTCTTAGTTGTGGCATGTGGGATCTAGTTCCCTGATCAGGGATTGAACCTGGGCCCCCTGCGCTGGGAGCACAAAGTTTCAGCAACTGGACCACCACGGAAGTCCCAAAGTATTTTAAAAGGAACTCCTTTTTTCTGAACAGTAGGTCTCAAGAGCGGGCTTAAAATATTCAGTAAACTATGTTGTAAATGGATGTGCTGCCATCATCCAGGTTTTGTTGTTTCATTTCTAGAACACATGCAGAGTAGATTTAGCACAATTCTTAAGGGCCCTAGGATTTCTGGAACAGTAAATGGACAGGGAAGCCTGCTGTACTGCAGTCCATGGGGTCACAAAGAGCTGGACATGAATTGAATTGAACTGAACTGAAATGAGCACTGGCTTCAATTTCAAGTTATCAGCTACACTAGCACCTAGCCATAGAATTAGCCTGTCCTTCTAAGCTTTGAAGCCAAGCACTGAAAATCCTAAATGGCACCTTTACCCAATAGAAAGCTATTTCGCCTGCACTGAAAATCTGTTTAATGTAGTAGTCACCTTAATTATTTTTCTTTGCTGGATCTTCTGCATAACTCGCTGCAGCTTCTACATCAACACTTGCTACTTCACCTGCACTTCTATGTTCCAGGGACGGCTTCTTTCCTTAAAGATACGAACCAACCTCTGCCAGCTTTAAACTTTTCTTCTGCAGCTTCCTCACCTCTCACAGCCTTCACATGATTAAAAAGAGTTAGAGCCTTGCTCCAGATTAGGCTCTGGTTTAAGGGAATGTTGTGACTGGTTTGATCTTCCACCTAGAACATCAAAACTTTCTCCATATCAGCAAAAAGGCTCTTTTGTTTTCTTATCATTTGTGTGTTCACTGGAAGAGTATTTTTCACTTCCTTCAAGAACTTTTCCTTTGCATTCACAACTTGGCTAACTGTTTGGCTCAAGAGGCCTAGCTTTCGGCCTACCTCAGCTCTCAGTATGTCTTGTTCACGAAATTTAATCATTTCTAGCTTTTGATTTAAGGTGAGCAATATCTGACTCTTCCTTTCACTTGAACACTTCGAGGCCACTGTAGGGTTAGTAACAGGTCTTTTTTCAATATTGTTGTGTCTCAGTGACTAGGGAGACCCAAGGAAAGAAAGAAGATAGGGGAACGGCTGGTCTATGGGGCAGTCAAAACACATGCAACATCTATCAACTGAGTTTGCCATCTTATATGGGTGTAGTTCATAGCACCCGAATACAATTACAATAGTAACATCAATTCTAGCTAAAACCTTAATAGAAAATTTACAACAAAGTTTAAAGAAATGAAAATACTTAACTATAAATCACGGTAACTAGTTATTATTTAAATTTCAACTATTAAATGTTAGGCACAAAAGTCCCCCTAAAGTTCACTTATGGATGTGCTTGTTTCTTTTTACTCTGAAACTCTGGGGCTTCTTAGCAGTATTATATATTTATTTTCTACTTTAACTAGAAAGAAAACAAGATAGCATATAATTTGTCACTTCATACTTTCAAATTAACTGAAGGGTCCTCTTCCTATAAACTTTGGTCTTGTCTACCCTTATTGTAATGAGTTTTATTTAAAGAAAATTTAATATATTAACTACGACAATAGTTTAAGTAGGTCATATTCTATATCTGAGTAGCTGAATAAAATTCAATTATTTGGTCACATTCTAGATTCTAATAAGCAACATTTATCTTGATATCTGGCTAAATGAAAATCAGCTTGATTTAGTAAATGCAAATTGCTAAAAGAGACATCAAAATCTACAAAAATGACATATTTATTATGTTGCTAGTTTGGCTTCTGTCTTAAATTTAACCTGTATTCATCATAGAACCACACTATAGTACCTTAAGTAAGAAAGAAAGCACTGTTTCTCAGATACAAACTTATGAGATTTCATCTTACATGGAAATCCTCATACAATCTAAAAATGTATTTATCCAAAAGCAAAGAAGTTTTGAAAATAACTACTAACTTCTTACTGTACTTAAAATATTCTTATTTAGAAGTATGTACAGGAGTACTTTTTTCCTACATTAAATGTCACTAAACCAGGGATTATTCACAATTTCACTTTAGTCCACAGTCTCATATATTGTAAATACTACTTACTAAGAACAAAATAGCATACATTGCAAATGATATTAATCAGATAAATTAAACTTTGATTACATCAGTGGGATCACAAAAGATTACTTCACTGAAGTGATTATCATCACCTGTCCTTGCACCCATGCCCAAAAGGAAAAGGAAAAAAATAAACCTTCATAAGAAAAGGCCAGAGAAATTCCTGGATATGATTCATCACCAACTGCAGAAGTCCAATACTTACCCTGATATATCAGAGTAGATGGCAGTATCTACAAAGTAGGTTGGCAAGAGATGAAAAACCAACAGTAAGATGGCTTTGCATCCTAAGCCTTGGGTGAGCCACAGATCAAGAACTGCAGGTACTGCTGCCCAGTAGGTGCCCAGAAATGGCACTGCTCCAAGGATTGCTGCTAAGGCTAATACAAGATTAAAGAGAAGAAGAAGCAACTTAGCCTCATCATCAAAGCAATACCAATAGCAGAATCTAAACACTAGCTCCTGCTGTTTAAAAATTTCCACCAGAACAAGTTAAACAAACACATGCTCAAATTTTAGGGTAACGATATGCCCTGTTTAACTGAATCTGCTGTTAAATGAAATCCAAGATCTTAACACTGGATCATGAAAATCCTTCTGAAGTGTGTGGTTACTTCTCCTCTTAAGTCACAAACGTTAGTGTCCCACAGCTGTTATTCTCAGTCGATGGCGAGTTAATACGTATGTAGTTGGCCTCAGAATCCTCAGATGTGGAACCTGCAGGTTCAGAGAGCCAAGGTACCTGAGCACCCACAGATTCTGGCATCCTCTGGGGGTCTCAGAACCACTCCCTGAGGGACACCAAAGGACGACTGCTCAGTCCTATAACAAAAGTGGAGAGCACAGGCCAAATATCTGCACTGAGACCAAAGCCAAACCAGAGATTCGTTTCTAAATCTCGGATGAGAACATACATTCCTTACCTTGCTTCTTTCTAATAAAGTGTATCTAAAAACAAAAAAACGAAAAAAATCCACCACAAACAACCTTGCTAGCTGAAGGACCTTACTTCACAATCAACCCTTTACAGGATAGTATGTTCATTTGACAAATAAATATTTGTTGCTCATGCAGTGTACTATGTACCGGGTATTATTCTAGCTACTGGGGACTCAGCAATAAATAAACATTACAAATCACATTTCTGCTGCCAATCTAGACTAGATATCAAAATTTAGCATTTCAAGTTTGACGAAGATGACAATACATGTAAAATGGTTTAATGTTCCTTAAATAGAGCACAGCAGAAGTTATAATACAATTGTTACCTGATGGTATGAAGACAATATTGATGCCAAATATAGTATGAGTCAGCCAGGTATATAATCCATAGAAGCCAGCCATTTTGAGGGAAGCATCAAACACCCCTCTAGAATGTCCAAAGATTAAAGTGGAAACAAAATAAACACAGTATCATACTGGGATTCAGAAAAATCAATTATTTCTAGGCTTCTGGCTAATTTATTCCAAATCTGATAATAGCTTCGATTTTTCCAGTGGCCTGAGAATGCTATTTTCATTTTATTTCAATAAAACATACAAATCTTCTATTTAAGCCTTGAAATAGATTTACTAAACTGTTCTTTAAATTTCTCTAATGAAAAGATAACAGAAAAACCTTAAGATATCCTATTCACTGAAATAACTCATCAACTTTTCATTTCTGAAGCAGATTACTCACCACTAAAATAAAGAGAAAGAAAAATAAGTGTGATTATCTTATTTCTGAGGAGGTAATTAAATTCTGAGACATCCAGGCTGTGACCAGCCCTCCCCTTGGGAAGAGCAAGTGAGGGATAATGTAACTGGTACTTCATCAGTCTTTCTTCTTTTGTTAACGAACTGTTTCCACATTTCTTAAACCATGCAACCCAACTTATAAAGTAATGTCTAAAAATGGTATCAAACAATGCAGGTCACTTGGAAAGAATTTACAGAAATAAATCTTATGAATTCCAAAGTAAAATCAGAGATTAAAATACAAGAGGTGTAAAAACAGGCACACATATTCAGTGATTAATAGGAATGAAAATATGCAATCTCAGATACTTCATTTTTGTGTTTCAGTTGGAAGATTTAAGGTAGGAATGTGTTAAGGAGGAGAAATAAGGAACTGCTCAGAGAGAGCACAAAGGCAACAAACCTAAAATCATCCCAAGGTATCACAAAGTCACAAAAACAAGGAATCTGTGGGGTTCACGGGAGGCACGCTCATACGCTCAGGAGAGAAGGAAAAGCTGTCTGTAACTGAAAAAAGCAGAGACCATGGTAGCAAAGGTGACGCTGGCTACACAGAAGGACACACCAAACTTTTCTAAAGCATCCCCAAGAGGTGTACTGTGAGAATAAAGTCAAACTCTGGAACCTAGTGATTCAGTCATTTCCTACCGGTCTGAGACACGGACTTAGTGACAGAGTGGCTCCCCAAATTGTAAAATCTTGTCATACTGACCAGCGGCTTTCATGCAAAAATATCTTAAAGGTGCTGTATGACCTCTGACAATAAAGACACAGATGGAAGAGGTATCAAAAAGACTGAAAGGAAGGGGCATAGCCTATAGGAAATATAAACGATCTGAAGAGTAACTGAATAGAAAACATGAAAGAAAAAACGAACATGAGAGATTTGGGTTTTAAACCTGAGGGAGAAAGAATGGCAGTGTATCAAAGTCATGGAGAACCCCAGAATAGGAGAGAACATGGAAGAAAAGGGAATATGTTTAGTTGGGCCATGCTTAGCCAAAATGTGGATGATGGAAAAACCCTGGAGGTGGTTGGAAATAAGAGACAAGTCTTAACAGCAAACTTGGGACAAGAAATTTGAGATACGCCAGAAAAATCCTAATCATAGGAAAGGGTAAGATATCCCAAGGAGTAAGCCTAGAAAAAATGGGGCAATGAGCTGTATTCTCATAAGGGACCTAAGGAGAAAGATACACTAGTCAAAGAGATAGTGAAACCATTTTTCTAGTAGGAAGAAAATCACTATAGTATGCTATTCCCAGAGGGCTTCCCTGGTGGCTCAGATGGTAAAGAATCTATCTGCAATGTAAAGAATCTGCCTGCAATGCAGGAGACCTGCATTCAAACCCAGCGTCAGGCAGATCCCCTCGAGAAGGGAATTGCTACGCACTCCAGTATTCTTGCCTAGGAAATTCCACGGGGCCACAAAAGAGTCGGACACAACTTAGGGACTAAACAACAACAAACCCAATTGGGAAAAGGATCTGCCAGCTCCCTTCATTACAGCTCGCTCCCTTTCCTGATTTACCAGCCACACCAGAGAACCAGTTTCACAGTAAATCGGACAGAAACTTGGCTGACATGCATTTCCAGAAGGGGAAAGCGCGCTGTGCGCACGGATGTAGCGTGCTCTAAGTGGCTCAGGATGGGCTGCTCCCGTGGACACCTTCCGCCCCCACTGGGAATAACCGTGAGTCACATACACAAGCCTGGGACAGAGGCATCACATGAAGCCATGTGGAGTCCTTGAGTGGTAAATATTAATTCAACATTTTTATATAGTTAATACACGGTTCTGTGTCTTTGACAATGCCTACCAATCATGTGCTACTTACTCCTCCAGCACTAACTAAAAAAATCAACAAGAGGTTGTTTCAATTACGTGCACAAAGAGCAAACATTTGTATCTCAACACTAGTTCTATTGTAAGACTAATAAAATGAATTTAGCAACTTTTAAAGCACCACAAAGAGAAACTAAATATGAAGTTTTTAAAAGACATTTATTTCCCTTAGAAACCTGAAGCAAAGTTTAGGCTTATTAGGTTGATCTTTAATCAAGTAAGTGAAAAAGGCATTATATTTACTGACTTGGTTATTATTTAAGAACTCTAGCTTAAATTATTAATAAATTACTTTAAACAAATTAATTTAATTTCCCCAAATATGTGTGAAATTCTGCCTCTCTATTACAGCATTAGGAAATCTCTTCATATAAGTGAAAATATATTTTCTTACAGCTTTAAACTCTTCCTTATACATTTCAATTTAAACAATATTTATAATCTTAAATCTACAACAATTTCCAATGAATATTTAAAATTTAATATTTCCAGGGAAAGCTGGAAATACTGATTTACTAAATGATTGACATCGATTTCTATTAACCCTGGTATTTTCAATTCTGCAAAACTAGAGGCGGGAAGCATGTTTACTTTCCAAATGAAAATCTCACAGTACACGCATTCTCCCATCAAATTGATCACTAGGGCCCCCCCACCCACCGGCCCTGAAAAGCTGTAATCCCACAAGCAAGAGCCATACCCGTGTGCATGCACTCATGTGAAAATATCACACACACTAAATTGCACTGAGGCCGTGACAACATGCAACTTAGTAATGTGCAATATCTCCACCAGAGCAAGCAGAATGGAGCATCGGGGAAGAAGGGTGTGATGCAAACATTCAGGACACGACATGCTCTAAGGGGAGGGACGGAACGTGGCTTGAGGGTAAAGGATGCATGCCACTAACTCAAAAATCCATGAAATGTAAACCCGACCACAGATGTAGCCAGCATAGAGGAACACTTATCCAGGAAGTATGGAGAAAAATAACAAAGGTTCAGAAATTCAATGGGACGGTGTTTATATCAAATAGCCACATAATTCAGAAGGCAAAGCTTGAAGAACAAAGACACTTTCACTGTCTGCACAGACATGCAGTTCACTCCCAATTTCAATTCCGCTTTTAAACTTCTTAATGAATAACGTGAAATGAGTCTAATAATTCACTTAACTGAAACAATGATGATGACTGATGATCGGTGCTTATAAAATCTGATATAACTGATAATTTACAGACTAAACTACAGCCTCAGGACATTGTGATAATATTTTCACGGTCATGTATGGAATATTTTTCCCTCTTAAAATCTTTCTCCATGAAGAAACATATTCCATCTTGAATATAATCCCTAAGAATGAAAAAACTGACAGGAGTTTGTGGAACTAGAGCTCGTTGTTTTCTTGTATACATGAGAGATTTCTTCAGAGGCACCTATGCAAAACTGCATATTTTAAGCCTTGAATTTGACCCAGTAAAGAAGTAAAAAGCACTCAGACTGCTAAAAATCATCCTGAATTATAATCTGTAATTTATATGACTTTATAACTGTACTTAGAAAAATGGCCCAGCCTGTAACAAGTTATCTTGTCTGCACCATATTTTTTAGACTCACAGAAATCTATCAATTTTGAGAACAATTAGGATTATTGTATTGCTCCTGAGGGTTGTTAAATTTTTTTCCATATTAAAAATAAAAATAAAATGAATGGTTTTGTATGAGTACACATTAGAACCAAGACATGGGATCCTGTTACAGCACATAATTAATGTGTACGATCCCAAGAAGATAAAGCAAATCTAACCTGTAAAGAGACATATATTTCCTCATATTGCTGTAGATGACTATACTCTCTCTAACCTCAAATTCCTTCCTGAACCAAAGACCTCAATTTTTTAAAAATTTTCACTGAAATACAGTCAGTTTACAATGTTGTGTTTGTAAAGTGATTCACTTATACATACACATATATATATATATTTCCACTCTCTTTCATTATAGTTATTACAAGATATTGAATATCCTGTGCTATATTGAGTGTCCTGTGCTATGAAGTAGGTCCTGGTTACTTTTTATATATGGTAGTGTGTATATTTTAATCCCAAACTCCTAATTTGACCCTCTCCATACCCCCTTTGGTAATCATAAGTTTGTTTTCTCTGTCTGCGAGTTTATTTGCTTTGTAAATAAGTTCATTCACATCCTTTTTTTTTTTTAAGATTCCATATATAAGTGATATCACACGGTATTTGTCTTTCTCTGCAAAGAACTGAATTTTTAGCTGCTGGCTTCATGTGTCCGGCTGAATAATGTTAACAGGACCACAAATTTAATTCATCACTTTTGACACAACCACTCCCTGCTGGAAGAAAGCATCATGGCATACCAGAAGAATGTGTGATTTCCATCCACTGGATGTGCATGCAAATCACAGCCCTACTTACCAATCCCTAGAAACCATGACATGGAAGAATAATGGTTAAAACAAAGGAGATGGCATTATCTGGTGTGGAAAAAAATGACTCAGTGATAGATATTCAGAGGACGGTCAGCTATGCTAATAAAGGTTGTATCAGGAAACTGTAGTATCTTTCTTTAAGTCCTTTATAGACAAGCTAGATAATTTTCTGTAAGACTTGGCTTAAGTCACATCACTTAGAGGATTCTGACAGCCTTGATACAGTTGACTCATAACTTTACCCTACTGGGAAGACAGAAAGTTATTTTTCCTTTTTGGTAAGAATATTGGCATAAACTTATCTGAGTCAGACAGATGTCACTTAGACAGACTAAAGTTAATCTGTTGCTAGATTAATAAAGATGATAATCGAAGGTCAAATAGGCTTAGAAGGGTTGCTGAAACCAAAAAGGGTCTTTTCTGAAGACAACTTCACCCTGAAAGGTGTTACAGTAGACAATATAGTCCCAAACTTGGAATCATTACATGGAAGGCTCCAGGTGGATTCCTGGGAGCACCAAAGGGGATAAGAGTTTTTTTGTTTTTAATCCCACTTACTGTCCAATAACGGCTTCCCAGGTGGCTCAGTGGTCAAGAATCCGCCTGCCAGTGCAGGAGACAAAAGTTTGATCCCTGGGTCAGGAAGATCCCCTAAGGAGGAAATCGCAACCCATTCCACTATTCTTCCTGGGAAATCCCATGGACATTGGAGCCTGGTGGGCTACAGATCATAGGGTCACAAAAGAGTCAGATACAACTTAGTGACTAAAACAACAACTGTCCAATAAAGTCTAGGAGGGAAAAGGGGAAAAAAACCTAGCAAAGTTTCCAGAGAAAAACACAGTTTAGGTGTATACACGCTATTTGAATGTAACCAAGGATTTTCCAAAGATTAAACTGGTATCATCTGCTGTTACATGAACACAGTGGGGAAAAAAAAGCCAAAATCAGTCAGACAAAGTTATCAGGTAAAATCAAGATTTCTGTGGAAAACTAGTTTTGAGCAATTACCATTTTCTTAAAAGTATGTGGAAATAGAAATGCCAGTCAAAGATTCACTATTCAAAGAAGCTTTAGACTCCTAACAACTTATTAAAAAAAGAAGCTCTCATGGATAACATGAGCACTTAATTTGAATAGCTATTCAACAGAAGTCCAAATGATGTAGAGGCTTCTTAACGAGTTAAGAACAATGAGGGGCAAAGGCTGGCGAAGGAGCTCAAACAAGGCTGCAAGAGGCCTCTGCCTACCTGACATGATGAAAAGGAAAAGGGAGTCAGGGACTTGGGAAGAGGATACGAAGAACAAAAGTTAAAGAATCAGCTCATTCAGAAGTAAAGCCTGTGATACATTTTTATCAGATGACATGATGGAAGTTTCTGGCCAGAACCTATGATACACACAGAGCCTGACTTGGACATAACTCCAAATGTCTCATTTCTAGGATCCAAAGGACCCCCTGCAGAGGGCACAGCCTGGCTGCAGAGGGCAACAGGAAGAAACAGGAAGGCCATCTAGTGTCCTCCATGAGCAAAGCCAGAATTCCTGAGAGTACGAGGAGGCTTCTGAGAGAAGGTGAGGTGTACGTGTGGTGCTCGAGGGACTTCGCCTGAATAAACCCCATGATGATTAGGAGCTGGAGTAAGAGCCTGCAGACGGAAAGCTGATGGGGACAGGCCACTAGATCTTTGCACATCACAGACTTGACAGCAGGACACTGAAAATCTTTTACGTGATCGTCATGAAGGAGATTTTAAAAATTTGAAAACCCCAGTGTCCCTCAGTCGTTTAGCACTGGATGCTGCTAGGAAGGCTCAAGGCAGAAAAACAGGCCTCTCGTGGAGAGCAGTTTCTGAAGGAAGTAAGAACAGCAAAAATCTTATCCCTACCTGATAGCTTCTTCCACAGACTGGCCAATAATATTAGAAGAAGGGCCTGGCTGAGATAGTGGTGTCAGGCTTATCACCCACTTCACGGGCTTGTAGTACTCATCACTGGAACTTAACAGATAAAATAGTGTGGTCAGGAAAATTATCTGCAAAACAAAGGACAGTATCTCCTAAAATATCACATTTGGAAACTACAGGAAGGAAACACAAGTGGAACCAAGAATATGCTTTGCTGTGGAAGGCGTGTGACACGCACTCGTCCGTGTGGACATACCAGCGACAGGACAAAGTTGAGGAGGGCAGTCCCGCTGTAGAAGAGGATGGTCAGGAGCGTGGTGACGGTGGTGAAGAGCAGACTCACGTTCCGGCTCATGACGATCCACAGAGACTCTAAGATCTGCAAACATGTGAAGGATGCTTGGTAAGGAAAAAGGTTAAGTAAATTATGGTGAACCTACTACAAACGTTAGGCAGCCGTTAAAACAGACCTGCTATAATACAGAAATATACTTTATGATATAATGCTCTGTTTAAAAAACCAGACACAAAAACTTTACACATGGCATGATTATAACTATGTGAAAATGGCACACAGAGAAAAAAATACCTACAGGAAAATATGCCAGAATGTAACCTGTGATTGAATGTAGCTTGGAGGACCACAAGTGCAGGCCATGAAATTCTAATATCTGTCTTATTAGTTACCTCCCCTACCAGCTTGTCATCTCCAACTTAGAACAATCGAAAAATACAAAAAGATCACTTCAATGACTTCAGTAAAGTCACAAAAACAAAATGAACAGACGGGGTCCGAGCTGTGCAACTGAAAATCTTTCCTCAGATAGATAGGACCCTATATTAAGACCTACTGAGTTCATTTGATCCACCAGCAAATTCACCAGAACCAGATATTAATACATGTTAAATATTACTGAAAGAAGATGTATAATATTTATAGCATGCCTACATGTTTACATTTCCTATCTCTTCATGAACTTAAAGTCCTACTTGATAATGTCCGTTCTATTATTATCCCCAAGAGGACTACTGTATCTGCTACTGTGGACAAGAATCCCTTAGAGGAAATGCAGTAGCCCTCACAGTCAACAAAAGAGTCCAAAATGCAGTGCTTGAGTGCAATCTCAAAAATGAAAGAATGATCTCTGTTCATATCCAAGGCAAACCATTCAATATCACAGTAGTCCAAGTCTATGCCCCAACCACTAATGCTGAAGAAGCCGAAGTTGAACGGTTCAATGAAGACCTATAAGACCTCCTAGAACTAACATGAAAAAAAAATGTCCTTTTCATCACAGAGGACTGGAATGCAAAAGTAGGAAGTCAAGAGATACCTGGAGTAACAGGCAAGTTTGGCCTTGGAGTACAGAATGAAGCAGGACAAAGGCTAACAGAGTACTGCCAAGGGAACAGACTGGTCACAGCAAACACCCTCTTTCCAACAACACAAGAGACGACTGAACGCATGGACATCTCTGGACGGTCAATACCTAAGTCAGATTGAGGAGGACTATCCTCCCTCTTAATGAAAAACATAGAAGCAAGATGGCCAGAAAAACACCTTCCATTATAGCTTGCAAAACGCTCCCCTAAACCTCACATCAAGGTAGCGAGGGGAGCAGTGGAGATGAAATCATCTTTGCTTTACAGATACACAAACTGAAGCTCAGGGATTTTAAAAAACTTGCCCAAGGGCCTGAAGCTAATAAGTGGAACCAGAGCTGAACACCAGAACTCCTAATATCTGGTTTTATTTTGGTGCCCTTTCCAAAAGAGAAATTCTGTTTTCTGTCGTATGTCCAAGTTATACCATCTGTTCTATGAAAGGCCTATCCATTCCTTTCCTGCCTCAAATGCACAACTTATAAAAGGCATATTTTATTGTCCTCGGTGTTTCTTGCAAACCTCAGCTCAGCCTTCATGAGAGGAGTTTGGAAGGCTAGTTTCACTTACAATAACTCCTTACATAAAATCTTGCAAATGCTTCACGATGCCTACAAAAATATGCATGACTGACTGTTTGACCTTGTGGGATAAAGAATGAATGAATAATGCCACTGATTCTAAGAAACAAACCAACAATGCCCTTACTTGTGATTTTGACAAGCACTCTTTTGGAGAATTCAGTCTTTTGGAATTTTTATTAAAAATTAAAAAAAAAAAAAAGTTTCTGGGTCATACTGATAGGAAATACTCTGTGGTAATTCTTAAGAAATTAACAGAATACATTAACTGTAGACTGGTACTTGCCAGCCACAATCCAGTAACTTTTCTAAATACTCGAAGGGATTAAGAAGAAAGGTTCAGAAAATAAGAAATAGATGTTGGGTATTATAAAACTAAAAAACTGAATCAAGGGCTGACCTTGACAGTTTCTTAAAATTTTTTCTGATGAGATAGGTGGTGATGTTAAAGAATGTGATTTTTTTAATACTGCATAATAAAATATGTTAATATTTAGAATATATATGTCAATATTTAGAAATTAGTGAACATTGATTCCAAATGACCAGTGCACATTACAAAATCATGTAAGGGTGAAAGATCCATTCTGAGCCAAGACAGATTCATGGACCCTAATATAAGAGAGTAGAAAAAGTTCACTGATAGGGTTTCAAAGTCCACACTGCAACTAACCTTAAAGAAATACCATCTGCTGAGTGACAGAGTAGTATCAAAGAATTATCACAATGATCTGAAAAGGGTTATTGAAAGACTTCCCTCTCTTTTCCACCTACCTATCTGTGTGAGGCTGGATTTTCCTCACATACTTCAACCAAAACAACATATTCTGACAGACTTGAGTAAAGGAACAAGCATGAGAATCCAGACATTAAATAGGTTTGCAAAAATGTAACAAAAGCCACTCTTATCACTAAATCATTATTTTGTTTTGGAACATGGCTGTTTTTCAAACACAAAAAGCATGTTCTTTATATCAACAAGTAACATTATATTTTAGGGAGCTGTTAAATATTTTTAAAGTTCTCGGTTTTAACTGCTAATACCATAAATACCAATAGAATGTACACCAGCAAAAGCTCTTTGGAGCTCTCAGACTAAAAAGTTTGAGAGCCACTGGACTAGAGAAAACAGAGGGAAGGGATTATCAAAAGCAACATTCTTAGAATGGAAGTTCATGAATTTCTAGATTTAACTTCAAACTATCACAGCTATATTAGGCGACTGGGAGGACGGGAAAATGTGAGTGCAGGAATGGGCGAAGGGCCCAACAGAGTAGTAAGAAAACCCCAGGGGAGCAGTAAGGAGGCACTGAGAGACTCGAATCTTTATCTTCCAGGTCAGAAGCCGAAGATAACACTGTGAAACCAAGAAAGGGCAGGATAAACACTGTTTTAGAAATTTAGAGGTAAATACACAGAGAAAGTTAAAAGAATGGAGAGCTCTGATGGAGAATGAGACTGAAGGGAGGAAGCTCCTTAAAGTATCTTTGACTTTTCAGCTATGGTCATCTCCTGTTCTGATAAAAACTAAAATTTAAAAACATCTAGCACAGCAAACCTCCACTTTGTAAAAAATTTTATTTTTTTAAAGATTTTTTTTTTGATGTGGATCATTTTTTTTGGTTTTTGTTTTTAAACTCTTTATTGAATTTGCCACAACACTGTTTCTATTTTGTTTTTTTTGGCACCAAGGCAGGTGGGGTCCTAGCTCCTGAACTAGGAATTGAAGCTGCACCCTCGGCACTGGAAGGACTTTTCCCAACCACTGGACCACCAGGGAAGTCCCAAACCTCCATTTTTATTATTGATAAGAGTTACAAGTTTATTCACAAGAGAGGATTTCTCATCTCTGTGAAAAGTCATAGGCCGAGAGACCTCACAAAGTACGCTATGGAGTGAAACTCACCAATACTGCAAACTGTTCCTTGCTGCCTCCAATCTTTTGGAAAACAAGGCAGAGGTGGATGGCGCATGAATGAAGGACAGGAGGGATGACAGAAATCTAAACCTTTAAGCATCCAGTTTCTCTATTGTAACTGGAACCATATTTCTATCTGCCAAAGGACTTCGCCAACCAAAGGCGGCTGGCTCCCTTGCTAGTGGTTCAACTAGGGGCATTGTGATCAGTCTAGGCGATGAGGACCCCATTCTCAGAACCCGCAAGCTTCCTGAGTCAGCATCTCTTGGTTACTCTTCAAACACAGAGGAGGTATCAGGGGAGCTACACTGGAGGCCTATGGCTTTTGGACATCTTTCTGGTGCATTTAGAATTCTCAAAACTGCAAAATCTCATGGCATTAAAAACAGGGTAATGAAAGACATTTACGTGTGTGAAAAAAAAAACCTGTGAATTACAGTCTGTTTTTTCCTAAGTCCAATTTAACTGAAAAATACCATTTCTTACCGAAAGAAAGGTCTCAATGTTCTCATGGACAAAGGAAGCGATATCCTGCCAGTCGAGAATGTCCCCCAGCCAGCTATTCTGACGACTTATGTGCAGCTTGTGTCCTCTGTGCCTTCCAGAGTGCGATACGTTCTATGGAATAAAACAGTTCAGACATGAAATCCCCATCTTAACCTAAAGACAAGAAGACATATAAATAGCCTACTTTTTTTGGGTCCACTGGAGCAGTTTAGTAAATACATAGAGGTGAAAAGCTTTGTATTATATCAGAAAGTAACAAAGAACTCCATCAAAAAGACCCGAAATATATTTTTCTGTTTATATTCTAGCTACTGTGTCTCAGCCTAGCTTAAATGCATCCCTCCTAAGCATGTTCGTGAACACACTTTACTTGTCAGTATATTCAACTGAACATGAACACAGCATATACTTTCATCTTATTTTCCCCCTTTCTCCCCTCTAACCTTTCTTTTAGTCTCCCATTTTTGCTTTTTCCCTCCTTTCCTCATCTACCTTATTACTCTTCCAAACAAGCTAAAGAGAGCAGAGAGAAATAAAATATGAAAAAGTAGAGCTAAAAGCAATATTAACTATAATGGTATGTATTAATCATATCTCAATAAAAGAGGGAAAAACAGAACATGAAAGAGAAAGAAGGGTGCAGAGGAGAAATCTAACTTGCCTATCTGGAAAAGAATTACATTGGCAGATATGCAGGAATAACAGATGTGAAAGAGTGATGAATAAACAAAGTGACTGGTAAGGTTAACATTTAGAAATAGAAGTAGATTCTTAACATTTTGCATGTGTTTCCATTTTCGCCCTTTTCCAAAAAGCCCAGGGATGCCAGTTTTCATTAGCAATGAAAACGTTAGGCCCTAGTAAAAGGTAAAGAAAGCAATGCACTTACCCACTTGCAAACCTATGCTTTTAAAACACTGACCTGACCTCCCTGGACCATTCAGGAAACTCAAAGTGGGTGAGGGATAGTAAAAGCTGTTTGTGTGTAAGCAGAAGCCCCAGAACTAGCAGAACAAACAGATCAAACCTTTGTAATTAGCTCTTCAGCAGGTCTATCTACCCAGAGATTCCCCAGTTAGGTTTTGTTTGGTTTTAGTATTTATTTATTTATTTGGCTCCACTGGATCTTAGTTGTAGCTTGTGGGGTCTTTAGTTGCCCCAGGCAAACTCTTAGTTGTGGCATGTGGGATCTAGCTCTCTGCCAAGGGATTAAACCTGGGCCCCCTGCACTAGGAGCTCAGAGTCTTAACCACTGGACCACCAGGAGGTGCTCCCAGTTAGTTTTAACTCCCAATTTTTGAAAAACCCACAAAACCCATCACCATTCCTTCAACTTCTCCTAGGCGGGGGCCAACAAAAGTCCGTCTAGTTAAGACTATGCTTTTTCCAGTAGTCATGTATGGATGTGAGAGTTGGACTATAAAGAAAGTTGAGCACCGAAGAATTGATGCTTTTGAACTGTGGTGTTGGAGAAGACTCTTCAGAGTCCCTTGGACTGCAAGGAGATTCAACTAGGTCATCCTAAAGGAAATCAGTCCTGAATATTCAATGGAAGGACTGATGAAGAAGCTGAAACTTCAATACTTTGGCCACCTGATGTGAAGAACTGACTCACTGGAAAAGACCCTGATGCTGGGAAAGATTGAAGGCGGGAGGAGAAGGGGACGACAGAGGATGAGATGGTTGGATGGCATCACCGACTCAATGGACATGAAACTCGGTAAACTCCGGGAGTTGGTGATGGACACGGAGGCCTGGCGTGCTGCAGTCCATGGGGTCGCAAAGAGTCGGACACGACTGAGCGACTGAACTGAATTGGCAAGAACACACAATGCCAAACAGGTCACTAGGGAACATATGCAGATTTTCAATTGCGCCCTCCTCCCGCTCCCCAAGTTAATTCTGCCCCACTCGATCTCTCTCCCCCTGCATGGGCATCTTCCACAGCACAGTCCCTGATGGCCCACGGGCCCTGCCAACCCAGTGTACAGAATGGCCTGCACGACTACCTGCTTTCAAACTGTCATTTTTATATTTAGTAAAAAATGATACACATCAGTACAAGTAGCACTAAAAGATACACATCAGTACAAGTAGCACTAAAAGTTTATTTAAAATAAAACAATTATCTCTAAACTTTCAGATCTATTTTCACTTCCTCAAAGAAAAAGTTCTTAATGTCCAGAGGTGTACTGTCCCAAATAGTAGCCACTACCCACTTGTGGCTACCGAGTACCTAAATATGCTCCTGGTGTAAAAGATAAACCAGACCTCTAACACTTAGAATGGAAAAGATTTTATATGTATATGTTATATATAAAATATAAAATCTCATTACTTTTTCATTCATTCTATATGGAAACGACATATATTGGGTATACCGTGTTAAGTAAAATACATTATTAAAATGAATCTCATCCATCCTAGTCTTTTTTTCTTTTTTTGTTTTAATGCAGCCACTAGAAAGTTAACATTACATATACAGCTTGCATCACACTTCTACTGCACAGATCTGGTTAAAAGGATGAGACACTGTTGAGGATAACGAAAAGCAGATAGAACACGGATAACAGAGAAACTGGTGTGTTCTGCCACGGAGGTTAATCATCAATTCAAGCTGACCTTTAATCACCTGAGGTTTAAGACCTTGCAGCTTAAAAATGTCAATAAATGAAATCCCAGGGTTAACACAATCCGACCTAACCAATGTGCTCATAAAAGGACACTATTAGTTTACAACTGAAATTCTTAGCTAAAATAACTTACCTTTACAAACCAAGAATGATACAGCCTATCCCAAAGTTCTAGTACTTGTTTTTCAATTACGGCCGTATTATTCACCTTATCTCCGAGAATTTTATGAAGCTGGAAGGAATACAGATATAATCTGAGTTAGTGTTTCAGGCCACAATCCAGTAAAATTAATACATGCTGGTCTTTACATTTGTTCCAAATCAAACTAAAATGTCCCAGACTATTTAATTGCCTCCAACCACATTATTCTTTCCTTAAACTTTACTCAGTATTTCCAGTAAATACTCTCTGTCTTTTTGCTTCTTTATTCTGTCCTTTATTTTTAGGTCTCTAAGAAAACTTCTTTAAGTCTTTAGAGAACGAAGCCATGCTTACTGACTTTTCTGATCTCATCTGTCCAGAAAAAAATCTTTTCCAAGTGACCCCGGTGCTCACCCATTATATGGAAGTGTCATGTTACATTTACCATTAGTGTTAGAATTACCACACAACTTTCAAGTAAAATTTTAGAACCTCAGCTATAAACACAAATCTTCCTTTGAATATGCTGAGAGATGTGAGGTCTCAGTGTGTGTTATTTGCTCAGTCATGTCCAACTCTGCAACCCCATGGACTATATAGTCCGCCAGGCTCCTCTGTCCATGGGATTCTCCAGGCAAGAATTCGGGAGTGGGTAGCTATTCCCTTCTCTAGGGACCTTCCCAACCCAGGGATCGAACTCAGGTCTCCTGCATTGCAGGCAGATTCCTTACTGTCTGAGCCAGAGATGTCAGATCTCAGAGTTATGACCAATTAGACTGGCCTCAGGGTTTGGGAAATCAAAAACACTAAGACAAGATAACTTGGAGAAAGCTGTTCATTATAGTATCTCATCCTACATTTTACATGTTACTAAAACCATATGGCAATTAAAGACGCTTTTAAAAAGACAATGATTTGTTGCCCCACTTAATATAACTGCTGCTGTTTTTTCCTCCGCAACTTTCTGCATGCTTATACAGATACAGTTTAGAATTCTATATTTTCTTTTGCATCATAAGTATTTCATTTTTGCTCTTCAACACTAACCTTTATTTTTAATGGTTTCATATTAGCTAAGTTTTTCTATTATTATTTAATAATCAATCATACGATATAGAGATGGTTCCCAATTTATAATGTCACGAGTAACAATGCAATATTCTATACAACTTTATTACTAACATTAAGATAAACATACAGGAATCAAAGGAAATGAGCATTTTAATGACTCCTGTGAAACACTGCTAAACTGTCTTCTATAAGGACTGTACCAGTTAATACTTTCCAATATTGTATGAAAGAACCAATTTTTCCCAAACCTTATGAACTGATAAATTATTAAATTATTAGATAATTTAATAGGTATGAAATGGTAATAATTATTTATATTTTTCTTTAGTGATGAGAGTGACCATTTTCCATGTTGGTTTTCAATGTGTATTTCCTTTTGTGTGACCTAACCATACCTTTTGACCATTATCTTATAGATACCTGAACCAGTTTTTTGACATATTTGATACAAATATATCTCCTCAGTGTTTTCTCTTACATTTGATTTATTCATAACCAAAGATAAATTAGTGACTATAAAAGCCATTTATCTTTGCATAGTATTTTACAGTTTACAAATGGCTCTCACCTATGTTCTGTGACCTTGGCAACAATCTCAACAAAGTTAGACAGAAAAAGATTTTGTTAACCCTTTATTCTTTTAAAATGAGAAAACAGAAAGAATCTATGATAGGCCCAAGGTCATGCAGCTAGAGTTGGGATTAAAAGTAGCATAGTTAGGATCAAAAGTTGTCTAATATTCTTTCATCTATAGCTTATATAACCTATGAACAAAGAATACCTAACAGAGCAAATTATCCACAGTAATTAAAACCACCATTACCCCTATTCTAATTCTCCCTACTTATTTTTTAACAATCATGGGGATTGAGTCTTTTTAAAAGTTTTATTTATTTATTCACCCAGAGTGTTTAGGCTGTGCTGGGTCTTCACTGTTGGGGAGAACAAGGGCTTTCTCACGCTGTGGCGAGCAGGGGTTACTCTCTAGTTGTGGTGTGCGGGCTTCTCGATGCGCTGGCCTCTCGTTGCAGAGCCCTGGCGCCAGGCATGCAGGCTACAGCAGTTGCGGCACACGGGCTTAGCTGCCCACAGCAGGCGGGATCTTCCCTGGTCAGGGACGGAACCCACGTCCCCTTCCCTGGCAGGCGGATTTTTAAACTGGACCACTAAGAAGTCCTCTACTGACTTTAACTGTGTCTTTTATATACCACGACTGTCAGATTCTCACAGTCCTATGACCCCTTCTGTCAGCCTCTGGGATCTCCTTTTGCCAGAAGAGCCCTAAAATGGTCACAGACAGCCTCCGGTTTTGGCTGCTCGCACAGTGGCCTTTACTGCAATAAAGCACTATTTCAAACTGACATCTCCTTTAGCGGTCTCACTCCCAGCACAACGGTGAATAAAATACCCCAACTATTAACTAAAAGGAGTTGTCGCTGTTTAATCGATAAGTCACGTCTGACTCTTCTGCGACCCCACGGATGGTAGCCCGCCAGGCTCCTCTGTCCACAGGATTTCCCTGGCAAGAATACTGGAATGGGGAGCCACTTCCTTCTCCAGGGCATCTCCTGCACGGGCAGGCAGATTCTTTACCACTGCGCCACCTGGGAAGCCTAACTCAAAAGAGAGTTCAGCAAAATTTTGCAGCATGTTATAAAACCCTCTTTTCAAATTTGTGGTGCTATCAATCCTAGCAGAATACTACAGACCCCAATTACCAGTCTGCAACATTATATTGTCAAAAGTCACAAGGAAGACTGGGCCAGAGAACTGAGTTTAACAGGCACATCACTGCGGTTACAAAAATCACTAGGCACAGGTACCGTTGGTGGGATGAGATGCTCTCTGCATAGGAGACACAATTCCACACTAAGAGCAGCCAGAATGCCATCTGAGGGCTGTGTGACTTAAGGCAAACAGCCCAATCTACAAAAATAGGAGTAAGTCAGAAAGCAAATGTCTGTTCCAACCTTGGTTGAAATCTTGGCAGCATCTGATACAACCAACCAAGTCTTTCTTGAAACATTGTCTTCTGCAGGCCTCCCTGATACACAGGGTACAACACAGGGCTCCTCCTCCTCCTTCCTCCCTGCGGGCTCACTTCTCTGACCTTCAAAAGCCCAAGTGCTCAGGAAACTATGTCTGGTCCTCCTCAAGACGCACTCTCTCCTTAGGCCACAATACAGGCTTAATGGTGTCCTCCACCTCTCATTTCTCATGTAAAGTCCTAACCCCCATGTGACTGTATTTGGAGATAGGGTCTTGAAGGAGGTAATCAAGTTAAAATGAGATCACTGAACTCTGAACAGAGAGCAAACTCGGGGATATGAGTAGAACCATAACAGTGAACAGAGGACATAGGAGACACGGCTGACAAAGTAGGCTGGGAGCAGATAGAAAGTGACCTTCTCTGTTCACACCTAAACATAGGCTATAAAGACTTTTTTTCTTTCCTGAGTGTGGCATTCTGCTCCCACTTAGTTTTGGCCCTTTCTACACTGCAGTTCTTGGGATTCAATTATTATATGATTCTTAGATGGATAAGATCTAAGCTACCCCTGCAATTTCAGTGACTTTTTTTTAAAAAAAATTTTATTGAGATATAACTGACACACCTTACAATTCACCCATTTAGGTGTATAACCCAATAGTTTTTTTGCATTCACAGTTATGCAACCATGACCACAATTTTTGAACATTCTCAAGCCCCCAGAAGTTGACTCCATACTCATTAGTAATCACTATTCCATTTCTTTCCAATCCCCCTACCCTTGAAAACCACTGTTCTACTCTGTTTCTATAGGTAAGCCTCTTTCACACATTTTATATAAATGGAATCATATTTATGTGGTCTTTTATGACAGCTTCTTTGACTTAGTATAATGTTGTCAAGGTTCATCCATGTTGTAAAATGTATCAGTACTTCCTTTTTATGGTCAAATAATATTCCATAGTACAGATATACCACATTTTATTTATCTACTCAATTCAATGGTTGTTTTTAGATATTATGCTTTTGCCTCCTAAATCAGGATCACAAATATTTTGCAACTTTTCATAGAAAATCATGTCTCTTCTGCTGTCTTCCATTTTAGACTCTTAAGTATAAGGTTTCAAACCTATTTTTTCTTCTAAGTAATTAAAAATTTACTTTAAAATCTAAGGCACATTCTTCTAGTTATCCAAATTCCCTTTATTAATTTCCCAAATAGGTAAAAATTCCAGAATAAAAGTTTCTCCTGAACAGATAATTCAAGAATTAAAAGCTACGTTATCCACAGAATAAGTCAGGCAAACATATAAATGTCTAAAAGTCCTCGGCAATATTTGGTCTTCCTTCCATGATAGTTCTGAGATGTACATCCACATACAGTGGACCCCTGACCAACACTGGTTTGAACACTGTGGGTCCACTTACACATGAATTTTTCTCACTAAATATGTACTATAGTGGTACAAGATCTGTGGTTGGTTGAATCTGAGAATGTAGAACCAGGTAAATGAGCGCCAAATGTAGTTATTCAGGGACTTTTCAACTACAGGGAAGGTCAACACCTCTAACCACCACATTATACTTATCTTTTGTTTATTCAATAAATATTTTCTTTAAAACTTCCACATGACAGTAGATTTGATTATCTGGTATGGACCCAGGAAAATCAGTAACACATCTTTCTCCTAACTTTTAACTTGACCATGATTCTATCCTTAGGTTAGCAGATTATTGTAAGTATAGTGTAATTTCTAAGAGGTGGCGCAGTGGTAAAGAATACATCTGCCAGTGCAGGAGATGCAAGAGAAGTGGGCTTGATCCCTGGGTCGGGAAGATCCTCTGGAGGAAGAAATGGTAACTCACTCCAGTATTCTTGCCTGGAAAATTCCATGGACAGAGAAGCCTGGCGGGCCACAGTCCATGGGGTCACAAAAAGTCAGACACAACTGAGCAACTGAGTACGCACATATACACAGTGCAATTTCCAAGATACTTTTTGTTTTTTAGATTCTGAATTTAAATTTCTAACAGGGAATTTTTTGGCACACATCTCAGTGCAACAAGTTTTAGCAATCCCTAGATAATCCTAATTACCTCATACATTAAAACCGCAAATTACCTTCATTTCCACAGGAAAAACTAGGGGAAAAAAAGCGATGTCCCAAATCTGTATCATGGAGTCTGATCCCTTAGCTACAAGAGCTGTGTCTTTTCCTCTGCCTTTCATTTCCCCCTTCATAAAACTTCAGTCAAACTTACCTCCTCAAGTACATTCCTATCTCTGTATCTTGGATCACATAAATAACCTTTCTTAAAATATACTCTTCCTGCTCTCTACGCATCCAGAATCTATCATTCCATTCCTTCACAGTTTATCTCAAGTGCCACATTAAAGCACTTAAATCAGTTCCGGGCACACACTTCTAGCATATCATAGTAGAAAGAGCAAAGGATTTAGAATTAGTCTTCAGTCTGAAAGCAAGCTCTGCAATTTATTACATGACCATTGGGAATTTACTTAAGTAAATTTACTTAAGTCTGCTTCCTTGTCTATAACGGGGGTAAAATAATTCAGACTACTATAGGTTTCTTGGAAAGACTAAATGAAACAAATTGGAAACTGTCAAGTACAGTTATTAGCAGATAATAATAAAATTTAAAAATTTACTTTTTTTTCCACAAAGCCATATTTGATCAGCCAAGCTTACTGATCATTCTGTCCTAATGTACAAACAATGAATCAGATCTATTTTGAACATGAAGCAAATGCCCAGCCTCTTGGATTGTTCGGGCTACCAGCAATTATCAATAAGATCATCCAGATGGTTTTATTTCATCCTATGTTGCCTGTTGACTTATAGACTTAAGCCTATTTCAAAAACAGAAATTATAAACAGAATCTCCATTTTTGCTTTATTAAAGCAAGAAGTCGCTACCAATGAAGGCCCTGCAAAGAAAAAGTTGTGAAAATAGGCTCTTCCCTTACCTTGTGGGTTATCCATTCTCGTCCATACTGATACACGTTGTTGGCTGCAGAATTAAGGGCTCTTTGGACAACCTGAGCCTCGGGAAGCCAACTAATTCAAAATAAAGGGAGGAAAAAGGAAAAACTGGTATAGTGTACTGCACCAGCAATCCCTGGAACTTAATTTTTAAAACAATCATTTACAATTTACAATTCTAAAACTTGCAGAGTATTTCCTAACTTAAATTACCAACTACCTTGGGGGTAGTTAAAAAAAAAAAAAAAGGAGGCCATACAATTTGTCATCAAGTTCAATTAGGTGAACAGCATAATCCCAGGAACACTCTCCACGAAGACATAAAAACCCTCTCACAGAAGCCAAATTAAACAAGTCGGCAAAGAGATCCTACAGGCGTTGGCAGACTTTTTTTTTTTCTGTAAAGGGCCAAGGCATAAATATTTCAGGCTTTTCGGGACATATGATCTGTATCACAACTACTCAGTTCTGTCTTCTTTTTTCTGCAGCCTCCAAATAGCCACAGACAGCATGACTTGAACATGTGCAGGCTGTCCCAATAAATCTTCATAGGAACTGGTGGCTGGATTTGGTTCTGAGCCCCGCAGTCTGCCAACTCTGCCACAAAAAATGATACAGTATGGGAACGCTGCTGACTCTGCCACGGGGGGGATTTTCTCCAATCCCTTAACCTCTGATCCTGCTTCCTCATCTGTAAAATGGGGATAATCCCTTCAGCACACAACATAACGTGTGGGGAAATCTTAGTAAATCAAAGACATGTCGTAAACTGTGAGTCTCAATTCAATATTCGGACTTTCCCCTCTGCTCCCCTCCCCACTACATATCATTCTTATGCAAAATTCAACAAAATTTTGCAAACTCTTATCTCTTCCAAGGTAACTGTACCAATGAAGATCATTTCATGAAAACAGACAATAGAACCTAGGCCATCCATCTCTATGTTTGTCAAAATTACATTCTTACTTTGCCCACTCGGGATGATTTGCTAGAGTTTCATTAATCAAATTGCTTGTGACTTCAATCATGTGTACGCTCTCTTGATGTACCTGTATTATGGACAAGAAATGAGTATCAATAAAAATTAAACCCAATTTAACATTCATCTTTTATACTATTCTAGGAACAATGCTTTAAGAGTCAAGTAATTAGATATCTTAATTTCAGTTAACTTAACAGACCTGCACTGAACAGCCAATATCCATAACAAAGCAACTCTAGATTGTTTTGGAACTCTGAAAGCCGTCATTTTGTTTCAGTAAGCAAACAACTTACCTGTAATCAAACTGCAAAGTTTGTCTTCCCTGTCATTAATGTCTCTGCTCAGTGTTTTTTATTTTTTGAAAAGCCTAAGGGTTCCCCCTAAACCTGAATAGCAAAACAGTCAGCTGATAATTTTGGCCTAAGTTATGCTCAGGCACTTCACAATAGGAAGCTTCATCCTTTCTAGCCTGAGATGTGTGAAACTTGAGAAATGCAATCAAAGGTACAACAAATGTGGAAATCTCCCTAGGCTTTCAATATTCACAGGATACCTTAGGGTCTCCAATATAACCATTCTAAAATGTGATTTATTAATCTCAGCCCTTCTATGTCACTCTTGCTTCCAGAACCTCTCCCTTTAATTCACAGCTTCTCTGTTGCCAGTCCCAAACCAAATCCACCACAACCCACAAGAAAATCTGTAGGTTTTTTCTGACCACACAAGGCAGGTGAGGATAAGTAATTCCAAGTAAAAAAGCCACAAACTACATGTCTTTACCAGATGTAGTAGCAGTTTTTCACAAGCAAACACTCTGCAAATTATTGCCTAACTGATCATTTTTCAAAGTCCTGATATGGTGTTTATAATAATTTTTATACCATTTTATTCTCTGGCCACCTGATGCGAAGAGCTGACTCAATGGAAAAGACCCTGATGCTGGGAAAGATTGAGGGCAGGAGGAGAAGGGGACGACAGAGGATGAGATGGTTGGATGGCATCATCGACTTGATGGACATGGGATTGGGTGGACTCCGGGGGTTGGTGATGGACAGGGAGGCCTGGTGTGCTGCGGTTCATGGGGTCGCAAAGAGTTGGACACGACTGAGCGACTGAACTGATTGATTCTTGCTTTAGGTAGAAAGGAATTACCTAACATCCTCACCCTGCTATTATCCCAAAATATACTAGGAACATGGAGGCAAAAAAGATTTTCTGACAAACTGGATATGCATCTATTAATAAAAGAAAAAAAGCAGTAAAGAATGACCCTGAGGCTTTTCACCTGAGCAAGCAGAATGAAGCTGTCACTTACTTGAAATGAGAACAGACAAGCAAGGGAGGGTCTGGAATTCGGTTCTGACATGTTTGAGATGTCTACTAAGACATTCAAATGGATACTGTCATGGTGTTTTAGAGGATGATCCGTTTATTGGCTGGGAGAATGAACTAGATAACCAGTAAGTTTCCTTCAAAAGCTCAGTTTGCATGAGTCCTAAACCACAAGGAAATGGTTCAGTAATAATTGTTATCAAAGTTCAGAGAAGCAAAGCTCACTGAAACATGCAATGAACAAAGAAAAAGAAAGATGAAACGGTTGAGATGAGCAGGCAAGAAGACCCTACACAAAGGGACAAAGAAGGGAAGGTAGAATAGGAGAGAGAGGAAAAAGAGAAAAAAAAAGGAAAACAGAATTACATACTGGTGAAAGGTTTCTCTAAGAACTAGAAAAACATACAGAGGAAGGTTTAGGTGAAATATAACAAAAACAAAGACAGACCTCAAAAGTCTGTAGAGTCTAAATAAGTGACTGTACATGATTAAAATCCAAAGAACAGGTAAAAACTGCATTTTAACTGAAACAGGTACAGAGAGAGCAGGTTGTTAGAAGCAAATGATAAGATCAGGGCATACAGAGGCTAAGAGTGACTGAGAACAGGACTTCCAAGTGGAAAGTCAAGTAGTAGGAAAAAGTGTAATCCCTTAGCAAATTGCTGTATATTAGATTATCTATTGATAATAGGTACTACCATATCTCTACAGCACTATATGAAAACGGTTCACATCCAGGATATCAGGTAAGCTTCACAATTTCTGGAAAACAGCATACAAAAACCTGGGGTGCAGAGTTCAGTAGGGTCCAAATAAAATAAAGACAGTCTTTTATTTATTTTTTTTTTTCTTTAGAGGACTTTATTTGATTCAATACGCACTAAAAAATATTTACCTCTTAGACAATTATGTCAAATAAGTTTTTCTGAGTAGTCTACTGTCTGAACTGTTTAAGCTGAATTTTTAAAAAGGCAAATTTTTTAAAAGTTTCTTGAAAAGCCAGTAAGAGACAAAAAATTTAGCTGAACTTTGGAGAATGATTTTCTTTGATAAAAGAGGGATGAAAAACTGCAAAAGCTGATAACATGACTCCATACAAATATGCAGTGAAAAAAAAAAAAAGAAAAAAGAGGAGTGAAGTGAAGTGAAGTGACTCAGTCGTGTCCCACTCTCTGCAGCCCCGTGGACTGTAGCCCGCCAGGCTCCTCTGTCCATGGGATTCTCCAGGCAAGAATACTGGAGTAGGTTGCCATTTCCTTCTCCAAGGGATCTTCCCAACCCAGGGATTGAACCTGGGTCTCCTGCATGGCAGGCAGATGCTTTATCCTCTAAGCCACCAGGAAAGCTCCAAAAGAGGGGTAATAAGGACCAAATTTTTTTTATATCCTCTCAAAATTCTTCTGTTGAAAGTCTAACATTCAATGTGCTAGTTATAAGAGGTAGGGCCTTTGGGAAGTAATTAGGTCATGAGGGTGGAGCTCTCATGATGGGATTGGTGTAGAGGTTTAGTTGCTGTGATGGTTTAGTTGCTAAGTCATGTCCGACTCTTGTGACCGCATGGGCTGCAGCCCACCAGGCTCCTCCGTCCATAGTATTTTCCAGGCAAGAGTACTGGAGTGGGTTGCCATTTCCTTCTCCAGGGGGTCTTCCTAACCCAGGGATCGAACCCAGGTCTCCTGCACAGCAGGCAGATTCTTTACCAACTGAGCTACCACGGAAAACCTGATGGAAGACATAATGGGATTAGTGTCCTTAAAAGAAGAAATACAGAGGTGTTCTTTCTCCCTATCATGTGAGAATACAAGGAGAAAACAGCCACCTATAAACCAGGAACAGAGCCTTTACCAACAAGCTGACCATGCTCCCACTTTCTTCTGGGGCTCTCAGCCTCCAGAACTATGAGAAATAAATGTTTGCTGTTGAAGGCACTTGGTGTGTGGTATTCTGTTACAGCAGTCCAAACTAAGAAGGCGGAAGGGAAATGCAAGCTGGAAGGATCTGGAAAGTGAGAAATACCTTAATGGTAAATCAGCAGAAAGAACAATGAGACATGAAGGAAGGAATCAAATTCTGATCAAGTGAACAGGATCTACGCTAGGAGTCATGGACCAGATGACAGTTCTTCTTTTGAGAGAAGAACCCACTTTTCCCTCAGTATCTCCATTTTTCATCTGCATTTACCTCAGAGGATTTTTATGATAATAAAATTTAAATGATAAAAATACATTAGGCAAATTCATGGCAAAACCAGCAACACAAAAATCATAAATACTTTAAATGCTATAATTATTTATAAGCAAAGTAACATTTCCCATGCATGCAACTGCTGGCTTCTTATCCATACAACAAATTCTAACTGCTAAAGAGTTTATTAATGGTGATAGTAATTGTTGTACTGTACCTTTGCAGTCAGGAGTAGGGCTAAAAGAAGTGTTCCTATCACTAACAAAAATATGATGAAAATGCTAATTATTTTGTCTAACATCTTCTCCAACCAGATGATCATCTGCACAGAAATGAGAAAGAGAATTAGTCATCTTTCAAGTACAATTTAATAAAAACATATGTGCATTCAAACATCATGAAGACAAAACAGGCTATTCAGCATTGCAGAAACTATGGCATAATGATTAAAGCAGTAAAAGCTATAAGCCACTTTAGAAAATTAACTAACAGTGTTAATTGTTGTTACAGAAAGAGCTTATTATTGTCACATCTAAGAAAAGGCAATCAATTTGAATATAACCTAAATTTATGCTTGGATTCTCATAGTGTGGTATGTTTACATTTCAAATTAGAATTTACGATCTAATAAACATTCTTAAAACTAAATAATGACAATCCCTTAGTGACCTCAAATCTCTACTGACAATTAGCAAACATATATGACTTTAGTAAAAGGATGACTCTTACAATACAGATATGTCCTAAACTAGACAGATAAAATAGGAGCAAATTAAAATGGGAATTACATTCAAAATATTTTTTTCCTTTAATGTCATCAGGGTTACAAATAAAATCTATTGTTAAGGTAGTGATAAATACCAATTTCAGGATAATAGCTACCCTGGAAGCAAAAGGGTTGGGACATGGATGCACAATCAGGGAGGGGTACACAGGAGACTTCAGTTGGTACAGGTAATATTTTGTCACACTGGAAGAGAGGCATGTGGGTGCTCTTCTATCCTTTTATACTTGAAACATTTCATAATAAAATAAGAAATCCACTTGAAATTTCTATTTTTTTAAACCATAAGCTTTATGACAAATTATAATTGACTATAAGTAAAGAATAATCATTAATGCAGTAATTATCGCATAATCAATAAAATGATGCTTTCCCAAAATGCCACTAGGCATTCTATTTTGAGTATAACTTCTCTCATCTTCACAATGACAAATAATCCTACATTTTCTAAAACTTTTGTTTTCAGAATATCTAATCCTGACAGATCTCTCTAGAATTCCTGCCATGCAATGCTACCAATTAACATTTCAAAAATACAATCAGACTGATGATTGAAATACCACAATGCACCCCTCAATCCCAACATAAGCACTGCTGAGTAAGTTACTCTTCTCTTAAATATGAATTATGCTCACCAAACAGTTAAACATTCAAGAGCAAAGAAGGATGGTTAAAACAGCATGTCTTCTAAAATATTTGCTTTCTATTCGAAGATTCTAAGCTTGCACCTCCTTATCTTTCAGGAAGGACACTGTCACCAAGAGATCGATGCTACAGTGAACTCAAAGATAAACAGTGCATCTTTCATCTTGACAATTACAGCTTTCAAACAGAAGAGTTAATTTTCAGTGCATGCTACCAAAGCATCAAAGACAATGCAGAGATTAAAAAAAGTAATAACAGGCTTCTAAGATATGGAAGGTCAGAGGTCATATTTTGAATGTAAGTTCTAAAATCAGTGAAAGTGAAGAGTATCTCAACATCTAGTTTTTGAGAGTTTCCTGAGCAAAGAGATAGTATTGCATGATTCCTCTTTGTATCTCCAAAACCTAACAGTGCACAGCATGTGGTAAAAGCTCAGTTAATACATATTTGAATAGGAAAAATAAAGAAAATATCAGAATTAAGACTGGATTGGTATTCACAAATTACAATTTCTGAAAATAACTTAGGAGCCTCAATTTTTTTTTTAGAAAATTCACATCCTGAAATACATCAACATAAAAGATGTTTTATTTGGAAAGTATCTAAAGTTATGTCTGAGTATTTTTAACATATAAAACATGGAATATTCACAAACACATTATGTACAACAACATTACAAAAGTCAAACTTTGTTTTCAAGCCAGGGTAGAATTTTCCTATCACAAGCTCTGTATACCTAAGGGCTGGAATAAGAGACACCTAAAGAAAAATTTATTTTCAAGAGATAATACTGAGGGTTAGATGTTTTATTGGAAATTTAAAACACAGGCAGACACCGTTTTATTGTGCTTCAATTTATTGTGCTTTGTAAATAACGTGTTTTTACACATTGAAGGTTTGTGGCAACCCTGCATTGAGCAAGCATATTGGCGCCATTTATTCCAACAGCATTTATTTATTTTGTATCTCTATCACATTTTGGTAATTCTCCCAATATTTCAAACTTTTTTGTTACGATATTTACTATGGTGATTTGTGATCAGTGATTTTTGATGTTACTACCACAACTCACTGAAAGCTGAGATGATGTTTAGTCTTTTATTTTTCAGCAATAAAGTATTTTTAATTATGATTTATAATATTTTTTGGACATAATGCTATTGCACACTTAATAGACTACACGTGTCCAACTCAGTCGCCAACTTTTTACCACTGCGCCACCTATTAAGCCCAATAGACTATAGTATGTGAAAGTGAAAGTCACTCAGTCGTGTCCGACTCTTTGCAACCACATGGACTTGCATGATATAGTCCATGGAATTCTCCAGGTCAGAATACTGGAGTGGGTAGCCTTTCCCTTCTCCAGGGGATCTTCCTAATCCAGGGATCAAACCCAGGTCTCCCACATTGCAGATGGACTCTTTACCCGCTGAGTCATAAGAGCCGCCCAAGAATGCTGAACTGGGCAGCCTTTCCCTTCTCCAGCAGATCTTCCTGACCCAGGGATCTAACCAGGGTGTCCTGCATTGCAGGTGGATTTATTACCAGCTGAGCTATCAGGGAAGTCCAGACTACAGTATAATACAAATTTTATATGTCCTGGGAACCCAAAAAAAACCATATGACTTGCCTTATTGCAATATTCACTTTACTGTTGTGGTCTGGAACCCAACCGACAGTATTTCCAAGGCATGTCTATAAATAAAATCACTTGAGATGTTCAATACACAAGCAAAAGGCATGTGTGTGGCGGGGGTGGGGGGGAAGTTTCTATTTACATATGGCCAGCAAAGATAAGGTGAGAAAACAGGCAAAACGGAAGATAGCAAAAGTGAAAGAGAGAAAAAAAAGTGGAAAAGAGAGGCAGGAAAGACTTAAAAATGTGGAGAACTAAGGACCAATCGAGAGGAAGCAATCAAAGAGGACAGGAAACTTACAGAGGAAAAGAGCACCCCAAAAGAGTGAATGGGGCAAGACTCATAAGGAAACTGCAACTCGCAGACACAGAAAAGGAAACATGGTCGGAGGAAGCAAGGGAGAAGGGGAAGGGGATGAAGGAGAGAACTCGTAAAGAACTGCCAGAGGCGCTGTCCCATGAGGCCGTGCTCTGCTTTAAGCAAGAGGAACCACACTGCCTGTCAGTCCCTACCCGCTCCATTTATTTCCCAGTTTATTTTAGGTTTGAGATTTTATTTTCTAAAAGTAGGAGGGAAGTACTTTTAAAATGACATTCTGAATGTTTTAAGTATAAATAAAGGGCATGCATTTTTTTCTAAATGTAGAAATGTCAGTAAATATATAGTTATATCAAAAGGTACTCTGAGGCTTCTAAACTGACTCGCCTTCTTTACCAAGTTATGAAGAAACTGTCATTCCACTACTGAGTTTTCTATTCATTATTCTGGACGTGTAGGTTTTTATTTTGCTTTGTTTTTCTTAGCCTAATTCTAGCAGTGCAAATAATAAATACTGAGAAAACAACTAAATCTTAAGAAACAGTTACATTTCAATTAATCATAGCCGTGTTTCTCACCCTCACTTCTCTTGAAATAGTTTCTAATTCACTCCACTTGAACTTGGAATACCAATACCCAATGCTGCAAATTTTCTGCCCTTGGATGAAATACGTAACAAAAGAGACATCAATTTATTTTTGTGCTTTCCCGGGGCACAGACTCTCAGAAGTTAAAGCAGTTACTCCAACTCTACACCAATACTTTACCTATGCTACACAGAATCATCAAAGAAAAGGAAAAGGTTATCTGAACCCTTGAGAATCTTTTAAAACTAATTCACAATTAGTCAGCTATGAATTAGGTAACCTAACTCAAGTCACCAAAGGTTAAATCAGATTGAACCTAATGACTTTAGCTCTCCTTTCTCTCATCTCTTGAGAACAATTTCATTTCAATAAAAACAAAGTGGGGAAATACATAAGACCACCTACTCTAATCAAAGTAAGAAAATATAACTTATTTTTGCAGCACTATCATTTGCCAAGGATTGAATTCATTTACTCATATTTGTTTTGTAGAGTGGAGGTACACACAACCATTTGTGTATGTGTGTTTGTATGTGTGTGTGTGATCACGGTGCTATGTGTGTATGCTGATTTTACACACTGTTTATTTTCAATCCAAAGTTTAAAAGTGTAATAAGCACTGTCAATAAGTCTCCCCTCTATTCTCTTTCAACAGAAAGAATGAAACTCTAATCTTTATACCCAAGAGCCTCACTTTGAACTATTTTTAAGAGGTAACACATTTTTCTTAAGGCCTGCTGTAAGATTTTCACTGAAGATTTTTAAGGTCTTATTGTGTTTAATGACAACACACATGAACGATATCATCTTTTGCTATCTGGCCTAGGGATCCGATAACACTCTCAGAGCTACTGCACGTGTACTATGGTACTCCTAACCTATCTGGATTAGACTTCATTTAAGTTACTGAAAATTCCATGCCAATCATGTGAGGCATTTACCATAGATACAACCTCATGTTTTGGGAAATACATAAAACTAGATGTCATGGGCCATGACTACACCATTTTTTGAGAGATAAAAAATAAAATTGTGAAACACTAGCTATTAAAAAAAAGACAACATAAAACACTATTGGCCAAGAGAATCATACAAATATTTCACAAGTCTTTTTAAAAAAACTATGGTGTTATTTATAGAAAAAGTAGCCGTAAAGAGCTCTCTTTGCTTTTCAGTAACTTTTGCCTAAAATGCTCTCACACATTACAGGAGACGAGAGTGTCAGGCTGGGCCACATGATAGAGCTGAAAAGGTCTGGAGGTCACAGTGGACAACAGGACCACGAGACAGAACGTCACCACTCTCAGGCACGGAGATACCATCCACATCCTAGATAAATAGCTTTAAGTTTTTAGCAAACTGCACTGTGGCAACATTAATGCTTCACGACCTTCCATAGCTTATAATTAGAACTTTAAAAAACAAAAACTTAGTCTGACATATGAACAGAAACAGGGTGAGAACGGAGATACGGGGGGGAAGTTACAGAATTCAATAGTAAAAATCAACATCTGGGTGTTCATTTACCTTCTTATTTAGCCAGTGCCAGAGCTTGAGGATAGGGGTAAGGTGAGAGAGAAGATAAGAACAGTGGCATATCATTAGAGAATGCAGTAACAGTATGAAAAGAAAAGAGAGTCACTGAGAGCATGAGGAGGAAATCATCTCAGACAAAGGAAAAACTGGAAAAAAAACTGAAATGCATTAACAAAGTTTCAAAATCAAGTGAATGTAGTATTCCTTTAAGACACACGATTGAAATGATGATAACCACAAACTTCTTTCGAAATTCAATGATTAAAAGTACATAAAGATAACCTGAATGCTTACAGGTTTAAACTTTCACACCAAATTCCAAAGATCAAAGCTATAATTAAGATTTTTCACATACCATGCATTAAAAGGATTTTCAGTTCCTATATAAACTAATTCCTGTTCACACACTACATTTTCATTGAACTTTGTAGTTGCAGCTTTATAATAATACTTATTTTACATTTCCTAGAGTAAAACATTTCAGTGCTCATTTGGAACAGTGAACACCTGGTCAAAAAGCAGACATATTTAAGATTCTGATCATATTAGGGGCATTTTCTTCCATTCCCAATTTTTCAGGCATGCATTCTTCTACTGTATGTAATATCCTGCTGTTTTTTCACATAGACATTACCTCATCTACACCTCACAATATTTAGCACTATAATAACTAATGCTAGTTAATGGTCACATAAAATAAAAATCAGCAAACATAGGATTTAAAGCATTATTAGTGTATAAAAAGCATAAAGACTAAAAAGCTTAATTTCATCTGAATGATGAAATTAATCATGCTCTTTGCAGAGTTATTCCTAAAGCACACCTAGTACATGTTTAGACACATACTTCAAACAATCTTCTCCAGATGGATCATTTCAACACTGGCCCAATCAATTGAAATTAAACAGAAACACGGAAAATAGATTTATTCCCCAAAGCAGGACCCCAGATATATTATTATACTGCATAAAACATAATTTTGACATTAACTATAATTGAACAAATATTCAATTTGTGATAGCCATTTATTCTGATATATATCATATGTAACAGAAAATGCTAGTCTTATTCATTTTACTGTCTCTCTTCCTGAAGCACAAGACTGACAGATAAATTAGAATAAAAATGACAAATTTTTACAAGACTACCCCATAACAAATACTTTTGATGCCCCTGGAATTTCAACCAACACAACTGTACAGTTTTCCTAAATGAAGTGTTCCCAATACAAGTACATGGGAGCACTGAAAACAGATTCAGTTTTTATGCCATCTGACAGTGGTAAGACAAAAATTAACTGGTGTAAGAGTCACCCTCTTTACAGCTTGACGAGATAAATCTGCTCTAGTAAGATAAAACTTCACTTTAGTCAGGGAGATGTGATCGACATGTTGAAATCTGTGAGAAGTCCTAGATTCTTATTTTAAAAAATTGAAAAAAATTAATAAGAACACAATAGGCAGGGAATTCCCTGGTGGTCCAGTGGTGAGAACTCTGTCCTTTCACTGCCAAGGGCCCAGGTTCAATCCCTGGTCAGGGAACTAAGATTCCCAGAAGCCACAGATCAGGGTCACAAAAGACACACACACACACACACAAATAGGCAAATTAAAAAAGAAAAAATATAAACAGCCACACACACACACACACACACACAATAGGCAAATTAAAAAAGAAAAAATATAAACAGCCAAGAAGCAAATAAAAGAATGGTCAACTCAACTGTTATTTTTTAAAATTTCAAATTAAAACAACACCAAGATACTTCTTTTCACAAACTAAAATGGACTTTCAGTTATACCAAAATATCCAGTACTGGCAAGAGCTCAAAGAAATGGGCATTCTCATATGCTGCTGAGGTGGGAACTAAAACTGACAAACTTTCTGGAAGACAACCAGGCAATATATTAAAAATATGTATCCCCTGCGCCTCCTTTGACTTCCGCCCCCTCACGTGAACTCCAGATACTGTTCTTGTCTCTGTCTACATTTGCTTCATCCAACAGTGTTTTTCAACCTTCAGCCCTGGATGGACCTGTTAAAGTAGTCACCAGCAAGTCCAGCTTACAAAAAGGCGTTCTCGATCCAGTCTTGCCTCACTCTCCAGCTCTGCCTCCCACTAATCGCCGTTTCACATATCCCACTTTCTTCGCGTTCCCTAAGAACTCACTCTGCGGGGGTCTCTGTGCCCCTACACCGCTCCATCTACCCGCTCTTCTTCCAGGCCTCGCTAATAAACTCCTAGCAGTGCTCAAAATGTGCTCTGGTATCACCTTTCCCACTGCTCATCAACAGTGAGGCATTTCTTGCTCAGCTACTACCACTGTATCCTGGACACACCTCTCCCCTCAAACTATAACAACAGCTCAACACTTATACAGCGCTTACAGTGTACCGATCCCAGTCTAGGAACTGAACATGCATTAACTCACTGAACCCTCACTACCATTCTCTGAGACATACTCGCTATTATACTCTATATTCATTGGCACAGAAAGGTTACAAAACTCATCCAAGGTCACAGAGCTAACAAGCAGCAGAACTGGGATCTGCTACAAAGTTTGAATTCAGAGACTGCTCTAAACCATCTCTTCTGAATCTAGCAAAGCCTCTAAATTCTAACGGATTGCTGTCTCCCCACTAAAATAGAGTTTCTGTACCTAGTTTTCCAGGATTCATCTGGTTTTCCCTAAAACTTATGCTATCTGACACATGAGAATTATCCAAAATTATTCACTGCACTGAGCTACACCTGGCTATATAATTTTAGGCAAGTCACTTAACCCCTCTAGATTTCAATTTGGTCCTTATAAAATTAAGAGTTGAACTAGGTGCTCCTTTTCCCTCATTTTTAAGATGTAAAAGTACTTACACAATACTTATCCAAACCACATCTATCTCATCCATCACTCTAAATTTCAGCAAAGTTAGACATTAAATGTGTTATCAGCAAGTACAACGTAAATACTAATATACCATAAAATGGAATCTTTTAGACAATGAAATACATAATAAACTCCATTTGAAAGCAGCTCAAGTTATGAAAATACAATACCTTGCTATCAACTTTTAACAAGAATTTTCCGAGCCCGATAATCGGCCACGGGGCCAGGGCTTCCTGCCGCTCCTTCAGGAAGCGCTCTATCACCTGCCACCACACAGCGCAGCGCTTCTCCAGGAAGTTCACGACGCCAAAGTGAATAACCAGCTTTTTGAGGACCCAGACTATGAGGAAGATGAGAAATACACACACAAGAGAGATAGAGATTACAAACGGTTCAGTTCCACATACCCTTCCTAAATCAGTAAAGCTGGCGCTAAAATATATAGGTTTTTTTGTTTGTTTGTTTGTTTTTGCTATTGTTTAATGGAGGAGGGAAGGAACAAAGTTCAAAATATTCCAGCTTGATGGAACTGGGACAGTTTCCACACAATCCCCACCTACCTATCTCCCACCCTCTCTGTGAAGTCTGAATCCTTGAAGGGGTCAGGGATTCAAAGCCCACATAAACGTTAGACACCTTGATCATGAGGATTTCACTGACTACAGTCTTGGCCCCGCACACTACCGTTCTAGGATGAAGCATACTAACCTCTGACCTGCCCTTGTCTCTTTGGCTATTATAGCCGCTCTTGCCAAATTTTGTTCTTTTCCTTAGATATTTGATGTGTAGTGACCAGATAAGCAGAAGGTATTCCATACACATCATAATTTTATACCCCCACAGGGTAACATTTTCATTTGTATTTCTATGTCTCTTCTTGATGCTCTGCACATCTGAACCTTTCACCAGGGTTCCGTAGAGACCAGGGCTGTTACAAACAGCTGTACACTACATGATTTCAGCAGGAACTACTCAAACTACAATATGAAGGTAACCCTCTGCGGTGGGATACTGTGGTTTCCCTTTAAACAGGGGTTAAACCTTCTGTTAAAAGCTAACTAAGAAGGAGGAGGGACTAGAAGGAAGTGCTACTAATCTGTGAGGGCTGCCCTGACGTCTGGACCCTAGATAATTGGTCCCAGCCACTATGATTTCCCTACTCCAGGGAGCTCTGTGTCTTCAGCCCTGGCCTTTAATCTAACAGTTCACTGTTTACTATTTTGAACCATGAGCTCAGTGTTACATGCCAGGTCAACAATTCCTTCATCAGCATTTTTAAACCTCTGGAGACATCCTAGGAAGAAAGTTCCTATGGTCTCGAGAATAAGTCCAGGGTAATTATAGTTGTAAAATCTTTGTGGGGGCCACCATATTCACAGCCTACTCCCCTTTTTTATTTAAAAAGATAGTAAAATTATCTCAAACATTAAAAAAAAAAAATCCACAAATTTAAAAAAATCTTCAAAGGCAAGACAAGATCATCAGTAACCAATTACCTGCAATAGGCACTGGCAGCAACTGTACAATCCACAGGTTGGACCAGATCTGGACTCCGACGATGGCCCAAAGGAGAGACACGAAGTAGATGTCACTAGTTTTCTTCTTCCTAAGAAACGTGCCAACTTCAGGTCTCTGTCTGCCCAGGGTGGGAGAAGGGGAGGCGGGTGAAGAAGCTGAGGCCAGTGATGCAGGGGGTTCTCCTCTGTCCATGGTTTCTGTCCCTGAGGAGGGAAAGCAAAAAAGAAAATCACCCACATATTGGTCCACATTAATAAACAGTAATACAGAGCAATTAGCTAGGCCTGGTTTAAGCCTTTAAGATGTACTAAGATAGCATGATTACACTGGGTTAAAAAAGAAAATAAGACCTGGATGGATGCTTGCAAATGTAACAAAAAAAGGTGTGGAGAATGATGTATGCTTGCAAATGTAATGAAAAAGGTGTGGAGAATTAACACTGACAGTGTTTACATCTACGGAAATTAAGTTCGTTGAGAGGGTTGAGTATGAGAAATGGTTTATTTTTACTTTATACATTTTACACTGTTCAAGTTTTTTATGACATATTTATCATTTCTATTTATATGTATATATATATAGCATTTATATAAAAAAACTAAAGAAAAACACATGACAAAGTAACAGAATTATAATTAGCCCATGAAAATTACTCAAACCATATAAAGCAATAAATATTAACATACAGAATTATTTAAAAACTCCTTTTCTTTTAACTTTATTGTAGATGTATTTATATGTGTCTCTGAAACAATATGGCTTTTCAGCATCATTTTATCTAAATGGGACCAGCTGCTCTTACAAGAACCCAGGGTTTTGAAGCATATCTTTCTCTTAGAATGAAATATTAAAAAATAACAGGTTGCTGTGAATGAGGAATCTTCAAATATAGGATATCACACTGAATTATTTCATAAGGCACTGCTTTCTAACAATGCAAACTACTGCCATATTTCACTATTACTCAGAATATATCACAATGATGGAAATGAGTAAGATCCTAAAACCTATATCTTGCCTTCTATAAAAAAAAAGTTAAAAGTATACCTTATTTCTTAAAGTCTAGGTAAAAAAAAAAAAGAACACCCCTAATTTCAACACCCTTTTTGCCCCATTTTCTTTATAGAATTTTACACAGTTGTATCATTTTCCATTCAGAACCTTTCCCACTTTCTCCCTTCAGTTGAATGCCAACTCCAGAAGAAATAAGACCTAGTCTGTCTTGCTCGCCCCTCCACTGAATTTCTAGTGCAAAAAAATATTACCTGACATGTAGAAGGTACTCATTAAATCTTTACTCTAAGAATGCCTTCCCTGTTATTTCATAACTTTCATAAGTAACCCCACAATAGCCCTGTGAATGCTTTATTATAATTTCCTTAGTGGTTTTTTTTTTTAAATGATGCTTAGCTATGAGTACATTTTTACTACTGATGTAACTGGGACCATGTTTAAGTCAGCCCATCTCATGAAAACTAACATTCTACCCAGAGGTTTGGGGCTAAACACCAAGCTAATTATAATACGCTTCTGTTTGCTCTCTGAATGAATGTCTTCCTAATTTGGAAACTTCGTGTTGCTGGATGTGGCAGATATTCATAAGAATAGTAAGTTCATAACCAAAACATCATCCCCTCTTTACTCTGAAAACATAATTTAATGTGTAAGAAAAATAAGCTTAACTACTACCCCAAATGCCTTCTTCTTAGCAGATCCCCTCTTTCAAGACTTCTCTAAAGTGAGTTCTTCCAGGAGAGCTCATGAAAACAGCTCCTTAACTCTCAAACCTCTGGCAGTAATGGGTCTCTTGGCACAGAAAGACAAGCCCTTTACATTCCTGAATTCTGTGAGTATGATATGACTTTAAAGCTGGTATAAAACTACTAGCTGGATCTCACAGGAGCTCTATGTCCAAAATAATTAGAGGATTCTGTGTTAAGGGAAACAGTCAATATACTAACAGCAAAAGGCATGCAAAGCAAACTTTGAGAAGAAAAGCAAAAAATGCCAGAGAAATGAATGACTGGAAGATGGAAAATAAAAAATCAAAAGAAAGATGGAGAAAAGGAACAATAACCAAAAAATGCAACATAAAGAGAGCAAAAGAGAACAATGGAGAACTGACAAGTTGTAGAAGAAATGGCAAATAAAAGCACTAAGTAGGGGAAAATACAGACAAAGGTAAATGGGTCTTTAAGAAAAGGAAAATAAAATGAAAGGACAGTGAGAAAGAATAACAAAAGAAAAATAAGAGAAGTTCTTTAAAAAAAACAAAAAGGAAAGAATGAAGAATTAAGGTAAGAAACCTAAGAAGATAAATAATTAAATGAATGAAAAAAGTGATATGTGAGAACAAAGATAGAAGGAAAAAAGTGTAAATATAGGAACCAGAAAGAAAAATGAAGGACCAGTAAGTAGCATCTTGTGATGCTAGTGTCTTTCCTAATTTTATATTCTATGAATATTCCATTTTCCAGAAGGATTCTGACGGCATTCTCACAACACCAGTCACCTGCAGGCTGGGTAGAGGTGTGGTCCTCAGAGCTCGATTCATACCCTGTGATGGAGATGGCCAAGGTTGCTAGAGTGGAAGCTGCCATGGAGATGACTTGTCCTGGTAACTCTGCTCCTGTGAAACAAGCATGCGGTTATAAAACTTTTTAAAGGCAATAAAAAAAAAAGGAAAATAACTTGCAAACTGAAACACAGTCCTTGGTTTTTCAACAGCAATAAAACAAAATGGTTATTACTGATCCACTAGAACAGTGGTTCTTCATCAAGAGACAGTGCTTAAAAATCAACAGTCAAGTCTGCTAAAAATGCAAGTTTCTGGACTCCCTCTCTCTCTCATTTGGGAACTTGATGCTGGTGCATGTGGAAGATAGTAGATATAAACACGGAATGCCACACTTGTATTTTAACTTCACAGGTTTATTTTAATGCACATCTCTGTTGAAAAACACTGTTACACCAAGTCTATGAGCTTCTTGAATGCAGGCTTACTTTCCTTTGTATTATGAGCTCTAGTACAGTATGGAATAGCCCATGTGCATAGTAAGTCGCTTCAGTCGTGTCCAACTCTCTGCGACCCTATGGACTGTAGCGCACTAGGCTACCTGTATCCATGGGACTCTCTAGGCAAGAATACTGGAGTGGGTTGCCATGCCCTCCTCCAAGGGATCTTCCCGACCCAGGGATCGAACCCACATCTCTTATGTCTTCTGCACTGGCAGGCAGTTCTTTACCACTAGCGCCAATGGGAAGCCCAAAATAGCCCATACTTGTTTTCAATAACAACATTTCATGACTGAATATGCAAATGTATGGGTATTGCACAAAATTATATACAGTCAATCCTGGACCTACATGGGTTTGAACTGTGCAGGTCCGCATATATGTGGATTTTTTCCTAATAACTGTAATACTTGTATTTTCATTTTACAGATCTTTAACTAAGTATAGGGAAAAGCTTTTGTTCAATGAGAGATCACAGGTGGAACTAGGATCTGAATTCCGATTCTACCCAAACTGTTTCAGCTTCCTGCCCTTGGGTGAGTCACTTATCAATTACTTTGTTTTGAAGCAAAGATAGGAGTTCACAGGTATCTGACTGCATGGGGGAGTCACTGCCCCTAACCCTGACATGGTTTGAGGGTCAAGCGAATATCTATAAAGTCCATAATTCAACACAGGCAAAATCTACCACCTGAGAATCTAGAAGATCATCACCACCCTGCTTCACAATCTAGGTTCTCGTGTTAAGTACCTAACAGGAAGTAAACCAAGTTTAGCCTAGATCCAAAAACCACATTCACTGGTCAATGAGGTCTGTCCGGAACGGTCAGCCTTTAATTTGCTATGCAGACAACACAGAGCAGCTCGCCCAACACCTGTTTCCAGTGTGCCTTCCCGTACCCTGGAGACTGGAAAGCTAAAGACTGGGCTTCCCGGACTCCTTTGCAGCTACTGTTTCACCTGTGACGTAGCGGCATACCAGTGCAGGCACACTTGTGCAGACTTGGAAGCCCTAAGCGACTCACTGTAATTTGGAAGCTCTCATGTCAGACACAGTCATGGAGACACATGGTTTTCCTGCAGGAACTTAGCAGAAGTTCCAGAGGATCTGCCGTCTGATTTCCGACTCTGTGTCAAAGAGCAGCAGCAATACTATGTGGCACTTCTGCTCAAACGGTCCTCGGGTGTTGTTGAGCATTTCTCCTGGTTGCATTGCTTCTGCATGTCAGGTCCAAGCTTAGCTGTCTGATCTGTCCAAAAATTCTGTGTGTACAAATCCTTTATGCTAACCAATACCTCTTTCTATTTAGACTAGTTGGCATGAATTCCACTGTCTGACTAAGAATAGTCACCAAATCATACATATGCCCACATTCATAGAGCTGGGACCTCTCAGTAGGCTGATATTCAATGTGACAACATAAAGTTCTGCCAGGCCAATGAAAAGAGCCATGACTTTCAGAAGGTCAGTGAATTTCAGCTCCGGATAAACTTCACATACCCAACAAATCCAAGGCTGGACACCTCCCAGAGGTAAGCAGGCCACACCTGAGACGGCTCTTTGGTACATTCAGCCCTTGCGAGCAAGAGCACTCATCTAGCTCAATCACATCCTATCCCTCCTCTAATAAATGTCTTTGTAACCTGAAGGAGGCTTATTTTTAGACAAACCAAGAGAAATCCAAAGTTGTGACCTGGGAAGAGAGCATAAACTAGATATCTGGATTGGGACCTATTCTCCTGGCATAGGGGTCTAAAGTGCTGTTTTGATGCCAATAAGAGAACAAGCGCTGAGAGAGAAAGACAGCGTGTTTCATGTCTTACATGTTTCCGTTACTCACTGTATTGAATGCTGAGAATAAAAATACAGACCCCGCCCCAGTGGAGTCTAGTGAAATAGACAGATAAGAATCAAAGGACCACACAAATAAACAAATGCATACAAGTTATGACGACTGCCATAAAGGAAAAATACTGGGTATTTTATGAGTTCCTAACTGAAGAAATCTGACTTAGTCTGGGAAATGAGGAAAACCCTTTCTTTAAGAAATAAAAATGAAGCTGATATACAAAAGATGAGGAGGAATTAACCAAAGGAAAGTATAATCTTTTAGATAGAAGGAAGAGAATAAGAAGGCTGTAAGTGAAGAAGCTGGCATGTTAAAGACAGTGAAAGGTCCGTGTGTCTGGAACACAGAGGTGGCAAGCCAGATGATGAAAGTCACAGATGACCATACTAAATGACTTTAGTCTTTATCCCAAAGGAGTAGGAAAGCACTGAAGAGTTTTTTTTAATTGAAATACTGTTGAGATAATTGTAACATCACATGAAGTTCTTCGAAATAATACAGATCGATCCTGTGTACCTTTTATCCAGTGTCCCCTTCCCCACCATGGAAGTATCTTGTAGAACTGAAGCACATTACTACAGAATGTCAGCATGGATACAAGACACAGAAGTCTCATCACTGCAAAGATCTCTTACGTTGCCCTTTTATGACCACACCTCCTGACTCTGTAAATAAATACATCAGTTTTAGGGATACAAAAAGATTGTCCTTACTGTTTGATCAAGGACAGATTAGAAGAGACCAGGAGGAGGTACAGGAGGAGGCGTTACCGCAACACTGCAGGCAAGACATGACGACAGCATGGTCTGCAGGGGTTAACAGGGAAGAAGCTGGGAAAGTAGCCACACTGAGGACACAAGGGACAGTCAACGATGACCAGATTTGGTGATGAAATAATAAAGGGATAGCCAACAATGACCAGATTTGGTGATGAAATAATAAAGGGATAGTCAACGATGATCAGATTTGGTGATGAAATAATAAAGGGATAGTCAACAATGACCAGATTTGGTGATGAAATAATAACAGAAGGGATAGTCAATGATGACCAAATTTGGTGATGAAATAATTCAGGATTCAACCATGATCCCCCAAGGTTCCAGATTATGATCAGACAGACCACATGTGGGGGAAATGGGTGGAGATTTTAGATATACCAAAGTGCTTTTCAGACTGTCAAACAGAAATTTTTAACACAAACTGATTGCACCAGAGACCAGAGAGGTCTTAGATTCTCGGGTGCCCACAAGAGATTTCTTGGGCTCGACTTAAAAGCAAAGGTTGGGAATACCTAATGACTAATGGCCTGGGACAGCACAATAAAGGGAGAAATGCTTCCAGTCAAAACTCGAAGAATTCTCTCAGAAGACTAAAGACTAATCCTGGGTCCTCAATTACTATACCTTCCTTTTCACAAGCGAAAAAGATGAAGTGCTGACTCATCTTTGACAGACTGAGAAGTCCCTTGATGGTTAGGTAGCTCCAAAACGACAAGATCATTTTACAGTTCCTCAAATACTGGCTTTTAGTTAAGCTGAAAGATCCCACCCCATTCTGGCATTTGTACATCAGTATATACCTCTCAACTCCCACTAAGCATTCAGCCGCCTTCCCAAGTGGGTCAGTGGTAAAGAATCCATCTGCCAATGCAGGAGATACAGGTTTGAGCCCTGGGTAGGGAAGATCCCCCTGGAGAAGGAAATGGCAGCCCACTCCAGTATTCTTGCCTGGGAAATCCCATGGATGGAGGAGCCTGGCGGGCCTTCAGTCCACGGGGTCACAAAGAGCTGTACCTGACTCAGCACCTAAACAACCCCAACAAGCATTCACTCACCGAACAGGTGACTAGGCTACCTGCTGGGATGAGAACTAAGACTGCAGTCTCAAGCTCAGCCCCACACTAAGCTACCAGTTATGATTCAGCATGTTAAGAGCTAAGGCAGATGGAAACGTAGAATATTTGGGGGAGCATCACGGAGAGAAACCTAACCCCCGCTTGGGAGGCCAGGGAAGAGTTTCCAAAGGGACTATCTGACAAGAATGGTAAAAGATGCCACCCTTGAAATCCATCTACATAAGTTAGCCAGACAAAGATGACAGAACAAGTTTATCTTGTGGAGAAATGAAGAAGCTGGTCTCTTAGAGGACAGAGGTAGAAAAGTTTTCCTGGAAGACAGAAAAAAAAAGCCAAGTGTAAAGACACAAAGGCAAGAACAAGCAGAGCGTATTGTTCAGAGAACTCCAAGAAGTCTAATGAGGACGAAACACAGGGTCCAATGATAAGAGTGGAGAGACAGGAGGATGCAGGAGGAAAACGGGAGCAGAGGAGGGAAGGGCTCATACCGACTATGCACAGAGGCAGGACGACTCAGTGACTGGGATCGCAGATGAGGACACAAGACTGTCCAGGTTCAAATCTCAGGTCTACTCCTTACTTGTCAGAGGACAACAGGCAGGTTACTTAAGATCTCGGTGTCTGAGTCTCTTCAAGTGTCAAATGCAGCCTATATAAATTTCTAGCTCATGTGAGAATTAACTGAAACAATTCATGCTTAGAACAAAAATGCTTAGAGCAATGCCTGGTAGGCAGGACTTAACAGAAATTGGCTCAATAAATGATACTGTCGTCACCATCATCCGTATCAAAGCTGTTGGCTTTAACAGGATAAACTACAAGCAAAGCCACCAGCACTCCTATAGTATTTGCCTGTACCTCTCATTCCCTTTCTGCTTTATTGACAGCCATTTCCCTAAGTTTTATCCTTACATTTTTAAGTCTCCACACTGAGTTGTACAAAACATCTTACATACAATCGGCACTAAAAAGCTTGAGGAAAAGTTAAGACCAACAGATTAAATCCTCACAACTATGGCTTAAAAACTCTTTCTTCAACTCGCTGATGTCACTAAAATATACAATAAATATTTAATAAATCTTAGCAAAGTTAATGAAAACAATGCAGAATCATTTTAGTTAATACATAAATGACTCCACAAAGTTTCAGAATGCCTAAAACTTCACAAAGGAACAAAAAGAATAGCACACAGAGAAAATCAACAGATTTGAAAGTTATGGATGTAAGATTTGGCAACTGCTCTTACTCATCAAATAGATATGTACTTAAATGACTTTTGTCTAGTAATATCCTTCTGCACTTCAAAACCCCGAAGGGTTTGGGCACAGAATTGAATAACTAGACAGAAGAATGCCAGGACTGAGAATCTAGGCAGTCATGATACTGGGAAAAAAGCCCCAGCTAAAAATAGGCACACAGAGGGAGGGAACATAATCTTGAGACCCAAGGACTATAAACAAAGAAAGGAAACAGCATCCAAGGTTTCAAGTGTCAGTCCACCCAGGGGCTGGGTCAGTATTAACTGGAGGCCCAAAGGGCAGGAATCCACACAAATCTAAATAAGCAGGCCACCCACATTAGCAGCCTAGCATCAGGGGACAGAAACTCATAGTCTGGTATATAAGAAAAACATCACATGTTCAGATATCTGTAGATATGGCTAAATCAACAATGGGCAGAATAACTGCTTTTTTTAATAATAGAGGGAAATATATTTGGAAGCCAGTCTAAATAAGGAGAAACTTGATCTAATTTGTTCTCTTTCACAGGGCTAGCTGAAGTTTCTGGGAATACCTCCAAAGATGCTTACTGGAAGGAGGCCCTTTATATCAAGTAAACTCTTCCCAGCATGTAAACAAAGTTCCCCTTGAAGACGGCTTCTGTTTCCATCACAAGTGTGGAAAATACATCTCCTCCTCAATGGCTTCTAGCACCACTTCACTGTAATAAGGGCTTGGATATGGACCACTAGGAGTATCTCCAGGTCTATGTAACTGAATTGAGGAAGGACAAATAAGCAGTAAGAAAATTTAGTTTGCTCTTTTTCTTTGGCCAATTTGGGCTTAACTGGACAAAACTTGTTTCTTCATATCACATGCTATACCAAACAAGGCGACAAGGAAGGCTTCCTTATCAAGATTATTTCTGGTCATTCACAAACAATGAGCAATTCCAGGAGGAGCAGGCCCAGGTGTAACTGCCTGTATATCTCATCCTGGGCATCCAAGTATTAAAGATACATCTTAGGCTTGTCTGCCTAGCTGCTGAAGAAGCACTTCTCATATTCATAGTAAATGGCCAACTTTCTTCATCTGTAAAACAAGTATGGTGGGGGTGGTTTAGTCACTAAGTCATGTCCGACTCTTGCGACCCCATGAACTGTAGCCTGCCAGGCTCCTCTGTCCATGGGATTCTCCAGGCAAGAATACTGGAGTGGGTTGCCATTTCCTTCTCCAGTAAAACAAGCATACTTTTTAAAAACTGTATTTATTTACTTATTTGGCCGCATCAGGTCTTAGTTGCAGCCCACAGGATCTTTGTTGGATCACGAGGGATCTTTTCTTTGGGCTCACAGGCTCTACTCGCAGGGCATGGGCTTAGCTACCCCACAGGATGTAGGATCTTAGTTCCGTGACCAGTGATTGAACTCGCAACCCCTGCATTACAAGGCAGATTCTTAACCACTGGACCACCAGGGAAGTCCCACAAATATAATACTAATCACACTGGAGTACTAAGAAAATTAAAAGAGATGGCAGGTTTTAAGAGCTAACAGGGCCTCAGCCATGGGAGACAATACTGCTCATGCTCCTCTTTTCTCCCAGGCCCAGGGAATACACCAAAGCTGGATTCCAGGCTCTGCCAAGTAAGACTTCAGAGACCCCAGAGGCAGAGAAGCTAGGTGCTATACTAGTGGTGAGCCACGGGGCCAACATGAAGACAAAAGGAATGGACAATTACAGCTGGGGGAGAGAGAGGTAAGCGCTGTTATCAGTCGATACTTTCTCAGGTTGGCTGATGACTGTCAAAGGTGAAAGAACACTGGGATTGGTGAGAGCCAAGGAACTGGGTTCAAATTTTAGCTCCAGGGGTCGCCTGTCGGACTATGGGCAAGTCAGTTAACCTATTTTTAAATGTCTTCACCCGAAAAAATGTAGATACTTCTTTTGTAAGGTTGGGGAGGGGGGTTGTTTTGTTTGTGGATTAAAAAAGATAGTACACTGGAAAGTACGATAGACACTTAACATTTTTTCCCTACGCTATCCTGGGGTTCCAAGAAATATCAAGTAAGCACCCCCAAGGTCTAAGAAAAAAAGCTTTGAGTAGGGCCCCTGGGTTCAGAAAGAACCACTGAAACTAAGCCAGAAATGATCCATAAGAAGAGTTTTCTGGATCTGTTCAGTTCAGTTCAGTTGCTCAGTCGTGTCTGAATCTTTGTAACCCCATGTATCGCAACACACCAGGTTTCCCTGTCCATCACCAACTCCCGGAGTCTACCCAAACCCATGTCCATCGAGTCGGTGATGCCATCCAGCCTTCTCATCCTCTGTCTTCCCCTTCTCCTCCTGCCCCCAATCCTTCCCAGCATCAGGGTCTTTTCCAATGAGTCAACTCTTCGCATGAGGTGGCCAAAGTACTGGAGTTTCCAACATCAGTCCTTCCAATGAACACCCAGGACTGATCTCCTTCAGGATGGACTGGTTGGATCTCCTTGCAGTCCAAGAGACTCTCAAGAGTCTTCTCCAACACCACAGTTCAAAAGCATCAATTCTTCAGCGTTCAGCTTTCTTCACCGTCCAACTCTCACATCCATACATGACTACTGGAAAAATCATAGCCTTGACTAGATGGACCTCTGTTGGCAAAGGAATGTCTCTGCTTTTTTTTTTTTTTTTTTTTTGATGGAGTCTCTGCTTTTAAATATGTTATCTAGGTTGGTCATAACTTTCCTTCCAAGGAGTAAGCGTCTTTTAATTTTATGGCTGCAGTCACCATCTGCAGTGATTTTGGAGCCCCCCAAAAATAAAGTCTGACACTGTTTCCACTGGGCCCTAAACAAATTCATGCTTTGAAGTCTGGTGACATCTAAAGGATTAATTCTGTGAATCCAGCGAACCACAGGTTGTAAAGCAGCACAAGATTCAGAGCTCAGAAGACACAGAGAAAAACGCTTACACAGGGGACGAGGATACAAGAGCAAGCCCTACAGCGGGACAGGAGCAGGAACAGACGCACAGGCAGGCAGGACGCCGAGGCACCCCGCGCCTCACTACATCACAGTGACACCTACAGGAGGACGGGGCTGTGAAACAGGGAAGGTGGTCCCGACATGGCCTGAGCTCGATGCCTAAAAACACACGGTTCAGGGGGCAAGAGGGAAAAAATACACAGAAATTAAAAAAAAAAAAAGTTAGGCAAACTGTATTTTATGATGAGGATTATCTACACTAGAAGTCCATAAAAGGATTCTAAATCAAGAATAACCTATTCATGATTAGGCTGGAATGAGTGAACAAAACAAGGAAAACCGACATTTCCAAATCTGCTCTCAACATTTTTCTGCATCTGTGATTTCCTTTCTTGTAACAGGCTAGGATACGAATCCCAGAAATCTGGTTTCTGTACTGGCACACAACTGCCTAGATTTATGGGGAAGAATAATAATCACACAAATAGTCTATTTTCCCGAGCTCAAAACTTGGGTCTTACAAACCCTGTGCTCACAGCTCCCGAGGCTGCCATCACCAGCTGACTAGAATTTACATCCCAGAGAAAACCTATCTGAAACCCTTGGTTAGACCTACCTTATTCATATAATTGCAATGAAACACTTACTTAGCCCTGGAGAAAAGCAGTCAAAGGGACAAAACTGTACTCAAAATAGTAAAAACAGAACTATCATATGATCCAGAAATTTCACTTTAGGGTATATATCTGAAGAAAATAAGAATGCTAACTCGAAAAGACATGCACCCCCATGTTCGCTGCGGCATTATTTAGAAGAGCCAAGATACAGAAACAGCTTGAGGGTCCACTAATGAAAAGAAAGACAGAAAATGTGATACACACACACACAGAGGAATATTATTCAGCTATAACAAAGAATGAAATCTTGTTAGTTGCAACAACATGGATGAACCTTGAGGGCACTATGCTAAGTGAAATGAGTTAGAGAAAAACAAACACTGTGTGACCTCACTTATATGTAGAATTTGAAAACAAACAGCAAGTTCATAGATACAGAGGACAGACTGGGGGCTGCCAGAACTGTAGGTAGGGGGTGGGAAAAATGAGTGACGGGAGTCAAAAGGTACCAACTTCCACTTATGAAATAAATAAGTCACGGAGATATAATGTGCAGCACAGTGACTATTGCTAATCTTAACTAACTAAAGTTAATCTACCTTACTGGAGATTTGAAAGTTGCTAAGAGAGTAGGTCTTAAAAGTCCTCATCACAAAAAAAAATTTTGGTAACTATGTAAGGTGACAGATGTTAACTAGATTCAGTGTGGTGATATACACAAACATGGAGCCATTATTGTACACCTAAAACTAATATAATGATACATTTCAAATATACCTCAACTGAAAAAAAAAAAAAAAAACAAAGGCAGAAGGAAAAAAAAAAGAAGGAAATAACTGTCATGGGGTTAAGCAGAGCTGTCTGAATCACGACTAGGGGAAAGGAGAAAAAAGGAGACTACGCTGACCAGAGGAACAAGTGGAAACCACCAAACTTTCTATAGTAGTTGCCAAAACAGGAAGTTTACCTTAACAGATAATCACAGGAAGGCAGGTTGAAAAAAGAAAACTTAGACAACAAGATATAAAATAAAATAGAATCTTTCCTATTTCCCGCTGTCACAGAGGTAAGTAAAATTTCTTTGTCTCAGGTAGTTATAAAATTCCAAACAAATATTTATGAACAAAGGATGTTTTACAATTGTCAGACATTATTCAACTATCAAATAAAATAGTAAAGGGTGATTTAATTTTAAAAACTTCTATAAAGTAACTGCACAAATACACCAAAGTGCCACAAATAGCCCTGTGATTAGTATCTTTAACAAACTAGTCTAGACAAAGGTCACTTGCAGGGTATCTCAAAAATAATCTTTAAAACAAGATGGTATATTCGACATTGCAGTGGGAGTTGTAGCCACAGCAATGAGGCCAAGATAAGAATAAAAGGCATCCAAATTAGAAAAGAAGTAAAACTATGCAGAGAAACGACCCTACATGTGCAAAATCCTAAAGAAGTCACAAAAACTATTCAAGCTAATAAACAGATTCAGCGAAGTTGCAGGATACAAGATCTACAGGGACTGTAAATATTCATAACCTTGGATCTGGCATTGGTTTGTTAGCTAGAACACAACATGTGGAAATTAAATGACATATTTCTGGTTAACCAATGTATCAAAGAATAAACCAAACAGTATCTTGATTCAAAGAAAATGGAAATACAACACATCAAATCTTATGGGATACAAAAGCACTTCTAAGACGGCAGTTTACAGCCAAAAAAAAAAGAAAAAATCTCAAATAAATAACCCAACTTTATGGCTAGCTGCTTAATGGCACAGGGCTTCCCTGTGGGATGATGAAAATGAATGAGAAGGAAGCAATGACTGCACAGCACTGTGATTGTATTAAATGCCACTTTAAAATGGCTAACTTTTATGTTACATGAATTAAACCCTCAATTAAAAATGCAAAAAGGGGGGTTGGGACATGGTTTAACTATCTAAAATATTTTAAACAAATTTATTTTCTGTTCAGAAAACACCACCGAAATAAAGCAGTTCATCACAGCATGTTTTTAAAATAAAGTTACTCTCCCAAATACTTCTTAAGAATAATAATAACAGTATGCCCTATTTCTTACCAGAAGACTCCTTTCCATTCTGTTTTTCATAGAGGGTGCCCACAGACATCAGGAAAACAATAACCAGGAATACTGGAATTCTCCATGAGCCAGCCAAGGATGCTGCAAATTATTAAGAATCAACATGTTTAGTGAAATAAAAACCTAGCACCTGCCTTTAAAGACTCAGTTTAGTAGACTGACAGAACAATTTGGCAAAATATGTGAATAAGAAAATTGTTTCACAGGGAAAAAAAAAATTTTTTTAAGGCCACCAGCTGAAACCTCAATTCAGGGCTCCTCTCAGGAAATCCAGCCCCGCTCTAAAGAATGAGGATGAGCCAGTCTACCTTTAAAGGGCATGTTTCCTGAGGAATCAAGTCCATTCTAAAGCATATTCAGGGTTTAGGACCATCAAGCCCCACATGTAACGCCAGAAGGACCTGCATCAGGCACAGAACCTTAAGCCATGGTGTCTGACTTGCACTCCTGAAAATAGCTGGGTGTGAATTCTACCTCTCAAGAAAGAGTGGAATGGCCCACAGGAGCATGGCAAAAAGCTTTAATGCAACCTAACAGGTGGCCAAGGATCAAAAGCTATTTGCATTTCCCTGAGCTGGTCTAGAGCCTTAGGAACCTACCTGCCAGTCTCCCTCCTCTACCTTCCCCAAACTCAAAATGAATCCCAACAGATATAAGGGGATCTTGCTGAGAAATTCCTTTAACATTCCAAGTCAGCAAGCTAGAAAGTTATGCTTTGTTCCTTATCAGATTCTGAGCAAAGACATACTTCTAATCAACTCTAGTTTTTTTCCTAACAATAAGCAGCTCTAAAAACTACTTCTAATAGGCTATCTACGACTCTAGGTTACTGAATTTTATTTTTAAATTAGAACTTGATGTTTCCATCAAGTTTTAAAGATAAATTTAAGGACTGATTTAAAGATAAATCAGTCCCTGAAAAATCACTCTACAACATCCTAGCAGCCTCTCAGCTAACAGTGAAGAGTCTCAAATAACAGGGAAACTCATTACTTTGAACAGCTCTGACACTGATCATCCTTTATGTTAAACAGTTGGGTCTCTCTGAAGCTACTCCTTGCTCTGACACTTGCCCCAAATGGTTAGAGAGATCTGTTTAAACTGCTCTTTCACAGAATCCTTCAAATACGTGAAACAGGTTTCCATATTTGATATCGTTCCATCTCCACCTCTCCCCTCCCCTGTAGCCCCGGTGCTCTGCTCTTATGGAGAGTAAACATCTTTGGTTCCCTTAATAGTTCCTCTCACATGATTTTGAGCACCTCTTATCATTTTTACTGCTTATCTATATCTTCCTTAAGTAAGACACTCAGAAACGGCCAGGATAGTCCACGTGTGTTCTACTTTTTAAGATATATCAATATTTATTCTTAAAAGAACTTTTTGAAAATGGACATTCCATATAATTAAAAGTAGATATCTTAAAGTATAACATTTTCATTCAAGATTAATGACTGTTTAAGCCAGAACATTTTCAAATGACTAAAGAATTTTAAATGCAACACGTAAAACTTCAAAAAATTCGCTTTGATTCACACGGTCAGCCACTGCTGACCTTCAGCTAGACTTTCTTAGGGAAAAAAAAACAGACCCACCTAAATGAAAAAGCAATATAATCCAGACAGGAATTGACATTGCTCTCAAGTAGCGTTCGGTGCTTGCGTTCCACTTGAATGAAACAGCCAACACATAGCCAACTACCAAGGTCCAGATCTTAAATAAATGAAATACAGACACAGCTGTAAAATATATACATGTGAAATAAACATACAATTACACAAAACTTGCAAGCCTCTACATAGCATGAGAGCTGTGGGAACAACGTGGATGACCGCTGGCGGTGCTAACAGAAGAGGGCATAGGTTCTCTCCCTCTTCCTTCAAAATCAAGTTTTGAAATAAACAGGTTTGTTTAATGTTATTATTAAAACCCCATGCAGTGATATTAAATATCTTTAACAAAAAATACATAAATATAGTTTCATTTAAGTTCAAAAGCTACAGCATGCATAAAGACACTTAAGATACTCAATTTTTAAGCCATGGATTTAAATTAAGAGCTTCACCTTGTGGAATTCTTAAAAGTTTTCTCTATAGATTAATATTTACAAAAGAAAAGAAGAAACAAGTGGGAATCCCCTTGACAGTCCAGTGGTTAGACCTCCACACTTCCACCCCTGGAAGGGAACGGCGGTAGGAGAGCTGGGTTCGATCCCTGGTTGGGGAACAAAGGCCCTGAAAGCCTCACACAATGGCCAAAAAAGAGAGAAAGAAAGGAAGCTTTCAAAAAAGAAGCAGGCTAAAAGATTCAATTACAACCTATGAAAATATCCTCGTTACCACTAAAAGAACTTTTTGAAAGCTAAAAAGAAGGCAGGCAGCTGAAGTGTGACCCTGCTGAAATAACCTTAGGTAACAGATGATTAAAACCTAGTCCAGAGTTACACACAGTTGAGGAAATATAGCTGAAAAAAATATTACCAGAGGAAGAAACAGGAAGATGTGAGAACAGAACAGGTAAACCAGAGCCCCCTCCTCAGTTTTTGCCTACACTAGAACTAAATGACTCTAAGTACTCACAAACCATCAATGCAGCTGACACAGAAACTCTCAAATAACCTCATATTTTAATAGAACACACACAAAAGATGGAAAGAATACATAAGCTAGAACAAACGGGAGCACCAACATTTTATTAACATCACCTGAACCTTGAAAAAAATATAGACAAATTAAAACAAAACAAAAAGGACTTTAAGCTGTAACCCAAAGAATGAAGAAAAATGAACTGATATGGTTACTACAAAAGAGAAAAAAACCACCTACTTTATTTTGATCATCTCTGTCAAAATACTCTTCAGGTCTAAAATATGTTTACAGCTTCAGACTTGAGAATTCAGTTTTGGGACCTTATTAAATAATGATAAGCTCTGAAAAAGGGTAAAATGTAAAGAACCTCATCATAGTCTAATTTAGGGCCTTGAAAAATAAATAACCTAAAATTTCAATAACTGGGACGTGGTTAACTCTGAATGATTCACTCAATAAAATGTTATGCAATCATTAAAGCAGGCTTTTTAAAATAAAGACTACATAACTTAGAATATTCCTAAGATATTATTAAGGAAAAAGCAAAATACAATAAACACATAGGACAGGATTATATCTATTTCATGGTGGGGGGAAGGAAATGTACTAATAAGTTGTATTTAGGTGATAAGATTTTGTTTTTCCTTTTTCGGTAATTTCCCAGTTGTGTTTAATAAGCACTAATTCTTTTATAACGAAAAGGACATTAAAATATTCTTCTTCAAGCAACTAGTAAGATGAAATATTAAAGAGATCTAAAATCCCAGATGTATGAGCACATGGGAAGTGAGCCTAACAGCTGCCTCAAAAAAGTTCAAGCTTGTACGACCACACAGATTTAACCCTGGGAATTTAGAGAATTTTGAGATAGGCTGGTAGAGCTCAGAACAAAATCTGTGTGTAACAACAATACACTTATATAGCACTTACCATGGGCTAGGCCTTGCTCTATATTAACACATTATATACATGAACTCACTTAACCCATATAACCCCAGGAAATTAGTACTGCTATCATTCTCATTTTAGAGATGAAAGAAATTGAGACTTCAAAGAAGTGACTTGCCCTACGTAACACACCTAAAAAGTGGGTCAAGATTAGAACCTGGGGATCTGGGTCCAGAATCTACTTTCTTAACAATAAGGAGAGAAAAGGGTAGTGCCAGAAAAATAAAGAGGAAAAGCTGCTCCAGTATTCACAAGGGAAAATAAAAACAGTTGATTTTGCTGACTACAAATTGCTGAAATTTTCTTTAAAAATGATCCTCAGAAAAAATAAAAAACAAATTAAATAAATAAATAAATAAAAATTATCCTCGGCAAATGGATAGTCTTCAGAGGTATGTGACACGAGCATAATCAGCCCTGTTTTTTAAACATGCACTCAGCAATTTAGATGAAAGACTAGGTGTATTAGTTGAATTTGTGGATTACACAAAGTTGGGAATAGTGAATATAAATGATTCAAGAAGATATTCTGAAACTAGAACAATGGGCTAACTGAGTAAGATTAAATTTAACAGAGAGGAATGCAAAGTTTTGCTTTTAGGTTCAAAACTCAGCTATATAAATACAGAATGGAAAGAGAATAGCTCGTCAGAAGTATAACTGGTGTGAATGCCTATTAATAAAAGTACATTAGGGAAAGTGTTTCAGTGGCTTGCACTATCAAACCACCTGGGCAATAAAATTCAGAGTGCAAAAAGAAATGGAAATTACAATATAGGAGATACAGGTGCGAAGTGGGGGGGGACTGTTCAGCTTAGGAAAGAGAAGGAAATAATAAGATTCAACAGCTATCTTCGAATAGCTGGGGAAATGTCATCTGAAAGAGGCAACAGACAATTTTCTATAGTTCTGAGAGCAGAAATCACAGGTGGAAATTAGGAAGCAACATATTTCAGCTTAATATGATGAATTTTTCTAATAAACTGATTTGAGAGCAGGAGGAGAAGGGGGCAACAGAGATTGAGATGGTTAGATGGCATCATCGACTCCATGGACATGAGTTTGAGCAAGCTCCGGGAGATGGTGAAGGACAGGGAAGCCTGGTGCTGCAGTCCATGGGGCTGCAAAGAGTTGGACACAACTGAGCGATGGAACAACAACAAATCTAAAAAGGTAATAAGCTACTATTACTAGAAGTTTGAGCAAAAGCTGATGCGGAAGACCAAGGAGGAGAATGCGCCCTCAGTGAGAAGCTAAACCAGAGGATCACAGAGGACGTGCTTTCAGATTTTAAGCCTACGATACTTTTCAACCAGTCTCTAACAAGTTTTTGTTTCTTAGCTGTATTCCTAAGGAATTATTATCACTTGCACAGCAAGGAAAAAAATGAGAGATCGCATACTTCAAATTTTTTAAAGGAAACTCAAGAGTCGGACACAACTGAAGCGACTTAACATGCACGCATGCATGCATGATTAAATCATAGCCCTAATCAGATCATTGTTTCAGATATTTCAATCTCCTTTAAAACCATTTTATTATAATTTGCAAACTCTGTTCTCCTCATGATGTGGCAACTTAAGAGTCAAGAATATTTTATAATCAAAGTCTTTATGTGAGAAAGAACCTAAGCACTGGAAAACTTTCCTCCTTACTGTTGCCAGGCAAGCAAAACACACCTAGAAGTGGAATGGAGTAGGCCTGGCCGGCTGGCTAATCTACAATCCCAAAGAGCCTTGCTGGCAGTACTACCAAACTCTTAGGATCTGTTAAACCAAAAATCCAGGAACCCTGCATGCGTGCTAAGCCACTTCAATCATGTTCAATTTTTTGCGACCCCATGGACTGTAGCCCACCAGGCTGCTCCGTCCATTCCAGTATTCTCCAGGCAAGAATACTGGAATAGGTTGCCACGTCCTCCTCCAGGGGATCTTCCCAACCCGTGGATCAAACCCATGTCCCTTGTGTCTCCTGCATTGGCAAGCGGGTTCTTTACTACTAACACCACCTAGGAATTCCTTGAGCAGATTCTTCAAGCTCTCTAAAATTAGGATGATAATTAGACATCATTCAAGATAAAACACTTCACACAACTAGGGTTGAGTAGCCCAGAGATGGATCCTGGTTTGTTCAAAGTCACAAGGCAAGCTACTGACAGAGTCCACTTTAGAATTTACACTCCTATCTTTCAGCCACTGTTCTTTCCACTTTATGCTTCTTTATGAAGTAAAATGGAAACAATGCAATCAGAGGCCATGGAGAAAACAAATCCATTACCACCGCAAAAACTGTAAATGTCTTCAAATGTTCTAACAATTCTGAACTAAAGGGGAGAGGAACACCTAAAACACTCCCAGCAAAGAAAAGTGGTGGAGCAGGAAGGCAAGCTTTTTAAATTTATCTTGACAGCCCTACACCAAGCGAAGATGACCAGGACCCTAAGGACTGAGATATATCTGAGTCTGGTGCAATAGATGATTTTTTTTCCCCTGGTGTTTAGAAAATCACTAAGTCAATACAATATTTGAAACTGTTTTTTTACAATTGCCCATATTATAAATGCTTAGTATTTCACTTGCAGGTAGGATGGAGTACTAGGAGAAGAGAAGAGCTAAGAGACTGAAGGAACCCCAAAGTAAGGGGAATAGAAACTGAATGGGAAGGATAATGTGGTAACAAAGGAAAACACGGGTGCTGAAGACACTACAAAGGAAAACGGGATAGGACTTGGAAATAAATGAACAGGTATAAGGATAAAAGAGAGGTGACTAAGATTTCTAGATGACAGGAATTCAGGGGTGTCTGGGGGAACCATGTGTGGGTAGTCCAACCCTGATATTCTTCTATTTTTTCTCCCTAATAACTAAAATCAATTTCTAATAAAAAAAAAAATTAAACTAAAAATGTTCCTCCACAACATACTGGAGGAAAACATTTTAAAATCTTTAGTGAAGGTCTTGATCACAAAGGGCCTTCAACTGCTGATAGGTCTATTGAGTAAGTACCATTTACTGAATGAACAGATCAATCTCGAAATCTTCCCACCTATGAAATCCATCCCTCTGACTTCACATGACTATTCTGAGAATGAAATAACACACATGAAAGTGCCTACCACTACGTGGCAGAGGCTCAAAAACTGGATCTTAAATGCATGAACTGTCGGCTCTCCAAAATGTAGATTTGCTTAAACTCACTTTTCTCTCTACCTTGCCCATCCGTATCTCTCCCATCTATATTTCTCAGCAGCAGCAGCTCAAATTTTCAAGCTGTCTAGAAAGCATCAAGACTCCTTTTTTTTTTTTTCAAATCACATGCAGCCCTGGTTGGGCTCACAAAACCAAACCATTGTGAACTATGAGATAGAAAAGTCAAAGAGAGGGCAAGCTGCCCGGTCACATGGCCGACTTTCACTTCACTTCAGGCCTTACTCAGCACTTGGGACAGAGGGCTGAGGACTCCCTGTCTCTGCTTCCCAGGTACACTTTTAACTTTTAGCTCACCCCCATCCAACCACCTGCTCCTAAGAACTGCTTCAAGAAGCACAACCACAGGTTTCTCTCCAACTCAGATCAACCTCCAGGCTCTACTCCCTCAATTTAGGCCCCCCACCACGTCCTACCCTCTTTTAACTAACTCATTCTGTGCCTTTTAAAATGGGATTTTTATCCCTTCCTCCCATCACCTTAGCTAATCAGCTAAAATAATTAATTGTCTTTACCTTCCTTCCCCTCTTCTAATCTAGCTAATCTTAGTCCTTACTTCTCTTCTGCTAATCCATAACCCATACAAAAATTATGTAAATGAAATATAAGGAAGGCATTTATCTTCAGTAAAAAGATATTCATAGCTATATACACTAAGCTGCGGGCACTTTTTCACAATTATTCAATTCCTCATCTCTTTCCACTATCTGTGAGTGACTGGCTCAAATGCCCGTTTCCATTAGTCATGCCAAATGTACCCATGTATTCAATTCTAACTTCACTATGAAAATACAGTGTTCATATATGTTAGGCCTTTCTTTCCTAATATCTTACAGTTTGGTGGATACACTACTTGATCTTGCCTATAGTAATTTACAATAAACTGCAGTACCAATAGTCAAAAATGTTAGCAGGATCTATAAGTATGTCTGAATTTGACAAAATTGACTTTCTTGAGGATAGGAATCAAGTTATAGTAATCTGTATATTTCTTAACAGCATAGAGTATTCTGCCTTTTATGCAAGGGGCATTCAATCAACTTGATTGAACTTAAAACAAGGTAAAGGAGAAGTAACGTCTAACTGCTGCTCCATGAATGTGAACCTTGGATTTGTTCAAAGTCTGAGTGCCTTTGGGACGATCACAGTCTCAAGGACCTCAGAAACCTCTCCTGGAGAGTGGCAGGCAAGAAGACAATAAAAAGCAAAGTAACACTAGGATCACTCTCACCTGACAAACTACCCAGGAAGTGCAAGAGGGTGCTTCCACACCTCTCCTACCTCTCACAATTGAAATAATACAAGTTTCTTGGAGGCCAAGGATTTTGTCTGATCACGAAGCAGTTGCACACACAGGCAGTGTCCCAAAATGATGGATGAGGTGTTCCTCAATACCTTGCTGGCCCATAACTGGTGGGAAATAAACATTTAGAGGTGAGTCTGTCATCTCCACGAGAACACGCTCACCTATGACACATTCCTTGAACACAGATCCTGTACCTTAATCCTTTTAAACCCCTAACAAAGTCCAGTACCTAATAACATAATCAACTTTTAACTTTGAGAGGTTGCATTGATAGAGCTAGAGAAGACAGGAGTTCTGGTATCAATCACCGACTCTACTAATAACTTCAGGCAAGTTATAACCTTGCTTGACAGATAAAGGGAATTATTTTGCAACTTGAAATCAAGGTGCACTTAACAGGGACAAAAGTGAATAAATTTATTTTTAGATGGTAGTGCCTATTAATGAAATAGCAGTCTTACGCATTAAATATCCACTTATTTTTTGTCATCCCCAGTGAAATATCCTAAAGGAAATCAACCCTGAATATTCACTGGAAGGACTGATGCTGATGCTGAAGCTGAAGCTCCAATACTTTGGTCACCTGATGTGAAAAGCCAACTCACTGGAAAAGAACCTGATGCTGGGAAAGACTGAAGGCAGGAGAAGGGGACAACAGAGGATGAGATGGTTTGGCAGCATCACTGACTCAATGGACACGAGTCTCAGCAAACTCAAACGAGATAGTGAAGTACAGGGAAGCCTGGCGTCCTTCAGTCCAAGGCGTCAGAGAGTCTGACACAACTTAGCAACTGAATAACAAAGTGAAATGTTTGGACCATTAACTGATCTACAGTCTGGCCTGATTTAGGAAACGTGTCACTAGATTATGCTTGAAATCCCTTCCAACTCTAAAGCTCCCTGATTATCTAAGAATAAGCTCAGGACGATCCAGGAATCACAAATATGCCTTTCCTTCACCCAGTCTGCTTAAGAAATCCAGGTGGGAGGAGATGTAATGTCGCAGAGCAATCCCTGCACAGAGTTCCCAAGAAGAGAATGCGGCAAGAAACAGCCCCTGGGGGCTCAGCACCAAGGCGCCTGGCACAAAGGATTTGGGAAATCGCCTGAACGGAGAGGCAGCTCTGAACTATTAAGAAAGATTTGTTCCAGGACTTGAGAAACTTGCCTCAACCAGTCCCCTCTTTGTCCCCAACAAGCCTGGTAAGAAGTCACCTCTCCTGTCTGTAGAATGGCAGACTGGACTAGGATCTCTAAGGTCTCTTTCAGGATAGTCCCACGTGAGCAGAACTGAAGCTGTTGAGCACTCCCTCTCCAAGACCAGGAGTAAATTCCTGTCCACTAGCCGATGCGCTGAAAGCCCTCCCTGCAAAACGGAAGAGCGCTTCCCTACAGGGCACACGTGCCCCGAGCGGGGAGAATGGAACCACACCCGTCCTCTCTTCGGAAGGAAAGGCGCCAAGCTCCTCGGGTGCACGGGAAGGAAGGCGGAGACGGGCACTGCCTGCGCGCTAAGGTCTGGACCTTCGGCCGCCCTCGCACCGTGCCTAGGGGCAGCAGGACTGCACCCCAGCGAGCTGGGGGTGTGGCGAAGGTCACTGCGTGCCCGGCGGGACGGCCGAGGGCCCGGGCCGGGGCTCACTCACCCACAGGCTGTTGAAGTAGTCCAGCCCGCGGCAGATGAGCGCGCCCGCGTGCGCCAGCAGCACCTGCACGCCCAGGTAGCTGCCCAGGCTGTAGAGGCCGTAAAGGAGCGGGCCGCCCGCGCCCAGCAGCAGCAGCAGGCGGCGGCGGCGCAGCGCCTGCTCGCCCAGGGCCTCCACGCCGTAGTCCGCGAAGCAGATGGGCAGCAGCAGCGCGGCCAGCACGATGGGCGTGTGCGCGCGGTGCAGGCGCTGCAGCCAGTGGCGCCCCAGGCGCGTCAGCGAGCTCTTGAAGGGGTGCAGGAAGGTGCCGCACAGCACCGCCCAGAGCAGCGGGCGCAGGAAGGCCTCCAGGATGAAGTAGACCAGCACGGCGGCGCCGCAGCACAGACACACGAACAGCACCGCCCCGGTGTTGTAGAAGGCCTGCTTGATGGGCTTGTCGAAGCGCAGCGCCAGCGCCGCTGTCCGCGGGGTCTCCCCGCCGCCGCCGCCCCCCGCCCCGACCGCACGCTGAGCCCGCGGCTCCCGGCTCGGGGAGCCCCGCGGAGTGAGTGCCTCCTCAGGGCCGCCGTCGTCGGCCATGGTGCCCTGGCCGCTGCCGCTGCCGCTGCCGCTGCCGCCGCCGAGAGACGGTACAGGGAGGCCTGGAGAGAGGCAGGGCGGGCGACACGCGGCATTGTGGGAGTTGTAGTTCCTAACTGACCACGGAAAGCTGACACAACCTTTGAGGAACTCCAACTCCCAGAGAGTATAGCGAGCGCTCCTTCGCCCTCGGGCTCCCTGTGGTTCATTGGTTCCTGCAGAATTCAGGTAACAGGTTTCGGGGTCTAAGTGTTAGAAGAGGCAAAAAACAAACTTTCCTCTCCCCGCCAACATACAGTATAAAAGCAGTGTATGCTAGCTCAATTCAAGTGTTCTATTAGTCACAAACTGGGGGGAGGGGAGGAATGTCAGATAACAGCCTTTACACAAAACACCCCGAATCATAGAACAAAACAAAACCCGCCCTTCACTCGCTGGTTAAAGTCAACTTTTAGGGAGGCAGAATCCCCAGAGTCACTATCTTCACAGATTGAAAACCCAAGCTGCACATTACAATCCGTGGGGGAATACTTTAAAAAGACCAATTACCATATTCAGTTTATTGATTTATTTAATGAAGTGTTGGCTCTGGTGTGTTTGGCAGGATTTTAAATAGCGATTACCATATGACAGACCCTGTTATAAATGTCTCATTCCTATTAACTCATCTGATCCTTAGAACAGCCCCACAAAGAAGATAGTGTTATTATCCCCACTGCTCAATGAGGAAAACTGAGGCTCAGAGAAGTTAAGTACCTTGCCAAGATACACAGCTAGTTCGCACATAGGCAGGATTCAAACTCAGAGTCTGACTCCTAAGTCGATTCTTACCTACTGCTACTGCTGCTACTGCTAAGTCACTTCAGTCGTGTCCGACTCTGTGCGACCCCATCCCTGGGATTCTCCAGGCGAGAACACTGGAGTGGGTTGCCATTTCCTTTTCCAATGCATAAAAGTGAAAAGTGAAAGTGAAGTAGCTCAGTCTGACTCTTCCCCACCCCATGAACTGCAGCCTACCAGGCTCCTCTGTCCATGGGATTTCCAAGGCAAGAGTACTGGAGTGGGGTGCCATTGCCTTCTCCGTCTTACCTACTAGGTTAATTAATTGGTCTGACAAGGGAGCCTTTAGCACAGGGGTCCTCAACCCCCAGGCTGCAGACTGGTACCCATCAGGGCCTGTTAGGAAATCAATGGCTCAGCAGGAGAGGAGCATGGGGGAAGCAAGAGATACTTCGTCTGCAGCTCCCCTCTGCTTGCATTACAGCCTGAACCAGCCTCACCCCCAGTGGAAAAACTGTGTTCCATGAAAGCAGTCCCTGGTGCCAAAAAAATTGGGGACCACTGCAAGTTTAGCATATTTTTTTTTTAAAGCTCTTCAGAAAACTCTAATGCGCAGCTATTGTTGACAACCTTGTAGGTGTCAATGCCGGAGCAATGTAAACTCCTGAAGGAACACTAGGTCAGAGTCTCAAGCTGCCGCTGTTCCATTTTTGAGAGCTGAGGTCAGGTCAGTTGAGCCCCCAACCCTAATTTCCCCTTTCACATGGGAGTGACAGTAGAAACTCTTGTGTCAGAAGAGAAAAATGAAGCTCTGAGACAATGCATGGTGCTTCTGTTTTCTTGTTGGAAAGGTCCTGGTACCTAAGCCTACTACTTGTAAAACACTTCCAACAGCATTTTGTTTAGAAAAAGAAGAGAGAAAGAAAGGGGAAGAAGGGAAAGAAGAGAAGGAAGGGGAAGAAGAGGAGGAGGAGGAGAAAGGAGAGGAAGAGAAGTAAGAGGAAGAAAAAGAAAGGAAGGAGGAAAGAAGGGGGGAAAGGAGGAAGGTTTTTACTGAGTACTCCATATGAGAGCACTTTGGAACTCTGCAAGTTACCCCTCTTCTGTTTTCAAAAAATGTTCAAGTAGAAGAAAAAGTGATTCCTTTCCATCCTGTTTTGGGTTTCAGGTCACAGTCCTTGTTTCTCAAGTGGTCTTTGGACTTTGACTGTAAATAATTTGCTTCAGTTGTCCTAAGCCGTCCTTTTTCCTCTTTACTTTGTCCAGGGCTGCTGGGGTAAAGAATCCGCCTGCCAATGCAGGAGACGCAGGGGTGTGGGCCATTCATAGTACAGAGCATAAGCTCAGGGTTTGCTGAGCAAGTGAATGGATGATTCGCTATCCTTTCAAAAAAATTGTTTGTGCTTCCTGTGAGAAATAGTACTGAAACACTGGGAATGTTTCTCCTATGTAGTCAATGATTAAGAGCAGAGAAAAATTAAAATGCTGCGATGTAGGGCCTACAAAATAAATTTGAGTACACACAGTCTACTCAAATCTCTAACTCACAGAGTGTATGCTTTTAGGCACATCCTCCAGAATGTGAGGCTACTTGAAGTGAAGTGAAAGTCACTCAGTGATGTCCAACTCTTTGCAACCCCATTGACTGTAGCCCGCCAGGCTCCTCTGCCCATGGAATTCTCCAGGCAAGAATACTGGAGGGGGTAGCCTATCACTTCTCCAGGGGATCTTCCCAACCCAGGGATCAAACCCAGGTCTCCCTCCTTGCTGGCAGATTCTTTACCTGCTACCAGGGAAGCCTGAGGCTACTTGGGTTTTCTTTTTTAATGCCATGTAGCAACTCACCTCAGGGAAGAACAGCCTCTGTGGGCCTCCAGGTACAGTAACGGCACAGAAGAGTGGATCAAGTTGACCCTGGGACCACACTGCCTTTGGTCTGCTTGTTGCATGAACTGATGAATTTCCTAACCATTTAAACCAGTTTGGGTTCAGTTTTACATTTCTTGCAACAGAAATCTTTCTGGCTGATAAAATGATAACACCTACATCATTGGCTGCTGTGAGGATAAAATAGGAGAGTGTTTCTAAAGCAGAGGCACAGTGCCTGGGACATGATGAAAATCTGATAGTGGTTCCCGGGGTGACTCTTCATTTTGTCCTAGAGACACCAAGAGGCATCTCTTAAACCACAGTCAACGTCCACAGACTCCCAGGGCATCAAGATAAAAGCCCCAGAGGTAAAACAAACACAGGAGAGGATTCTCCAGGGCATCATGTCTGTCTTAGAGTGTTTACTGAGTTGTGATGAGCACCTCCTTTAAACAAAAATCTTGTGCTTACAGTGTAGTGTATACATTACACATAAAAGAGGTGTGTACAGTGCAGAAAGAGAAGCCATGTGAAAAGGTAATCAAACAAACGTGCATTTAGATTCCAAATATGAGTTACCACTCCCTTTTCACAAAACCCATAGCAGACATCGCTAATAAATCACTGAACTCTTTCTCACTGAGCCTAGATAAAGCCTCAAAATCCTTCTTAGCAGAACATATTAGGGAACCACTACCAACTCCACAAAGTAAGCACACACGAGGAAACATATTTGCTTTTTCTATATTAAACTAGCCATCCAGAGACTTCCCTGTTGGCCCAGTGGCTAAGACTCCACACTCCCAACATAGGGGCTCCTGGGTTCAATCCCTGGTCAGGGAACTAGATCCAGAGTGCTGCAGCTAAGACCGAGTCCAGCCAAATAAATAAATAATTTAAAAAAAAATAACCATTCAGTGTCTGATACTAGATAAAATTGGCAGTTTAAACAGGTAAATAAATGGTTTAGAAGAAAGGAGTTCGGGAAGTATGAACATGAGAAGTTACTGAAGTCTTTTTTTTTTTTTTAAATCTCAGTCCCTAAAGAAAGGATGATGCAACCAAGTCTGATACCATCGGGCCCTGCCTGACCACTCCTGCTTATCTCTTCTATTCCTGCGCTGAGACATGTGCCCTTACTTAAAGCACAAGTCCTGCTAGTTCACTGAGTGGTGTCGAGCCTTTCCTGCCTCGGGGCTCCTGTTCATCCAGTCTAGGTTCCTGTCCTTCTGGCTTGCACCATCCAGCTGTAGCTGACCTTCCACACCATGTCAACAAAGACAAAGTTTACCAGTTCACTAAAAAGGTCAGTGAAGAAATCACCAAATTGGTTCAATCAACCCAGTTGAGACCCAGGTATCCAGAACAGACCAGATGAGTAAAAGAAACCTGGGAAGTTCTTTGGGGCAAACATACATACACACAATCCCCCTTTACAAAAAAATCTGCAACCAAAATTGCTCCCCCTTTCTTTTCCAGGGTAGGAGGAAGTTTGGTAGAGGGGATTGACATCTACAAGATGAATTTTGTGATTAACAACTATTACCAAGAGCCAGAACTGCCTGTCTAAGAAATGGCTGGCCAAAAGTGTCCTCTGCTGGTAGGACAGGACACATTTTCAGAGAAGTGATTTTTTTCTGGAACATTTTATCTGGAATGATTGAAGTATGAGAGCTAGGGACCAGGTCTTGGAATTCCTAGTCTACCTTGGCTCTGTTCCTAACAATATACTCCAGCTAACGCTGAGGCTATAAACAACCAGCCTTCTGCTGCAAATCAGAGCAAGACTGATCCACCAGGAGATGGTGGAAGCATTTCAAATTGACCAGACTAATCCCTCTTTTATTTACAAGTAAACTATCTTTAGTTGAGAATCAAGTCCTGCTGGGTTTGAATCCTAAGCGATACTTGTTTGTACACCCTTGGCGCCACACTGATGTCACTGCAGCCTCCAGCTGGTCCCTCTATCTGCCCTCTCGCTCACTCCCATCAGTTCTCTACCCTGTAGCCAGCGTGATCATTCTAAAATACAATCTGATCCCTTCAAATCCTCCTTACCTTGTGGGAAGGTTCCAAGCTTTTTACTATGATGTCCAACGTCCTCTGTGATGGGGCCACACTCACCCTGCCTCACCTCTCCCCACTCTCTGCTTCATCCTTTATCCTCCAGCACTTGGGTGGCCCCTAACGATATCCAGGAGCTAATCCCTAGAACCTTTGAAGTATGTTACCTTACTTACACTTTGCAGATATGATGAGGTTAAAGACTTTGAGATGGGGAAGATTATCCTGGATAATATGGATGGAGTCTAAATGTAATCGCAGGTATCTCTATCAGAGGGAGGGAAGGAGATTAGACTACAGGAGAAGAGAGGCAACCTGACCTCTCCGACCACAGAGGCAGACACTGGAGTCATGAGGCCATGGGCCAAAGAATACCCACAGCTACCAGAAGCTGCAAGAGACGAAGAAGGGTTCTCTCCCCTGGAGTTCCCAGGAGAAACCAGCCCTTCCAGCATCTTGATTTTAGCTCCATAGTCTTCCGTTCAGACCTCTGGCCTCCAGAACTTCAAGAGAATACATTTCTGTTGTTGTTGGAAGCCACTAAATTTATGGAAACTTGTCACAGTGGCAATAGGAAACTAACACAAACTCTGTCACATGACAGTGGTTCCCAACTCATCCTGCTGGCCTTTCTCCTGGGGTTGCTCTCCCCTTTCTTGAAGATGCCTCCCCACATCTTTTGCCTGCTTTACTCCTATTCCTTCCTTAAGATTCAGCCTCAGGGACTTCCCTGGTGGTCCAGTGGCTAAGACTCCACGTTCCCAATGCAGGGGGCCCAGGTTCGATCCCTGGTTAGGGAATTCGATTCCACATGCTGCAGTTGAGAGTTTGTGTGATGCAACTAAAAGATCCTGCATGAGGAACTAAGACCCCGTGCAGCCAAATAAATAAATACCAGAAAAGAAAGATTCAGCCTCAGTACTACATCCGCTCTCCTGGTTACCCCAGGCTAGGTGAGGGTCCCTACTCTGAGCATTTCCTTACACTGCAGTCACCAGACAATATGATCGCGGTGTTTATGTATTTGACTCCCCGAATAGGCTGTGAGCCTCTCAGGGGCAGAAATCAAGAGCGGGTCTTCCTCTTGTCCTCCACGTGTTCAGTTCAGTTCAGTCGCTCAGTCGTGTCCGACTCTTTGCCACCCCATGAACCACAGCACGTCAGGCCTCCCTGTCCATCTGTGCAGTTTCTCACATACTGCCGATGCTACTGCTAAGTCACTTCAGTCATGTCCGACTCTGTGCGACCCCATCCCTGGGATTCTCCAGGCGAGAACACTGGAGTGGGGTGCCATTGCCTTCTCCGTTCTCACATACAGACGGGCACATAAGAGTCCTCCATAAAAATTCATTGAATGAATGAATCAACAAATGGTTAAAGCTTCTTGACCTCCTGGAAGCAAGTGACTTTCACCTCCACTCCACTTCAGCAGTCTCTTTTTACAGCCCATCCCCTGGCCCTTGCACCTGGGACTGAGCCCGAAGAAACTTAGAAGTCAAACATCATCAGCCAGGGTCAGGTCTGATAGCTGAGCTGCCCACTGAGAATATTGCAAAATAAATACCACTAGGATACCAAAAAACAACCAAATACTTGTTTGGGGAGGTGGTAAGAATTAGAGCCTACAATGCAGAATGTGCTAATAATTAATTCTTTCTTAACATGACATTCCTTGCACTTTTCAACCTACTCCCAGTTTCTCAGTTTGCTCAGCTATTGCATTCTGCAATCTCCACGCCACCCTGAGGATTCATAAGCCTTTACCACTAAACTAATTCTTGTTAATATACAATATGATTTAGTTACTACTAAGGTCTATAACGAAATTCTTAGAGCTAGTATGCACTGTTAGTCAACTAATACAATTTATATGAGATTATAGGCCTCCGTTTACTATCTGATAAAGGTATTAGGCTGAAGCTTTAAATATGGATTTCTTTTGCAAATTGTTTTTCTGCAAATATTTTTACCTCACTACTGCAACGTGATCTTTTCTTTGTCAGGATGACAGGCTCTCATCTTCTCCAAAGTTTATAACTTCACAAAGACTTTACTGATGAAAGGATGTAAAACAAACAAACATAAAATCAAAAATCCATCAGAGTAAAGCAGTAAAGATTTACAAACTTTAATGACATCAACTGAAGAATTTCAAACCATGTTGAGAATCTATATTTTAAAGTTTAAAGCTAGTTAATATATTCTAACTCTAACATAATCCTCTAAAGATTGGAGTATTTGTGATGTCAGATGGGCAGAACAATCACTTAGGAAGCATCTAGGAATATTGCTACAATTACTTTACATAAATAGAAATCCATGTCTTTATTAGTAAGGTACCACACATCATAGAGTAAAAATTCACATAGGACAGGCTTATAAATATACATAAATCTCAAAATCAATCACAAGTGAACATTAGGTACACAATTATTATAAAACAAATATAACCCATCAATGTCTATTTAAAGGCATAGTTCTTACAAAATAGTATTTGATAGACAAGTCTCAAAAAAGTATTATTAACACTTCTGGAGCCAGATTGTTCCAGCATATCAGCGCATCTGGGGGAATAAGGCATGTGGAGAAGTTGCATTTACACTTCCAGGTGGTCAGGACATTCTATCTGATGAAAAGATAACGGCTTTACTGATCTGGGTGAATGCCACAACCACCACAGCACCCCATAATCCTACAGAATTGATCACTCTCCAGAAGAATGGAATGGAATAGCTATTTGCCTAATGGCCAGTATCCAGGGGAAACAGAAAACATTAATGGAATATCAGCATAGTTGAAGTGAAAAATCCCAAAGAACTTGATGATTCACTTAAATCTTTAATCATATTTAAAATCACATTAATAGCCACTATTTTCATGAAAAGGAATGTATACTTATCTATTAAATATAAAAACAACCAAGTATAACTTGAAACTAAATACTGATTAAATGAATAAGGAATCTAATTAAATATAAAACATGGATAGGTTGCATCAACATGCCATTTACTCAGTTCACACTAGTCTTAGTTTCTTAACTAACCGTATAGAAAAGTCAAACTCAACAATGATACTTTATACATTCTTAACAAGTCATAGAATGTTGAGTGGAGGAGGCAAAGTTTAATAAAGGACCCAGGAATCCTTTCTACAAACTAAACTACCATAAACTCAAGGGTAGTTTTGCCTATAACACACACAATCTTTTACCTCTTGAGTTTTAAAGTATTTAAGAGATCAGAAACAGAAACAATCCTGACACTTTCAAATGATATATATATATATATATATATATATATAGGCATTTATGTATAAACACAGTGCTCATCACATATGGTATATACAAACACACTGAGAATAATCAAACTGTTCACTAAACATAACCAATTCTGTTTAGAGGATAGAGCAATTCTATACAGTAAAGTATTCCCATCTCAGCATTTGGACTATTGTGTGGTTCTCAAACATATTTCCGTTATGATACAGGAGGTGATGCCATAGTCACATGTGTAAAACACTCCCATCCCATGAATGTAATAGATTTAGGTAATACTTAAAAATTGTCTAGAGGAAAATACATTAGTCTGAAACACTGTACAGCTGACCCTTGAACAACACAAGTTTGAACTAGTTTGAACAGGTCCACTTACATATGGATCTTTTCCAATAGTAAATATTACAGTGCTACACGCCGTGAGGCTGGTTGCATCCTTGGATGTGGGACTATGGATAGGAGGAGCCTTAGACATGGGAACTACATATTTTGGAGGGCTTACTCTAAATTATAGATGGATTTTCCACTAAAGGACAGTATCAGTACCCCTAAGCCTTTGTGATCTTTAAGGGTCAACTGTAATCCCACCATGAAGAGCAATGGCACAGTAAAAGTCATTCACAATTGCCTCAACCTAGATAAAATAAAACTGCTGTTCACTCAGCTCTGACTTTACTGCTCTCTCTCTCACATCAACTCTGGAAAATATATTAGAATGCAGGTTCTAATGGGAATGCATTATCAAGATAACAATCCATCAATTCTAATTTATTTTACAAATTACTCATTAACATTGATATTTTTACAGTTAACCAGTAACAACTTACATTACTGGCAGTATCCTATGCAATTGATCATGATACCTGGGTCATTTAGCTGAGAGCAAGAGTAGGAAAACTGCAGTCCACAGGCCAACCTGCTGCCTATTTTTGTATGGTCTGCAAGCTAAAATGGTTCTTACATTAAAATTTTTTTTAATCTAAAGAAAAATATGGGTGACATGTAAAAGTTATATAAAATCTGAATTTGTGTCAGTGAAGTTTTACTGGAACACTGCCATGCTCATTGGCTTATGTATTGTCTGTGACAGAGCTGAACAGCTGAGAGACTTTAAAGCCTAAAATATTTATCATCTGGACCTTTACAGAAAAACTTTGCTGACCCTCAGGCCAGAACTAAGAACAGCCTCAGTGGTAATAGCTCTTAAGCACAAAATCCTGAATATAGACTGTAAACTTAATCACAGAAACAGTAGTAAAAAACTCTGTGGGATGCAATCTATCCCTGAGTTGTCCAAACTGTCCAATTTCCTTAAGGACAGAAGCCAACTAAAGATAATTAAGTATGGCCCTTGCATTTTGTCTGAAATCGTGTTGGCAAATTCATCTTTGAGACTACAGTGAAGCAAGAAAAGGGCACTAGGCTCTAAGTTGGAAGACCTGGGTTTTAGGTAAGTCACTTTTAAGACAAATACATTCTAATCTTTTCCAATCTGTGTATTATTTTTAAATAATATAAAAAGCACTAAAATGGCAAAATAATCAAAATGGGGTTTTTTTCAAAATGTTTCAAGAAAAGAAAAAGAAAGTAAAATGTACCCCTTTCCCTAAATCTAACTATAAAAAGTCCTCCTATTCATTGTAAATTGCTTAATGGGGAAAAAAAGTGAAAGTGAAGTCACTCAGTCATGTCTGACTCTTCGCAACCCCATGGACTGCAGCCTACCAGGCTCCTCCATCCATGGGATTTTCCAGGCAAGAATACTGGAGTGGGGTGCCATTTCCTTCTCCAGGAGATCTTCCTAACCCAGGGGAAAAAAGCACTTGGCTAATTTGGGTGTGGAGAGTGGGTGTGCATGTGCCTTTTTAAAGTAAGTGTATTGGATAAAATAGTGTCTCAAGTCCTTGCCAACACTGGTACATGTTCAGTCGTTTCAGTCGTGTATGACTCTTTGCAACCTCACGGACTGTAGCCCTCCAGGCTCCTCTGTCCGTGGGAATTCTCCAGGCAAGAATATTGGAGTGGGTTGCCATGCCCTTCTCCAGGGCATCTTCCTTAACCCAGGGACTGAACCTGCCTTTCTCACGTCTTCAGCACTGGTTGACAGGTTCTTTACCACTACCGCCACCTTGGAAGCCAGCACTGGTAATTCATGCCAAATGCCTAGCCTCAGTTTTTTCATCTGTAAAACTGGACTAATAACAGAATCTACTTCCTCTGGTTGTTGTGAGGACTAAATGAGTTAATCCATGTAAAGTGCTTAGAACAGCACTAAATAAATTTAGCAAATATTATTATTCTACCTGGGCATTTACAAAAATACACTGGTTGGGTATCTCCCCTGTAACAAGTACAATGTTAGAAAAAGGACTACAGAGATAAAATAGAAGTTGATTCTCCTATACTAGGTAAGAATTAATGAAATTTGAGTCTACAGAATTTTAACTTTAGTATGTCCATAAACTGATGATTCTCTGAAATGATGGTGAAATTCAGTTTTGCGTTCCTGGTCTATAAATTCTCATTTCTGAACAATGATTATTGTTTAAAATGTCAAACTCTGTTTTACAGGGCAAAACAGCATTGTTACAAAAGATCTTTCTATTTATGTTTCAAAAGACAAAAGCTCAGTGTTTGCTAAGAGAATGACCAGAGGAAGAACATAAAAATGTTGGCCAGTCTGGCAATATATGTGAAATACAAGCTTTGTGAACCAAACCTGCCACGAAGTAGTTTCATTTATGTATTCATTCAACAAATGTTTGCTGAGTACCTACTATGTAGGAGTGTCTATTACAATGATGAATAACAAGCTGTAGTCCCTCCATTAGGGAGTTAGCAGGGAAGACAAGCCAGCAATTACAGGAAAGTGTGATGAGTAAAATGACGGGGAAGCTGAGTGTGCTATGAGGGCATTTGGCAGGGGCCTGAACCCACTTAGTCCAGGAGATTGGAGGAAGAAACACTTATGCTGTGACCTGAAAGATGCATAGGAGTTCAGCACGCCTAGGCAGTGCAGAATGTCTGGGCATAGGAATGTCAAGAGAAGCGAGAAATTGGGTCTGAAGAACTGAGAGCAATTCAGTCTTGCTGGGACCCAGCAAGGTGAGGGTGGTGACAAAAGATGGCAGTGAGGGTAATCAAAGTGGTTCTCATTTTACACTAATGGAAATGAGAGATCGTTGAAAGTTCAAAGCACAAATATGCAAAACCGGTAATCCAAGGAAAAACAGTTCATGAAACAATTAGCCTGACTTGAAAGTAAGCAGAGGGAAAATCCCTTAATTTATTCTTTCCCTGCCTGCTACAGAGACTAGCTTGAGTCTCGATTTAGTTTTAACCTATTTATAGAGGAACTATTATACACGAGGGGGTGAAATATAAAAATATTTGCTTTCTTATTTACAACGTGGGTGTTGCACACCCAGTGTCCTCACGGCTACACAACCACTTCACAACCACCTTAGAAGGTGACATACAGACCACCCTCAGCCAGGGCTGGTGGGCTCCGTAATGAGGCCCCTGCAGTCAGGTGGGGCCTGGGACTTGAGTCAGAAGACTTGAGTTTGAAGCCATTGTTCAGTGACACGGGACCTCTCTCCATCTGCAATGAGGATCACTTCTCCTGCATCCCTTGGATGCACGTGGTAAATTGTGCAAAGTCACAGGACTGGGATGCTTTCCTCATTTTTGTTCAGTTCCAGAAGCATGTGAAAGCCTTTTCCCCAGGGGAAGTGGCCTTTCACCTCCGACATGGATTCCAAGGATGGCATTAGAAATCACAGTCTCCCGTGTTGTTTAATCACAAAACCCACAAAGTTGGAGACAGCTTTAAAACAGTGGGGTGGGGTGTGGCAGGGAGCCAGAAGACTCCAGAACTCTACAATGGGAATGCCTCAGCAGCATACGCCCATAGACGCTTTCCCTCTAAACGGGCTGTTAACTCAGACAGCTGGAGTAAAGCAACAGTTGGGTTCCTTTGAAAAAAGAAAGTGCATTAAGTCAAGACATTAGTATAAATTATGCTGACGGCTAACCCAATATACAAGTCTGAACATGTGAATGGATACTCTAAGTACATTCACTTGATGGGGCATTTTCTAATTTTAAAAATGTCATCTTTAAAAGGTTTCTACTCCAAATTACCACAATCTCCAAAAATGTTAATTTATTATCAAAATGCCTTGAATATTTAAGATGATTTGTCTATTATTATACATTTAATTGTACTCAACATATGTTGATTCTGACAACAAAATTAGCTGTAACCACAAATGAATACCTTTAATTTATTAAATATAGTGGTAGTAGAGTCCAAATTCTAACTTCTAAGAATGCCCATATTTTTTATCCTTAATATAATTTTACATCTTCAGGAATACTCACATTTTGTTTCTAACCTTTCCAAGCAGCAATAAAAAATGTGTTCCCTTAGCTACTTACTAGTTGAGAAGATATTTCAAATAAATCTGAACCATTTTCGTATCACTGTTACCTCCATCATTCTCCTCATGAGTTGTGTAAATATCTAAAGACCTTCATGCTCTGTGGAAATCTGAAAGTTCTTCTGCCTAGAAGAAGGCTGACTGTGAATTGGGCCGTCCAGCGAAGTTCTCTTTAGTATTACTCCAAATAACTCTCTTGAACTGTAGTTGGAAGAGTGAAGGTTGTTTAGAGACACAGTTTCTAAACCTGGCTTTCTCTGCTTTGCTATGTATTATCTGACTGTGAGCAGCCAGGGCTACATGGCACAAGAGTCATAAAAAGAGTGTCTTCTTGGGTCTCAAATTCCAATCAGTGTAATAGTGATAGCAATAATCATTTTCGTCAAGCCAACTCAGACAAGTTGTAAAGCTCAAGTAAGAAAACATATTTGAAAATGAGTGCTTAGAAAAGTTTCAAGTACTTTCTAAAAGTGTGGGTTATTATTAAACAACACTCTTCAATTAGAAAAGAAGCTTGCTCTTTTTTCCAAAAAGCTGAATCATCTGCATCTTGTTTTTGTTTTTTTACATAATAGAAGCTAAAATAATACTGAATATTTTTTAAAAATATACTAAAGGCTTTCTAATGCATTGACTCTGTTGGCTCTGCCACTGTGGTTAAGGGGTTCCCATCAGTAAGTAGAAGGTCAGGGCAACAATTAGAAGCAGACAGAACGGAGAGGAGAAGGTCTGATAGGCAGCCGATGGCATAAAAATGTCCTCGTACTTGTAAATACTGACAACACGCTCTGAAGTCGGTGGTGAGTCTATATCATGTCGGGTGATAGAGCCTTTGAGAAGAAAGAAAGAAAAAGGAAGCAGCAAGAGAAAAAAGGTACAGATTTAAAATGATACATGCAAACCACAGAAAAATGAGACAAATCTTCAAAGAGCTGCTATTTTTTTTCAAAAATATTTTTAATATTAATATATGGATCACTAACAACTCCTGACCGACACCCTTGCAGATGGAAGTCTATTGGATGTAAAGTGGTAGCCTGCCCAGGTCAGATCAGAGAGGGTGTGCTGTGTGTCTATAAGTCTGCATGTCTGTCTGGCAGAGTGGAATGGAGTGGTATGAATAGGAGAATTAAGATACCAAACAAGTCTTTGGACGGAAAACATTTTTTGAGCTGGTTAGAAGAGGAAAAAGGGAAAGGCTATAAGTAAAAGCTGCTTCATAAGCTAAAATTGATGGGAAGGGCCTGACCTTTTGATTAACCAATATGAAACTCGGGTGAGGGAGACATGCCTATGAGTTCAGAGCAAAGATCTCCTTGGAAAACAGGCCTCAAAGGCAGGGTTTTAAAGGTACCGTCTGCCAGGGAAGCTGTGCCATACTTGACATGCCCAGCCCCTACCCCAGTGTCCATGCTGGCTCTCGTTAACACAAACCAAACTCCTCAGGTTGGCAAGAGTTTTGGTCTCAACGGGTCCCACTCTCCTCTCATCCCTAACCTCGCTCATTGGTCACCTTCGTGAATTCCCAGGCTTAACCGTTGTACCTCCAGTTCATGCCCTTCTTGAGAGACATCTAATCCCATATCCTCCCTGCAAGGCTCAGCTCACAGTTTATCCTCTTTGAGAGATCTTAAGAGGATGAATAGGGTTTGATCACCAGAGAGGCATTAGAATAGTGTTCACGAGACAGGAAAAGCACAAGCCTGCCTGTAAGGTAGGCATGCGTCTGTGTTGTTTGGAGATATTGTGAACAGTGGCAGGATGCTGAGAGGGCTTATCAGGCAAAGTCTCCAGTGTTGGGGACGGCTTGGAATACTGGGCCATGATGCCATATGTGTAAGAAGATGACCTTCTGAGGTACAGCACTTGTCAGCAATTTCAAATGCTTGTTTTCATTTAATCCTTACAATAATGCTATGAAATCAATATCATTATTATCCTCATTTTAGAGAAAAAGAAATTAGAACTCAGAATTTAGATAAAGGCTAGATACAGCTACCAAGGGGCAGAATCAACACTCAAACTCAGCGTTTTAGATTCCAAACCCCATCATTTAAAATGAGTTCATTTCTCCAGCCTAAGACATAGTTTATTTCCCAGGGTACTAAGAGTAATCAAAAATATAATTGCAGATTCATTGTCAGTAACCTGGGAAATAAGCAAATGGAAAAGGGGTCACAAATCCAGAGGTATCCAGATGTTTTCCCAACTAGAAACAGGCAAAGAAAGGCATGAAATTTCCAACCAATCAATGGCAACAATTTGAAGGAAAGAAAAAGATCATATTAGGCAATAGATGGAAAAAAAAAAAAGTGAAAGTATCAGTCACTCAGTCATATCCAACTCTTTGTGACCCCGTGAAATATAGTTCACCAGGCTCCTCTGTCCATGGAATTTTCTAGGCAAGAATACTGGGGTAGGTAGCCATTTCCTTCTCCAGGGGATCTTCCCGACCCAGGGATCGAACACGAGTCTCTTGAGTCTCCTGCATCGGCAGGTGGATTCCTTACCACTAGTGGCACCTGGGAATCCCCCGAGCAGATTCCTTAAGCTCTCTAAAATGAGGATGATAATTCCTACAGTTCTGGCCATGGTGAGAAGTGAATGAGACCATTGTGAGAAATAGAGTCCATACACCATATACAGCAGACATACGATCTGTTTCATCAAGCCATAGCTCATCATAGATTATCTTGTATTTAACTATGTTAATTTAACATAACAACTAAGTTAACCTGCAAGTTAACTATTAACCTTCTTGCTTTAACTATACATGTGTATAGCTTGTCCCATTCTGTGTTCATGTGTATAGTAAGTCCATTACTATATTCTGAAGGCAGGATCCTGTCTCCTTTTTCTATGTTATACAAAGTGCTCATCACTTTCTTGGAAATAATGACTCCCAGTCAATAATGACTCAAGCACAGCAGTGTCTGGTGTTTAATCCAGACGCCAAAATGTAAGCTTACCCTGAATGGCTGGACCCCAAGCAAACAGGTAATACCAACTCAAATGCAGGTCGACAATCGTTTCATCTCTGGGAACGTTTACAGGCCGTTTAAATCTGCAGGTGACCCGATTGTTCTCAAAAACTCCTTCTTCGTCTCTGGCAGGGTTTCTCTGAATCTCCTTTGCCCACTGGCCTACATTATAGAAGTGCTGTATGCGGACCCTGCTGTTGTCGTCGTGGACACAGGCCATGACATCGTCACCACCCTGACACAAAAGATGATGGAGAAAAAAGTTAAGGTGCATCTTAGGCAAACTCTTCAGCTAGAGAGAAATTTCACTCCAAAATGTACATTCCATAACCTCTGTAATTGGAAGTCCCACCCCCAAAACTGTTTAAAATGCCATTAAAAAGCTTTAATCAAGTGACCAGAGTTTGCACCACCATATCTGGCATTGAGTGTCTCCTCATGTGCCACTTAGGGAAGATTATGTCACCAGCTCTCTGGTAGTCCTGCCAAAAACACAGATACTTAACCTAATCATGAGCAAACAACTCCAAACTGAAGGTCATTCTACCAAGAAAAGTGGCCTGTAACCTTCAAAAGGGTCAATATCATGAAAGACTAAAAAAGAAATTGCTAAAACACTGTTTCAAAATCAAGAAGAAGACTAAAGATATTGTCATGTCAACACATGACAACTAATGGTGTTCCTAGACAGACCCCTGAATCATAAAATAAAATTTTCTATAACGCATAGTATTGGGGCAAAGGGCAAATTTTGATAGTGGACAGTGTATCTGATAAAACTACTGTATCTATGTTAAACTTCCTGAATTTAATAAATTATATCATGAAAAAGAATATCCTTGATCTTAGGAGATACCTGCTTAAATATTTAGGGATAAAGGGTTATGGTACCTTCAATCTACAAACCTCTCAAGTTTGTAGAAAATAATAAAAATAGTAAGTAGTAGAAGTCAGAGGAGTAGCAGCAGTTGCAGCAACAGCAGAGAGAGATAAAGCGTGTACGGCAAATGTTACTGTTTGTGAAAACGTTCTGGAACCAGATGGTGGTGGTTCCACACCATGAATGTAGTTGATGCCACTGAACTGTATACTTGAAAATGGTTAAAATAGTAAGTTTTAGGTTGTACATGCTTTACCACAATAAAAAGTTATGATTTGGGGAAACATATATATAGGAGTTTATTAGACGACTCATTGGAAAAGACCCTGATGCTGGGAAAGATTGAGAGCAAGAAGAGAAGGGGACAACAGAGGATGAGATGGTTGGACGGCATCACCAGCTCAATGGACATGGGTTTGAGCAAACTCGGGGAGATAGTGAAGGACAGGGAAGCCTGGCATGCTGCAGTCCATAGTGTCCCAAAGAGTCGGACACAAATTAGCAACTGAACAACAGGTGAAACATGTATATATATAGGAGCTTATGGTCCTATTGTCGCAATCTGTTGGATCATAGGAAAAGCAAGAGAATTCCAGAAAAACATCTACTTCTGCTTCATTGACTATGCTAATGTCTTTGTGTGGATCACAACAAACTGTGGAAAATTCTTCAAAAGATGGGAATACCAGACCACATTACCTGCCTCCTGAGAAATCTGTATGTAGGTCAAGAAGCAATAGTTAGAATCAGACATGGAAGAATGAACTGGTTCAAAGTTGGGAAAGGAGTATGTCAAAGCTGTATATTGTTACCCTTCTTATTTAACTTATATGTAGAATACATCATGCAAAATGCTGGGTTGGATAAAGCTCAAGCTGGAATCAAGATTCCAGGAGAAATATCTGTAACCTCAGATATGCAGATGACACCACCCTTATGGCAGAAAGTGAAGAGGAACTAAAAAGCCTCTTGATGAAGGTAAAAGAGAAGAGTGAAAAAAAAATGGCTTAAAACTAAACATTCAAAAAACGAAGATCATGGCATCCAGTCCCATCACTTCATGGCAAATAGATGGGGAAAAAATGGAAACAGTGACAGACTTTATTTTCCTAGGTTCTAAAATCACTGCAGATGGTGACTGCAGCCATGAAATTAAAAGACACATACTCCTTGGAAGAAAAGCTATGACAAACCTTGACAGTGAATTAAAAAGCAGAGACATTAATTTGCCAACAAAGGTCCACCTAGTTAGAGCTAGTTAGAGCTATGGTTTTTCCAGTGGTCATGTACAGATGTCAGAGTTGGACCATAAAGAAGGTTGAGCACTGAAGAACTGATGTTTTCAAACTGTGGTGCCAGAGAAGACTCTTAAGAGTCCCTTGGACTGCAAAGAGATCAAACCAGTCCATCCTAAAGGAAATCAGCCCTGAATATTCATTGGAAAGACTGAAGTTGAAGCTCCAATATTTCGGCCACCTGATGTGAAGAGCCGACTCGGAAAAGACCCTGATGCTGGGAAAGATTGAAGGCAGGAGGAGAAGGGGGCAACCGAGGCTGAGATGGTTGGATGGCATCACAGACACAATGGACATGAATTTCAGCAAACTCCAGGAGGTCGCAAAGGACAGGGAAGACTGGCATGCAGCAGTCCACAGGGTCACAAAGAGTCGGACACGACTGAGTGACTGGACAACAATGACAACGGTCCTACTCCTGCAACTTGTCTATCAGATTAACATTAAAAAAAAAGTTCAAGGTGTTTATCAGCTATAAAAAATGTACCCCTCTGTGGAGAATACTGATAATGGGAGAGGCTCTGTGTGTGTGGGGACAGGGTATATGGGAATTTTCTGTACCCTCTTCAATTTTGCTGTGAACCTAAACCTCTCTAAAGAATAAAATCTAATAAAGAAATCAGCAATGCATTATTTCAAAAAAAAAAAAAGTCAATGACTATTACAAAGAGGTTCCATGTTGCTTTTCCCATGCATCAGGTTTTGAAAATTTTTAAATCTGTGCTTCTTAGAGTAATAGGAAGAGAAAAAGAAACCTAGATTTTAAAGGCCTTTAGATAGCAAAATGTCAAACATGAAATGTGGATGCTTCTTACTCAACCTGCCTCCTCTGAGCCAACGAATGGTAAGAGCTGCACCATGGATGCAAATCCATTCCTGGACAAGAAATGGTCAACTGCACTGCAAGCCAGCCTGTTGGATGGCACACAACCACTCTTTTTCCCATTGATCCTGAAGTAGGAGATAAGTGATATAGACTAGTATCCATGCAGTCTTACCAGGTGGACCCATTGTTTTGCAGCCTCGAATGAGAAGCTCATTCTTCTAGCGACCTCTCCAAAAACAAACTCAATGGAATTTTGATTGCATAGCCTGATCCCCGAATCTCTTCTTATGACCCACCTATAACCCAGGTCCAATCCACTGGCAAAAGCCTGTCAGTATTACCTTCAAAATATATCTGAAACCTCGGCCCTGCCCACCACTCCTGCTGCCCTCATCTCATTCTAAGAGCCTCAAAACAGACCAGGTGAAGAGAAGCATCTTATACAAAAAGCAGCCGCACATGCAAAGGTTCAACGGCCTGAGAAAGTGTGGCTGTTTGGGAAGCACCTTGGCACAATGCATGGCAAATGATGAGGCTCTGGAAGAAAGAGGGGAGGATGCGGCAGAGGACAGAGAGAAGCAGAGGCAAGGAATGGACAGCAACCTGGGTTCCTGCCTGTTCTGGCCACAGTCCTTTCTGAGGGCCAGATGCATCCCAATTCTTCACTCTGCTGTTGTCATATTATATATCTACACCTTCACAAGGCCTCTTGGTTGGCAAGGATACTTCTCTGCCCTTTCATTTTGGGCTAGGCTGGGTGGCTTACTCAGGGTAATGGAATATTACCAGCAGATGTGATGTGAACACTAGTTTGAAATCAACTTGGATGACTCTTGCGCTTCTGCCTCTGCCATGAAACAAACATGCAGTGGCAGCCACTGGTTCCAGAATGATTAGACAATACCGGAGTCCAACCCATGGACTGGAGCCAAAAGCAACTGAGTCCCAGCCAGTCCAGACACATGTGAGCAACAAATCAATGCTGACTGTTATCAGCCATGTGGTTTGGTGGGGCTCTCTTGCAGCATGACTGTGGAATTAACTAATGAATACAGGTGCCAGGACATATCCTGTGCTCTCATAACCAACCCTACCTTCTCCATTTAAAATAACTTGAATTATTATTATTTTTTTTTAACTTGTAATCAGAGAGCCATAACTAGTATAATCGCTATCATGCTGTGATCAATTTACTTGCTTGGAAAAAGAAAATCAAATACCAGGACTTGGCTTCTCCCATTTAAAAGTGGCACGGTCGCTTAGGGAAACATCAACACGCTCATTCTCTAAAATCTAAAGTGATAGAGCAGAATGAAGAGAAAAATCACCTTCCACCACGATTTGTGTCTTACCATTTTCTTGTCTGAAGAGAATCCAACTGCTACCCAGCCATCGGTGTCTGCACTCAGCTCAAATTCCACATCAGCCCCTATCATCCGGTAGCTAAGGAAGTAGTCGCAGGTCTCTGCATTACAGCCGGGTTTGCCGTATCTATAGGATAAACCAAAACAGGTATTACTGCTTCCTCTTCTATGTATTCAAATACATTAAGAGAGCATCTCTGTGTCAGGCAGGATGCTAAGCAATATGAATCAGATCTCTGCTACCTGGGATCCCAAAATCACAATTTCATTCAGGAGAGACTGCGAAGATGATCTGCTCCTCTTTATCTATGTACAAAAGAGGTCCAGAGATGAGAAGGGACTTGCAGAGTGAATCAAGCTGTGGCATGGGCCTCAAGTCCTAGCCAGGGTTCTCTACATCTTATTAGAGTTTCTCAAATATTCGCTATTACCAAATTATTTCTGACTCCTTTTGGAGAACAGAAAAATCCTGAGTTAATAATTTACATAATTTAGATTGCCATTTCTTTTCATTTACAAATTTTCGATTAACAAAAATGGACAAACTGAATACAGATTAAACTACAAAACCAGGACCTTTTAAATTCATAGCATTCAGGGGATAAATGATGTGGTTGGCTGAAACTGACTTCCTACTTACCCACCCATGGTATGTCTGACTGTACTCTGTGGGGTCCTTATTTTCAGTCTGCATCTTACTACTAGACACAACTCCACTCTCCTCCACTTTTATCTGTTTGAACTGCTCCAAAACCCTTATACATACAAGGCACCAAACAAATGCCTCATTTATTTATATTCACTGGATGTGAATGCATCATTTACTTAAAAAATTTGCCTTTGCTCTATCAAGCTGCTTGGGGCTAATACAATTCAGACACTAAAGTAAGATGTTTATCCAGATAATCAGATTATGCATTCGTTAATCCGTTTAAGGAGCATCACTGAAATGAAAGCATGAATTTAAATTTTCTTACAGAGAACTTGTGGATCCTCTGAGGATCAGCAAGCCCTAGTTTTAGGAATACTGCCTTTCAGAAACGACTGAAAACTACAGCAATGGGTGGGATAATCTAAGCTCAGATAAAAGGTATCTAAAGGTACAGGATGCAAGGCTGCTAAGTACTGATGGAGGAGGGAGACAAGGAACATGCAGCTTTGCAGGCAGATACCCTGGGCAGCTGGCAAGGGGTGTAAGCTCAAGACCACAGGAACTGGAGTGAAAAAGCTGAAAGGGGTGAGCAAAGCTAAGTGAGTGGGCCATAAAGCAAGTCTCCCTGAAGCCAGCAGGGCACTAAAACTCCTTTTCTTCTCAAAAATATCCCCTAATCACTAGAATTATTCATTGCTGGCTATCTTCCTCAATAATAATAGTATCACTAGATTTTAAAAAATTCCTTCGAAATACTCTTGCAATCCAAAAACTCAAATCCCCTATATTCAATTTTTAGTCCTTCAACTTTGAGTCCCGAACCAAAAAAAAAAAAAAAAAAGGAAACCACATTCATTGCAATGGCCATCAAAATCCTTACTCAAGGACAGTTTGTTTTTGGAAATAAAGGACTCAAAGAAAAGGAGGCTTTCCCAACAAAGCAGAGCTGTCTAGATGGAAGGCCACTGTCTACAATGCTGTTTTCTAGCTCCAGTCTATCACATCTAGATAGAAATCTACTAATAATCAGGCACTACATCTGAAATACCTAGCTAAACACTATAATCAGTGCGTACTGACTAGCTAGGACCATATAGCTATCCACAGTCATGACCATTGTTTTAAAAAGGAATTGGGTCTTAGACACATCTGATGGGTTGGCCCAAATGTTCGTTTGGGTGGTTTTTCCATAAGATGCTATGGAAAACCCAAATGAACATTTGGGCCAACCCAATATTATTGCCTGTCCTGCCCACACCCGTGCTGAATGAGCAGAGACAAAGTCTGTGTCATATAATTCTTCTTCATACAGCCAACTGGTTAGACCCCCGAGTCAATGGCATACAGTCATAAATGAAGAACCAGATAAGTAAGTTCCAGGGCCAAGGGGGCGTGAGACAGCTCAAGGCCTTTAAGACTGCAACCTGGGCTGGCCTTTGGAAACAGGTTACATCCATGCTGAAGTTATGAGGGGTGTGGACCCCTGGTGAGAGTGAACTGCATGCAATTTAAATACTACCTTGAGAAGCAAATCAAAGTCTTAGCTTTAAAGTTCTCCAACTCACAGATCTACCAACCTAAAGCAGCCCTTAGTCTTTCCACAGTCATCCACTTTGATTTTGGCAAATGGATCCACAGGAGGAGCAGTTGGGAAAGGGTAACCTGGCCAGTGAGAATAAATAATGGTTAGAAAATCCAGGACAGCGTTTCCAATGAGAAATGCTACTTCTTAGTAGGTTGACTATTCTCTATCGCACGAGTCTAGAAACAGTCAAGGCCTCAGAAAAGATCTCAGTTAATGCCTAATCACCCTGTTCATGAGGGCAGGTGTGGGGTACACATCTTTGAACCCAGCCTACATGTTAACTGAGAAAGAGCTTTCTCCTCATTTATAGGCAGGGTACCTGGGGGCACTGAAAGAGGACATAATATAACCACTGGCTCACCACTGTCCATCAGAAGCATGAAAATAGAATTTTATACAATACACTTGCTCTAAGAGAAAGAATGAACAATTCTCTATTCGATAGCAGAGGCTTTCCATTTATAGCTATATATTACAATAGGATCTCTCCGTTTCTGTGAACTATTTTTTCATCAAGCTGTAGAGAAAATTTTCATATCTCATATAAATCTGTTAATCACATCATTTCATGCATCCCTCTTGCAAGATGACTTGACATCATAATGCATTCAACCACACATCAAAGGAGAGCCTGCACTATGCTTCCAGTTTGTGACCACAAATATTTTTATTCTAGGCTGTTCACTCCACATACACAGGAAATGTGTGTGATTCATCTGGTATTCTCTGCCCAGCACAGTGCTTGGCACTGGACATTGAAATGATTATGCAATGAATAAATTAAATCACCCATAGATATTAGGCAATGCAAATCACTTTTTTTTCTTTTTCTTTTTTTTTTTTGCAAATCACTTTTAAAAAACTACTGTTAGCTTTTCTTTCCTCACTATTCTGAAGTCTTTTGTGGTTTGTAATGCTTTTTTAAATGAGGTTTTGTTTACTTTGTTTCATTAAATTATACTTAAAATCCAACAGGTCACACTTGCCTGGTTTATATCTGTGCATTTTCTGTTCCTCTCTACTACCCGAGATCTCTTTTAATTGGAAGATAACTGCTTTACAAAGTTGTGTTGGTTTCTGTTGTTCAACATGAATTAGCTATAAGCATACATATATTCCCTCCCTCTTCAGCCTCCCTCCCACCCCTCCTCCACCCTACCCGTCTAGGTCAACTACCCTATATGTTGATCACATGCTAAAGTACAACCCTACATTTTCACCATCCTTAAGTACTTGGGCAAAATGCATTACTTTTTCTACTTTCATGCTTATTTTATGCTAAGTCCTACGTCCACTTCAGTACTACAGAGTTCTGCCTTGGATGAGTGTTTATCTTGATATTTACTGAGCTCAATGCCACAACTATGTCAAGCATTTTCCTATACGTTCTTCCTTTTAGCTTTCACTACAATGCCGTGGCCATTTTTTTCTCAGGATATTTATCCAGGAATGCAAAGACTACTTATGTTTAAGATTCTAGAGGTGTCTGAAAGAGACAATCCCATGTAATGTTGTTTCGGACTAAGGTTCCCCATCTTCTTCCATTATACTTTCTAGCATCTAGAATAATTCATCAGCATACAGCAGATTTCCAGCTCAATAAATGCCAGTCATTATTATCCTTGGTTTATTATTACTACTACATTTTAAAACCATTGGGTAAGATCATCTCTAGAAGAATGGGTTTCTAAGCTCGAAGTAAGAGCAAGTTTTAGAACAAAGGTCACTTATAAATGTACTGAACTAGCTTATTCTGTTGCGGTGGCTTCTCCTGTCGCAGAGTTTCAGGAGCTGCAGCAGGCTGGCTCAGCAGTGGTGGTGTGTGGGCTGAGCTGTCCTTTGGCATATGGAATCTTCCCAGACCAGCAATAGAACCCATGTCCCCTGCGTTGGTAGGCGGATCCGGAGCCACTGGACCACCAGGGAAGTCCTGTAAGATGCTGTATAATAAAGAATTTCATGGGTTTTTGTCCCAGGTTCCTGGGAGGGAGGAATACTCTAAATCCTTGGCATTTCCCAGTGGGTCGTTGTTATTCGTGAACCCCTTGGGATCACACCTGCATTTAGGACTCAGGATGGACGCTGGTCAGTAGGAAGACCAAACACATGGTTACAGGTTTGGGGCTTTGAGCCAGCCCCACCTGGGACAGGGGGGAGAGGAGTGTAGACTGCTGGAGACTGAGTTCAATAATGTAGCTAATGATTAAATCAGTCATGCCTAGGTGATGAAACCCCAACAGAAACTTTGAACCCTGAAGCTGAATGCAGCTTCCTGGTTGGTGAACACAATGAAGTGCCAGGAGGGTGACACGTCCTGATTCCATGGAGAGGAATACTTCCTTCCAGGACAGGACATGAAAACTGCATTTGTGGGCCCCCAGACTCTGACCTGTGTGCATCTTCATTGGCTGTTCCTGAGTGTTCCTGAGTTCTTTGATACTAAAACTACAATTGTATGCATAGCCCATTTCTGAATCCTCTGAGATATTCTAGTGAATTACAGAGCACGAGAGGGATTGTGGGTGGCCCTAAGAAGAGGTGGCAAGAATACACAGAAGAACTGTACAAAAAAGATCTTCATGACCAAGATAATCGTGATGGTGTGATCACTCACCTAGAGCCAGATATCCTGGAATGTGAAGGCAAGTGGGCCTTAAGAAGCATCACTACGAACAAAGCTGGTGGACGTGATGGAATTCCAGTTGAGCTGTTTCAAATCCTGAAAGGTGATGCTGTGAAAGTGCTGCACTCAATATGCCAGCAAATATGGAAAACTCAGCAGTGGCCACAGGACTGGAAAAGGTCAGTTTTCATTCCAGTCCCTAAGAAAGGCAATGTCAAAGAATGTTCAAACTACCGCACAATTGCACTCATCTCACATGCTAGTAAAGTAATGCTTAAAATTCTCCAACCAGGCTTCAGCAATATGTTCAACTTCCAGATGGTCAAGCTGGTTTTAGAAAAGGCAGAGGAACCAGAGATCAAATTGCCAACATCCACTGGATCATCAAAAAAGCAAGAGAGTTCCAGAAAAACATCTTTTTCTGTTTTATTGACTATGCCAAAGCCTTTGACTGTGTGGATCACAATAAACTGTGGAAAATTCTGAAAGAGATGGGAATCCCAGACCACCTGACCTGCCTCTTGAGAAATCTGTATGCAGGTCAGGAAGAAACAGTTAGAACTGGACATGGAACAACAGACTGGTTCCAAATAGGACAAGGAGTGTGTCAAGGCTGTATACTGTCACCCTGCTTATTTAACTTATATGCAGAGTACATCATGAGAAACGCTGGGCTGGAAGAAGTACAAGCTGGAATCAAAATTGCCGGGAGAAATATCAATAACCTCAGATATGCAGATGACACCACCCTTATGGCAGAAAGTGAAGAAGAACTAAAGAGCTTCTTGATGAAAGTGAAAGAGGAGAGTGAAAAAGTTGGCTTAAAGCTCAACATTCAGAAAACAAAGATCATGGCATCTGGTCCCATCACTTCATGGTAGATAGATGGGGAAACAGTGGAAACAGTGGCTGATTTTATTTTTCTGGCCTCCAAAATCACTGCAGATGGTGATTGCAGTCATGAAATTAAAAGACACTTACTCCTTGGAAGGAAAGTTATGACCAACCTAGACAGCATATTAAAAAGCAGAGACATTACTTTGCCAACAAAGGTCCATCTGGTCAAGGCTATGGTTTTTCCAGTAGTCATGTATGGATGTGAGAGTTGGACTATAAAGAAAGCTGAGCACTGAAGAATTGATGCTTTTGAACTGTGGTATTAGAGAAGACTCTTGAGAGTCCCTTGGACTGCAAGGAGATCCAACCAGTCCATCCTGAAGGAGATCAGTCCTGGGTATTCATTGGAAGGACTAATGTCGAAGCTGAAACTCCAATACTTTGGCCACCTGATGCGAAGAGCTGACTCACTGGAAAAGACCCTGATTCTGGGAAAGATTGAGGGCAGGAGGAGAAGGGGATGACAGAGGATGAGATGGCTGGATGGCATCATCGACTCAATGGACATGGGTTTGGGTGGACTCTGGGAGTTGGTGATGGACAGGGAGGCCTGGCGTGCTGTGATTCTTGGGGTCACAAAGAGTGGACACAACTGAGCAACTGAACTGACTGACTGACTTGGATTGGTAGCCAGCTGGTCTGAAGTGAGGACAGTCTTGTTGTGGACCATGCCCTTTAACCTGCTGGGGTCATGAGTGCCAGAACTGAATTTCAAGACCGCAACTGGGTTTGGTATCAGAAGACAAGCGGAGCAATATTTTATTTTTTTCCTGAAATTAAATGATCTCCCTATTTGGGATAAAGTATGTTGGGACCACATGGCAATATTTAAGCTCCTGTTTCTCAGCTACAGCCCAGCCTATACAGTCAGCTCCAGGATGGGCTAGGACTCTGCAAACCACATTTCTCCTCTGCCAGCTGGCTAGTTTCTGCCACAAGGAAACATTAGAGGGAGGCTGGGAGGCAGGAGGACCTGCCAAAATCAGACCATTTGTTCCTGTTTGACTGCTGTCCAATCAGCAAGTCCTCAGCAACTCCACTTCATCCTTGCAGTGGCAATTGGTTTGAGTTTCCAGCCTTTTTTTCTTTTTCTTTTCTAGCTGTTTTCTAGACTCCCAGAACCAGACTCATCAAAGGAACCAGCACTGGCTGGGCAGATAGCCCACTCTCAGAGGATGGGTGAACCTCTGGGTTGAGGTCCCTTGTCTGAGTTCCCAGGTTCTCAAAACCTCAAGCCTTTTTCTCTGCTCCCTCAGCCCCAGGGCTGGAAGCTGCTTCCCACAGTGACTTTCTCTGAGCTCCCCTTTTGCTTCTGTAGTCCCCCAACACCTTCTCAGACAGCTCTCTGGGCTGGTTTTCAAAAAGCTTAAAAAATTGTTTTTTGGCTTTCCTATTGAATCTTTGGGTAGAGACTAAATGTATTAATTAATACATTTGGGTAGAGACTAAATGTATTAATCCTTAACTACCAGTACAATGTGTTTGTAGAAACCACATCTTATTAGCAGTTGTCATCTTGACATCTGGAAAATGATATTCAATAGAATCTACTTTGAATGCATTGTACAATTTTATTGGGAAACTATTTTGATTGTAGAATTCTAATTTTAAGTACCCTGGGTGCACAGAATGAATGATATTTCTCTTCATTTATAGAATACTCCATTGAATGGATATACCACCTGTTTTTAATCCATTCACAGGTTGACAGACAGTTGGGCTGTTTCTACTTTTTGGCTACTATGAATAATGCTGCCATGAACATCTGTGTACAAGTTTTTGTATGAACATGTTTTCAGTTCTCTTGGAGTAGGACTGCCATGTCATATGATAACTCTTATGTTTAACTTTGTGAGGAACTATCAAATTATTTTCCAAAGTAGCTGTACCATTTTACATTCTTACCAGCAATGTATTGTGGAAGGGTCCTTTTTTTAAATTTTTATAGTCAGCCTAGTAGGTGTGAAGTGGTATCTTGTTATGATCGTGATTTGCATTTCCTTAACGACGAATGAGTATAATTTCACGTACATATTGGTTATTTGTGTATCTTCTTTGGAGAAAGGTCTATTTAGAGCCTTTCTCCATTTGAAATAGGGTTAGTTGTCTTTTTAATGTTGGGTTGCAATGTACTAGCTTTTAAATCTCTGCTATGTCTAGGCTTAATGAACTTCCCAGGTGGCTAGTGGTAAAGAATCCACCTGCAATTCAGGAGATGCAGGTTCAATCCTTGGGTCAGGGAGATCCTCTGGAGAAGGAAATGCAACTCGCTCTGTATTCTGGCCTGGGAAATCCCATGGACAGAGGAGTCTGGCCGACTATAGTCCATAGGGTCATGAAGAGTTGGACACGATTTAGCGATTAAGCACACATACACGTCTAGGGTTATTTCCCCTTTTTCTTCCATTCCTAACATGGTCTGTCTTCTCTTTTTTTCTCTTGATCAATTTTGTCAGTATCCTATTGTGATAGTTAATTTTACGGGTCAACTTGGCTGGGCCAGGTACCCAGATATACAATCAAACAATATTCTGGATGTTTCTGTGAGAGTGTTTTTGGATGAGACAAACATTTAACATTTTAAATCAGTGGACTCTGAGTAAAACAGATTGTCTTCCATAATGTGGGCAAGCTTCTCCCCCAGCTGGGCAGAACAAAAAGACTGACATTCCCCAAGAAGAGTGAATTCTGTGGCAGATGGCCCTCAGCCTTGAACTACAATATTGGCTCTCTCTTGGGGCTCCAGCCTGCCAGCCCACCCTGCAGATTCTGGACTTGCCAACCTCCAAAATTGTGTGAGCCAATCCCTTAAAACAAATTTCTCTCTCTATTGGTCTCTCTTTCATCTACACACACACACACACACCCTATCAGTTCTGTTTCTCTGAATGACCCTTTCATTCGTATTTTCAAAAAATCATTTTTTACTTTTTTGATCCTCTTTGCAACCCACTCCAGTATTCTTGCCTGGAGAATCCCATGGATAGAGGAGCCTGGTGGGCTACAGCCCACGGGGTTGCAGAGGGTCAGACATGACTGACGCAACTTAGCACACATGCACTGAATTATTTGGTTTCTAGTCCATTAAATACTGCACATCTTTATTATTTCTTTCCTCCCATTTTCTGTAGAGTTATTCTTTTCTAACCTCACAGGTTTTTTTTTTTTTTGGCATTTCTCCTGTTCCCATATCAACATTTAAACCCTGCCATCAGCTGCCTCCAGGGGTTTCCGCCTGGACATCACACGCGGGAAGCGATTCTGGGCGCCCAACACCTCCCAATGGTCTTCCTCCTATGTTTTCTGTCTTAGTGAAGGATCCCACCACTCTCCCCAGTCTCCCAACCCCGCAGCCCTAGATTCCTCCACCCGGAACACTTTCTCCACCACCACCCCTTTCATTCCCACTCCTGAAACCTGAGCCAGCTTCTTGGCTATTGTACCACCTCCGATCTGATTTCCCTACTTCCCTTCTAATTCTTCCACTGCATGCCAGGTTTCTAAAACAGCACTCGGATCTTGTCACAGTGCTGCTTGGAGACCTTTACTGGCCTCTCCCCATCCTCTCCTACACTCAGTCATCTTCCTGAGAAATATGGGTCAGATACCCAGACCGGCCAGCTTCTCACTCTCCCCTTAGCTTTGTCCATGCTCCCACTTTAAAAATTATTATTGGTTTTAGATTTTTTATTTCCTTATTTTTAATTTTGGCTGCACTGGGTCTTCGTGGCCGTGCTCGGGATTTTCTCTACCTGTGGCGCATGCGGGCTTCTCCAGTAGCACATGGGCTTAGCTGTCCCGTGACACATAGTTCCCGGGGATCGCAGCTGTATCCCCAGGGTTGGAAAGCAGATTCTTAACTATTGGACCACCAGGGAGGTACCTTATTACTGGTTTTTATGTTTTTGTTTATTTGTTCCTTTCCCTCCATTTTCCGTTTGAGTGCTATCTTTTTTCTTTTCCTCTTTATCTAAAATTAAAATTTGGGTTAAGAATAAATAATATTGGTTTGGGGCCAAATTTTTTTTTCTCTTTCACTTCCCTTCTTCTCACATGTGTCCTATAAACCCCTCCAATAACTATTCTGTTTTGAAGCAGGATGAAAGCCATTTTTTCCTGCCTTCAGCTATTCCTATCACACAAGAGGCACTTATTTTCTTGGTTCATTTTTCCAGGTTCTCAACATGCTTTTGTGGTTTCCAAGCTTGTCGAACTCGCAGCCACTATCCGTTCCTCTTTTGCAATCCCTTGAGCCTGTTTTGCCATCCTCCACTGGGTGGTTAATGGCTTCTGGTTTGCTATTTATTGCTTCTAATTAACTCCTTGGATCACAGCTCTCAGGTATTAATTTAGTACTTAATTCCTTGTGAAGTTTTAACCAGAAATTATCTGTTCACATCTCTGAGAGTGATGGCATGCTGCAGCCACTTTCTCTTTCTGGACCGTCTGAATCATTTCTGCTTAGCAGAGCCACACAGAGAAGTGAAAATGTCAAGGGGCTCTGTAAAATGGAACATTCCACCCACGTGGAGTCTGTTCGGCAAAGCTTTCGTGGTAGCACTCCATCACTCAGGAACCTGCCACTCCCAGTGGACTACCCCATCACTTCCAAGCCCCTCTTCTCTCATTTGCCCATGAAAATGCCCCATCCTGTCTGTTCAATTGCATTTCCAAGAGCAGGTCAGCACCTGTACCACCTTACCCATGAGGTCAATCAACAAACCCACCCCGTTCTCTGCTACTTTCTGGCTGTGCGACTTCAGCTACAACATTTAAATCTTCTGTGGGTCACTTCCCTTAATTCTAAAATGTGAATGGCAAGAGTGTCTAAGTCAGAGTGTTGCCCTAAAGAATAAAGTTGATATGGATAAGGTACTTAGGACAGGGACTGGCACACAGTAAGTACTTACTAAAAGTTAGCACAAATTAGTGTTATGATTGGGCTAGATTCATAGAGATAAATTAGATTTAGATTACTGACCACCCCTTCTGTGATTTGTTTTCATTTTATTTTTCTGCCCCCAAACAGTCTATATACTATTTCTACTTTTTCACTGAACAAGGTGATGCGATCTTTGCTCAAACCGAAATACAAATGAATAGATATTGTAGCATGTACCCATGTTGGGAGGTTGTCTTTTTAATCTTAGTATATATGCTTCCCTGGTGGCTCAGAGAATAAAGAATCCACCTGCAATGTAGGAGACCCAGGTTCAATCCCTGGGTTGGGAAGATCCCCTGGAGAAGGACATAGCGACCCACTCCAGCATTTTTGCCTGGAGAACTCCATGGACAGAGGAGCCTGGTGGGCTACAGTCCATGGAGTTGCAATAAATCAGACATGACTGAGCAACGAACACTTTCACTTTCAATGCCCAATTTGATTTTTTTTTTCAGAGAACCCTCAGAACAGGAGGTTTGCTTGTAATCACGCAGTACTCTGTTTTATATTCTATTGTTATTCTGAATACATAGATTCTGGCTTGAGAATCTCAAGGGGAAAAGGTATGAATCATAGGATTCAAGCACCAAAAACCTGTCCAAACTCAACCACAGAGAGTTCAAAAGTCACGGCAGGGTTAGACAGTGTGCTGTGGGAAAATACCTTGCCAAGCAGCAGGGAATGGGAGAAGAAAAATCAGGGAAGACTCCCTGAAAGAGGTGGCATTTGAGCTGGGACTGTAAAGGAAGAGGAGTATAGGCTTAGACAGTGGGAGCCCCCAAGAATTCTGAAAACTAGCGTTATTAAATCAAAACATAACTAAAGTTTAACAAACATTTTAGGAGGTTATTAGAAACATCAAATTGGCCAGTGTTCACTCTCTGGCCTGGGGGTCTTGCACAATCTGGACACTGGAGAAATGGTCTCTGAACAAGGTAGGTAATGGTCACTGGGCTGTCCTATAGTTTCAGGAAATTCTCCATCCCATTATTCTAATTCCCTTTTTTTGATTTCACACTACCAGGCTGTGAAATCAGTCTGTTGGCAATTTTGAACCTGAGAAGGGGGTACCCTGCATAGAGAAAAACAAATAGCTCAATCACTAGAAAAAATAACCCCACTTGCACTGACAGAAGGAAAGAATAGTTTAAAGGTACTATTTCCACCTCTTCACTTGCCACTTCCTTCAGCATCAACTAGGCTCCCTCCTTCCTTCTCCACTGAATTCATCCCAGGAGAACTTGCCCATTGCCTCTCATTTTCTGAATCTGTCAACTACTTTAAGTCTTCCCTGGGCCTCCCTATGGCATAGGACACTTCATGATGCCCTCTTTTCTTTCGCCTGCTGGATGGGACACCCTTCTGGGACATCCCCTGGTTCTGCTTCTTCCTCTCTGGCAGCACCTTTTTAAAGCAGTGTCACTGATAATTTCTAAGGATCTTGGGAAAGTCTCTACTCAGGACCCACAAGGCTAAAGCCTAGGTCCAGGGTAATCTGGAAGAGATGCTAACCCCTGAGAGGCTTACCCCACAAACATCCCCACTAGCACCCACCAGATGGTTGTAGGGTCAGCCTTTGAAGATAAGCAAATGGTCAGAGAAAGGAGCAGAATGGACAATGAAGGCTCAGTGCAAGGGAGACAGGGAGTGAGAGATGGTTGTAAAAGAAAGTTGAGTCAGAGAGAAAACTCCAGGTATAGGAGATGAAGCTTCATCCAGGGAGGAGGTTGGAACTATCACAGATTTTTGAGGGTTAGAGCCAGGCTTCAGGCAGCATGTGCAGAATGGTCAAGGGTGGCAAGCAGACAAACTAAGAATCTGTACACCGATCCCAGGCCTTTTACCCCTGTAGGGTCACCTCACCCAAGTGCCTCCCCCTTCCGTCTCACCAAAGTCTCTTAGACTTCCTGGTTCAACTCTATAAAAGCCTTTCTTAGGGCTGCAGCCCACCTGATGTCCAGTTCATAAAACTGCCTGGACTACACAACTAACTCCATTCTCTGCACGTACAAACTGACATAGAATCTGACCTTGTCCTCCAGTAGAGAACACGTGCCCAGCGAGAATATAATTTCTCACATGCCACCTCTGAGTCACCTGGCCGTGTGCTAAGCAGACTATGAACAGCATCACTGTGTATTAAATGCTTTCAGAAAGAGATGGCTTTTGTATTAGTACTATGTAGTCTTTATTTTGGGGTTGCTTTGGGTTTTTGTGGCTGTGCACAGGCTTTCTCCAGTTGAAGAAAGCAGGGCTTCTCTCTAGTTGCAGTGCGCGGGCTTCTTATTGCAGAGGCTTCTCTTGTCGAGCATGGGCTCTAGGGCATGTGGGCTCAGTAATTACAGCTCACAGGTTCCAGAGTACAGGCTTAGCAGTTGTGGGGCGTGGGCTTGGCTGCCCTGCCACGTATGGGACCAGGGATCACACCCCTGTCCTCTGCATTGGCAGGTGGATTCTTAACCATTGAAGCACCAGTGAAGTCCTATACTATGTATTCTTTCTCAGAGCAATAGATTCTACTTCTGCTTGCTGTCCTTCTACCCTGCCCCTGCGTTCTCTCCTTCTCCCAGGCCACATGGCTGCCCAGCTAGAAGACTCCACTTTCAAGCCTCGCATGCAGCTAAGTCAAATGATTAGGTTCTTGCCAAAGGAATGTGAATAACAGGGATTTGTGCAACCAGCCTAAAAGGTAACTGCTTATCCTGAACTTCCTCTCTCTCATTTCCTCCAGCTTGAAAGAAGACATGCAAGCAACATGACCTCCACATTGAGGAAAACAAAGCCTTAGGGCATGCAGGAACAACAAGGAAGGAACTGAGGTCTTCGAATGACACGAATGACACGGTGGAACAGAGCTGGCCTACCAGTCTAGAACAGTCAGACTCATGTGAGAGAAAAACAAACTATCTTATTTAAGCCACTATATGTTGGGGTCCCTGTTTCAACAGATGAGCATCTACCCAACTAATCTATTTCCCCAAATCCATTTCTCCATAGAATATAGTAAGTCCAATTTTTGAACTAGTTCATATTCCTTTCCAGCTAAAAGGCTACATTTCCTAGTCCCCTTTGCACCTATGTGTGAGCACATGACTAGGTTGTGGCTAATGAAGTGTAAAGTGGAATTGTTTCATGGGATTTCTGAGTAATCTCTTTATAATCAGTGACCTTCTTCTTCCCACTTCTTCTTTCCCACTGTCTGGAAAGTGAATGCAATGGCTGGCGATCAAGCAGCCATTTTGGGCCATGAAGTTACACACTAAAAGTTGTGAAGAAGCAGAAGACCAGGATTAGTGTCTCAGATGACCAGTTCTAGATTGCCTACTTCTGGATTTCCTAACAGAGGAACTTCTGTCTTATTTGTGTTGTTAATGTGTGTTTGCTGTAGGTAGCTAAACTTAATCCTAAATAACAGATACACCCAGCATCGTATCAGCTGCTGGGACACACAACATTTCAAACCCCAACTTGATTCTTAGATATTCCTCTTAGCAGAGAAACGGAAAATCACTTTCCAAATAGCGGAAATAAGAAGCCCGTTTCCATTTCATGAAGAGCTGATTGGTAAGAGCTCTTACCAATTACCATGAAAGAGCTGATTCCATGAAGAGAATCAGCGTGGCTTTTGTGCTCACTGAAATATCGCCCGTGCAGGGAGGTCTGCGTGACAAACCCCCAACCGCTGGACCCAGGAGACCCCAACAATGAGGCCTCACACTAGGGGTCCAAGACATGTGGGAAAACAGTACAGAAGGGGGATGGAAGTGGGGAAGGAGGTGTGACCCAGCTGGGGGGGGGGGGGTGCTGGGCGGCGCGCAGGAACAGATCGCCGAAGTTGGAACACTAGCCACGGCTAATTTAGGTCAATACAGACGTGGAGGAAACAAGGCAATCTCTCTTTAAGCGGGGACTTGGGCTTCCCACCAGCTACTCTGGTTTCACACACTCTAGGCCAGATGGCAGTCTCCTCCCTTACCATCCGCTACCCCGTCCCTGTCACAGACAGACGCTGAAAACTCGGGGAATGGGGGGGTGGCGGAAGCGGGGGAGAGCGCGAGGGGCGGCGGGGGTTGACTCAGCCCCACCTGTCCGCAGGTTCGCAGGACTTGGCTGACCACCTCCCTCCCGGCCTCAGTCTCCCCACCTGTAAAGCCAGCAGCGGGTGGAAGGCGCTGACAGCTCCCCGGGTCTCTTCTCCAGGCCGACGGGCAGGGTGAGCCTTGCGCTCCGCGGTCGGGCCTCGGCTGAGCCAGCGGAGCCTCCATTCGCCTCCTAACCGAGTGCCCGCCCCCGCCCCCCACCCCACTCCTGCCGCCTCCGTCCCGCATCCCCGGCCTCCGCTCCCGCAGCCCCTCATCCTCCCGCAGCCTCACCCTCCTCGGACAGGTAGCGCAGGTCGTAGAACTCCCCGGCGAAGGTGCCGTAGGAGGAGTCGTGGCGCGGCACGGCCTCGTCGCCGCCCGAGTCCCCCCGCGCGCGGCCCCGGGGTCCCCGGCCCCCCGGGCCCGCGCCGTCGTCCGCCGGGCTGGCTGCACAGGCGGCCGGCCCGGCCAGCAGGAGCAACAGCAGCTGCGCCCAGGACCGGCGCGACCGCGCCATCGCTGCGCACGATCCCGCAGCCAGGCCGCTCGGGCCGCAGCGGGGGCGCCGCGGGCGCGGGGCCGGGACTGCGTCGCCGCCAGCACGCGTCCGCCCCCCGCCTGCAGCCCGCGCAGCCGCGGAGCCGCCCGCACCCGCCGCCTCCCAGCCCAGGCTGCGCATCCTCGCTCGCTCCCGGAACCTCGGCTTCTTCCTAACAGCCTCACCTCTTCGGGCCGGACAGCCTCTGCCTCCGCCCTTTTCCCCATTTTTCCTACCTGCCTCCATGAGGCTCTCACCGAACAGATTTGACCCTACTTCACTCTTACTACTATTCAAAAAGTGGTCCACGGCCCTGGAGCATCAACATCCCCAGGTGCCAGGAACGTTAGCATGACTAGTCTCTGGCCCCACGGCAGACATCTATCTGAATCAGGATGCATTTTTCCAAGATCCCCGGGAGGTCCCAATATGCGTTTCCATTTAAGAAGTGCTCTCCTTAAAAAAAAAAAAAAAAAAAAAAAAAAGAAGTGCTCTCCGGAGGATTCACCTTGGGGTACACCTTGCCCGAGTCACTGCCTCCCCGACTTTGTTTTTTAGCACTTTTTGGTTTATATACAGCACTCGCTATATCCATTATTTCTTGGGATAGAAATTGGAAAAGTTGAAATAGCAAGTCCCCCACTTTATAGAGAGGTAAACCGAGGTCTTTAGAGCCAGAGGGGAACAAGAACCCAGCTCTTATGGGCTGGATTCACGGAGACTTTTGGAGTGTGTAGTCAGAGGCTGCCCTTGCCCTTGAGTAACATGCCCCCTTCAAAATCAGGCAAGTGGTTTGCTGTTTCCCCACAGCAAGCACACACAGGCCTTGGCAGGCCCAGGCTGTGGGATTCCGGACTTTCCCAAAATCATTCCTGCTGCGTGTAATTCTCTTCCGGTTGTTTACTTTGCCATTCATTCATTCATTCACACCAAGCACTTACTACGTGCCAGGTCCCGTAATTCTTTCCTAATGATGGTTTTGGAATGATAACACATTCAAACTGCTGTTTTCCGCTAGAAAACGTGCACACAATTCTTTTTATGCTGGTATTGCAGAGCCAGCATTCTAGCTTGCTTTTAAATTTTATTTTATTGCATAAACAAAGAAAATAATTATGGTAGCAGAGAAGTGTAGAGGTTTCTAATGTAGAACCAGGAATCAGGCTGTTTGTGGCAGTGATTAGCAACCTCCAGGATTCAATGGAATTTAGGTAAGATGGTGAAGGTGAGGATGAATAGGGTTCAATACTATAAATGGCATGAATGAGTATCCTGATGTTTATGCTATACAAATATTCAAAAGAAACTGGTGACTGCAAAGGTTTTTTTGGCCCAAGGCAGATGGGAGACAGAATTCTGCTGTGGAAACTGAGAAGTTTTTTATGTCCCAGAGGTCAGATGTTTGTTTTTACGTATCACTTAACACTGATGGTGGGTTGTCCAGTTGGTGTTTAAATCACCTGATAGGTGATTCGGGTATAATTCATGGAAACCCTGGACTTCACTAGGTCTCCCAATATTCTAGTTGTTGCAAGAAATAGATCACATTTATTGCTTGAAAAAGGTAAGATGAACTATAGTGACTTTAGAAATCAAAACAAAGAGATTTGTTTTTTGCAAAGCTAGGCAAGACGTAGCTTTGCAGAAGATAAAATTCGAAAATACAAAAAATTCAGTCAATTGAAAATCTGTTAACGAGTTCTCCCTAAAAAAATTTAATAAAACACCTTGTTCTTTAAAAAGTGAAATGTTTTTCTTTTCTCATCTTCCTGTTTATCAGGAAAGATAAGGCCAGATTTAAATGGCAAGCACTGGACTTCTGATTTTCATGTTAATTCACTGGTTTGGGAATCCAAGTTGTTACCTGTTACTTTATTTTTACTGCCTTCATTTTAATTAATATAATTAACAATGCTGATGCTAGAAAGAAAGCATATTAAAACCAAGCCATTCTCTGGTAAACTGGCCTGATAATATCATGTGGGCTTTTTTTTTTTCCTTTACAGAGAATATTGGGCGGTAGTATTGGAGAAAGGTGTGCACCCACAGCCTAAAATGAAGCATGGAGGTAAACTGATTTCAATGATCTAAAACCATGATCAAGGACCTGGGGTCGATGGACTCAAAGGAGGCCTTAGATGGGCTTCAGGAATGGTGTGAAGATCCAATGAAAGTGCTGGAATAACGTTTGACATGTGGATTTTTCTAGGGAGAACACCCACAATCTTCATGGGTTACTTCAAGTCTGCATGCCACTCCAGGGCCTTAGAACCTACTCTGGTTTCCCTATGGACTTGGCTTCTTTCTTTCATGAGGATATCTCCCATCCAGATAAACTGTCTTTTGGGATCTTCTTTCTTTTAAGATTTTTTTAAGTTTATGTGGACCATTAAAGAAAAAACCAAAACACCTTTATTGAATTTGTTACAATACAGCTTCTGTTATATGTTTTGTTTTCATGGCCACGAGGCATGTGGGATCCTAGCTGCCGGACCAGGGATTGAATCCACACCCCCACCATTGGAAGGTGATGTCCTTACCACTGGACTGCTAGGGGAAAGTCCTGAAATTTTCTTATTTCTGTTTTCTCACAAGATTCGAGCCCTGGAGGGAGGCCTGTTCTTAGCCTCAGCACATGTTCTCTACTTTGTTTCACCCCAGGTTTTTCATACCCTCTGCTCCCCGGCGACATGAACCCACCGAGTGGTCAAGAAATATTGTGGTTTTCCCTTTTGTACACAGTTTCGAAGGAAGAACTTTTCCTGAATGTTCTGAGACCACTATGTGAACAAGAGCTGGCTATTCAAACAGGAACGTAGAGATGAATCTGAGTTTAATTTTTCATTTTCATTTTTTCAGAAAAAGCTCCCTTATTTTCTCTTCTCACCAAAGCCATTTCTCTAAAACAACTTTTTTTCTGTTATAAATTTCACAACCCTCCTCCTCCCAAAAATTTAGTATCTGCATCTCGGTACCTGACAAGTTACAACAGGTTTCCCGATGCTTCTGTCCGTCTAGTAATATGTGTGATTTTTTTGATTGTTTATGATATAAAAGCTGTGAATTTGGAAATTCCTCAGAAAGTTCAACATAGAGTTGTTGTGTGACCCAGCTATTCCAATCTCAGTTATATACCCAAGAGTTTGAAGAGTGGGGCACAAATGTTCATATTATCCATAATAGCCAAAGAGTGAAAGCAAGTCAAATGTCTATCAGCTGATGAGTGGATAAATAAAATGTGGCATCTCCACACAATGGAATATTATATAGCCATTAAAAAGAAATGAAGTAACGATACATGCTATTACATGAATGAACCTTGAAAACACTAATGTTAAGTGAAAGAAGCCAATCACAAAGAACCACATACTATGTGATTCCATTTTTTATGAAATGTCCAGAATGGGCAAATCCATAGATAGAAATCTGAGGACAGAAGGTAAATTAATGAATGTTAGCAAATGGGTGGGGAAAGAATTGATAGTGACTATAGATATGGAGCTTCTTTTTGGAATCATGGAAATGATCTGGAATTAGTTCTGTTTATGAAAGATGAACTCCGCAGGTCGGTAGGTACCCAACATCCTACTGGAGATCAGTGGAGAAATAACTCCAGAAAGAATGAAGGGATGGAGCCAAAGCAAAAACAACACCCAGCTGTGGATGTGACTGGTGATAGAAGCAAGGTCCAATGCTGTAAACAGCAATATTGCTTAGGAAACTGGAATGTTAGGTCCATGAATCAAGGCAAATTGGAAGTGGTCAAACAGGAGATGGCAAGAGTAAATGTTGACATTCTAGGAATCAGCAAACTAGAATGGACTGGCATGGGTGAATTTAATTCAGATGACCATTATATCTACTACTGTGGGCAGGAATCCCTTAGAAGAAATGGAGCAGCCATCATAGTCAACAAAAGAGCCCGAAATGCAGTACGTGGATGCAATCTCAAAAATGACAGAATGATCTCCGTTCGTTTCCAGGGCAAACCATTCAATATCACAGTAATCCAAGTCTATGCCCTGACCAGTAATGCTGAAGAAGCTGAAGTTGAACAGTTCTATGAAGACCTACAAGACCTTTTAGAACAAATACCCAAACAAGATGTCCTTGTCATTATAGGGGACTGGAATGCAAATGTAGGAAGTCAGGAAACACCTGGAGTAACAGGCAAATTTGGCCTTGGAGTACGGAATGAAGCAGGGCAAAGGCTAATAGAGTTTTGCCAAGAGAACACACTGGTCATAGCAAACACCCTCTTCCAACAACACAAGAGAAGACTCTATACATGGACATCACCAGATGGTCAACACCGAAATCAGATTGATTATATTCTTTGCAGCCAAAGATGGAGAAGCTCTATACAGTCAGCAAAAACAAGATTGGGAGCTGACTGTGGCTCAGATCATGAACTCCTTATTGCCAAATTCAGACTTAAATTGAAGAAAGTGGGGGAAACTACTAGACCATTCAGGTATGACCTAAATTAAATCCCTTACGCTTATACAGTGGAAGTGAGAAATAGATTTAAGGGACTAGATCTGATAGACTGTCTGATGAACTATAGACGCAGGTTCATGACATTGTACAGGAGACAGGGATCAAGACCATCCCCAAGAAAAAGAAATGCAAAAAGGCAAAATGGCTGTCTGAGGAGGCCTTACAAATAGCTTTGAAAAGAAGATAAGTGAAAAGCAAAGGAGAAAAGGAAAGATATACCCATCTGAATGCAGAGTTCTAAAGAATAGAAAGGAGACCTAAGAAAGACTTCCTCAGCGATCAATGCAAAAAAATAGAGGAAAACAGTAGAATGGGAAAGACTAGAGATCTCTTCAAGAAAATTAGAGATACCAATGGAACATTTCATGCAAAGATGGGCTCAATAAAGGACAGAAATGGTATGGACCTAATAGAAGCAGAAGTGAAGAGGTGGCAAGAATTCACAGAAGAACTATACAAAAAAGATCTTCATGACCCAGATAATCATGATGGTGTGACCACTCACCTAGAGCCAGATATCCTGAATGTGAAGTCAAGTGGGACTTAGGAAGCATCACTACGAACAAAGCTAGTGGAGGTGATGGAATTCCAGTTGAGCTATTTCAAATCCTGAAAGATGATGCTGTGAAAGTGCTGCACTCAATATGCCAGCAAATATGGAAAGCTCAGCAGTGGCCACAGGACTGGAAAAGGTCAGTTTTCATTCCAATCGCAAAGAAAGGCAATGCCAAAGAATGTTCAAACTACCGCACAATTGCACTCATCTCACATGCGAGTAAAGTAATGCTCAAAATTCTCCAAGCCAGGCGTCAGCAATACATGAACTGTGAACTTCCAGATGTTCAAGCTGGTTATAGAAAAGGCAGAGGAACCAGAGATCAAATTGCCAACATCCACTGGATCGTCAAAAAGGCAAGAGAGTTCCAGAAAAACATCTTTTTCTGCTTTATTGACTATGCCAAAGCCTTTGACTGTGTGGATCACAATAAACTGTAGAAAATTCTGAAAGAGATGGGAATCCCAGACCACCCGACCTGCCTCTTGAGAAACCTGTATGCAGGTCAGGAAGCAACAGTTAGAACTGGACATGGAACAACAGACTGGTTCCAAATAGGACAAGGAGTGTGTCAAGGTTGTATACTGTCACCCTGCTTATTTAACTTATATGCAGAGTACATCATGAGAAACGCTGGGCTGGAAGAAGTACAAGCTGGAATCAAGATTGCCGGGAGAAATATCAATAACCTCAGATATGCAGATGACACCACCCTTATGGCAGAAAGTGAAGAAGAACTAAAGAGCTTCTTGATGAAAGTGAAAGAGGAGAGTGAAAAAGTTGGCTTAAAGCTCAACATTCAGAAAACAAAGATCATGGCATCTGGTCCCATCACTTCATGGCAAATAGATGGGGAAACAATGGAAACAGTAGCTGACTTTATTTCTGGGGGCTCCAAAATCACTGCAGACAGTGATTGCAGCCATGAAATTAAAAGACACTTACTCCTTGGAAGGAAAGTTATGACCAACCTAGACAGCATATTAAAAAGCAGAGACATTACTTTGTCAACAAAGTTCCATCAGGCAAGGCTGTGGTTTTTCCAGTAGTCATGTATGGATGTGAGAGTTGGACTATAAAGAAAGCTGAGCACAGAAGAATTGATGCTTTTGAGCTGTGGTGTTGGAGAAGACTCTTGAGAGTCCCTTGGACTGCAAGGAGATCCAACCAGTCCATCCTAATGGAGATCAGTCCTGGGTGTTCGTTGGAAGGACTGATGTTGAAGCTGAAACTCCAATATTTTGGCCACCTTATGCAAAGGTCTGACTTATTTGAAAAGACCCTGATGCTGGCAAAGAGTGAGGGCAGGTGGAGAAGGGGATGACAGACGATGAGATAGTTGGATGGCATCAGTGACTCAATGGACATGAGTTTCAGTAAACTCCGGGAGTTGGTGATGGACAGGGAGGCCTGGCGTGCTGCGGTTCATGGGGTCGCAAAGAGTCAGACACGATTGAGCAACTGAACTAAATTGATATGTTATTATGAAGATGCTAAAAAAAAATACTGAATATACTTTAAAATGGTTAACGTGATGAATTTCAAGTTTTTAAAAACCTGTGATCTTTGAGATGGTGAAAGAAAGATAAAGGTGACATTAGAAGATTCTTGTGCTATTCTGGGGGTATAAATTTTGGGGTGAATTCACGTGGGATCTTCCAAATTCTCTAGAATCTAGTTTTTAAACTCTTCAAACATAAGGATCTCCTATGCAATCTACAATCCAGAAACTCAGGATCACAGGATTCCCAGACCACTTGCATTAGGTCCCCACCCTCATGTCCACTGGGCTTGCCTGGTGGGTCAGACAGTAAAGAATCTGCCTGCAATGCAGGAGACCCAGGTTTGATCCCTGGGTCAGGAAGATCCCCTGGAGAAGGGAATGGCTACCCACTCCAGTATTCGTGCCTGGAGATTTCCATGGACAGAGGAACCTTGGAGGCCTACAGTCCATTGGGTCACAAAGAGTCAGACATGACTGATTGACTGACAGTTTCACTTTCCCCATGCCCACCAAGAGTCTGTGGCCCACAGTTTGGAACTCTTGCTCTGGAATGATCATGTCAGCAAGCTGATTTTTCTTCTTGGACATATGATGTGTTGTGGGATTGTACGGTACTGTTATTTTGGGTTTAAGTATATATTTTTTAAAAAGGTGAAGTGACTATACCAATTCATTTTTATCGCTATGAATCCACCCAACACAATGTCATCTTCTCAGGTCCCAACTCCAAGCACCCAACATACATGTACATAGGCAAATAACAGGACAACTGCTGAAAGGATGGAATCCTCTTGATTTTACTGGTTAGAGTTGAGCTGCCAGAGGTACTGGGTTTTCATATACAGTAACAGCCAACTTGTTCGTGATCAGACTTCCAGTGACATCGACCTTCCGAAACATCTGTGACGCAGGGGGCCGTGGAGGAAGAAGCAGCAGGCTCAGAGCCTCCTGAGAACAATGGCCCAAACCCCCATGCACCGCCCCCTCCTCAGAAGCAAAGCCAACCTGACACGCATGTAGCACTGCGTTTCCTGGCTTCCTCAAGAAAATTTCAGCTTTGCCCTGGAGGTTTCCATCAGAGAGCAGGAGGTGACGAGCAGAAGACTCAGAAAGCAGGTTAGAAGAGGAGGGATTGGCAGGACGTGACAACCCGAGACACAAACACTTCCCCCATATTGTACAGAACACATTTTGTATCGTGTGCACAACATAAAGAACGGCGAAAGCTGTTTTAAATACAGCCAGGGGTCGGGTAGTATGGAAGGGGGTAAAAGTTCCCAGATACCACAGTTGCCCCTGACAGCTTCACCAATAGAGCAGACAGCAGTGCAAACCATCACTGAGAAGAGCGTTAGTCTGTGAAAGGCAAGCCAAGCCCTGCATGTTTGGACAGGCTCCTGATGACATCACGACACCACACCAAGGTACAAAGGGGCTGATGTTTGTAATGATGACCATGACTCATCAAGAAAAGGTTAAATACTCTCCAGTGTACTCTGTTTACTAAGGCAGGGAAGTGCGTAATATATTTTAGAAAGATTTCCCTCAAAAAATATTAAAATTGTAAAGATTCATCACTTAAAAGGGTTAATCCTCTGTTATCTGAATATTTGCGCACATTACCTCATTTCACAACAATGCTAGTCAATGAGGCATTGCTTTTTTTTTTATATCATTAGTATCAAATTATTGGCACCATTCAGATTTAAGGAGAGGGAGAGGAGAGCAAAGTATACAATACAACATAAAAATACAATTCTGATACAAATATATGAGATCAATCCCACTTAAGTGGTCTTAAGAAATGGATGGATATTTTACACACAAGGAAATACAGCTACTAAGTCATCACATGGAAAACTGCTCAGCTTTGCTAGCAATTAATGAAATAAAACAACCTTTTAAGAACAACTATATGCACTTATTAAACTAGCAAAAATAAATTAAAATGGCAAAACCCAATACTGGCAGAACTATTGGTAAATAGAAATGCTTATACATTGCTGGTGGCATCAAAAATTGTAGAGGGGTTTCAAGCATTTAGAGAAGATGGGAGGTTGAACTTGATGACCTTTAAGGTCCTTTCAACCAGGAGACTGGATCTTTCTAGAAAGCAATCTGACAATATGAAACAAGAGCTATAAAATACTTCATGCTCTTTGACCTTGTCCTCTCTCTTTGGAGATACTCCCAAGGGAAGAATCCAAAGGAAGAAACATTTTATTTTTTACAAAGACAGTCATAGCAGCACGATTTATGAGAATGAAAAATAGGATATAACTCAAATATCTAGAAATGGCAACCAGTGAAGTTAACCACATTACATGAACACAAAGAAACTGTAAGTGGTGAGAGCAGGATCAGTGTTGAAAAGAGAAGACATGTGTTAGATGGAGGAAGTAATCAAAGATTATGTACACACTGATCATACTGATGGAAAAATGTGTGCATATGCATTGAGAAAGCGTGGGAAACAATTTAGAGGGTTAGTTTGTGGTTAGGGGGTTCTTTTATTCCTGCAAAGTTGTTCAAGTGCATAAGAAAAATTTAAAAACACATTTATTGAAACTATATAAAAAAGAGCAAAGTTTCTTCTGGTCAAGTTTCTATCAACAGGACATGAGTTGATCAACTTTAGAGATAATTTTCCTTCATGGAACATCCAAATGAATCCTGCTATCAAATCCCTTTGTAAGGATTTTTAGACAATTTCAACTATTTCAGACAATTCAAGCTTTTACTTTGAGTTCAATAATAAAGTCTGTGTATCCCCAATAATATCATAACCCCCAAATTCACAAGTTAAATTATATTTCAGATTAAGCTGAAATAACTTCAGTCCTGGTGATTGCAACTTTCCTTTTTTAGTTCACCTACTCGTGTCTGAATAAAAATGAATGTTAAAGACTTTATAAGATCTGTGCATTTACCAGTGTAAATGAAAAACCAGCAGTAAAGAATTATTCTCTCATTAAAAATGACTCTTTAACAAACAGTCAAAGCTTGGTGCAAGTGTCAGTCATACAAAATCACATGGTTGAGACTGAGAACAAAGGATTCCATGCCATATTAACCCCTGTGGTTATTAATATGTACACACAGGTGCTTCTGAGAAGGAATCCCGGTTTTCCCATCTTTCTTCTCCTAGGCTTACCAAATTTTGTCTCAACTACATTGAGTAGTAGGGAAACCTCTGATACTCAGGAGACAGCAAATAACTTTTCCAATAAAAGTCAAGCCAGAGGTTGGCTTTGACCATGGAGACCTGGGCGAACAGAGCCCACGTTTGTAGACTGCGCTACTGCGAGCACATGAAGCCCGGGGAAAGAAAACGTCCAGAAGGCACCGTGCCATCCTCCAGGCAACCGGGGAGAGTTTCACAGTTCGGTCATCAGCAGTCTTTTCATCATCTTCTCTCTCTCCAGTTCCTGCCGGAGTGTCTCTGCACTGAGAAAGAGTAGGTGACAAAATGGTGAGATGCACGCTCAAAAATGGTAAGAGCAGTTATCAGTTTAAATGCCGTTTCCCAAGCTCAGCTCTTGACTTGCTCTTTCAGGCTCCTTAAGGAACCCCTACATTTGCCGGCCCCACAATGACCTGAAATTGGCTGCCTATGGATTTCCCCCATCAGACAGTGAGCTTCTGAAGGTACCGCTCCTCAAAGGACTGACTGTTAGATACACCATTCCTCTCTGAACCCCAGAGCTGAATATAGGACCTCGCACATGGCGCCCTCTCAGCAATGTGAAAGTCAAAGTGTTAGTCGCTCAGTTGTGTCCAACTTTGCCATCCCATGGACTACAGCCCGCCAGGCTCCTCTGTCCATGGAATTCTCCAGGCGAGAATACTGGAGTGGGTAGCCATTCACTTCTCCAGGGGATCTTCAGCTTAATCTGAAATGGGATATAACTCAAATATCTAGTAATGGCAACAAGTGAGGTTAACCACACTACATGAATACAAAGAAACTGTAAGTGGTGAGAGCAGGATCAGTGTTGAAAAGAGAAGATATGTTTTAGATGGAGGACGTAATCAAAGATTATGTACACACTGATCATACTGATAAAAAAAAAGTGTGCATATGCATCGAGAAAGCGTGGGAAACAATTCGGAGGGCTAGTTTGTGGTTGGGAGGGTTCTGTTTTGCTCACTCTACATCCTTAGCACCTAGAATAATACTATCTAGCCTTTGATGGCCTTTCAGTAAATACTTCGAGAATACATGAAGAAAAGAATGAATGAGAGTGTCACAAACGTTGCTGCAGGTGTGACAGACACAGTGAGCCTGCGCCTGGCTTCCCTGACACCAGCGTTACCAGTTGGCACCTGCTGATCGGACACACCTGGTTGCCGGAGAAACAGGCTTCCGAATGGTGTAGACGGTCTGCACTGTGGACACGGGCTCTGTCAAGGGCCTCAGGGTCGCTGCTGGAATCAGCGGGGAAGACTGGCCAGGACAGCACTGCAGTTTACTGTCCCTAAAGTCTGCCTGGAGGGGAGACAGAAAAGAGGAAGTCAGCCTCAGTTGGGGTTTCATTTTCACATGGTCAGCTGTTTCCTCAGCCTTAGCACACCATCCCTGTTATTTCTTAATAATAGTTCATCAATAGCCATTTATTAAACCATTTTATTTAGTGCCAGCCACTGTGCTAAGCACTGTACATGTATTACCTCTTCACAGTCTTTAAGGGGGAGGTCATGTCTCATCACGTGTGACACCATCATTTATAAGATGCACCATTTTTTGCACATGCCACAGAGAAAAAGTAATCATTCAAACTCTGTCAGGCCCACTTCTGTAATACCTACTCTCATTTCAGAGATGTTAGAAGGTGGAAAATAGCACATCTTGGAACTGATTTTTATGGAAAAGGAAAACTGAGGCTCAGAGACGTTCAGTAATCTTCCCAAGGTCACACAGTAAGCACTGTGAAAAAAAGTGAAGTTGCTCAGTCATGTCCGATTCTTTGCGGCCCCACGGACCGTAGCCCACCAGGCTCCTCTGTGCATGGGATTCTCCAGGCAAGAATACTGGAGTGGGTTGCCATTTCCTTCTCCAGGGGATCTTCCTGACCCAGGGATCGGACCTGGGTCTCCCGCGTTGCGGGCAGACGCTTTATCATCTGAGCCACCTTAGAACCAAGATTCTAAATGGGGAGAATCTTTAGCTTTGAGAGTCCTAAAAGACTACTGCTGAAAAATATAAGCCCCTGTTTGTTTTACAACTACCTCCAGACACAGAACTGAGCTGGCCTGGGCTGGAGCAATGCCAGAGAACTGATCATGAGAACAGAGCGTCACAGAGTTGCTGGCATGTGATGTTTCCCACAGGGGGCTTTCACAAACACTGGGATGTAGTGGTCACTCATGTGGTTCCTTAGATAATGCTGGCTCATTTCTTTCCAGGCATATGGTAGGATTACACTTCCCCAGCCTACTTTAAAAAAATTTTTTTTTATGAATTTTTATTTATTTACTGGCTGTGCTTCCTGGCATGCGGGATTTTAGTTCTCTAGCAAGGGATCAAACCTGTGACCCCTGCAGTGGAAACAGAGAGTCTTAGCCACTGGACCCCCAGGAAAGTCCCCCTCACCCCCACTTTGAAGTTAGGCATGGCCAGTGCCTCGCTTTAGCCATGGAAATGAGCCACCATGTTTTATTTCCATTGGAAGAGTTAAGTGCTGGTGTGTGATCTGTCACTTCTTTCCCCGCCCCCCCAGCCTCTGTGACCGGCAGTGTTCTAGATGGCAGCTGCTCCATTAGCCAGGGTCCCAGAAACAAAGCAACACAGAGCAGAAGGCATAGCCCACCCATAGCAGTCATGGAGCAGGAATAGGAAATTCAATTTGTCATTTTAAAGCATGGCTGAGTCCAGCCTTCCTGATACAGGAGCTGGGGTAAGATGTTATTTTGTTGCTTCAATAAAGTGGGTGTAGGTTGGGCTTTTGATGCCAATTTTGACTCTTTCTGTAAAAAGAGGGAAATGTACTTACATACAAAGGCAATTGTGGGGAAGGTATCAGGGCCTTAGCATGAATCAAGGCAGTGGCATCAAACTTTACTAACAGTTATTATATTCCTCACTGCCATGCACTCAAAATAGGAAAAAAAGAGCTAACTTCATTTAAGAATGATCTTGTGTTCTAAGTCACTTCAGTCATGTCCAACTCTTTGCGACCCTATGGACTGTAACCCATCAGGCTCCTCTGTCCATGAGATTCTCCAAGCAAGAATACTGGAGTGGGTTGCCATTTCCTACTCCAGGGGATCTTCCCGACCCAGGGATTGAATCCATGTTCTCTTAAGTCTTCTGCATTGGTAGGTTCTTTACCTACCTCTGCATTGGGTTCTTTACCACTAGCACCATCTGAGAAGCCCAATAATGCCCTCAGGGAGCAGTGAAAATTACTATTATTAAATCTCAACCCTGAGTACTCGTCTTCTTAATATTTGCTGAATGAAGAAATGAATGAACCAACATTTGCTGGAACAAAGCAGGTAACGTAGGGACAGGCCAGGTTAGGAAGAAGAACAGGGGACAGAAATCTGACCAGAGTCAGGCAGAGGTCCTCATCTCAGACAGACCGAGGCCCTTGTCTGACTATCGAGTCAACAGGCTCAAATACAAGGTAGGAACTGGCTTCAGAACCAACCAAGGAGTATGGTTGTTGAATTCAGGCTCAAGGTCAATGCTGGATCAACTACCAGAATAATTGTATGGAGCTCCCTGGAGCTGCTGAACTCCCCCTTGACTGTGGACAGGATAGGTCAGGAAGACTCTGGAGAGGCCAGCTCTACAGCAAGGTCAAGTATCTTGACCTCGGTAGGGAAGAAAAGAGAATATGATGCACAGAAGGAAGAAAATTAAGAAGCTGAAGCTTATGAACTTGGCTTCCATTACCATCCAGCTGTTGGTATTAATAACTTGCTAATTATAATCTCCAGTTTAGTCCTCTCTCCTGATACAGACTTCGATATCCAATTGCCAAAAAGCGAAAGGCAAAAGAAAAAGGCAAAGGAGAAAAGTAAAGATATATAAATTTGAATGCAGAGTTCCAAGAATAGCAAGGAGAGATAAGAAAGCCTTCCTTTGTGATCACTGCAAAGAAATAGAGGAAAACAATAGAATGGGAAAGACTAGCAATCTCTTCAAGAAAATTAGAGATACCAAGGGAACATTTCATGCAAAGATGGGCACAATTAAGGACAGAAATGGTATGGACCTAACAGAAGCAGAAGCTATTAAGAAGAGGTGGCAAAAATACACAGAAGAACTATACAAAAAAGATCTTCATGACCCAGATAACCACAATGGTGTGATCACTCACCTAGAGCCAGACATCATGGACTGCAAAGTCTAGTGGGCCTTAGGAAGCATAACTATGAACAAAACTAGTGGAGGTGATGGAATTCCTTGAAATAGTTGAGCTATTTCAAATCCCGAAAGATGATGCTGTGAAAGTGCTGCACTCAATATGCCAGCAAATATGGAAAACTCAGCAGTGGCCACAGGACTGGAAAAGGTCAGATTTCATTCTAATCCCAAAGAAAGGCAATGCAAAAGAATGTTCGAACTACCACACAATTGCGCTCATCTCATACACTAGCAAAGTAACGCTCAAAATTCTCCAAGTTAGGCTTCAACAGTATGTGAACCAAGAACTTCCAGATGTTCAAGCTGATGTAGAAAAGGCAGAGGAACCAGAGATCAAATTGCCAACATCCGTTGGATATAGAAAAGCAAGAGAATTCCAGAAAAACATCTACTTCTGCTTCATTGACTATGCTAAAGTCTTTGTGTGGATCACAACAAACTGTGGAAAATTCTTCAAGAGATGGGAATACCAGACCACCTTACCTGCCTCCTGAGAAATCTGTATGCAGGTCAAGAAGCAACAGTTAGAACTGGACATGGAACAATGGACTGGTTCCAAATTGGGAAAGGAGTGCGTCAAGGCTGTATATTGTCACTTTGCTTATTTAAGTTATATGCAGAGTACATCTGTGAAATGCTGGGCTGGATGAAGCACAAGCTGGAATCAAGACTGCCAGGAAAAATATCAATAACCTCAGATATGCAGATGACACCACCTTTATGGCAGAAAGTAAAGAGGAACCAAAGAGCCTCTTGATGAAAGTGAAAGAAGAGAGTGAAAAACCTGGCTTAAAACTAAACATTCAAAAAATGAAGATCATGGCATCCGGTCCCATCACTTCATGGCAAATAGATGGGGAAACAATGGAAACAGTGACAGACTTTATTTTCTTGGGCTCCAAAATCACTGCAGATGGTGACTGCAGCCATGAAATTAAAAAATGTTTGCTCCTTGGAAGAAAAGCTATGACAAACTTAGATAGCATATTAAAAAGCAGAGATATTACTTTGCCAACCAAGGTCCATCTAGTCAAAGTTATGATTTTTCCAGTAGTCATGTATGGATTTGAGAGTTGGACCACAAAGAAAGCTGAGCACCAAAGAATTGATGCTTTTGAACTGTAGTGTTGGAGAAGACTCTTGAGAGTCCCTTGGACAGCAAGGAGATCAAACCAGTCAATACTAAAGGAAATCAATCCTGAATATTCATTGGTAGGACTGATGCTACAGCTGAACCTCCAATACTTTGGCCACCTGATGGGAAGAACTGACTCATTAGAAATGACCCTAATGCTGGAAAATAGTGAAGGCAGGAAGAGAAGGGGATGACAGAGGATGAGATAGTTGGATGGCATCACCGACTCGATGGACATGAGTTTGAGTAAGCTCCAGGAGTTCGTGATGGACAGGGAAGCCTGGTATGTTACAGTCCATGCGGTTGCAGAGTCGGACACAACTGAGTAACTGAACTAAACTGATCCAACTGTCCATTCACTGTTTCCATCCAGGCATTTCTGAGGCATTTCTAACACATCATGGCAAGAGGCAAATTCATTATCCCTTCTGGTTCAGTCTCCCCTGAGATTTCCTTGTCTCAGTGAATGCACCCACTCTCCATCCACATTCTGCAAGTCAGAAATCTGAAAGCCATTTCTGGCCCTTTCTCTCCCTCATCCAATCTAATTCCTCACCAGCTTCTTAAATATGTCCCCGATCTGTGCACATCTGTCCACCTCCACCATCAGTGCCACTCTGGGTCAAGCTCTCTGCCTTCTTCCCCTTGAACTGCTGTTCGAGGTTCCTAGACGACTGCCCAGAGTCCACACTGCCTGAACCCAGCTCCTCTCACTGCCATCACAGGGATCATCGCCAAATGCAGCTGCCCTGTCACTGCCCCGCTCAGAGTCCTTCAAAGGCTTCTCACTGAAGGACTTCCCGTCTGAGATCAGCGGAGCACGCTTGTGCCCTGCGGGGTTTGTCCCTGCTTCCCCCCTTCCTCCTCTCATGCCGCGCACACTTGCTCTCTGCCTTCTAGGCCCACTGGCCTCAGTTCAGTCCCCTGGAGGTGGGATGACCTCTCTGCCCCAGGACTCTGGCTCATGACGCTCCTTCTCCCTGCTCTAGCCGCCTTCAAGCCACTCTTGCCCGGTTCTTCAAAGTCCCAGCATGGTTTCTGACATTGGCTTCCTGCTCCATCTCAGCCCCCGGCTTTTCAGGAAGGGCTTCCCTGGGTGTCTCACAGCCCTGCCAAGGCTGGGCAGCAGGCCAGAATGCCCGCTATGGCCAGTGGAGGAAGTGGAGCCGGAGCTTCCAGCTGGGGAAGCTGTGCGCAGCCAAACGGCAGGGGCCAGATGAGTATCCGGCAGCAGCACTGAATGCCTGGCCCGGCCCGTGTCTCTGCCCTCTGTTCCTTAAAAGGCAGGTGCTGGAAGCCGATCGTGACCCTGGTACAGATTGTTCTGCGTGTGTGCATGCTAAGTCGCTGCAGTTGTGTCCAACTCTGTGTGACCTCACGGACTGGAGCTCACCAGGCTCCTCCATCCATGGGATTCTCCAGCAAGAACACTGAAAAGTGGGTTGCCATGCCTTTCTCCAGGGACTCTTCCTGACCCAGGGACAGAACTCACATCTCTTACGTCTCCTCCATTTGCAAGTTGGTTCTTTACCAGTAGCACCACCTGGGAAGCCCCATGGATTGTTCTAGAAACCTGCTTTTGTCTCTGCATGGACTGCTTGCGGAACACCTTCCCAGGTCTGTTCATCCTCAGACCTGAATCAGCCACTGCTCACGCCCTCCTGTTCATACGGCTGAAGCTACCTCAGGTAGTGACCATCAGCCAGCCCCTGACACTGCACTTCGAGCTACCCCTCGGGCACCACAGAGCCCACCTGGAAGATCCTCTAGACTGACCTTGGAAGAAACCTCAGGGACCACTTGGTTCTAGGAATTGCAAACTCTGATCCCTGGGAGGAGGAGGGAGGGAGAGGAAAGAGGCATGCATGGGTGCTCAGTCATGCCCAACTCTTTGCAACACCATGGACTGTAACCCCCCAGGATCCTCTGTCCATGGGATTTTCCAGGCAAGAATACTGGAGGGGGTTGCCATTTCCTACTCCAGGGAATCTTCCCAACCCAAGGGATTGAACCTGCCTCTCCTGCATTGGCAGGCAGATACTTTACCACTGAGCCACCAGGGAAGCCTCAGGAGAGAGAGGAGAGAGCCTAAACTCCCCACTTCTGCTCATCAGAGAGTGAGCTTCTGCACAAGCTCTTAATTAAGGAAAAAAGTCGAGGCACTGAAAAGAATCCTGAAAATCATCGAACTCTCTCACTTTGCAGATGAGGAAACTACAACATTTAAATGTTTAAAAACATTTCAGCAGTTTGCAGAGAGTTTAAATAAGCTGCTCAGCGACACAGAGAGCCATGGCAACAGGAAAGCCGGTTGCCATGACAACCTGCTCCTATGTTTACACCACCCTGCCTTTCCAGCATTGAGGAACAACAATTGTACTTGACATTCATGGGATGGTCTGTGCATGGTCGAGTACTTTCAAGTTCTTGATCCCTTTTGACCCTTGCCTCAACCAGATATGAGGAGGAAGATGTTCTTATTACTACTTCCACTTTAAATAAAAGGAGACTGGTGCTCAGAGTGGCAAAATCTTAACTTAAAATCATAAATCATACCATTATCAAGATGCAGATCCAACCCCAAAGCACTGAAAACAGAGAGTCTGATAAATGCATGCACATGCATGTTCATAGCAGTATTATTCACAGTAGCCAAAAAGTGGGGAGAACCCAAAACCCATCCATGTATGGATGGATGGACCAACAAACTGTGGTATGTAAGTGCAATGGAATATTATTCCTCCATAAGAAGAAATAAAATACTGATACATCCTTAAACCTTACAAACCTTACATAAACCTTACAAACATGATGCTAAGTGACAGAAACCAGACATAGGTCACGTACTGTATGATTCCATTTTTATGGAATATCCAAACTAGGCAAATCCAAAGAGACAAAATGCAAGTTGGTGGCTGACAAGGGCCAGAGTGAAGGGGAAAATGGGGATGACTACTTACTGGGTATGAGATTTCCTTTGGGGGTGATGAGAAGGTTTTAGAATGAGAAGTGGTAGTTGCATGACACTGAACGTACTAAATGCCACCAAATTGTCACTTCAAAAATGGTTAATTTTATGTTACATGAAGCTCACCTCAATAAGATAAAATAACTAGAAAATGCTGACCCCCAAACCCCAACTCCTTCTCAGCTTCACAGAGTTCACAGCGATCAAAAGAAGCTGTTGGTGGGGCTTCCCTGGTGGTCCAGCGGTTAAAAACCCACCTTCCAATGCAGGGGATGCAGGTTTCATCCCTGGTCCAGGAACTAAGATCCCATATGCCTTGGGGCAACTAAACCCATGCATCACAACTAGAGAGAAGCCCATGTGCTAAACAACAAAACAAACAAACAAACAAACAAAAACACTGCATGTCGCAACTAAGAAACAATGCAGCCAAAAATAAACAAATACACACTAGCTGTTGGCATTGTCGGCTGGCAATCCACAGGAACTATGTCTTAAAACACAGATCTGCTTTCCGGATCTACTTACGGTAAACTGTGGCCCTGTTATGAAAGGATCAGGAAAAGGGGTCACTGGATCAGCCGGGAATGTTTTTATCTTCAAAAAAGAGACAGAGAAGAGTGTTACTTTCAGATCAGAAAACAAAACTTTGAAATCTTTGGCAGCACACTTTTAAACTGAACTGAAGGATACAGGAGAAGGCACACTGAGCCTTCCTTATTTGCCGAGGAAATAAACCAAGGGTCCCTATGAGTGTTGCCTAGCGGTTGTATCTGAGCCTGGAGTTGTGAGATAGGGCCAGGCCTCTGCAAGGAAGACAGGCTGGAGTCTCGTGTTTGCTGGACGCCTACACTACCTCACACTGACCGTAGCCAGGGGGTGTAATGAGGCAGGCGAGGGCTACGTGGGGGCCTGCTGATGGCCCCTCTGCGGCTGTGGGCAATGGACTAGAGGCCACTGATAGGCAACAGAGTCTATCAGAGTGGACAGAATACCAGGAGACCTGGACTAATCAGACCAGGAGGGCTCCCTGTCCATTCACGTTAGTTGTCGGGCTCCCTGTGAACTCTGGGCAATAGAGGGAAACCTCAGGGGAACCCGGGTAAGTCTGAAAGAATCCTACCACCATGGCCTTGGGGACAGAAGGCATGGTGATCACAAGTGCCCTGTGCTGGCATCTGGAGAGGGTGGACATCCTGCAGGATCAGATAGTGCCAACTGGCCATCAAGAGCCTTTGCTTCCATTTCTTTCTCTTGGGTCATTTCATCTCTGGCTTCCTAGACGCCTTTGGAGGAGAGGGGGCGGGGGGGGGTTATATTTCTTTAAGCTGGCCTAGAAGACTGCCAGCAGGCCCAGGGTCCTGATGACTGGCACTAGCTTTGTCTGCAGCCTCGGGGTGCAGAAACTGCCACTTCCACCAGAGGGCTACAGCCAAGACGTCAAGGCCACCACTTCCCACGTGCAGTCGCTTTAGTGACTTTCAGGGTCTTGCCTACGGACAGTAGTTACTTGATGGCTTTCAGTCATTCTAATGGGGGGTAAGATAGGCATGCACAGGAACACATCAGATCAGACCCAAATCTGCTGAGGGTTTCTGAGGGAGTTGAGTAGGTCTCAACTCAACCCATCTAGAAATGACAATGTCCTTGGAGTGGGCACTGAGATGTCTAATCCAAGCCTGCTTGCCCCTTCCCCAAACTCTCTTTTAAAAGTCTCTTTAAACATCTCAAAATTCCCATGGACCCAGGTGCCAGTTCGGGTTTCTGGCAGTGACTAACTGCTTGCTATACAGCAGGTTAAGGACTAGCGGAAGCCTTACTCCTTGCAGGGCTTAATGGTTCAACATGGTGTGCTGAGACCAACAGCAGTGTGGAAAGTAACATACAGAATAGGCTCAGACCATCATGAAATAAAAGGGAAGAAGAGGATTATTATTGCTATTAAAGAAATGCGAGAGTTGGCAACATCAAAGAGTTATTTTATACCTGCTCTAAAGAAGAAAAAGATATTCCAACAGTTACTCTCTGGGTTGCCGAGCTCTGACAGAGCACATACACTCTCCTGATGGTGCTGTCATTGGTACCACCATGTTAGAACGGGGGCAAAGCCAAAGTTGCAATATTGAACCCAGCAGGGTCCAGCCTGAAAAAATCAAACCCCTGATGCACAAGTTATATGTGTTCCCTGGAACAGTGACAAACTGGAAACAAAGCACACGTCCTGCAGGAAAGAGTTTGTTAGGAAGATGGTGGACCATTCACCTGATGGAATACATAGAACGTGGTACCCAGAACAAGCTAGAAGCAATACAATGTTAAGCGAAAAGAAGAAAACGGCAGGTGACATGGATGCTATGATTTAACTATGTAAAACTGTGGATGAATATAAATAAATATTAGAAGGAAACATGCAAAAATGAAAAAAAAAAAGTTGTGCCAGGTTGGGATTGCAAGAGATTCCTTTCAAGTCATTATGTAATTCTCATATTGTCATCTTGATAAACAGCAGGAAAAGACAAGTTAAAAGTTTTGTTTGCAACAGAAATGCAACTAAGAGTGTTCTCTCTGCGGAAAGCATCTATGCACATCATGGCTCTAAGAAAACAAACTCTTCACAGTTCTTGAGACCTACAGAGAGAGGGGTGGGACCACAGTCGTGAGTCCCAGTTTGACCAGGGCTGGTTGGACTCCAAACTCTGCATCCATCCTGGAGGGACAGCCCCTGCGGCCCGGGCACACCCCTGGGGCTGCCGCTTGGTGGTCCTGCCCGCCTCACCTCTCCCTGCCAGGGTACCTACCAGCCTCGTTTTGATTGGAGGGTGCATGCAAACTCCAGTGGTCTCTTCCTTCATGGGGAGAGAGAGTGGAGGAGAACAGCGAGAGTGGGCACAGTGGGGGGCGCTGGCGGGCTCTGCCTGCTCACGAGGAGAGGAGAGAAGGGGAGGACGAGGTGGTGAGAGAGGGGAGGAGCAGATAAGGGAGGGGAAGGAGAGAAAGATAGCACAGTGCAAGATGGATCTGTCAACTCCAGACTGCTCTCCAGCCAGCCTCACCCACAGCCTCCTTCCGGCCTTTGGCCACCTGACTTCTGGTCCCTCCCGCTTCCCTCCTCTCTCCACCTTCTCTTCTCCTCCCCGGCCCTCCTTGATCTTCTCCACTGTCTGGGCAGAAGGACCCATCAAAACTCTCTTCCCAGGACTGGCAGGTGGGGGCCATCTCCTGTGCCCACACAGGACTGGTATGCTGTTGAGGATGCTAAAGCGTTGCCCAGGCCAAGCCAGAAAGAGCTCAAATGAATCCATGAAGCTGGCCATGGGGGCAAAATGAGCAATGGCCACACGCTTGAGAGTGTCTGCCTTCCATAACCAGTGGCCTCCTATACCCTGCTAAATAAGGACCCACATTATGGTGGATAGGTGAGTAGAGAGCTCCAAGAAAGAGGTACATCAGTGAGGAGAAATACAGAAGTCAAGACTGCATCTGTCATGGCTCTTTATCCGTGTTCAGAAGACGTGCTGGCCATGATCCCCCTCCCACATCTATGGACCCAGGCCTTGGCGTCTTGTCTAGGCACTGGGAGAAAGGGGAGCCTTGCTGCTTCGCTGGAAGGTACCAACCATTGTGAGAAAATGCTATGTTACTTGGGATACTGGGTTCCCCGGTTTTGCTGTTGTTGTTGTTTAGTCGCTGAGTCGTGTCCAACTCTTTTTGCAACCCCATGGACTGTGGCCCACCAGATTCCTCTGTCCGTGGGATTTCCCAAGCAAGAGTCCTGGAGTGGGTTCCCACGTCCTTGTTACTCAGCCCCAGCGCTAAACAGTGCCATGCACCCAGCAGAGATCCGACAGCTTGTACTAGTGAGGATGAGGATGGTGAGGAAAGAAAGCTCTGATGTTAGGAGAGTCACTGACAGGGTTAGTGTGAGTCTTAGGAAAGAACCATTCACTCCAGAGAACAAATACATGTATCTTTTAGCTCAAGAGCATTTTCTTAAGTCATTGGTATGATCCTGGCATAATGGATCAAGGACAGCCTCTGGGAAAGCGTCACTGAAAAATTATCAAGGAAGTTGCAGCCTTCTTTTTCATCTCCAGATGGATCTAACGCCATCCTCTTTACTACTGTGCAGTCCTAGGCAGTCTCCAAGGGGCTTTTACAACCATATTCCCAATGGCCTTCAACACAGCCTTGTTTTATTATTCAGATGTGGGAGAGGCAGAAATGACATTTGCAAAGCCGAAATCCATGGGTCTAGACCCTCTTGTCCATTGTCTCTAAATCCATTTTTCAGAAACAAGGGAGTCCACATTAGCCACTGCAGTTAAGTTTTACCAGCCTACTTAAAATCTCCCTCTGCTTCTGGTCCTTGGGACAAATCCCATGTTCCATAGGATGCTATCTAAGGCACGAATCACCAGGAAACATGGACATTCTGCCTGGAGGCCAAAATGTGTGTTGGCCACCAGAGTCTGAATTAGAGATTAAAATGGATGACCTATTTGCCTAGCATCAGACATTTATTGGTAAAGAAATGTTGGTCCATTCCACAAGCATCTCTGACCTCTCTAAATGGAGATTTAGAACTCAGATTTTAAACTCAGATTTTTAAATGCATCTGAGTAGATTTAAACAAAAGAACATCCCTGGAGTTCCCACACTTCTGACTCGTAGCAAACGAATAGGAAATAAGATAACACATGTAATAGGATACGACTTGGAAATACCATTTGTTTTCTCCTGGTATTTCTGTCCCTCTTAGGATCTTTTCTACACTCAGGCAGCTAGGTTCTGAGTGGCTTCTGAGTTTCAAAATCTGACTCTTTGGGGGAATAGAAAGGTTTAGGTATAGATAAATGATGGTAAAAATGTGTAAGCTTTCAAAAGAGATTGACAACTTGAGGATAGGTGAGAAAATCCACAGGGGAAGGGAGGAGGGGTAGACATGAGTAAGTGCTGAGCAAAGGGGCTCTGTGCCCCCTCATTCACTGATGGAGGCGGGGGAACAAGGATGAAAGAGCAGAGGGGAGTGACCTTTCTGACGCATTTGGAGTTAGCTCTGCCTGAGCCGCTGGTCCTGTGCCAGGATACTTCAAAGCCTTATTAAGAACGTTTGGATCCCCACGAAGCACTACTATACCCAAGTTTACCAGATGTGGGTAGGAATGGGGCTGGTGGGCTTCATCGCTTATAAAATCAGGAGTGCTGATAAAAGAAGTAAAGCCTTGGAAGCTTCCAGTCGTACACCTGCTCACAGTTATCACTAACCAGCTTTCCTTGGATGGGATGTCTGTCTGACTGTGTTATGCGACGTTGTGGTGACTTGTAGCAATGCCACGGCCCTCAGGCATGAACAAATGTAACTGTAAGATTCCTCCTCCAAAAATAAAAGAGCAGAGGGGACCTGCGCCCTAGCAGAGAGGTTCATATCCCAGAAGCTCTGTGATCTCCATCATCCAAAAGGGGCATGAACGAAGCAGAGGGTATCCCAGATGCACCAGCTAACAGACGACTTTACAAACTAAAGAGACTTCCCTCCCTCTCCCTGTGCCCTGAAGAACACAGATGCAACCCCAGGGAGACTGGAAGAGGCACCCAATTTGACTTGAGATTAAGCTTTAGCCCTTCTGCTAGAATGAGGGTCAGAATAAAAACTAAGTTATTGAGACAAATGGAAAACCAACTCTTCTGATCCCCAACCCAGGGCCCGTTCTGGGCCCTAGACCCCCTTCCTTTGGCCGAACCATCTCCTCCCTGACCAACTCCTGACTGATGTTCCCTGACTCAGAGGAGACCCGGATCCTGACTGGCTCTGCAGTTGGGTGAGTGGTTCCTAAGTGCAGGGATCAGGGAGAGACAAGCCCCCAAGAGAAAGCATCAGAGAGGCAGGAGGTGTGGGTGTTAATGGTCTTTGTTACCTGGAGAGGGAAGCTGGTGTGACTGACCTGCAGTAGATGGAATGATGCATTCCAAGGTCAACACGATTCATGTGTCCATATGCCCTCCCTCTACCTCCCCTCACTCTACCGACACCCACACCCCCATGCACAGCAGATGAAAATGCCAGATGGAGAGTGGGTGCTGTCTGTACTCACATGCCTTCTTCCTTTCCCATCCCCACGCCCCCATGCTTCCCTCCCAGGCAGAAACTCTTATCTGATCACGAAGAGTCTGCGATGCAGATTCCAGGAATGGGCAGACAACAAAGCCGCAGAGGTTGCAGGACTTGGATGGCTAAACTGAGCCACATAATCAAACAGTTGGAGATTAGAGAAGAAAAGATTTGGGAAAAGGAGGGGGGGAAATGCTATAAGAGTGAAGCTGGAAAGCATGTTTTTTGTGGCAAGTTTGAGGATGTAAGTCCTTAGGGCAGTGCAGGGTACAAGAGAATTAAGAAAGAAGCAAAAAGAGATTCGAGAAGTGTTACTGGGGGGTGCTCATTTAATCTTCTTTCATTATTTTGAGATATGCCAGTTAAAGATTGAATTTTTTTTCTTGGCTGTTTGGACCATACTTCATTCCATGCAAAGACTGGATCATGAGTCGAAAGTCATAAGGGTTAAACTAGCTCCAACAGTGTCTTGGTTTAATGAAGTTTGGAAAATCTGTCCTGCTCCTCTCTTGCCAGCTCCCTGTCCTTCCAGCTCTGGCCCAAGGAGCCAGGGCAGTGATGTGGCTTTAGGAGGTTCGTCCAGTCTCAGACCCCAAGTCTAGTCTTTCCTTGGCTATCCTAGGAGATACAGATGCCACGCCTCTCCATCACCCCAGCAACAGGGCAGAGAGGGCTCCAGTTCCTATTTCTGTGATGGTGGGAGGAACAAATGAAGGAGATGGAAGTAAGAGGACCAGACTAAGGTGGAAGCAGGCAGCTGGAGCCCCTCTTCCTCTCTAGGACTCTTCAGCACTCTCAGAGATAGGACTCTGGACTGAAGTAAAACTGGAAATACCAGCCCTCCAGCACACCTAGCACATGTATGCGCTCTGTGAACATGTACCTGTGCCTCAAATCTGCACAAACGAGACAAAGGATGCTTCATCTTGAGAACAGATACTCCCTGATGACTCTAGCTGTGAAGTGAGCAGCTGTGTCTTGTACAAGGACCTCAGCTGTCCCGTGGCTGGGCAGTGCAGCACATGGATCCTATTTCAGAGCTCTGTCGGAGCTGCCCAGAGACATAGGCAGAGTGTCCTGGGGACAGGGAGTAAGCTCCCTGTTGTTGGAGGTTACCCTATCTTGGCAATCTGTCTAACAAGAAGGGCATGAATGACCAGCTCCATTTTCTTGATCATGGGAAGGAAGAAACTCTGCAGGTTCCCGAGCTGGGCATCACCCATGGTCAGTTCTCAGCTGATTATCCGAAGGAGCCGACTCGAAGCTCTCAGACAGCACCAGCTCTCCAGATGAGATGCACAGTTGCAGAAATCACAAGCGATTTCCTTGTGCTATCCGAGGCAGGAGCAGTGATCATTCCTAAAGCCTGCGCAGCATTTGGCCTCATATGTCCCCTCTTGAAAGCTGCCCAGAAAACCTTCCCACCCAGGGCACCCTCGTCCAACTAGCCTGTTCTGAATGACTGCCACCTGGCTTCTCCCTGAGCATCCTGCACGTGACTCTCCTATGGATTCTGACCCTTTATCAACCAGAGCCCCTCTAGCCTCCAGCTGCCCTATCCACTCCCAGAGCCTCGCGCACAGTCAAACACACAGATCAGTTCTCAGGAGATAGGTTTTCACTTGGCTCATATTTTGACTCACAAGCCAAATTTGCGAACCATGATTTATGTTCCAGTACCCTTGGGTATCAGGCTAAGCCCAGCCGAAGGTACATCCAATCTTGCCTGTGTCATCCAGTGATATTAATTATATCTTATACATATTTATATTGCTTTCTATGTGGGGCTCTTTCTCTTGTGTGATCCTCATCATACTCTTAGGCAAGCAGGGCAAACAATGACATCCTTATTGAACAGAAGATGGGGCAGCAATTATCCAGTGGCCAGGATCTTAAGGTGAGGAGCAGAGACTGGAGCTAGTTCTGGTCTGCATGACTCCTGGTCCAGTGCTCCCTCCCCCAACTGGCTTTCCCACCTGCAGGAATCCCATCCCTAAGGAGAGACCTGTCTGCAGAGGATGGCAGATGGTAGGGGCCTGGAAAGCCAAGGTGAGGCCTTGAGCCAGTGCTTTAGGCCAGAGCATGTTGTTGGAAGAGACAGCAAGAGATACCCAACGTCAGGCATGTGGGGCGCAGCCTGGGAAGCCGAGAACCCAAGATTCAGGCACGGAGGAGCCTTAGGAGGCTCAAGGATCAGCAGACAGGTGGGGCGGGGCTCCTGTTGCCGCCCTCAGAGGAAAGGGGACACCGCCCTCCCTCAGGGGCTCTGGGAGGTGGAGGGACCCCTGACGCCTGAACCCTGGAAGAAAGCTGACCCTGAGCCTCCAGGCTGTGAGCAGGACAAGAGGGAGAGCCTGCCCCTCGGTGATGCCCACCTCCGTCCATCCGTCCCACTGCCAAGGCATGTCTACAGTCTGCGGCTTTTCTGGTTTTAGCAAAATAGAAAGTTTACCAGAGGAGTGGCTTCCGTGAAATCCATCAGGAGATCCCCCGGCTCCAAGGTAAAGGCACCTCCGCGGTTAGAGGGGCTCTACAGAGGCAGACAAAAACATCCCAGTTAGGGGTGGGAGGGAGGCTCACGAGAGAGGGGGTGTACGTATACATATAGCTGATTCACGTTGTTGTAGAGCAGAAATCAACACAACATTGTAAAGCAATGATCCTCCAAATAAAAAATAAAAACAACCTGAAAACAGAAATAGCCCAGTGAGTGCTGGCTCTCGACTGATCATGGAATTTCATCAGAAAATACAGGTTGTTCCCTACCTCTCTCCTCCCCTCACTTACTAGCACTGAACTCATTATTACGCCAACCCCCCCATTACGGTTCTCTTGCTCAGCAGGGTACAAAATATTGAGACCAAACCCCAATTTTTCTGACATCTTCATGGGTAGAAGCAGGTTATAGGGAGGGGGAACTGTCTTTTTTGAAGCTGCAAACAATTTTTCTTAAATGCTCTGAGTGCTCTCTGACTGGCCTTTGGGGGAAAAATACTTCAAAGAGTCCTTTGAATATATAAAGAGAAAGAAAAGACCCTATCTTGGATCCAGGGGGCCAAGACCTCAAGGAGCTAAACTCATCTGCACAATAGTGAGGAAAAGCTTTCTGGTGGGAGGGTGGGATCTTTCATTTTTTGGAAAAATTTTTTCTGTCTTGCCCTGGAGTCTCAGCAGCATGGGGGCCTTGAAGCCCTATATGGGAAAAAGTAAGTCTCAAATCTCATTAACTTGGTGCAAGCAGAGCCCTAGGGAGAGAGCTGGCCAGGAGAGGGAGCCCTGTGGCCTCTGATAGGATGCCGCCTGCGTCTCCAACCCAGTTCCCTTCTGTTTCGTAAATGTGTTCACGTAGTTTTAACCACAGCCTGGGATATAGAGATGACCCTGTGTCCACACCTGGGACAAAGCAGTGTAGGGACTTGGCACAGTGGAGGGGAACCCGACTCCGGTTCCCAGGAGGTGATCTACAGAAAAGCAGGGAGCCTCAGTCTGGGCCGGTCACAGGCTGAGGGGGTCCAGCCAGGATTCTGTTGAGGAACTTGGAGGCATTCCCAGAGACCCCCAGGAATGGACCCCCTGAAAGACTGCCCGTGGGCATGCAGGGTGTGGCTTGGACTGTTGTAACTCTGATGTTACTGGGAATCGTGCTCCCTGGAGCTGCAGAAGCCTCAGGCATCCTGTTTGCACAAGCACTTTAATCTCCACTGGACCCATGGGTTGGGCAGGGTAGTAGATTTTACTCCCGTTTTTGGGAAGAAGAAACAGGCTCAGAGAAACAAGGTCCATGGAGTGACTGCTCATTTAAAGCAGCCATAGGTTTTGAAAGGAGCAATTCGGTATAGACTCTGTGACTCTGGTCTTGCCTTGGGAGCCCCCATCTCATGCACACAGCATTCCTCAGTGGGGTCCAGGGACCAAGCAGCATTTGACCCAGCATTTGCTTGGAGAGCAAAACCAATCGCTGAAGAGTGACTGCAACCAAGCATCACTCAAAGAAAACCAAGAGAAATGTCTTGTGTAAGACCTTTGTCACAGCCCATTCACACCACTGGCAATTTCCTGAAATTTCAAGCTGACAGATAGAATATTGCCCAATTTCAAACTATCAACACAGGCTATCTCCCATAAGGAACGAGATGGGGATACTTGTAGGTTTTTACTTCTCCAGATTTTCCATTTTGGCAGGTAAAAAGTCATTTCTCACTTTCTGCCTTCACAGTGGAGTCATAGCGTTTGTAGGGATGATATTCTAAAACCAAAACTGCCCTCAGAAATCTCTTAAATTTCCCTTTAAGTGCAGAATACATGCTGTTATATTATACTATTTGTCTCTCATACACGGTTATCTTTCAGGGACAGATTATATTAAAACAAACAAAAAATAAAACATGCGGTTGTTACTGTTGCTTAGGAGCACCCAGAGTTGATGACACAAAGCTCAAACGCACACAGATGCCACACACTGAATTTATGCAGAAACTGCAGTAAGTACAGCTGCTCCTCAGGGCTCGTCCCGTACCTTGGCCCCCGGGGACAGCTGGCCCTTGCCTTCTGAGTTCTGCGGCGAGCTGATCTTGTGAACCTTGGGGGACAGCAGCGGCACTGAGACTGGTGTGGTGGTGGCGGAGGTGGTGGCCGTGGTCGGAGCTGTGGTCGCTCCCACCGCCTCGGCCAGGTCTGGAGGGAGGTCGTCTTCGTCACTGCGGTTACTAAAAGCACATGAAGCTCTGCTCATTACAATAATAAACAGGCTGCGGGGAGTGGAGGTAGGTGGGGAGGGCTGGGACGGCTAGGGTGGGGGTTGGGGTCTCCCCAGATGTCTACCAGATGTCCAGCTTGCGGGAGCCAATATATCGACCTTTAGTCAAAGCAAATTTGGGCTGGAGTTTCTGTCACTTGCCAAGGGATGAAAAACAAATTTTAATATAAAAAGATAACATAATAATCATCATTTTATCCATTTGTAAGTATATAATTCAGTGGCTTAAAGACATTCACCATGTTGGGTAGCAATTACTTTATCTATACCCCAGACTTTTCCATCATCCCAACAGCAACTCTGTACTCGTCAAACAATATCTCCCCATGGTCCCCTCCCTGTACTTCCTGGTAAAGTTTGTTCTGCTGTTGGGGCTCAGAGTGGGCCACCCGCAAATATGCCACAATGGCATATTAATTTTTTATTAGGATAGAGTTGTTTTTAATTTTAATAAAACGATATGGAGAAAAAACTTAATACATTTTTTTATATAGCATTTTTTGAAGACCCTGAAGGAAAGATTGAATTACTACCATCACTGAAAATTTATTTCTGGAAATGTCCACAGGATTTTTTAACTAATTGGATAAGAGGTATTTTTACCATTAAATAAAATATGTATTCACTATAATATCCTAGTTATGAAAATTTGCACTTTTAAAAACAACTTAGGGTAATTTTGTCCTTTGGCATTTAGTCAGAAGAAGTAATGACTTTTGGCATTTAAATCAGAAATAAATATTCATCGATATAGTTTGTACGCCCTACCTTGTGCGTTAAGTGTTTCTTTTCAAAATAGTAGTTATGTGGGGATAAGAAAACTTATTGGTACCGAGGTACATAAATTTCCATGTGAGGATTTCAGTATGACTTCAAGGGTTTTATAAGGGAAATATTTGCATTTGTGTGCTTCTTTTCCCCTTCAAAGAGTGCTTACAAGTAGAGTCTGGAAAATGGGAAGTGGAAGAGCAATGATCTTAGGATGCACATGATAAAATGATTAGGAGAGGACAAGGAAATAAGCAGAAAATTGAAAATAAACATTTCATGAGAGGTTGAAAAATGTAGATACATATATAGCTTGTACTGGCTTCCAAGAGAATATTGAAATTCTGCTGAGGGTCTCCAGTTTTCTTCTTCTCTTCATAATGTCAAATTATAACGTAAAGTATTGCAAAAAGTTGTTCTTTAATTTCTGACATACTTTCTCCTTTCAGCTTGTTATGTGGTATAAAGGTCTGTCATATTGATTATTTTGAATTAAGTTACTTAAGAAATGGTCACCAGCACTCTGACCCTCCTCTCTGTCTCCCTGAAAGCAGGATATAAATCTCTCATGTGAAAGGTGTATTCCCTATAGTAGGCAGAAAGACCCCTTTATCACAGAGATAGGGAATTTAGGCCAAGAAGCCTATATAAACAAACCTTGCTACTTCTTTAAGTTACTACCCCAAGACCAAACTGTTTAGATGCTTCACTAATTGAGCACCCAAAACCTAAGTTTCTTTATCCTGTCAATTCCTTACAAAATTTTTATTTCTTTGTCTAAAAAGTACAAAAGCTGCCTGCTTTGGCCACTTCTTAGGTGCTATTTCTATGAGATCTCCATGTTCATGAATTAAAATTTGTTCCCTGTTCTCCTAATAACCTGTCTTCCTATTTTATTATTAGTCTGGCCACAAGAACTCAGAAAGGGGGAAGGGGAAATTTTACACCCCTCCCCTACACGGTTTTCTGTCCGAATGAATGTGACTACTCTAGGTACCTCATATAGATGAAATTATATAGTAAATACTTCTCTGTATCTGGGTTATTTTTTTTTACTATAATGTTTTCAAGATCTATCCATGTCGTAGCATAAGTCAAAGTTTCATTCCTTTTTATGGTTGAATAATATTCCATTGTATAGATAGATTATATTTTGTTTATCTCTTCATCTGTTGATGGACACGGGTTGTTTCTGCCACTTAGCTATTGTTATGAATGTGGTGTGCAAACATCTTTTTGAGTCTCTGCTTTCAACTCTTTTGGATTAGAATTCTACCTAGGAGGGGAACTGGTGAGTTGTATAATAGTTCTATGTTTAGCATTTTGAGGAACCACCAAACCAAGGGATGTTATTCTGAGTGGCCTCCCATATAAGGGTAAATATAAGAGCTGTAGAAACCTACTGTTTTGAATGAGACTCCTCTTATGGTCTAACAGCAACTGTCCCTTTGGTGATAAACTGGTTATAAAGGAGGAGTTGGGCACAATTGTCTTGGGGTCAAGTAGTTCTGATTTTAGACCCTCTCTGATCAAACGGGATCACGATGGAAAGGACACTGGAGGAAGTCATCATGAGGTAGGAGAAGCCCCAGGATGGCACCTGGGGCTCATCTCCAGAGCCTGAACTTATGGGGAAGGCTTGACTTCTCAAAAGATATGCCAAGGCTGGAAGCCTTTCTGATCAGATCATCCTGGCAAAGAGAAGCACCATCAATCCTCCACTCTTGGCATGGACAGTATTTTCTCAAACTTACAGAAATTAAGACAAGTTCCCTGTTGCCTGATGCCAACCAGATTCCTGCCTGTGCAGGAAAGTGCTAAAGCACCAAGACCCAGTTGCTTGAACCCTATACATTCCAAAGGAAACACTGGTCATTGACAAGCTCCTGAGAGAACCCCTGGACCGTTGGAATATCCTGCTGAATAAGTGGCTTAGCATACTAAAGGTCTTGAGCCAGGCTAAATAACTTATGTTATCAATGTGATGTATGATAAACACATGGTGTCTCAGGTCAATTCATGAAACATTTTAATAAGTAAAATTTTACATATGGTATGATTCTTTTCTTTGAAATGATTCCTTTCTGTTTTAAAGAAAGGCATAGAAAAATGTCTAGAGTGATAATCATAAAGGTGAACATTGGTTATTTTCAATGGTATGATGCTATGGGATTAGTTCCTTTCCTCTTTGGATTTTTCTGTCTTGCCTGAATAGTTTCAGATTTTTACACTATGTTTATTTTTACCTTTTTTAAAAATATTTTTTTAATGTAGGTCATTTTTAAAGTCTTTTTTGAATTTGTTACAATATTGCTTCCATTTCATGTTTGGTTTTCTGGCTGTGAGGCATGTGAGATCTTAGCTCCCCTACCAGGGATCGAATCCACACCCCCTGCATTGAAAGGCAAAATCTAAACCACTGGACAGCCAGGGAAGTCCCTACACTATATCTAAATAAATAGTAAAGTTCAATTTATGGGGAAACCTAGCAGATCATCATTTTCTAAACATACCAGCTGATCTCAATGTAAAGATATACTTTACCTGCTTCAAGCTCTTTGCAGAGTTTAATTCCTTCACTCTAAATAGAGCAGCCACACTTTTCCTCCCTATGTTGTATTTCAAGAAAAGAACACAGCTGAGATTTTTGTTTATATCCTAAAAAGTAGTGGTTTGAAAACCTGTTCAGAGAACCTAAATATCATGATGCCTTGATGAAGGAGCTTAAAACCCAAACATGCACATGTAATTCTGACCTAGGGACTAGTAATACTGTAACCACTAAAAAAGGCACACACCTCCCCATATGTCAAAAATAATGATGCAGAATTATTTTTGAGGGAATATCCCTTAGCCATGTGTTTATTAACCTCATCAATATCTGTGAATGGAAGAGCTGAGTAAAGTAGTGGTAACTAGTGTTGACAATACAAGAACTATTTATGGGATGAAAATGCAAAACTGGGAACATCCTATCTGTTAATTTTGCTATTTACTACTAATGGGGGAAATGGTGCCATTCTTTGATTTTCAAACCAGAATACTTCGGGGTATCTTAAGAAATACACATGAAATCAGAGATTCAAAAGGGGTTTCCTTAAAAGAGGCAATTTGGTGAGTTAGTTAAATTTTCTTTCCTTCCAGGCCATGTATTAGTCATTGTTTCCAACATGATTACATATCCTGAATGGGTGATAATAACATTTTGAATTTCGAAATGTAAAATGAAAGGTTAATCTTGCCAACTTTATCCTCTGGGAAGCAGATTTTTCATTGGTTAATCTGTCCCCCAGAGATCATTAGGAATGTTAATTATTTGAAGCTTTCTCATGTTGACTTTCCTAGGAAATACAGCTGCTATATGGTCCAGAAATTTCTACTAAGGCTATTGAGGTGGAATGTGTCTGTCCTGAAATAGCACTCCCCCTTCTTTTCAGAAGGTGCAAGTGGCAGGCCAGAGGCGGCTGTTGGAGAATTGCATCTACAGTTTGCCCCTTGTCCTATACATTGTAGTCTGGGTACCTCCTAAACTTGACCTTTTTAGAGGCTTCAGGTGCATCATAAGAAAGCAAGAGTAACTCATCCTTCAGCCTGGTCCCTTGCTAAGGCTTACCCACATTGTCTTATGTTTACCCTCACAAAATCTTTGTCCATTTTACAGATTACAGGGAGATTCAAAGAGTAACTTTCCCAAGAGTTTATGACAGTAAACAAGAAGCCTTTCTCACTCCAGAGTCCCATGCTTTGCACTGCACCCAAAGATCCCCTTGAAGCTCTCTGACCAATTATATATCCAGACATGATACCTGGGCCATAGCTGAGGTCAAGAAATGGGGACAACCATTATGATTTTACTAATGTACTGCCACATTTAACTGCAGCATTAACCTGTCCTCTTTGGATTAAAATTATTTATAATCTGTCTTTCCCTCTAATAAATGTAAATCCTTGCATGGGAATTGTTAAAGTCACTTTGTTCTTCCCTCACAGTGGCTAGAATATCCCTGTGCACGAGGGAGTTAGGAAACTTTTGTAAAGTTCAACAGAACTGGACAGGTTCTGCTGGTTCTGGCAACACTTTGGAATACGGCTCCTCCCACAGGAATATGGCTCCTCCCGCAGGAATACGGCTCCACCCACAGGAATACGGCTCCCCCCACAGTAATATGGTTCCTCCCACAGGAATATGGCTCCGCCCACAGGAATATGGCTCCTCCCGCAGGAATACGGCTCCGCCCACAGGAATATGGCTCCTATAGCTCCTCCTACAGGAATATGAGCTTCTGCTACAGGAATATGGTTCTTCCTACACAAATTTGTTCTTGTTGTTCAGTTACTAAGTCATGTCTGACTCTTTGCAACTCTATGGACTATACTATGCCAGGCTCCATGGGGTTCTCCAGGCAAGGATACTGGAGTAGGTTGCCATTTCCTTCTCCAAGGATCTTCTCGGACCAGGGATTGAACACGTCTCCTTCATTGGCAGATGGATTCTTTACCACTGAGCCACCAGGGAATTCCTACAGGAATAGAGCTCTTCTTACGTCTCAGGGATCAGCTTTGGCTCTGTTGACAGACAGTGCTGCCATTTCACTAAGGCACAACGGAGACAGCATCCGACATAGCTCCCCATGTTCCTGCTATGCTGTCTGTGCCCCTGAGGAAGGCCCTCCCCTTAAGTGTGGGCTGGATCTGGTGACTTGCTTCTAATGAAGAGAATATGGCAAAAGTGATGAAATGTCATGTCTGAGATTAGGTTATAAAAGGCTGTGATGTTGCCTTTCTAGAAGTCTTTCTGGCTCTTCTTGTGTATTTTCTCTGATAGAGAAAGTGGAAGAGGTCTACATGTCTAGGAACTAAAGGCAACCTCCAGTCAAAAGCCAGCAAGGAATGATGTCCTCAGTCCAACAGCCCTCAAGGAATTGAGTTCTGCCCCACACTGTATGAGTGAGCCTTCAGATGAGGCTGCAGACCTGGCCAGTATCTTGAAGGCAGCCTTAACAGACACTCTGACCCAGAAGACTCAAGCTAAGCCATGCCTGAACTCCAACCCACAGAAACCGTGAGAAAATAAATGCAGATTGTTTTAAGCCACTAAATCTTATAGTAATTTGTTATAAAGCAATCAATAAGGAATGCATATGCCACCCGTGTCATGTTTTCAGGGAGAAAGATCCAGCGCCATTACGACTTACATTGGAAAATAGACTATATTTTTGAGGTGGTCCTTTGGGAGGGGTGTGAAGGGCTAAGAAGCATTTACAACTGGACATTTGGCATCGCCTTTGTTGTTATAATTGAAAAACTTGAAGCATGGAACTCACAAGCTGTATTGTCTTGTTAACTTCCGCACTCGGGGAGGCTTGATCTCCGGCTTTTCCATAGCTGGTTGTGTAGTTTCCACACGTATAGGAATAGGACTTCTAGAGACACATCAGAAAAGCAGAACAACACCAACAAAGAGGTTCATGGTCTGGTTTTGACAGTAGGGACTGCTTTCTCAGTTAATTTATACCTTACTAACACTGATAGTCAAGATAACTGTTTTTTTCCCTCCTCTTCACTCTACCTATTACATATAATTATTTAAAAATACCACAGAAAAGCCAAAATAAAAAGATTATAAGGAGGAAAATACAGCAAGCAGGAACTGAACATGATTGGGTTATCACATGAAATTTCTCTGCCCAAAATACCCCCTTCCCAATATTAGGTTTTTGTTCATAACCAGGTTTTGCCAGTGAAATAAGTAAAGGGAAACCTGTGGATAGCCTATTTTTACTTCCAAGTAAGTAATCTAGTATCTATGTTATTTTAAACATAACACAGAATACATTTTTTAAATGGATAAAGAATGATAGAGTAGTTCATATAAAAAATATATAATCAGAAGACTTTAAGACTCACTCTAAAACATTTTAATTCTATGTCCAGATTAAAATGTTAAAAATAAAGTTTCATTTTTATATTTTCTCAAGAAAACATGCCAGTTAACCAATGGGCTTACTCCTAACTATGATTTTAAGGAAAAGTTTTTATATATTTTTATGATTGAGTGATTTCACTTAAAAAAAAAACAGTAAGTACTTTCTGGAACCAATGGACATCAAAACAAACTGAGATTCTCAGCAAGAGACTTCTAGTAAGTCAGTTAACAAGTCTGGGCCTCCATCTTCCCTTCTTAGTTCAGTTCAGTTCAGTCGCTCAGTCGTGTCCGACTCTTTGCGACCCCGTGAACCGCACCACGCCAGGCCTCCCTGTCCATCACCAACTCCCGGAGTCCAACCAAACTCATGTCCATTGAGTCAGTGATGCCATCCAACCATCTCATCCCCTGTCTTCCCTTCAACTGAGTGCCTAATTTGGCGGGGATAGGTCTGTGGCCAAAGTGCAATAAATGCTAAAGAAACATAAACGAGCAAATACGAAATAGAGTCGACGTATTCTAGGTTCATGACTTCCTCAAGCTGGGCCCCCAGAGGCACCTGAACGCAGTCCCTGGAGGAACTCAGGGGAGCACATTACTTTGTTAGGGTGGAATGGGTGGTGTTTGGAAAGCTTCAAGGAGGGGTTTAGACTTAACCAGATGGAGGGAAGACTTGCAAGGTGGGAGACAGAGTGGAGACTCAGATCTGCTGATGGGTAAGGTAAAGTCATAGCATCACTGATTCAATGGACATGAATCCAAGCAAGCACCAGGAGATAGTAAAGGACAGGGAAGCCTGCTGTGCTACCGTCCCTGGGGTCACAAAGAGTCAGACACAACTTAGCAACTGAACAACAACAAGGTAAAGTTCCAGGGGAAGATCGGGGGCGTGTGCCTAGAGGGGAAACCAGGGTCCATGCATGAGGTGCCTCAAGCTGAGTTGTTTATATAAAGGCAAAGGCAGTCACTGAAGGTTTTTGGCAAGGGAGTGGCATGGTCAGACTTGCATTTTAGAAAGGCCCTTAGAGCAACAAAGGATGCTGGTGAGGACAGGCCAGATGGAGCATCTTAGAAAACTGTAGCAGTGGTTATTAAGGATGAGAAATGGTGAGGACTGGGAGTAGGTTGGGAAGAGGGTCATGATAAGGAGGGGATGGACATGGGGCACAATATGAAAGTCAAATTGGCAGGACTTGGTGACCAGTTAGATGAGGGCATGAATAGGAGAAAGTCAAGGACTCCCAGGCATCAGGTCTGAATAACAGGTAGGTAACAATGACATTGGGGCTTCCCTGGCGGCTCATTGGTAACCAATCTGCCTGCTATGCAGAGGACGCAGGAGATGTGGGTTCGACCCGTGGGTCGGGAAGATCCCCTGGAGAAGGGAATGGCAATCCACTCCAATATTCTTGCCTAGAGAATCCCATGGACTGAGGAGCCTGACAGCTACAGTCCATAGGGTCGCAAAGACTCAGACACAACAGAAGTGACTGAGCACACGAGCGCACACACAACAGTGACATTAACCAAGAGAGGAAAACTGATGAAATGGGCAGCAGGGTAGGGCTGGAAGAGGTGAATTAAGGTTTCAAAAAGTCCAAGAGACAGCTGGGTATGTGTCTCTGGAGTAAGACGAATTTATACCAAGAACATGGACTAGGCATCATAAGATAACATAGAGAAATATTCATTTTTATTTTTAGCATCAAGTGTAAGAATTTCCCAGGGTAGTGTTTCCTAGATTATGTAAGGTGTTTTTTGAAATTCTTGTTTCTGGCCTTTCCCCACTACAACACCCCTACCCCCGCCAAAACTGCCCTACCTCCCACCAAAGGATCTGAAAGGTCTGGAGTAGGACTGTAGTTTTTGGTTTTAACAAGATACTGATGCAGTCCTCCTTAGACACATTTTAGGAAACTTTATCCTAGGGAGACCCCACTGGTGTTAGCAGACTGCCAAGGTGTCCATGGGGCTGCCATGACCTATAGGTGGTTATTCACAGAGAGGTGAAGAGTGTCTACTTTCTGTGAGATTAGGAAAGAAAGGTTTTTCTCTGGGTTTGGGCTGGTGGTGGTCTGGAGGTTTTAAAGAATATCTGTGACTCCAGCACTTCCAGGGGCTCAGATGATGGCCCAAGGGAAGAGTACTGAACTGCGCTGGGACAGTGAGCAGAAGCCAGGTCATGAAGGGCTCCCTCTGCTCTGTTATGGGGTCTAGACTCCACCCTGACTTTAAACAGGGGACTGACATGGTCAGATCAACATGCCTGAGAAGGAACTCAAAGTGACTTGTTAGTACAGCAGGTAGAAATGTTAAAACAGAGACATAACGGAAATTGAGACAGTCTTTTTCTCTCTCTCTCTTCAGGCTCACATTCTCTCAGTTTTCTTTTTCTTCTCTACTTTATTATCAAACGCCCTCATGAGTAACGTTTTGAGAATAATGTTGATGGCACTTATTGTTTCCCCATTCAACCAAGAAGCAACAGACCTTACATTAGCGTCCTGAAGAGTGGATTTCTTATTAATATTTACAAACGTTGATTCCTCTTTTCCAACCTGCTAAAGAAAACAGGCAGTTTAGTCAAAACTTAATATCTTGGTACGCAAAAATGTTCCCAAGTGTCCTACATTCAAAGGATTATAGAAACGTGACAATGTATCAGAGAGGTAGATCATCAAGTACTCAGTCAATAACCAGTTTTTTTTCCCCCCGGTGTTTATTTCATTTAACAAAAAAATGTTTTCTTGAGTCATTCCCCATCATGGGGATTAACACTTAATCATTCAAATACAATCAATGCTTGCATTCACACTCTTATCGAGTACCTGCTATGTGTCAGCTCAGGACTGAATGAGAAAAGGATGGTGTAGGAAAAGCCAAACCCACAGTTTAATTCCCTACCTCACATTTTTAGATCAGGAATAATAAGCAGCTCCATGCTCACATAGCACTTAGCGCCTTGAAAAGAGTTTAGAATCTGTCCTTCACATCAGTGTAGCAAGCCCGGGAGGAGTCACGTCATATGATTTTGAAAGAAGCCTTGTCCTCCTCCCTCTAGCCAGTCCCACAAAGGAGTGTGGGGAAGGAAGGACACCCACGCAGCCAGCCAGGCCAGCTGAGCTCAGGCTGGAGATCAACAGGAGATGGAGCAGCCAGGGGCCTTCAGACCCAGCACAGCATACAGAGCCGGCCCTTTTACTTCCTCAACTACTACTGGGTTTGGGCCAAAAAGTTCTTTCAGGTTTTTCTATAAGATGTTATGAAAAACCCAAATGAACTTTTTGGCCAACCCAATAACTACACTGGTTAATAACTCTTTATATTAAAAGCTCTATTCACATAACAGGTGTGGTTCCTACGTCCTGGCTGGACCCGACTGACACAGCAGCCCCAGAGCACCTCATCTACACGCTCCTGATGAGACCTCGTGACATAAAATCACAGGCTTGCAGGCACGCACCTGGGCGCTCACTCGGGACGCGTTCTCCAGCTGGGCCTTCAGAATGTTACACTTCACGTGATCAGCCACGGGGGACGGCAGAAGTGGGGTCTGAAGAGTCTTCTCAGAAACTTTTTTCTCTTCGGCCTGAGATGAACCAAAATACAGGTGACAAATGGTAAACAAAGAAATAAGGAAACACATGCATTAATCTTTCCCAACCATCATCACTGCAAATAACACAGTGAAGTGTGTCACCAACTCCTTGGGTTTGTACCAGTGCTTTTACTATTTGCCAAGGATTCACAAGCGCATCCCCTCCTTCCCCTGTGAAGCAGGGAGAGGAAGTGGTAGGAAGCTCATGAGTCACAGGACCGGGAAGGTCCAAGGGGACTCTTTCAGATTCACGCAGCCAGAGCCAGTGGCAGAACCAGGTCTCAAACTCTGAGTCACATACTGTGACGTGTGTGTGTGTGTGTGTGTGTGTGTGTTCAGTCGCTCAACTGTGTCTGACTCTTTGTGATCCCATGGTCTGTAGCCTACCAGGCTCCTCTATCCATGGGATTTCCCAGGCAAGAATACTGGAGTGGGTTGCCATTTCCTTCTCCATGGGATCTTCTGTGACTTGTTAGTTCAAGGGTCATTCATATTTTTACAATAATCTTGCTGAAAATTGTTATTCTCAATAAGAAATCTGTATCTGTTGCCTCACTGTAGAGTGTCTCAGACTTCAATAATCTAATGCCACCTTTCTTTTTTTTTTTTTGCCATTTCTCATGTATTAACTAAACACGTACCTATAATTCGTATAATCCAATTAAAGTGGAATACCCTGAGGCTATCTATTTTAAGTGTGTCCTAGGCAATAATATCTTTGAAATCATAGACTTGGTGGCTATTTTATTTATTATAACATAAATTGTGATAAATATGTAACTATTAAAGAATACTCATCTATATATATAACTTGAAATCAGCTTTGATGATACACATATCACACTCTGGGAAATAATGCCTTATTGCATATCTCAGTGCTTGTATGGTGTCAGCATACAGAAGATGTTCAAAAAATATCCACTGAAGAAGATTATAGTAGGTAGTAATTACTAGATGATATGTGTTTAATAAGAAAGATATAAGACCATGTGACTACTCAAAGACATCAGGACTAAATATGGCATATTAGCCATAATGTACCTGAGCAAGAACAAAATGTTGTAAAGACCTCCAATTCTGCAAGGTTCAAAATTAACCTCATCCACTAATTCAAAACTCCTATTGAGTACCTCGATACAGACAGTAGGGGTATTATGAAAGCTGCAGAGGAAGTATAGGGCAATTGGCTGGTTGATACCACTGAATAAAGAAAAGAGAGCAGAGAATGCAGTTTCCCAGTGGGACCTCCAAATACATGGAGGGTATTCAGTAGGACAAGTTGAACTCAGCAATTTCACAAATCAGTAAAATAAAGAGACAGAAGACCTGGATTTGAATCTCAGCTCTTTTCCTTATTAGCACCATAAAAAAAAAAAAGATGATGATGTAGATGGTGATGGTGATGAGAAGGAGGGGAGAGGGGAGGATTTAAGATGCATGTCTCATTGAATCCTCTCATTTAACCATCCCATTTGAAGGTAGATACTATCACCATCCCCATTTTATAGATGAGAAAAACAAAGCAGAGAGATGGTAAGTCACTTGTCCAAGATCACATAATACCCAGAAGAGCCAAGGTTCACACCCAGGACTGGGTAACTCCAAAGCTAGAGCCCCTGACCACCCAGCCACACTGGCTCCCCTTCACCTCTCTGAGGCTCAGTTTCTTTCTTCATAAGATTATCATGACAATCACATGAGAAAAAACAAAGATATGAATGGTACTTGCATGTTAGGAAAAAAATGCAACTAAAAAAGAAAAACAGATGTGAGGACACTAATGATCCTAAGCCATCAAGTTGGGTACAAAGAAAATAGATTCTTTTGAAGGGAATCAGTAGCCTAAGAAACTTAGCATTCTCTAAAACAAAAGCAAAAAACTATAAGCAATATTTATTTTGAAAGATGAGCACTACAGTATAGTTTGAGGATAATTTATCTTGTATTTGTAAATCCTGTTAATTAAGATAACTGTTTAACACTACCATGAGGTTTTCACAGGTGTATGAAGGTTAATTTTTAATTAGATTTAATTTTTTGGGATGATATGCTGAAATACAAGAATTGAACTCGTTCTAAAGCTCATTTGAGGTTTTTGACAACTGCTTAAGGGGATATAGCTATACTGACAGTAATGACCAAAGACCCACTTTGAAAAGAAAACAAAATGCTCTTAAAATAAGAAATCAGTGAGAATTAAACATTGATTTCCCCCTTGAATTTAGCAATTCTGTACTGCTTTTTGGATTGAAAATTCAAGCTGGCTTATTCTTGCTCTATCTGACCAAGCAGAAGCTACTTTTCAGCTCTATGACTTGACTCAGGTGAGAACCAACATAAATTTTGGAAACCTTGAGTATCATTGCATTTATGTTTGCATAAAAGGCATCTCTATGAGGGGTAAACATCTGATTGCAGCCATGAAATTAAAAGACACTTACTCCTTGGAAGAAAAGTTATGACCAACCTAGACAGCATATTAAAAAGCAGAGACATTACTTTGCCAACAAAGGTCCATCTAGTCAAGGCTATGGTTTTTCCAGTGGTCATGTATGGATGTGAGAGTTGGACTATAAAGAAAGCTGAGTGCCGAAGAATTCATGCTTTTGAATTGTGGTGTTGGAGAAGACTCTTGAGAGTCCCTTGGACTGCAAGGAGATCCAACTAGTCCATCCTAAAGGAGATCAGTCCTGGGTATTCATTGGAAGGACTGATGTTGAAGCTGAAACTCCAATATTTTGGCCACCTGATGCGAAGAGCTGACTCATTTGAAAAGACCCTGATGCTGGGAAAGATTGAGGGCAGGAGGAGAAGGGGACGACAGAGGATGAGATGGTTGGATGGCATCACCGACTCGATGGACATGGGTTTGGGTGAACTCCGGGAGTTGGTGATAGACAGGGAGGCCTGACGTGCTGCGGTTCATGGGGTCACAAAGAGTCAGACATGACTGAGCGACTGAACTGAACTGAACTGAATGAGGGGTAAACATCTGAATTACAGCAAGATGATAATTACAGCCAGGAGGATGGCTCCAAGGATGTTGTGCTTTCTTTCTTTTGTGTAACCATATTTTGTATTTTACATTCAATTTGAATTGTGGAAAGAGGTTGTTTTATTCAATATAGAAATTCAGATTTCAAAACACACAGATGAATGATAATTGAACTTTGATATAATTGTCATTGGAAATAGCCCTTCTGTTTAAGGATGTCATTTGGGGATAAAGAAATGATCAGATCCAGTTTTCAACTATTGATACAAATTGTTACACATTTCAAATCAGATGAAATTCAAATGTCTGTGACATTGAGTGCACATTTGGGATTGGGCAATCAACATGTCTTCTCACCATTAACATATCCAAACCTTAGAAGAATCAGAGGATTCTTGAGACTGAAAAAAACCTTAAAAGCCATCAGAACCATTGGTTCCCAGTTGTGGTGTCATGATAAGTTATGATGCCTATTGCAAGGATTGTTTTTATTAATGATAAGGAGTCATAGTGTGAAGTCATATACTTGCCTATGTGTTAGGACAAAGTCAAGGTTATCTGGCATTACTCTATCCTCTATGCTCACTGATCTATTTCTTCATGTGAAGGAGAAAAGAGGGGCATTATTGATTGAGTGCATGGGAGTAGTGAAAGTTAGTCGTTCAGTCGTGTCCAACTCTTTTCAACCCCATGGACTGTAGCCCACCAGGCTCCTCTGTCCAGGAATTCTTCAGGCCAGAATACTGGAGTGGGTAGCCATTCCCTTCTCCAGGGGATCCTCCCGACCCAGGGATCAAACCAGGGTCTCCCACATTGCAGGCAGATTCTTTACCATCTGAGCCACCAGGGAAGCCCCAAGTCCATGGCAAGTCCTCAATAACTCACAGCTACACCTTAACCTAGAGCAACCCACGACTGCTAATGTCCCACCAAGATTCACAGCAACTACGCATTACATACAGCTTGTGAGTTCTCTGATACAGTATGCTATACTTTCCTGCAAAATATTTTTGATTTTGCCAAGCTCCAGGTAAGCTCCTATTAAAATGATTTATTGTGTGGACTGCAGAAGAAAAGTTTAAAACCTGGAGACTAAGAGAAAGACCAGTCCCAGGCACATAATCCATCAGGTTGACTCCTAGCAGCTTGCACAGGCCTGCTCAATGAAGATTTGTTGATTGAATGAATATAAGTGCCATCCTGCAGGAAGAATTATTTTTCCAGCTGACTATCAGGGAGCGTAGTAGTGAAGAAAACTGGGTGAACAGGGTCTTAAAGTTGGGGCCCATGAGTGATTAGAGGGACCTGAGATTTCCTTACTGGAGTGGGTTCAAGGGGATGGAGAATCTTCTGAGAAACCCTAGAAGTCTAGTGTAGGCTAGAGGGATGTCTAGGGTGGAGGGACAGCCCAGATAGGAGGTATAATGTTCCTATGTTCGACAACTTGGGTAAGGAAAGGGAGCTCCTGTTCCAGGCCAGATCTTCCAAATAATTAATTATTAGTTTGTTGGTGTTGTTTAGATGCTAAGTCATGTCCTACTCTTAGTGACGCCATGGATTGCAGCGTACCAGGCTGCCCTGTCCTTCACTATCTCCTAGAGTTTGCTCAAACTCATGTCTGAGTCAGAGATGCCATCCAAACACCTCATCCTGTCACCTCCTTCTCCTGCCTTAAATCTTTTCCGGCATCAGGGTCTTTCCCAATGAGCTGACTTTTTGCATCAATGGCCAAAGCATTGGAGCTTCAGCATCAGTACTTCCAGTGAATATTCAGGATTGACTTCCTTTAGGATTGACTAGTTTGGTCTCCTTGCAGTCTAAGGGACTCTCAAGAGTCTTCAGCACCACAGTTCGAAAGCATCAATTCTTTGGTGCTCAGCCTTCTTTATGGTCCAACTCTCACATCCATCCAGGATTATTGGAAATACCATAGCTTTGACTATATGTACCTTTGTCAGCAAAGTGATGTTGTTAATTAATAATTTAATGAATAATTAAATTAATATAACTATAAATTATACTTTAAAATAATTTAATTAATAATTAATTAATTCCAAATTGTTAATTCCCTCTTATGAAGAGGCAAAGCTAAGCACTGGGGTTAGAAAAAATGACCCATGAGTAAAGAAGACTATTCCTATAAGGATTTTAAAAAGTGTATGCAACTGTGGGTCTCAACCAGGGGCAATTTTGTCCTTCAGGGGACATCTGGCAATGTCTGGAGACAATTTTGTTTGTCATGCCAGGATGGGGGGATGCTACTTGCACCTGGAGGGTAGAGGCCAAGGGTGCTGCAAAACATCCTACAATGTGCAGGACAGCCTTCCCCCAAAGTATCAGGCTGAAATATCACTAGAGCCTAAGTTGAGCGACCCTAGGGTAGAAATTGAAGAAACATGTGGGGGTGCAAAGGGCACTGTACGGGGAGCCAGGGGTCCAGGGATTCAGCCGTTGCTCTGACTTCAAGAATGCCCGGTCCCTTCCTCTGGTCTCAGATGTTGAAAAGGTTGAAATAAATGACAGATTGAATCCAGCACTGGCTTTCTACAGTTCTAAGATATAACTTGGTTTTTATAAGGCTGCCCATTTGGATATAAAAACAGGTCTAGCCAAAAGAGAACTTGTCTTTTGCCCAGTCCCTTCCTCAAGACCTCCCTCCCTACTTGTTTATTTTTTGATTTTTTTTTTTTTTAATACTTAAGCCAGCCTTTTATTTTTTGGCAGCACCACGCAGCATGTGGGATCTTAGTTCCCTGTCCGGGGATTGAACCCACGACTCCTGCAGTGGAAGTGTGGCGCTCTAACCACTGGACAGACAGGGAAGTCCCCCCCCCCCCACTCTAATCCTTCCCTTCCTCCCGTTAGCAGACAGTTACTGAAGATCTATGATGTGGCAGGTGCTGTTGGAGAGAGACAGAGGGTGCTGTGGACTGAACTGTGTCCTCCCCAGATTTATATGTTGAAATCCTAACCCTCTTTGTGATGGGATCTGGGCACAAGGCCTTTGAGAAGTAGTAATTAGATTGAGATAAAATCATGTGGGTGGGACCCTCATGACGGGATTAATGGCTTTATAAGAAGAGGAAGAAAGAGCCCTCTCTTCCGGTGAGAAGGTAACTGGCTCCCAGCCAGGAAGCGAGCTTTCACCAGGGAACCAAATCATCCACATCTTGACCTTGGACTTCCCAACCTTCAGATCAGTGAGAAATAAATGTCTGCCATTTAAGCCACCTGGTCCATGGTAATCTGTGATAGCAGCCCATGCAGACTAATACATTAGAGTAAAACCGGAAAGAGGTAAATGTGGAGGCTTCCCTGGAGGAACTTCAGTTATAAGGATGGAGAGGACCACGAACAGATCCAGGCTGAGGGCCTCAGCATCAGAGGCAGCCCCTACCGCTGTAATCCACCCCAAAAGAACATAAGTGAATTTCGGCTCCCAAGAGACATGCCTGAGCAGAAATGTCATGAGAGGTTGAGTAGAAATCCCTCCAAGACAAAGTCACATGGTTTAAGAGGCAGGCGGGGTCATAATGAGAGGTGTGAGTGAACCCCAGGCCCATGTGCATCACCCAACTCTGGTCCTTGGCACCTTATTTATATTGATGTGCAGAGCAGGCCAGGGTCCAGCAGGCTTCACAGTTTCCAATTCCAGCTTCTTTAGATGCGCAGCGGCTTCGCTGAAAAGGGCAGGTGTTCCCGGACTCAGTTCTGTAAGTGAGTGAGGAAAGGTTGAAAGGGCAGAGAGCTATAGGTGATGAAAGACGCTTACCAGAGACCAACCCTCAGAGACTTGCTGCCTGGTTCCTCTGGCAGCTTGAATCTCTCAGGAATGCACTAGCGGGTGGGATGTGGGAACAGTTTAAGGTCAAAGTTTCAAGGCCTAAGTCCCCACTATTTGAGCTGGGTGACCCTGGGCAGATTACTTTACCTCTCTGAGCCTCTGAGCCATTTTCAAATGAAAGTAAAATGACTTACCTTGCAGGGTTGCTGTGATTATTAAGTGAGGTAATTCATGTGCAAATGCTTTATTAATGGAAAAGCACTATGCGCATTGGAAAGATTAGTGTTCAGGCTAAAGGGCAGACGACTGTGCTCTTAAAAACCATGTTATATTTCTAAAATCAAATTCATTGTATGTTAGATTAGTCCACCACCACTCCTCCCACTAGCTTGTTTTTATCCATGGGTACATTAAATATTCATTAAACATTTGGTATTCATTACATATTAAAGTTTGTGCCAGGCATTGATAGCAACTGGGATTTGGGAAGCTGGAATAATGAGAAGAATGAGACACAATTCTAGTCCATTTGGGAGACAGACGTTTGTACAGATACTCCAAATACAAATGACCAAGATTTATTTAATGTATATGGGGGCTTCCCTGGCGGCTCAATTGGTAAAGAATCCACCTGCAATGCGAGAGACCTGGGTTTGATCACTGGGTTGGGAAGATTCCCTTGAAGAAGGGAACGGCTACCCACTCCAGTATGCTGGCCTGGATAGTGAGGATAGGATCAATTTTTCAATACCAAAGTGGACGATGAGTTACCATTTCTAGCTCAGCCACCCCAGAATTGCTATTCACGGTCTACAGGTGAAGGCTCAATGGCTCGTCCTTTTCACCAGCCACAGACTCATGAAATATCGGACCTGGAAGATTCCTTGGCCATCATCTCAATTCCCTCCACCCCATTCCATTGTTGAGAAAACCCTGGATCCAAGAGGGGACTTGGCTCAACCATGGGAACTAGAATCGAAGCCTCTTGATTCTCACCTCTATCTTGGCACTTGTTCAAACCACATGTGATAAAGAACAAGTTCTCCCCCCACCTCCTGTCATGCACAAATTCTTTGGTAAAAATATAATAAAAAGGATTTTCTAGAAAAGAAAAGAACAGGCATACAAAATCCAAGCCCACATTTTTAATTAGTTTTAACAGATACAACATCACCCTGTCATATTGCTAGAAACACTTCTTTTTTTCCCTTTTGTTAAAAGATATTTTTGATGAGGACCATTTTTAAAGTCTGTATTGAGTGTTACAATACTGCTTGCGTTTTGTTTTGGTGTTTTGGCTGCAAGGCATGTGGGATTTCAGTTCCTTGACTGAGATGGAACCCACACCCCCTGCACTGGAAGGCAAAATCTTAACCACTGGAACGTCAGGGAAGTCCCTAGAAACATTTCTAATTTATTTATTCTCCATTTCCATGACTTCTCACTGGGACTTTAGCAGTGTGCGCTAGATCTACTTGACACCTTGCTTTCAGAAGGCAAGAATGAGACAGAATGAGCTTTCCTGGGGTTGGGAATTACAGACTCAGTCACCGCACTCCCCTCTCTCTCTGTTCCACCACTTAAGCCAGTGCTGGATACAGCAGGAGCGGAGAACCAGCGTGGAATGAGGCAGAGACATCTGCTCCCTCATAACAAAACCAGAGCTGGCGGGTAAACCATAATCCCTAAGTCACCTCTGCCTAAAGCACAAGGCTCATGTCTGCGCTCACCCAGACCTGGGAACCCAGCTCGGATATTACCACCATTCCAAGCTGCACCGATGTTTTGAGCATCTCGGAAAGCCACCCAAGCCCCGCAGCACCGCTCCCCTACCTTGCCCCCGATGCCCCAACTTACTTGTAAGGGATTTGCTGCTGGAGTTTGGGGACCTGGAAAGCCCCTCCTTGCTCTCCAGGGTCAGCGAGAGGCCATAGTTGGTGTGGTGCTGGTGCTGGTGGTGGTGATGGTGATGCCTTCCCGAAGGCTTGGTGGTAAACGGAGCGCCCCCATTCTCCTCGAGGCCGAAAGGCAGCCGGTCCGAGCTGCTGAGCCCTGGGGAAGGGAGCGGGTAGCTGTGGAGGGTGTCAGAGTCAGGATTTAGAAAAGCAGAGAGTCTTGAAACCCTTGTCTGTTCTTTAAATGATGTTCTCCATGCATTGAGAACCAAGAGAAATAGGTGCAACAAATAGCTCCACAGAGTTATCGTAGAACAGGACACAGTGGCAACAAGGGCAACTCAAAGGAAAAGCAGAACGTGGAAATCTGTATTTACCAGAGATGCTAACCCTTAAAAAAATTCTTAAGTTTGAAATTAATCTCAATTTTTAAAAAAAAAGACATCACCTAAATGGGAAGTGTAAATCAAAGGCAATCATCAAATTAAAAAATAGTTCATTAAACATCCTATAATAAGATCACGATACAAACTAGAAGTCTTGGAGTCACTTTCTCCTCCTCTCCATCAATGCCACTATGCAGAAAGCACCTGTTAAATGTTACGGCTACAACATCTTCTAATTCCAAATGCTCCGCTTGGTGTTATTGCCCTAAGGCTCTTGAAACAGATTCTTAAAGCTCTCCCAGCCTCTACTTCTTCTTTAGCTCATCTCCACAGAGCAGCAGCCAGAAAGCTATTCTGATTATGTTCTAGAGTGTGGCACTCCACCCTCCGGGAGCTTGAATACCTCTCTGTTGCTAGTGATTCTTAAGATGAAATCTGATGAAAGCTATAGATCTTCTCTGCAGAAAAAGGCGCCCAGACACAACATTTCACACTCAATTTCAGGCTCTCTTTCGCCTCTCCATGGCTTGGTTTGCAGGAAAAAATCCAAATTCCTTTATGTATCACTCATACCTGCCCCCCACTCTCCAACTGGTGATCCCATCCCATTCTCTTTGCAGCTCATCTTTGGCTATATTCTTCTCTATACCCCCGAGTTCTTCTCATCCTGGGGCCTTTCACCTCCTTCTGTTCCCTGGAGTCATTCCTCATCACCAAATTCAGCTAAAACACCCCTTCCTCCAGGAAGACTTCCAGCCTTTAAGACCCAGACCAAAGGTCTCCTCACACCCCTAAGCAGAGCCAATCCCTTTTTCTGCTCATTCCCAGAGACCAGATTTTTGCTGCTTACTCCTTCACTCCGTCTTCAGGGAGCTCACACCCCAGGGTAGGAAACTGTCATTTAATCAGTTATAATCACACTAGAATGAGCCATGAAGGGAGTGTACAGGGGAAGGCAACTAGTTTTCCTGGGGCTGGTAAAGGTGTTGAGCAAGGAATCATTGGGGGAGGGGAGACCACTGGGGGAGATGAAAGTTTTGGTGGACTTTCTTAAAACAGAATCCTTTTTATTTTTTTTACAGGAAACATTTCTTGTGTTTGTATGAGGCTGATAGGTCCACCTCAGGGTGGACCTATCAGAGCTCTCCCTCTTTCTAGGGACTTGCTCTGGAAAATGATCCCATCAGGGACAATCTGATTTTCCAGGAGGTTTAACACATGGAAACAGAGAGAAAGGTTCTCTCTTCTTTCTTAAGAGTCAAACAAGGCCTTACTGTGACTTTTGTGGGCCCTAAGCCCTTTGGCCTTCAACTCTTCTCTAGGAAAAAAATTTAAAATTACATGTTATGACTGCATTTGTATTATAAAAACAAAACAAATATATTAATATCAGATATTCAACCATTTTCTTCAACCAAAAATTCATTTTTTCTTCTGGCTTTAAAAGCAATGAAATCATTTTTGTGGGCCCCTAAAAGCACTGTGAGCCCAAGGCACTGCATCTCCTGTGCCTCATAGATAAGTCAGGTTTGGCTATGAGGATGATATAAACTGAGGCTGCTTATGATCATATTCCCTGGACACAAAGAAGTATCTGTGGGAAGTGGTCAGTGCACAGAGGGACACGAGATGAGCAGAGGTTAAAGCTAGATGAAAAGAGGGGGTAAAAAGCCCTTACTGGTAGCATTTGAATCCCTGGTTTCAGCCATGCCTGAAGCTGGTCTACCACTGAATTTCTCAATTATAAGTCCTATTTATGTATTTATGCTTGATGTAGTTGGATTTCTCCCATTTATAACCCACATGCTCTAAATCAGTGATGATGTGTTGTTTTCTTATTGTTTTTTGCTTATTTGTGTTGTGGAGTGTCTTCTGAGCGCCAAGGTGGAAATGGCTATTAGAATCCTAAGGAATGGTATGAGCAAAGGAACGACATTTGAAAAAGCAGAAAGGCTAGAGCGGGAATGAGGAGTGTAAAAGGTTTAAGCAAAGGTGTGACATGATTGGAGCTCCAGTTTGGAAAATTCAGACGGAGGGCTGCGTGGAGGACAGACACCCTGGAGACTATGATGCGCTAGACGAGCTCAGTGGCTGGAAGAGAGGGGCGGCCTCTGGGCTAGACCTGAAGAAGTGCAGGCGGGGTGTGCAGGCCAGGCACGTGGGGCACAGGGGAGGACTCTGCTGGAGATACAGGACGCTTTTAAAAGAAGCTGCTCTATTGTCCCTATGTTATTCCATGAGCTAGGTCTCTGGACCTGGCTGCCTCCTGGAGATTTTGCTCAGGACAGTTCAACAGTGAAATAAATGTGTGTGTGTGTGTGTGTGTGTGTGTGTGTGTGTGTGTGTGTGTAAGAATGTGGAAGGTGTATCTTTGTCTGGGGTCACAGTCAACCTCACCTCTCCAACCTGAAGCATAACCAAGGGTATTCACCTTCTTCATGGAGGTAGCAATGGTGGCAGAAAAAAAAAAATGCACTGAGTTGTCACTGAGATTTCTAGCATCTCGTCTTAGTTCTGCCCAATCTTGTGCAGGAATCTTGGCCAGCTGCCCTGGGCTGCAGTTTCCTCCTCTGTGACATGAGAGGGGTCAGGTGATTTCTGGATGCATTTCCAGGCCAGATAGTCAGCCTTTACTGTCACCCCCAACTTATTTATCCAGTACTTGCTCTGCCCCAGGCACTGGGTTACAGAGTTTACATTAACCATCCCATTTTATACATGTAGAGGCGTTGCTTAGTTCATAATTGGTGCTCCATAAATATTTGATGAAAGGGAGGAAGGGAAGGCAGGAGGGAGAGAAGGAAAGAAGCAGGGAGGGATGGAGGAAGGATGAGTGAAGTGGTGGAGCTGGGATGTGACAACAAGGGTATAAAGTGCAGAGCTCGTGGGCACTATTTTCCCGTGTCTCAAGTACGGTGAAAATAATATCTGTCTTAAGGAGGCACAGAGATTGGGAGCTCAGAACAGAGGAAATGCCCTTCGACTTGGAAGGCTTCACAGCTTGAGGCTCATCTTCCACCCACCCTGTTAGTAGCACACTGCTGCCTGCCTATTAAAGGTCTGAATGGTCGAGGCAGCAAAGACAAACCAGAGAAATACTGAAAGTCAGAGTGACAGGCTGGGGGCATTGGCAGGACTTGAGAAGGGGAGAACACAGAGATGTGGAGAGGTCAGAAAACTGTGACTGTTTTAGCCTGGAGGACCAGGAAAATGGCATGCTATGAACAGGAAAAAGGAGTTTGGGAGTGAGGACTACTCGGAGAATTTAATTTCAAATTGGTCACGCTGAGTGTGAGGATGAATCCCCAAGGAACAAGGTGCCCTACAGCAGAGATCTGGAGTACATTCAGGGCTGGAGGTTTGAGTAAGTTTTAAGTAAGAATTTCTGAGGAATGGTAAATAGATAGATATCTCCCATGCTCACTCCAACCGATTCTCACTCTCCGCTTGGAATGTATGATGAAAAAGGACACTGAGTTTGCAGCCAGCTCAGGAGGAAGGAGTGCTGTGATTAATTAGTGATGTCTGCCATGGATGGGAAACGAGGCCATAATATCATGCATCTTCTGTCTTCCCAAGTTAAAAGCATGTGCGCGCGCGCGCGCGCGTGTGTGTATGTGTGTGTGTGTGTGTGTGTGTGTGTGTTTTATTTCTAAGAAGCCCAGAGTGAAAAGTTAAACAGGGAAATCAATATTATGTGCGGGGAGTGATAACTCGTATTCAATAACGTGTGACTTTCACTTTACAACAACTTCTGGGGAAGACTGAGAAAGAGACAAATGGGGAGAGAAATAGATGAGGGTCAGAGAAGCAGCATGGGTCTCTCAGGGTCAGAGTTTCTAGAAGAGCAAAGATTCCTAAGAAGGAGTGGAATGAGTTGGGTGTTTTCTCAGCTCATACACACTGAGGACCATCCAGCAGTCCCTAACTCATGGCATTGTGTGGGGTTGTGGGTCCTTTAAGAAACCACTGCTGCTGGCCTCATGGACTGTTCCCTGAAGAACTCCAGGGGGTGATGGTCACATAGGCTATGATGTAACAGCTCCCACTGCACCTGCCCTGTCCACGGGAACCTCAGAGAAGGCCATGCCCACCCAGCAGCACTCAGCAGCTCATGAGTCCCAGGGCCCAGTGGCTAAGACCAGGAGATGAGGCCAGCCCCATGCTCACTGTCAACAGAGACTGAGGTTCACCAGGTTTCTGGCATTCTGGAAAGGAGGTTACAAGTCCTGGTTTTCAGAGGGTGATGGAAGAGGTGCACGCTTCCATGAGCTGGCAGTTGAGAAGGATCCGGTGTGGAAGAAGCGGGCTGCTATGTGCCTAGCGCATCCTAGGCGCTCTAATGGTTAACTTCGACAGTTACCCTGCAAGGAAGCTGGTGCAGCCCCCTTTTACACTGGGGCTTAGTGAAAGGAAGTAACGTGCCCTGTTAGTAGATGTGAGTGAGAAATTGTGTGTGCATGCGTGCTAACTCACTTCAGCCATGTCTGACTCTGTGAGACCCTATGGACTGTGGCCTGCCAGACTCCTCCGTTCATGAGATTCTTCAGGGAAGAGTATGGAGTGGATTGCCATGCCCTCCTCCAGGGGATCTCACTGCCCTGGGGATCAAAACCTGGTCTCCCGCATCTCCTGCATTGTAGGCCGATTCTTCACCACAGTGCCAGTGAGGAAGCCCCTAACTGGATATAATTTCTTCTCTTCCCTTCTCTCTGGAGAAGCCCCCCACTCTCATTCTGCTTCCAACTGTAGAGCAAACAGCATTCCTCCTGGGGGAGCCTGTGTCATATGGGATGTTCTTGACTGTATTAGGGGTGGACACAGCTCTGCAGATGCATGGTGGAGGGACCTCTACAGCCCTGCCTGATCCTGCCAGAATTTCCCCACTCCCTGACTCAGGGATCCCAGCAGACCAAACATATGGTACTCAATCAAAATGCATTGCATACTGAAAAATGGGATAATTATTCAGAGATTTATAAATATAATATTGTAACATTATAATAATTATTACATTATTGTACCATTATTACACTAATTACTATAATAATTATAGTATTTAGTAAAATAATGGTATAAATATTCAAAATAATCCTCCAGAATCCATTGCCAGAATTATGACCTGTGCAGGGCAAGGATGGAGGAGGGTCTTGAGCTGAAACTTACAGGGTTTTCTCTCAGAAATAAGGCTGGGAATTATCAAGTGCTCAGAGGAACCAATCACACACTCTATAGCACAGTCAAGTTCTGGGTGATGTGGGCTTTTGCAAGCAGCTCTGAGGATCTCATCTTAGATAAAAAAGCATAGAATTGTGGGAACAGAACCACTCAGATATCATCCAGTCGTGCTGCGCTGTGCTTGGTCGCTCAGCCGTGTCTGACTCTTTGCGACTTCGTGGACTGCAGCCCGCCAGGCTCCTCTGTCCATGGGGATTCTCCAGGCAGGAATACTGGGATGGGTCACCATGCCCTCCTCCAGGGGATCTTCCCAACCCAGGGGTCGAACCCAGGTCTCTAGCATTGCAGGCGGATTCTTTACCAACTGAGCCACCAGGGAAGCCCAGTTAGGTGGTTTAAGATTCTGAATAGTGCAAGCACCCCTTACAAGGCTGGTGGGAATGCCAAATGACACAACTGCTGGGAAAACCAGCCTGGCAGATTCTCAGAGAGGTTAAACATTGAGTCACCATATGACCCAGCAATTCAACTCCTAGTCATGTACCCAAGAAATGAAAATGTGTCCATACAAAGACTTGTACATAAACACTCATAGCAACACTATTCATAGTAGCCAAAAGGTAGAAACAACCCAAATGCCTATCAACAGGTGAACAGATAAATACTATGTGATATATCTACATAATAGAGTATTATTCAGTCATAAAACGGAATGAAATATCAATCCATGCTATGACATGTATGAACCTTGAAAACATTATGCTAAGTAACAGAAGCCAAACCCCAAAGGCCACATACTACATAATTCCGTTTATGTGAAATGTCCAGAATAGGCAAATCCATACAGATAGGAAGTAGACTAGGATTGGGGAGAATGGGGGAAATAGGAGGTGACTGCTAATGGGCACGCAGTCTCCTTCAGGAGAAGTGAAAACGTTCCAAAATTAAATTGTAGTGACTGTACTACATTGTGAAAATGTTAAACCACTGAATTGTACAATTTTTAAATTGGTGAATTGCAGAGTATGTAATTAATATCTTAATAAAGCTGATTAAAAACATCAACCAAGGGATATTTTTTAAAAATCCATGTAAAATCCTTACTCTGGCTAATTACATCATCATCTATCTCTAAATCCAATGTGCAGCCAGGGATGACAAACAATGCTCTAGTCCAATCTCCTCATTTCACATATGGGGAAACGGGGGCCTACTGGGAGGGGTGAGGTGACCAGGTCACACAGTGGGTAACTGACTGAGCCTGGGACACCATCCAGGACTCCGACCTCTCCGCTAGCCAAGCATCCCAAGTGCCGCCCATCTGCTGCATCTTCCCATCTGCCTCGGCTTCTATTTAAGGCACCAAACGCACTCATCGGGAAAATCCCAAGACCTCCTCCGAACCCCACTGCCTGAGACATCTCTGTGCACACATCTTGTCTTCTCAATGATACAGTAGGAACAGACATTGTCATCTCACATGTTTTCATGTGCTTTAGTGATGTTGAGACAACTAGTTCTACATTTCAGAAAGAGACCTCTGCCTCACAATAGCTACCTAAATCCTTCCTTAAACTGGCTCCTTCCCAGGCTGGGTTGGGCACCTCTCCCCAGCTTACTCTTATCTTACCCTTCCTGACTGCTCTTGGAGCCATTCTCTGTTCTCCCCTGCCCTGCTGTTTCCACGGAAATGCATTTTCCAGTTTTTCTGCCCTCTGGTTTCTATATAGGTTTGACCAGTGGGAAGCACTGACAGAAACTGGAAGGAGGGAAAAGGAAATAAATCTCCCTCATTTCTCCCTCATTTCTTCCTACTTCAGAGGATGTTTCCAGCAGTAACTATCAGTCCCCCGGGGCTTCAGCATCCACTAGACTGGCTTCCTGTGGCCCCAGCTCCTTGGCTCTGGAACACTGCCATCTCTCTTTGTCCCTTTTCTCTCCAGCTCTAGGAGTAATAAACAGGTTCTACTATTGTTCATTTCTGAGTTACCTCACTGGTCACTTAAGCCACTTAGTTCTTCATCCTTCTATAATCAACTGCCTGTATTGAATTCCCTCTGTAAGAAAAACCTAGAGTGATTTCAGTTCTCCTGATTGCCCATGACTGATACACAGTATCTTGTTGTTCAGTTGCTGAGTCCTGTCTGACTCTTTGTGACCCCGTGAACTGCAACACGCCAGGCTTCCCAGACCATGCTCAAAGGAGGTCCCTTCCTTGAGTCTCAGTTCCTTTATCTGTTTAATGGGCCTAAAAGCAATGCCGGTCACTAGGTTTTCAAGAGCATCTAGTAAGGTGATGCCATTGGTCATTGAATTCAATGTGGAAACTGCCGTGCTTTGCAGATGGTTTCCAAAGACTGGTTTAACTTTGTTTCCCTCTAGTGGTTGACACGGGCATTACAGAAGAGCTGACTCAGATTTCAAGAGATAACCACCCTACAGGGGGTTTGTTGTTATTCAGTTAACTGCTCAGGCGTGTCTGACTCTTTGTGACCCCATGGACTGCAGCATGCCAGGCCTCCCTGTCCATCACCAACTCCCAGAGTTTACACAAAATCATGTCCATCGAGTCGGTGATGCCATTCAACCATCTCATCCTCTGTCGTCCCCTTCTTCTCCTGCCTTCAATCTTTTCCAGCATTAGGGTCTTTTCTAGTGAGTCGGCTCTTCGCATCAGGTGGCCAAAGTAGGGGAGCTTCAGCTTCAGCATCAGTTCTTCCTATGAATATTCAGGACTGATTTTCTTTAGGATTGACTGGTTGGATCTCCTTGCAGTCCAAGGAACTCTCAAGAGTCTTCCCCAGGCTCACAGGTCAAAAGCAACAGTTTTTCAGTGCTCATACTTCTTTATGGTCCAACTCTCACATCCATACATGACTACTGGAAAAACCATAGCTATGACTACACAGACCTTTGTTGGCAAACTAATGTCTCTGCTTTTTAATATACTGTCTAGGTTGGTCATAGCTTTTTTTCCAAGGAGCAAGTGTCTTTTAATTTCATGGCTGCAGTCACCATCTGCAGTGATTTTGGAGCCCAAGAAAATAAAGTCTGTAACTGTTTCCATTGTTTTCCCCTCTATTTGCCATGAAGTGATGGGACTGGGATGGCATGTTCTCAAGTTTTTTGAATGCTGAGTTTTAAGCCAGTTTTTTTCACTCTCCTCTTTCACCTTCATCAAGAACCTTTCCAGTCCCTCTTCACTTTCTGCCATAAGGCAGATAAGACACCACATCTCTCTGTGTCTATTTCTGGATCCTTCATATTTTTATTGATCTATTTGTGTATTGCTAAACCAGTACCAGACTGTCTTTTTAAGGTGTATTTTTATTGTCTTATTTATTTTTGGCTGTGCTGGGTCTTCGTTGCTGTGTGGGTTTTTCTCTAGCTGTGGTGAGTAGGGGCCACTCTTGATTGCAGTGCATGGGTTTCTCATTGCAGGGGCTTCTCTTGTGGAAGATGGGCTCCAGAGCACCGGCTCAATAGTTGAGGCACAGGGGCTAAGTTGCTCCACGGCATATGGGATCTTCCCAGACCAGGGATCAAACTTGGGTCTCTTGTGCTGGCAGACAGATCCTTTATCACTGAGCACCATGGAGGCCCACCAAACTGTCTTAATTACTTTTGTTTTAATATGTGAGTCTTAAGTATCTGACAGGACAAATCCTATTTCCTTTCCCACATCATTTTTCTTTTTTTCTTGGCTATCCTCATGCATTCACTCTTCCAGATTACAATTCAAGTTACTACCAAAAAAAAAAAAAAAAAAACCCACTGGAATTATGATTTGAAGCATTAAGTATAATGGATTTGGGAGAATGAATTCACAAGGCATGTCTTACCATTTATTCAGATCCTCTTAAATGTTCTTCAGTCAGAATTTAAAAATTTTCCATTACAGTATGGAACATATCTTACTAACTTTATTCCTAGCTATATATCAGTTCTGTCGCAGCTGAAAATGGGGTCTATTACCTTTCCTCCATTTTTTTTTTTACTACTAGATATATAAAACTACTGACTTCAGGCTATTTCTGCCTCTGGTCACTTTGCTGGACTCATTAATTGGAATTCACTTGTATTTTAGGGATAATCACCTGACTTTTGTTTCTGCCTTTCCAGCATTTATTCTTTCTTTGTAATTGGAGGATGGTTATTTTATAATACTGTGTTGGTTTCTGCCATACATTAACATGAATCAGCCATAGGTATACATATGTCTCCTCCCTTTGAACCTCCCTCCCACCTCCCATTTCCCACCTCATCCCACCCCAGCATTTATTCTTTATTTTGTTTTCCTGGCTTATTGCATTGGTAAGGCCTCATGAATGATACTGAATATTAGCAGTCATCCTTGTCTTATTTCTAAAATGGGTTGATTATCTTATGTTTCAATATTAAATGTTGATTTGTGACAAATTGTATATTAGGTTACAGACAGTCCTTCTATTCTTAGCCTACTAAGAATCTTGACACATTAGCATGACTTATTCTGAGCGAATACGCTCTGTTCCTAAGTGAATACTACTTTAAAGTGCTTAAAAAAAATTCTGTTCTCAAACTTTCCTTGATTTTACCATCAAACTTATCACTCCAGGTTTTAGAATTCATTTTTCAAGAATCTGTATGACATTTCCCTGTCTATTCTTCTGGCATTTCCCCAAGACTTTATAGTTTTTCAAAGAGTACTGGTAGGTTCAGCAATGACATATTCAAATTTTCTTCAAGGCCATTTTTTTCCCCACTGAACCTGAAGACTTTAACTGTAAAGCAGTAAAATATTTCCTGACTACTCTCTCTTATCTTGGACTTCAATTTCATCCTCTTTGTTCTTTGTACCTTCTGTAGTTAGTATACTGACTGGTTTTCTTGTTGAAAAAGAGAAAAGCAAAACAGAAGTTGAGCAGCTCTTCTTCTGTCCTGTTAATTTCATATACCATCCTCAACATGGCTCTGCTATTAAATAGTTCATCTTTTTGCTCCAACCAAAGCGTGCATCTATAAAGGTCCTTTTTTTTTTTTTTAAATTTTTTTTAGTTTTACCACTTTATTGCTACCAACCCATTTCCCTCCACCCTCGTGCACACATGCTCAGTCATGTAATCTCATGGACTTCAGCCCGCCAGACTCCTCTGTCCATGGACTTTTCCAGGCAAGAATACTGGAGTGGGTTGCCATTTCCTTCTCCATATAAAGGTCCTCTTAAAAAAGGTCTCACCCCTTTGTTTTTGATATGTTCTACCTTCTTCTCCTATTTTTGCCACCTGATGCGAAGAACTGACTCACTGGAAAAGACCCTGGTGCTGGGAAAGATTGACAGCAGGAGAAAGGGATGACAGAGGATGAGATGGTTGGATGGCATCACCCATTCAATGGACATGAGTTTGAGCAAGCTCTGGGAATTGGCGATGGATAGGGGAGCCTGGAGTGCTGCGTTTCATGGGGTTGCAAAGAGTCGGACACGACTGAACGACTGAGCTGAAATGACTTTCTTCTCTTTAAAATAGTTTTATTTTATTTTGTTTTTTGGAAGAAAATTAAGTCTTATTTATTTTGAAAACCAAACCACTAGGAAAATATATCACAGTCTTGAAACAGCAAACAGACAATATTATCATTTCAAGTACTAAGTTGGTAAAAAAAAAACAAGGTCCTTATCAAAATGATAAGGGGCCAGAACTGGGGCAAGAACAACACATGTAGCAAAGGCCCTGGCAAAAGTGGTATTTGGTAATGGAGGGCAGTCCCTTTATCGCTCTAAAGGAGCCACAGTTCATCCCGGAGTTGCTTACTTTTCCTTCCTTGACTTTTTTGTTGCCAAGGGATTGTCTCAACAAAGCTCTGTTATTTCAGGGGGCAAAGTAAGCAACACTGGGTTTAGGCTTTCATTCTGTTTCATGAAAAACAGATTTCTCCAAAGCCCGTACTTCACAACCCTCTTATTTAAGTAGCTAATAGTTCCTCTTTCACTGTTCGTTCCTGAATATGAGCATATGATACTATCAAAATCCCGTTTCCCTTCAAGGCCGAGGGTCACTGTAAGGTTGTCTTGCTGCTTGGCTGACCCTGCTGCAGGCGGCCTCAGGGCCCACCATGTCTGCCAGTGAGAGGGAACACTTGCTTCCCTTACCAGTGTGATATCCCTTCTTGCATTTTTGCAGGGTCTCCAGGCTGAATGATGTAATGTGTGAGAATTTCAAGAAACACATCCACATCTTGATGGAGAAATGAGTACCTGCAGGGACCCTTTCAAAGTTTTTATTCAAACTGCCTCTCCCAACTTTACATCTTAACGTCATGCCCTTGTCTATAAAAGAAAAACAAGCAAAACAACCCCCCTAAAGCCCCCTGCCCCTTTCGACATTAGTGACTGCATGGATTTTATTAGTTTGTGGAAAACGTTGTAGTGATCCTTCTGGTAAACAGCAGGTGGGCAACAAATAGAAGCACTTCTTTTCCTACTGCACTAGACCATAAGTAGGTTACATGACCTGCCGGCCTCTTGGTATCTGTGCAGTAGGAGAATCTGGTACCTTGGAGGGCCCTGGTTTGGGACAAGGGAGACCCCATATTGGCAGGAGAAGTACTTGCCTCATGAAATTCAGGCTCACAACAAACCTGTGCTATCTGTGACCCAAATTTTAGCACCGTTTTTTTTTCCATTTCACTTTCTAGGATTGAAACACAAAGGAACCAGCGTCCAGAGGAAGGAAACACAGGCCTTAGACTCGCTGCCATCCTTAATTTCCTCATTCCTTAACTCTCCTTACAAGACCCAAATCCCCATTCTTCCTTTTAAATCGATTCCTGCCCTCAGCCCCGATGGCCACTAGCAGACAGCTATTTCCCCATGGATGAGAGCGACTCCTTCATCTTCCTGGTCATGGTTGGGATGAGGTTCGTGTGGTCATCCACACACTCGGTCACGCAGGTCTCCAGCTGCCGCTTCACCTGAAGCCCCTTACTCCCTGCATCTGCCGAATCTTTGGCCTTGTCATTGCAATACATAGTGCACCGGGCCAGGCGGTCCTGGAACTTCTCCAACTCGCTGGTCACCAGGGCCTGGGCTTGAGCCGGAGGTGCATGGCAGCGCTCAATGCACTCGTGCACTTCATGCATGGACCCCTGGCTTTCCTCACAACAGGCGGCGCTGCACCGGAACATAAGGCCCTGCATCTTCCGGATATTCGCCCTCTCCAGACTCTTCACCATGGAGTCCACCGCCTCCTGCACCCGGAGTTGCTGCTGCAACTCCGCCATGGCGACCCGCGCGGTTCCCGGCTGCGCCGGCGCCCACATGGACTCCCGCGCACGGGCCTAAAATACTGTTTTAAACTGTGGGCTCTGAATGCCTTCCTCTTTCAGATTATCTGATATTTTCAATTTTTACATCATGTACCCTTTGTTTGATATTTTTGAAATCTAATCTTCTACAGATTAGAATACATGGGGGATTAAACCCTGAATTCCATTCATTTCATACTATTAACTTTAAGACACCAGGATCATTTTCTTCCGAGGGTCTTGTCACCCACACATTTCAACCCAGTCTTCATCGCTGACCCAGCATTAACAACACAACACCAGCAGTGTTTCTTCTACCTTCCAGACAATCAAATCATCAGCCAGAAAGGCCAAGGCCTCAAAGGATGCTCTGCTTGCAACTGAATGCCAATGTCGGATGGCCAAGAAGTCCCCCAAAGTGATATGCCAGCATGCAGTCTCCTAGGAGAGCACAATGAACATTCTCTGTTCAAGGTCCTCTGGTACCTTCTCTGGGCTACTCAGGTCACCCTTGGGTGCTGCCTGTATCAGTCACTCTTTTGCCTACGCTGGCACATGTCCCAACCTCATAGCAGGGTTCCTGGAGGCAGGAACAGCTTCTATGTAGTCTACACAGCAGCACATCATTCTCTAAACACCTTCCAGAGGAGCCTGGATGGGTCAAACTGGCACCTGTTTTACTTTTAGCCTAAGTGGGGACAACTCCATGTTCCTAGTCAGAACTAAAGCACTAGGGTGAAATGAAAGTTGCTCAGTCGTGTCCGACTCTTTGCAACCCCATGGAGTATAGAGTCCATGGAATTCTCCAGGCCAGAATACTGGAGTGGATAGCCTTTCCCTTCTCCAGGGAATCTTCCTAACCCAGGGATCGAACCCAGGTCTCCCACATTGCGAGCGGATTCTTTACCAGCTGAGCCACAAGGGAAGCCCAAGCACTGGGGAGATGCTGACAAATATCTCAGTAGAGCTTCCCAATTGATAGGCTTCAGAAGGTTGCAAGTGGGTTAAACCATCTCTTCTTTCAGTTGTTGGAGCAAGTGAACAGGACTGGGGGAGCCTAGAGGCTCAAGCAGCCTTGTCTGCTTAGTCTGGTGTGTCTTGTGTGCTGTGTTTAGTCACTCCATCGTATCTGACTCTTTGTGACCCCATGGACTGCAGCCTGCCAGGCTCCTCTGTCAATGAGGATTCTCCAGGCAAGAATACTGGAGTGGGTTGCCATGCCATCCCTTCTCCAGGGGACCTTCCCAACCCAGGGAATGAACTCAGGTCTCTGCCTTGCAGGTGGATTCTTTACCATCTGAGTCACCAGGAAGGCTCAAGAACACTGGTGTGGGTATCCTTTCTTCAGGGGATCTTCCTGTCCCAGGAATCAAACCAGGGTCTCCTGCATTGCAGGCAGATTGTTTACCAGCTGAGCTAGCAGGGAAGCCTCCCCCACCCGCCCCCCACCCAGTTTCTATGGATGCCAAGGACAAGAAAAAGCTGGGAAGCATCATTACTGGTCCATAATTCAGTCCATTAGCCTGGAATTGTGGCTCTTGATTGGGACTCTCTTAGCAGAATCCACTCGAGTACCAGGCCATCAGAGCAGATGGTGTCAGCCAGAATCCTGCCTCCTGGCTGTGCATTAATCATGCTCTCTAAACACCCTTGGGGGAGAGGCGGGGAAGTGCTCACCTTCTGAGTGCCCTGCACTGTGCCAGCTATTAATTTACTTAATCTTTCAACATCTGAATAAGGAACAATGATTACTATCCTTATCTTACAGATTGGGAAACAGGACCAGAGAGACTAATTAAACGCTCCCAAAGAGACACAGCTAGTCAATGGCAGAGCCGGGATCTGAAGCCAGACGATGACTACAGAGCCCTGTGTCCTCTTCAGTGCGAGGAGACTGTGGATCATGGGGATGATGAAAGCTGCAGTACCGTGACGTTAAAAGGATGCTAATTGGCACTTAGCTTTGGTCGTGCTGCCCTTTAGCTGTGACCTTAGGGAACTCATTTCACCTCTCTGAGCCCCAGACGCTGCATTTTTGGACAAAGATTTATTAAGCATTTATATGTTAGGAACTCAGTTTAATGAAATAATTTGATCTCTGCCACGTCTGGCTGAGAGATAGGAGAAGGTGCATTTACCCATCATGGTTTCCAGGACACCTGTCACTTATTTCCATTTTGATTTAGCAGAAACTAAACAGAGTAGGCATTACACCAACACACTGCTACAAGTTCTTAATGATTTAGTGCAAGCATATCATTTGGTGGTAAGAGTGTAATTGAAAACCATACCTTTCTCATAATGGGTCACAGAAGGAAACTGTACCTACATCTTAGAAATGTGACACATTACAAATGTTAGGTCTATTAATTAGGGATGATTTCCCACAGTAACTTAGTGGTTATATTTTTTAAAAAGCGACCAGAGAGAAACAATGCCACTACCTCATTTTTCTCTTGTCTGAAAAGGTCAAAATCACTTTTTTGGTTTTTTTTGCATGGTTTAATCTTTTCTATGAACTACTAATTGGCAGGAAAACATTTTCCCCAATTTGTAAATATTTCTCTCAAGACATTTTCCAGGCAATCAACTTGGAACTGTCTAATTAATGTTAACACAGGTGATATATGAATCCGTAGTAGACTGAGCACTCTTGTTTTCAACAGTTGATTAAATGCATATGTGCTCAATTGCTCAGTTGTGTCCAACTCTTTGTGACCCCATGGTCTGCAGGCCGCCAGGCTCCTCTGTCCATGGGATTTCCCAGGCAAGAATAGTGGGGTGGGTTGCCATTTCCTCCGCCAGGGGATCCTCCCAACCCAGGGAGCGAACCCACGTCTTCCGCATTGCAGGATCATTCTCTACAGCTGAGCCACCAAAGAAGCCCAGTTTATTAGATGCCTGGTGCCAGAGATGGTGTCTTTCTCAACAGCAATTCCCAGTGCCTATACAGTACCTGGCACAGAGAGGCAGCAGACTAAATATTTGTTGGATGAATGGTATAGTGCATTAAAGCTGGACTCTCCCTAGGTAACTTATCAAGTGTCCATTCATAACAGCTTCCTTCACTCTGGTCACGAATTACGCCGTGGTCCCTAATGTTACATTGTGATCTCAGCAAAACTGCAGAGAAAAACATTACACATCTTAAGGAATGATGAGGTTGGTTTGGTGGTGACTGGGTCTCTGTCCCACGTAAGCTACAGCAGGATATGTTTCCATGTGTCAGTCCGGAGTTTTCCTTTGGTGACTCTGCTATCCATCGGTTTCAATGAATGACTGTAAGCAGGTAAGCAAGTCGAACATCTGCCAGAAAATCCATTTTATCCTGATGTCATGCTTGCTCAGTTTCACGAAGCCTTAATCTAATTGTCTGTGTGGGAGGCTGGGAGGAAGGGCTCTATAACTTTGTGGGGAGATCTAGGACTTTAGCAGTTCCAGATGAATTTCAGGATCTGGGTCCAAAGAATAAATATTTCATGAGTTCACTTTTGCACAGAAGCTCATGACTAAGAGCATATTCAACCTCTTTCCTGCCTGAAGAAAAAAATACTGACATAATTATTGCTGTTTTCCTCCAGACCGTTCACTTTTAATAAATCCAACAGTGCTTATCCCTCCCTGGCTTCTTACAGATTCTCTTTTGGCCTCTCATGTCTGCATTTCAGTGCCTACTCTTAGCCTCAAAAGAAGATTCTTCTTTTTTCCCCCTTTCTTAGTTGTTTAGCTGTGTCCAACACTTTGTGGCCCCAGGCTCCTCTGTCCATGGAATCTTCCAGGCAACTACACCAGAGTGGGGGTGCCATTTCCTATTCCAGATCTTCCCAACCTAGGAATTGAACCCGAGCCTCTTGCTTCTCTTGCACTGGGAGGAGGATTCTTTACCACTAGGGAAGCCCTTCTTCAAGCAGGGAACAGCATGAACAGACTTGCCCCCAGCCACTGCTTTAACTGCATCCCCAAGAGCATCGCACTAGAGCCCTCAAGGTAGAGTTAGGACGAAATAATTGTTGCCATGAAAGCACAACCGCTAGGGTATAAATTAATGTCGAAAGAGCCCGTTCTTGAACTTACGGTCGCTGAGAGGAAGGACGGGGTTCCAGAAGGGATAGTTAAGGAGTTTGGGATGGACATGTACACACTACTATATTTAAAATGATAACCAACAAGGACCTATTGGATAGCCCATGCAACTGCTCAATGTTATGTGGCAGCCTGGATGGGAGGAGAGTTTGGGGAAGAATGGATTCATGTATATGTATTAGTGCCTTTGCTGTTCGCCTACCTGAATCTGTCACAATACTATTAATTGGTTATACTCCAATACAAAATAAAACTTTTTTTTTTTTTTTTTTAGAAGAGTCTGTTATTTATCAGCTTCTGCAGTCTGAGAGAGCTATGGCAGATTCAGGCATGAACTGCAAGGGTTATTTTTCTATTCAGCAGACACCATCCAATACACCCAAATGAATGAAATTATTCATTCCAGAAAGAAGTTCAGGTTAGATGAATAAAATGCACACTCTGTTCAGGGCTGGTTTGAGACACTCTGATCGCACAAGACCTAGTGTGAGCAGGAGCTGAACGCTGGGTACGAGGTTCTGAGGGGATAAAGAAGGGGATTCATTTATTTTGGTTTTCATTTGTGCTTAAAAAAAAAATCTCAAATGGTCTTCTCTCTGTCCTTCAATTCTTGGAGGTTAACCTCTGAAGCCATATACTGGGCAAAATTTTAAGGGCTTTCAAAATTGCCTTTAATATAGTCACAGCATCCCTACCCAGCCATGAATGCAGCTGGTGGAGTTGTCAGCATAGCAACACCTTTTTGCTTTTGAGTTCTCAGCTGTAGAAAGAGGATGTGTAAACCATTCACTATTCAGTAGGGGATGATGAGGGAGGTTTCTGCAGGTTTCTTCTAACATGAGCCTATGGGGATGTTCCTATAATTATTCTAGCTCTTTTAAGTGGATTGCCTAGGCTATAGCAGTTTTGGTATTTTAAATTCTGCAGTCTTCCCCCCAGTAAAACCACTAGTGAGTCTTGGAATGTGGCTGTGATTTCAGATTGCATGGATTAGAATTTTAATTGTAATTAAATGTAAATCCATCCTTCCCTGATCAAATGCACCAGGGAAATTCACAATGCCTGAGTGGAAAGTTCTTAACTCCCAAACAGGAAAGGGAACGTGGATATCAGAAATCAATTCCTTTATCCTGGATATTTTTGGGCTGCCCCTCTTCCTTTTTCAAACCTCCGGGGCATGAGGTATTGTGCTGATTGCTACTTGAGCGTCTTGAAAAATGCTTTTACAGACTATCTGGTAAAGCTCAACTCTTCTCAGCCTTCCCTGTCTTCACTATTAAAAAGGCTAAGATGATGGGTTTTAGTTCATCCATCTGCTCTTTACTAAAGAGTAGGACCCCAAATTAAGGGCTCCAGATATTTTCACAGTAAACAAGAAACAAACGGCATTCAAAATGAGGAAAAGCTATGCAACTTAACCTCTAGAGGAATGCAACTGAAACAGAAATTCTGATTTTTAGACTAATCAGACTAAAAAGGTTTTAAAAAGTTAGCAAAAGCTAGGAGCAAGCTTCCTATGGGATCACAGAGGCCCTGTCAGATTGCTATTGTGTGTGCAGAGGGGAGAGGTGTAATCAGATAGAACATCTCGGGAAGGAAATTTTATTAGGCAATATCCAATGCAATGTGCACATTCCTTTTGGCCCAGCATCTCTGCTTTAAGGAATTTATTCTTCAGATGGATTTGCTCAAGTGCACAAAGCATACAAGTGTGGCAGCGAAGTTGTCATTTCAGAGATTCAAGGCAGCCAAAATGTCCATCAATACTGATTAGCTAAATAAATATGTGCTTGTTTATACACAGAATAGCTTTAGATTGATAAGAAATGCTGACAGTAGTTGCCTCTGGGGAGAACTAAGGAATAAACGGGTGGAAAGGAAAAGTAACTCTTACGGGTATTTTTGAATTTTTACCACTCTCTGTATTACCTACTAAAAAAAGTTGAAAAGCACAGCAGTTCCCTTTATTACTAACTTTCTACTTTGTCTCCAAATAGTTAAGAGCATCCTCTGCTTTGTGGAAGGTGAAATCCCAGGTTGGGACAGGTTGGAACTGAATGGAAAGTTTTACTTCTCTCCACTTCTGAGTCCAAAATGTCCCAGCAGAATGGATTCTCCACCAGTTCCTTCTCACCAATTCTTCAGACCAAGTCTTGCAGACTGGGAAGCATTGCCCACATTTCCCCTGAACAGTTCCTTTCCCATATTCTCAGGCAGAAATATCATTTCTATTTCCTTTTATCCCCTCTTAAAAGATCCCCATGCTGTTTCTGCTCTTCACTTGTTAGAGTTTCAGAGCCATATCTTGACCTATTGTGTGAACCTTCTTGCATCTGATCTTTCCTTTGGAACCAAGCACCCCTTTCTGTTGCTAAACTTAGACCATACATCTCAACCTGTCAACCTAGGAGATACACCATTCCTTGAGCTAGACTTTCAGTCTCCTTGTGCTACTTCTTACCCCATGGATGGCTAAGGCCTTAAATCTCAAACTGCTAAAAATTACTACCAGATAGCATCATACATACCAGCTAGCATCAAACAGCTAGCATCAAACAAGGCATCTTACACACATAATACCATTTAGTTCTCGTAATGGGGAGAGACTGTCCAACTCCGTTTGGGGATGAGGAAAATGAGGCATAGAGAAGATCTGAAACTGGTGAAAGGACACGTGGCAGGTTAGGGGGCAAAGATGAGTCCACATTTCATTTAGCCAGAGACTGCAGGACTCTTGCCCCAACATAATCACCCCTCCACATCGGATGGTGCAGTCTTTCTCTCATCAGCCTGCAACATCCTGCCATTTTACTTCTGGAATCTTCCACCTGTTATCCCACCACAGGCTCTAATCTTGACATGGGTCCTTAGACCAGAGGTGTGTGATGCCCTCTCCTTCTGGAGTGGTTGGAATTCACTAGGCTCCTGCTTCAGCAGGAGGGCCCAACAATGACCTAAGTCTTGGCTTGATAGATTCAGGGGGAGGAAGGTCATGAGGAAATAAAAGCCACATAAAGAATCACTAGAATTCTCACATTTTTCTGCTTCACACTGAGCTCAAGGAAATGCAAAACTATGCCAAGAGGTCAGATGAAGCAGCTGCTTATGATGCATCCATCCATTTACTTTTGAACATTATGCCTCTTAAAAAAAAAAAATGTCGGCCTCTAATTAGTTAAAATTGAGACACTAAAACAAAGGCAAACAAAACCAGATAAGAAGCTGCGCTTACCTGCCCACCTCAGATTCTCCTGGAGGGCCATTAAAAGGATGGTTCTTAGACCTCGCCCCAACCACCTAGCAGAGAAGGCAATGGCACCCCACTCCAGTCTTCTTGCCTGCAAAATCCCATGGGTGGAGGAGCCTGGTAGGCTGCAGTCCATGGGGTCGCTACGAGTCGGACATGACTGAGCAACTTCACTTTCACTTTTCACTTTCATGCATTGGAGAAGGAAATGGCAACCCACTCCAGTGTTCTTGCCTGAAGAATCCCAGGGACGGGGGAGCCTGGTGGGCTGCCACCTATGGGGTCGCACAGAGTTGGACACAACTGAAGTGACTTAGCAGCAGCAGCAACCACCTAGAGCCTCATCATCTCTATTTTTAACACACTGTTCAAGCAACTACTTGGCTTCCTAATTCTTTTTTTGGGTGGGGCAGGCAGGGCTTTCTGCAGAATTGTTGAGAATTTCTTCTTTAGTGGAGTACTAGCTGAATATCAATTCCACCTCTATTTCACCTTTTATATACTCTTGGGATATCTTAAAATGCAATGCCTTTCTATAAAAGGACAATATGCGGGATCTTTGTGGTGATGGAAATGTTCTGCATCTTGACTGTATCAATGTCAATATCCAGGTATTATTGATACTGTATTAGTTTTGCAGGAGGTTACCACTGGAGGCAACTGGTAAAGGATAAATTGCATTGATATTATTTTTTACAACTGCATGTGCATATACAATCATCTCAAAAATTAAAATTTACTTTAAAAAATGAAAAAGAAATATGCCATCTTTCACGTGCAAGGAGGGGACTTTCCTTCATTTAGCTGCAGTTTGCTTTTCCTCTATCTCTGCCCTCCTTATACCTTGCCTAGGAATTTGTTGCCTCTGGTAGCAAAATGCTGCAAGCAGATCATCCTAGGCCTATTTAGGGTTATTTACCTGGTACTTTGGGAAAATTCAGCCAGGCAGGGAATTGACTTACAGCGAAGTTTAGGAAATATTGATCAAAAGGGATCGATATGGCTGCTCAGGGAGCTCTTTGATGAGATCGGATCTTAAAAGACTAGTTAAAAGCTAGAGAGACAAGGGCAACAAGAAGGATCTATCATTAGTTGAGTTCAGAGCAGGACCTAGGAGGCTACAGTCACTGACCTTGAAGGATGGTGGGATATTAACAGGCAGGAAAAACAAAGGACTCGTGCACGGTCCTTATTCCTTTATCTTTGTTGTTAAAGAGAACCACTTTCAGTGGAAGTGGTAGACCAAGAGATGAAACAGGCAAGCAGGTTCTGAAGGCCAAGGTAATTACCTGTCATGATTTCAAGACTTTCTGTCCATATGAATTACATCAATCTGATGACACTGTCAATTCACTGTTACATCTTCTGAGAGATCACAGAAAAACAATGGATATTTACAAGGCCAGTAAGTAATCGAGTTTCAAAAATGCAAAAAGCTAATCCCTTTAGTTTATGGAATACTGATTATGGTTTTGCCAGCAGATAATATTCCAGAAGAAATGACTAATTTGTGAGCTCTCGGGAAGGAAGAAGGGGATCATCTCAAATGAGTGATTCAATATGAAGATAAGTCTCAATCTCTGGTCCTTTGAAAAGGGTGCTGTTGGTGCATGAATGCCTGCACCAACATCCTGGGTGACCAGGATGCAAGAGGAAGGGTCGGGGGACGGACAAGGCATGGAGCAGGGTTATTAGCTCACCGGTGATGGTGCTGAACGAGGTTACAGACAACTGGTATGGAGGAGGGACAGACAGACACCACACTGCTGGTGGTGGGGGTGACATCCTAGCAGTCCTGGATTTCGGTGTCATGACATAATCTAATAAGTAGATGTGGATCGACAGGGTCCCAAGTGGTGGCATAATTAGCAGTCAAAGGCCTTCAAGTACAGATGTGCAGACTCTGGGGTCAGAATTGAGTGACCACCTCTCGGCTATGTGACCATGGGCAAGCTGCTTCGTTAGATCTAAGCCTGAACTTCCCCACGTGAGAAAAAGAGTATCACAGAGCAGTCAGGAAGATCAAATGACGTGACATATGGAGAGTCTGAAGCACACATCTGGCTACTAGCCCATGTATGTTTCTGTGGGTCAATGTCCACCTACCAGAGTTTCCAATATCACACAGCTAGACCGTCCTCTGTCCTGCTCAACATTATAGTAATGCCTCCAAGGAGAACACCATAGGTACATTGAATAATATTCACAGGAGGCAGATGAATCCAGAAGATACGTGGTGGTCAAAGTCCTGTACAAAAGACGATGCTCCCAGCTGGATACGGTTGTTCAGACTTTTTCAGACCAGCTCTGAAGTGATGTATTCCTGCCTGTCATCTGGTGAGATGTTTCCTTTAGAATGAATGCAACTTAATTCATCTCCTGAACAGAAATTCATTGAGCACTTGCTCAGGCATCGGGGAATAAAGGAGAGTGTGACACAAAGCTTAGACCTAAGGAATGTACCACCTCCAAGATGAGATGAGTAAGAGGCAGTTTTAGCATAAAATACTGAGTATATCATTGACGTACACGGAGGTGGGGGGAAGTAGTGGAACACAGCGAATAGCTCAATTGCAGAGGTGGGTGGGGGCAGTCAGAGTCCCTGGGAGAAGACAGTGATCATGAGCAGAGGCTTAAGGGATGAGCAGGAGTTGGGCAAAGAGGATGGGAGTGACAGCATCCTCAGCAGAAGGAACAGTATTTGCAAAGGCACAGATGGGAGTAACAGCAGGGTATGGTGAATGCCAGGAACTGCAAGCCGTTTGGTGTTGTAGGAGTTTAAACAGGAGGGTGAGAAATGGGGGGAAATACCCTAGTTGGAGCAACAGGACAGGAACAGATAGCGGGGGAATTCCAGAGAAGGCCTTGGACTTCGTCCTATGGGTGATGGAGAACCCTGGCAGATATCAAGCCTTGTAAGGATGCAATCAGATGGCGTTTTAGAAAGATCACTCCAGTGGTTGTGAGGAGGATGAGCTTGTCAGGTAATAGGAGTCAGGGAGATCAGGAAAAGGGTACCTCTCAGCCAGAAAGAAGATGCTGCTACAGATCACTGTTGATAGACAGGAAATGTGGATCGACAGACAGATACTAAGAAGGCAAGCTGGAGACCTGGGGACTGCCTGGATATGCAGGGCAAAAGGGGGAAGAGTTGTATATGACATAAATTCTTATCCTGGGTAGGAAGAAGAGAATCCAGGTGAAGTTACTTTTTTTTTCCCCCCAGTAAAATAGGATGACTTTAATTTTGACATGTGATGTTTGACATGTACAAGGATATACAGGTTGAAACGTCAGTATAAAAAGTCACAAGAGTTGTCTGCATTACAGAGAAGAGCTTCGGAGTCAACAGCACTTATAAAATCTTGACAAGATGAGAAGAGCAGGTAGACTGCTAAGTGAGAAAAGCTGTGGGCAGAGGAAGAACCCCCGGAAAACACCAATCTTTCACAGAAAGACAGGTACAGAGGCTGTTACAAAGAAGAAAAAGTGCAAGGGCTAGGGTCAGAAATCCTAGAAATCAAGGGAGTAGCTTCAGGAAGCTGTGAATGAGTGATTACTGTTGTCAGATGCAGTAGAGAAAGGTCTGCAAAGCTGAAGGATAAAAAGAGCAAACTTCCTTTAACAATTAGGAGGCCATGTGTAGATATACTGGTTAGACCTCTTGGTTGCAGACAACTGAATCCACTCAAGTTACTTTAGGCAGAAAGGTATTTATTAGAGATTATTAGATAAGCGTACACAATCTCCAGGAGGTCACAGACACAGCTGTGGAGGTCTCTGCCAGGATGAGCAGCTGCCAAGGCAAACACCCACCCTCCCCATAGGACTGTTACAGTGGAAACTCCCGGTCGCCTGGGACCAGGTCATAGAAACCTTCACCAGAGCTGCCCTGGATGAAGAAACACCTCTGCTACTGTGCCTACAAGTAGGGCCACTCTTCCTAAGAGCAGTCTCATTCTAGGATGAGCTTGCTCCACACCACCTAACTGAATGTTTATCTTCAGACTTCCAAAGTCCCATCACCTACTTCATCCACAAATGATACCTCTGTGCAGTGTAAAATGAAGATCGTGTCCAAAAACAAAAGAAGCAAGAATAGTCTTTATTCCTCGGAAACACAATTGGAAAACTGTATCAATAAAATCAAAAGATTCAGAACACAATTACTTGTATGCAACACAAACACTGAGGATCAAAACGTCTGCTACAAGGAAACACACCTGTAAACAAGTACCTCAGGGAGAGTTTACAGGTGATCGGCCTGAATAGGCCGCATGTGCAATTGATTCTCTCCTTCTGGATAGACTTTTGTGGTAACCCCTCCAAAAAAGGTCAGATTTCGGCAATAAACTATCTCAAAGGAGGGCAACACATCTTTAAAAAAAAAAAAAAAGGCTTAAGAGGGCCAAATTACCATTACGTATATGAAAATGGCACAAGAACTGATTTCACAAAAATACTAAGGAAAGCATCTCGAGCCTACCTAGGGAAAAAAATGTCTTACTTGGGAGCTTGAAATGGGGGAAAATAAATATTTTGGTACAAGTTCTATTCTAAAAAACATACTGATTTCTGGTTCTACAAAAAGACTGTGGCGACACCCTCCTGTCCTCTTGCCCAGATGCTTTGGCACAATGTCATTAAAATTTTATATGCTTTAATTTGAGCCATCAATGAGTCTCAGATGCATGTTGCCTTATATATATATATATATATATATATATATATATATATATATATACACACACACATATATTTTTTTTTAAGTTTATCTATTTTAGCTTTTGGCCATGCCTCGAGGCATGCAAGATCTTAGTTCCTCAACCAGGGATCGAACCCATGCCCCCTGCAATGGAAGCGTGGCATCTTAACTGCTGGACTGCCAGGGAAGTCCCTGTAGGTTGCTTCTTAAAATAAGGCAGTCTAGGATAAAAACCAACCCTCAAACTCTGCATATTCTAACAGTGTGTATTCATAATTATGTCTTCTGAAATCATGCAAATTAGCAGCACCGATCATTAAGACATTAAAAAATTATTCTTGTACTTGAGCAGCAACTTCTATAAAGACAAATGCTATGCGATTTATGATTAATAAAACTGCTAAGATTCCAAGTGGCTAAACTGCTTTAAGATAGAAAATTCAAAATCTCCCTATATTTATATAACCTCTAACAACACGTTACATACTTTATTTAGCTTCTGAAAGAGGTAATCCTCTGTTAGAGAAAGTCTGAATGTTATGTGCTCAGCTTAAAACATATTAAATGTTGATAAATCATAGAATTTTAGACCTAGAGAAGACCTTGTGATCATTTAGTCCAACCTGCTCTTTTCGGGCAGGGGAAAACAAGGCCAACAGAGGGAAAATGGTTTGTCCAATATCACACAATGACAGAGGCTGGACCCCAGCGACCCCAATCCCCACCACGGTACTACATGACAGTCTCTCTACAGAGTGATCTTCCCAAGTTTTCCTGGGTTTATTTGGTCCCATTCATTAAATAACAAAGAAACATTAGGTACACAGCAATAATAACAATAAACACAGACTTATACTCCAATTTTAAAATCAGAATATCAAAATGATTCCTGAGCCTTTAACTACCTTCATTTTATTGAGGATGCAGTCTACAGTAAGTTGTGACTACCTATCGTGGTTACTTGCAAATATTTACATGGACACTGAAAACACCATTCAGAACTACTCCTCGGAGATACTTCTATAAACACGTCCATGTGATGCCAAGACACTTTCCATGGGATGGAATGAAACTATGATGGTGAATGGATGTAAGATGCTTCAGTCTCTCAAAGTGCAGTCATGAGTTTATCTCGATACATCATACTTTGTTTTCCTCCTAAGTTCTTCTGGTTCTGGTCGTGGACATAATCGAAATGGCTGTCCTCTCCACTGGCCGACGCTTTCCAATGCGGCCTGTCATCCTGAAAGGATGGCCTGTTTTGTTTGCAGAGGGAGCAGTTAGTGGGGGGGTATGGAAGACAATGAGAGAATTGAGTGCAACAACACAGTGGAAAGGAAACGGGCAGGGGAAACCATGAACCACATGAATGCAGATGGCTTTCAGAAGACACAAACAGATTTTCTACTTTCAAGTGTATTTTAAATTCAGGTCCTCTACCAACTTCCAAATTGAGAACAGCGCTGCCTGTGGCTGGGCCATCATCCCTCCAAGGGTGTCTAAGGATCTAGTCAGTCTGGGAAAAGCTAGGTGATGGTGAAAAAGGTTCCTTTTCTATGGGAATTCTCAGAGCTGTTGCCACGGGAACATACACTGTGAATGCCTTATGCATCCTTTTCTGAAAGTGCTGGACCAAATAATTCTCTTTTCGTTGAGAGTCTGATAAAATACCATATACTGGGTCCCACCCCCAGAGATTCTGATGCTGGAGGTCTGGGGTGGGGCTGGGACTCTGCATCATTAAGCTCCCAGGTGACACAGATGCTGCTAGGCATCAGGGCCACCTGCGGTAGCACTGGTCCAGCCTTCCTAGTGTTCCCAGCGAAGACTGCCTCATGAGGAAACCAGCATGATGAAACAGGCGAAAATCAGTGTTATGTTTTATAAGCATGAGGTTAAATTAAAAAGCATTTATATGAATCTCTCCCATGCCTCAGGTCTGGGAAAGAAATGGTCTTTGCAATACAGAAACTTCTAGAGGTATTAGTTCACTAGTCTAACTTGCTTTTCAATGTTACATGGACATCAAGTGCTTACGATCAAACCGCACTGTTCTACAGGGTCTGCAACAGACTGGGTAAGAGAGATCAAGAACTGATTGCTCTCCTTGGCCTTGTTCTAAATGGATGTATTCCCATCACTCCACTCACCATACTCTCTCTCAAGGAGCCAGGTTGGCAATCTCAAAAGAAATAACTTAAACTGAATTCACCAACTATGTTTCTGAAAGAGCTTCACACATAAACACCAATTAAGACTGATCTGAAATTCAAATCTTAAAAGGAACGTTTGCTTTTATGAAGCTGGCATTAAAAAAAAAAAAATCCCAAGCTTAATCATAAATGCAACAAAGCAGGTGCCAGGTTACCTGGGAAGGACGATGGAAGGTTAGGACACAGGTGGGTAAACACGGCCCTCAGCCTAAACCCCACTGTCTGTTTTCATAAATAAGCTTTCTGGGAACACAGACAGGCCCATTCACTTCTGCATCATTTGTGGCTGCTTTCAAGCTATTCAGTACAATAGCAGGGTTGAGTAGCTGTGACAGAGACCACAAAGCTGAAAGTACTATCTGGACCTTTACAGAAAAGTTTACTGACCCCAAGGTTTAGAAAAAAATCCATCATCACAGAAAGCAACCCTCCACTCCATCCCTGGGGGGAAAAATCCTTTCAAAAAAGTCCCACAACAAAAATCCCTGAGCTTTAATCGTATTTTTAATAGATGAATTCTCAGGACAGAAAAATGTTACTTAAATTCTAAGCAACATTTCAAACATAAAACCAAACCCCAAATACCTGAGGTTAGACTGACTAAAACAAAACAAACCCAAAAACCCCCTCCCAGTTCATTTTATTTCATCAAGCATAAGCTTTAGTAAATCCAGACCCATCACCGGCTTCTTTTGCTTTGCAAATTACTCATCTCTTCCAGGACAAGACAACTCTTTTAACTGTGGTTTCTGATGCAGAATTTCAATTCACAACGAAGTAGAGAAGAAGAGCTTGGAAAAGGAAAGTAGGAAGTAGAAAAGGACAGCTCTGGGAGCTCAGGTACTTACCTTATGTTTGGAGAGTGTGGGTGCCACCGAGGTTGGCCGGGGTGGAGAGTGGGATGATACTGAGGCTAGAAATAAAATACCAACTGGATTACTCAACGCCCTTCTGGTTTCAACGGTCTTCACTGGCTGTGGATGGAGAGGCTCTCACTGATGCCTGGCTAGGGGAGCGGACGTTTCCCAGGATATCAAGCTTCCCCCATGACAAAGGCTGGGGGGCTGCCCTCTAAGAAGAAAGGTAGAAAGCATCTGCCTTGAAAGGGTTGCCCAGAGCACCCGGGGCCAGGCAGCATTCATCTCTCCCAAGGGAGCCGAAGGAAGGGGCCAGAGAAACGGGGGAGAGTGGGGGTAATTTATTCTTTAGAAACAGTTTCTGCCATTGCTGAAAAGGATGACAGCTGTGTGCAAACAGTCACACTGCAAACAGGACTGGACAGGGGACGACGCCAAGGGAGCAGGACTGTGCGCGAACTCTTTCTCTCGTTTAAATACTCTTCTATCAGGTGATCCAGAAGTAAACATCCCCCGGAAACACACAGAACCACAAACCATCTAGATCCTGATAGACAGAGAGACGTAGTTTGCTCATTTGAACATGAAAGAAAAAAAAAAAAGGATCCAGACGGGTGACTCACAAAAATGGCCAGGGGTCAAGACAAGGCAGGCTTGGGTGGGTGGCAGTCTGCCTGCAGCTCCACTTCTGGCCTGCAGGGGGCAGCAGCCATAGGCACTGCCAGAAGTCCTGGGGCTTCGCAAGCCTAAACTTTCTATAGGGCAGATGGGGCTTTCCTGACATTTGAAGTCACTACAGTCTGGCCACTATTATTCTTTTCATCATTTCTTTCCCTTCTTCTCCCTCCATGATGTTTTTGTTAATAAGCAGGAGTCTATTTTATATTATGGAAAATTCTCAGCCATTCTGTTCGTTCAGTGTTTCTGGACCTGCGATGCCCTCCTGGCCTACTGTGTATTCCAGTGGCCTCTCTCCTTCAAAGATGCCGGTCAGCAAGACCGCAGCCACTAAAGGACATCCGATGGAAAGTGGAGTCTGGAGAAAAATCTCAGTAGCAGAGCCTGAAAGCTGACCAGTGCTTTAGAATGTCCTGGAAATCATCTCTGCACATGTCTCTCTTTTAGGGGCTGCAGAAGACCAGAGAAGTGATAGATGACTCGCCCAAAGCTGAGCAGTTTCAGGCGTTTCAATCACACAGCCAGGCTCCAAATGAGGCTCCACCAACTGTCTTCAACAACAGAGACCAAGCTAGACTAGAAACGGGTCTTCTAACACCTCGTTTTCAAACACAGCCAAACCAGATGCACCAGAGAGGTGGTCACCTTATCCGTAAAGCCCTGGAAGAAGGGTATTCCAGAACCTTCCTCGTTCTCCTTCAAAAAATTATATACCCTCTGAAGTTGTCCACCTGATGTGAAAAGCTGACTCACTGGAAAAGACCCTGATGTTGGGAAAGACTGAAGGTGGGAGGAGAAGGGGACGACAGAGGATGAGATGGTTGGATGGCATCACTGACTCAATGGACATGAGTTTGAGTAAACTCCAGGAGTTGGTGACAGACAGGGAAGCCTGGCGTGCTGCAGGCCATGGGGTTGCAAAGAGTCGAACATGACTGAACGACTGAACTGAACTGAACTGAAGCTATCAAGGAGCAGTTTTTAAGGTTAATCCACATGGTTCTCAACCAGGGCAGTATGCCCCCCTGGGGACAACTATAAGGAGGTATGTGCAGTTTTGCTTATCATAATGACTGGAGGGTTACCCGTAACTCATTGGCAGAGAGGAGGGAAGCTGAACCTCATGTAAGTCTAAGGACAGTCCCAAGCAGTGAAGAACTGTCCCTTCCCAAATGCCAAGAGCTCTCTCACTGAGAGCACAGCAATCCATCGTCTGCATTTGGCTCGGCTTGCTGAGCTCAGAGTAACATCAATGCTACAACACCGTCTTCCTGGAAACCCTTCTCAGCACTCAGATGCTTATCGGGCCACTTCTCAGGGTGTTCTCTGCCCACTCAATTTATTCCCAACAAGGCACCTGTAAGGCTGGCAAGGGGAAAGGGCCAGTGGTTGCCAAAGATGTTAAGAGATGAACAACATCTAGGTAACAGTTTTTGTGGATTTGATCTCAATGAATAATTGCCTTGACGTTCACTCAGAGCAGAGAATGCAGAGAAAGGCACACCTGTGAGGCTGTCAGGGAAGAGGCAGTACTAAGAGGCAGTACAAAGCCCAACCTCTTTGCTTTGCTTATTTTTTTCTTTTTCTCTCCTTCAAGTACTAGTGACCCATCAACAACATTCCAGCCACTCACACCTCAAAGTCCCTCAAAAAAAAATCTGTAACTAAGAAGAACCAAGAACCCAAAGAAGGCAAGGAGATCGGGAAACCTGGCCTTTGCCCTACCAGATACAAAGCACTTTTTACACTTATTCACAACAACTTGGAAGTCACATCCAGGTTCTGCACACGAGGAATAAGATTTCATGTACAGAAGACAGTATCAAAATTCTGAAACATAATTTGGAGGTCTCATGAAGATAATGCACACTGGGATCTCAGTCCCATCTAAGGAATTACTTAACCTACAGTAATGAAAGATCCAGAAAGAGACCGATTAGAATAAGGCTCCAAAGTGAATTCATCATGGAGTATTTAATTACTTGTGACATTCAAAACCAGACAGGACACAGAAACCCAGGAGAGCAGTGTCCCTTGGACATTCACACATGCCCAGGACAAGAAAACTGGCCCCAAGTTAGGGGCTCATCGGATATGGGTGCTGCCTCTCAGCCCATGACAACCCAGGAAGCCAGGAACACACCGTCAGCTCAGGGGCCTTGCCTGGTCACTCATGAGAACCACCTTCAAGGCCCTGATGCTTGCCAATACCAGATCCTGCCCACCCTAGAGTTTCAGATTCAACCAGTCCAGGGTGAGCCCCAAGCACCAGTTATTTTTTTTTTTTAAAGCTTGCCAGATGGTTTTAATGTGCAGCAGGGCTGTGTGATTTCCAGTGAAGGGGCTCAGAGAAGGCCCTTTGAAGCTGATGGTTTCCCAGCAGATGAGCATGGGTAAAGGAACAGTAGGAAAAAATTATGGGGCAAAGATGATGTGATTCTCTAAGACCTAAACCCATGCTGTATGCTTAGGAGCAGAGATAATACATATACAAAAGTTAAGTTGGACCCAGGTTGTAGAAGGCTGCGAATAGCCAGTGAGCGCTACCCATGGGCAGGCACAGAGTTTGGGCCACCAGCTATGAAAACCCATCTTTGCTCCTTCTGCAGGTAACAGGCCTAGCTCGGTGCTTATAAAGCAGGTTCTAAAAACCACCACTCCATGAATGGTAACGGATCCACCACCAATAGAAAGCGGTGGATAAGACTAGCTGTTTTTATGGGGGTGGGAAGGGCTGTCCAATAGAGGAATGATTTGGGGAAACCCTAGATTTGAAAAAAAAATAAAACATGTGTCTTCCTTGAAGGACTTCTTGGTACTTTTGACACCCCAAAGAGCACTGGAAGATCCAAGAAGAGAATGAAGGATGAAGCATTTCCCAAACATGTGACCACAGCCTTTCCTGGAGGTGCATCTCCAGGGACTCGTGTTCCCTGGGCCTAGAACACACCTTGACGACAACTGCCTCCCGAGAGGGCCCGAGAGGCTGTGTCTGACCACCCAGAAAGTTCGGACATATGTCTCTGATGCTTGCCAGTGGACAGGTGAAGAAAAACAGGCAGCTCAGAAAACCAAGAGGAAGGAGGGGTTGGAGAGAAGGTTCTCCTCTTACCATTTTCTCAAGAAAAAAAAAGAAAAAACACGTATTGCTGTTATTTCTTCAAAACCTGGTTACAAGCATAATGACTGCTCAGTGTGGAAAATTTAGACACTATAAGAAATATGACATGAAAACCTTTAAAAGCAATAGCTCACCTGGTAATTATGGACTTCAGGATTTGTTTTAGGGCTAAAAAAAGAGAAAGAAAAAGAAAAACTGTAATAGGCTGTAAAGCAGATTGATTACTGATTTATTTAACAGCTGTAAACTAATCTTAGGATGCTGGCTACTCTGTTAGGAACTTTTACAAATCCTATTTCTTTGTGGTTACTAGCAGTTTAACTGAGTATATAATTGGGGAAACTAAATAGCAGCTCTCATTAGTTACTTAAAGCTTACAAATTAAAAAAAAAAAACGCTCACAAATAAAAATATCTAGGTTAAGATTCCAGAATCCCACTGGTGACATTATATTTTGGTGTTAAAAAAGATCTTTTCACAGTTGGGCAAACCAAGTAACTTTAGCTCCCGTTTCAGGTTGCCCTGGCATTGCTGGGTGGCCCATGGTATCAGGCAGCTCCAGTGATGCCAGGGCTTTTTCCAACTGATGGAAGAGTCGCGGGTCCCTTCTGAGCACCCACCACCAAGGGCCCCACTTCCCTCAACAGGGCAGCCATGGCATGCCCACCACTCCGGAAGGTTCGTTCCACGTAAGATTCTGTCCTGGGAACTTGACATCTTGTTATTTAATCCACACAGCAAGGTGATGAGCTGCATACGTGTTACCACCTCATTTTATACAAAAAGGAATGGTTGCCTAACAGAGGAGTTAAAACACTTGCTGGCTAGTCCACAGCAGAGACATTTTTGCAAAATCTCCAGGTCTGTACCCTTTCTGCTAAGCCACCCTGGCTCTCTGAGAACCTGAGGAAAGGTTCTGGGCTCCTCATGCATGATCCTTTGTTGATGGAATCTGAAGTCTAACCGCTCTGGTCAGAAGTATGGACAGAGATAGCTGGTGCAAAACACAACGCTTGGCCAGAGAAACCACAAACCAACCCAAGTACAGCCATCGGGCTACACCACTAGGGCGGCATGTTCGAAATCAACGTTTCTCCAGCAATGAGAAGGAAACCCATCATGGTTACGAGTCTTGCTTGAGGTCCAAGTAGTCCTGCGTTCCAGTTTCCAGAGGGGGCAGTGCAGAGCGCCAGGCTCTGGGCCAGATTCACCCCCTGCTGCCCTTCCCCAGGAGGACTAAGTGTCTGCAAGATGCCGTACTCCTGGCATTACCTCGGCCCTCAGAGCACAATTGTATCCCCAGCTCCCACAGCACTGCTCTCCACCCCAGGATCCCACAGGCTGTGAAGAGCAATTGAACAGCTGCGAACAGTGGTTATTAGCTCATTTGTTCCTAAAGGGTATGTTTACTGGGGTTGGTTTTTTCCCTCGGTGGAGTGTTTTTTTTTTTTTTAGCTTGTTGTAGCTCCCGATATATATAATCTCTACTAGATGCTATGAGGAAAATGTAATTTTATTAGGGAAAAACAAACAAACAAAACAATCACTTCCTGAGTGAGCAAAGGAAAGAAACCTAAGTCACAAGCCCCTGAGAATGAAAAGCAAGACACACACTGCCCACGCCAGGGATCCTGGAAACACGGCAAGCTTGTGGGCCTAAACTAACCCACGTGGGATCTCTGAGCTCCCCTCTTATTCTCGAGGTCCAAGCCGGGTGTGGAGTAGTTCAACAGGCCCCTCGGGGCCTTCGTGAGATGCTGGGAACTGAACCCAGATACAGGAGTCAAACACCTGCCACCCAGCCGAACGAACGGCACTGCAAGCAGCGTGTGCAATCAGAGATGCAAGGCTGAGTTTCCAGCTGGGTTAACACAAGGGCCAGCTACGTTCTCCAGAACCTTGTGGTCCCTGAGGTGTCTTGGGGGCTGCCTGGGGGTGGGGTGGGGTGATGAGCAGCAGGTGCCAGCCCTGCCCTCGGGTCCCAGCTCAGCAGCATCCAGAACATCCCAAACTGGTCTGTTCTCTGTCTTGGAAAACCTTCCATGGCAGGTTTCCCCTAGGGAGCCAAAGCCAGAGGCTAAAGAAGTTTGAGGAACACTTGATCAAGCCTAACCTCTTTGTTTTCAGATGAGAACAAGGAAAGCCCAGAGCTGGCTGGTGCTCCGCTGGGGCTGGGCGAGAGGACTCCCAACCTCTCATCACCAGCCCGCTCCTCCGCACGCGCCGCCAACTGCTCAGGGTGCAGAGCGCCCCAGAGCTGCGGCGACCTCAAAGACCACCCTCTGCGGCAGCCTGAGCCCTATGCCTGGGATGGCCAGAGGCTACCTAAATACAGGACCACCAGTGGCTGGAGCTTGGACCCAGGGGCTGAAACAATTATAGTCTGCGGTTCTCTAGCGTAATAGCTGTCTACCAAGATCAAAACTCACGTAAGAAAGCAGTTGTTTCGGGGAGAGAAAGGTACATACCAGGTGGGACAGACCTGGGACCTAGACCCCCCTGGGAGCTTTTAAAACCACAGATGCCCGGGTCCCCACGCCCAGAGACTGATTTGATTAGCCTGGGGTGCGGCCTGGCTGAGGCTGTCACAGCTCAGCACGTGATTTCCATGTACAGGAAAGATGCAGGTCACCTGTGCGTTGGGGACGGGGCGGCAAACCACGCCCCACGGGCCAAACCTGGCCCACCTGCTTTAGTGAGTCAAGCTGAATCGGAACACAGTCCCGGTCGTTCAGTGATGTACTGTCTGTGTTGCTTGCGTGCCCTAAGGACAGAGCATGTCTGTGGTCCTGAGACACGGCAGAGCCCACAACATCTAAAATATTTACTACCTGGCACTTTACAGAAAAAGTTTGCTGACGCCTGTGCTAAAGTTTCAGTCTCAAGTCGAGTTCTCTTCCTGCAGGAATGTCACTGGGTGTCTGGTAAAGGTCTTCCACGTGGTCTGACATAAAACCCACGTCACTGAGCGAACCCAGCTTTTCTCTGGGAGCTTCGGCTTTTCCACAGCCTGGCCCCTCTTTCCCACCACCGCCTGCAGAGCCGTTAGCACACCCTGTCCTACACATGCCGGTCACCTTCGTCACCACTGTTACAATACCCAGGGCACAAAGCCACTCAAGCAAAGCAGCTGTGCTTTTCAAAGTAACAAACCATCGTGGAACGTTCTATTGTGTACTTGTTGAAAGCCAGGTGGACCATATAGCCTGGCAGCAGATAAAGGGAGTAGGGGGTGGGGTCCATCAAGCGCCTCACTTCATGATTTAATTGTATTAACCGTCACCACTGCAAATAAATACAACAATTCGACAGCAGAGCTGTCCCCAGACTCTGCGAGCACTTACCAGAACTGAGCTGCTATCACTGGGTTACTTGCTTTAAAGGAAAAACAGAAAAATAAGACATTTTAGAGGGCTTGACCACTTTTTGCCATTTGGACCACTTTTTACCAACGACTGGGGAAGAGACTTCCATGATCTCAAGAGCAGTCCCGATCCCAGAAGGCAGACTCTTCAACCTGGTTACTTCTCCTTTCTGGAGGAAACATAAATCACCTTCTTGCTGGGCCCCACCCTCTGATTCACTCGGAAAATGATCACTGAGCCAGTTCTCAGGACCAGGAGCCCTAGGACGCAGAGACGAGACAGCCCCTGCTCTCAAGGAGCTTATAGTCTTCATATAGACAGAGATTGCATCAGGAGACACTACAAGCTGAAATACAAGCATGAGCCTGTGCGGCGGAGCTCAGGGCAGACGCCTGCAACCCGATTCAGGTGTGAGTCTGCAGAAGGATCATGGACAGAGGTAGACCTTGTGTAGCTAGACTCCATTTTGTTTTGTGAAAACTGGAGAACGGAAAATCATTACATGTTTCCCGAAGAGGCCAGAACTCTGGCTGGAGAAAATGTCAGGAAACTAAAGGAGGCAAAGAGGTTGGAGACCAGGAAGGGAAGTGGAGGAGAAGCACAGAACGATGGAGTCAAGGCCCCTCCCCACTGCAGCAGCCACGGCCTTTGTGTCTGCACGCCTCCAGGGGCTGCGGACTCACTCCCTAAAGAGGGAGCGCTGTCTCTGGCTGGCCACATCAGAAAGTTCTTCCTTATACCGGAGTATTTCTGGGCAACTTTAGACCAGTTGGCTATGAGCACAGTGCTCGCCAGGGAGGTGAACACAGCTCTTGGGACAGAGCGTGCTCTCATCTCTCTCTCCACCCCATCACCTGTCACTCCCACTTCCTGCAATCAGTCACCCTTCACGGATCTGCCACCCTCCCTGGACACACCCCCACCCTCTCAACCTCTGGCCTTTCTTGAAAGTGAGGCCACATTCCCTAAGTTCTGGGCATTCTTCCCCCAGAGAAGCAGCCAAGAATGGCTTTAGAGAGTTTCTGGTCACTATACTACTGCACCGTTGGTTTACAAAGAAGGAAACAGAGGGGAACACAAGGTTAAAGATTCTAGAATGGGAAGGCAGAGGCGCCAGGTCCCACAAAGGCCCTGCATTATACAAGAAAAACATATGGAATGGCCACTATACTGATATCCAAGCAGGGAACAAGGGAGGGGTAGGGAGAGTGCAAAGGTCCTGCTATAAAAGAACAAGCATCTTAGTGCTAAACTCGATGTCCTGAATGAAGGAGCAAGCAAGTGTGGACACAGGAGAGCTAGGCTTTGGGACTGTAAACAATCCTGGACTGCTCATCTCCTGACTGCACCTGTATGGGGTACTAGGGCCCAGACACGTGCGAGGCCACAGTAGGAAATGACAGACGAAGCTCAGGAAGGCAGGGGTTGGGCCCACATCCGGGGTCTGGCTAAATTCAAGGGCAGGGAGTGTCTGGATTGACGGTGGGCCCGAGTCCAGTATTTAAGGGTTCTGGTTCTCCTCTTACATAGTCAGAATTCTGGTTAGCACGAGACTGATGTCCCCACTTGAAACTGGAAGATGGAAGACAGGATTTCCCTGGTGGTCCAGTGGTTAAGAATCGGCCTGCCAACGCGGGGACATGGGTTTGATCCCTGGTCTGGGAAGATTCCACATGCTACGCAACTAAGTCTGTGTGCCACAGCTACTGAAGCCCATGTGTCCCAGAGCCCTGCTTCACAAGAGCAACGAGAAGCCCACCCACTGGGCTCAGGGCCCACCATCAATCCAGACACTCCCTTCCCTTGAATTTAGCCAACTACAGAGTAGCCCCCATGTGCTGTAACTAGAGAAAGCGCGGGCACAGCAATGAAGGCCCAGCACAGCCAAAAATAAGTAAAATAAATTTAAACTGAAAAAACCACCACCGAAAAACCCAAACAAAGAAAAAACTAAACTGGAACATGGAGGAGAGACAGGGACTGTTTTTCCCATCTTCCACAGGCAAGAAACAAGTTTACCTATGACATCTCTGAGGTCCCAGGTCCCAAAGAAGCAAACAGGCACAAGAAAGGAAATACAGAAAAGGGAGAGAAGGAGATGAACATACCCAATGGGAAAGACTAAAGACAGATGGATGGTGAGAGTAGCTTGATTCCCACCAAGAGAATCCCACTGGGGTTTTGTTGAAAGATTCACAGTGACAGAGAACAATAAACAGTTCCTCCAAAAACTGCTTCACCAAACTCCTTGGGGCTTAACCAACTAAACCACGGCATAAAATTCCAAAACAGAATGCAAATCACACCACCTTTGAACGTCGAATGTCTTCGGGATGGATAGCGTTTACTAGGCTTCCTCTCGAAGGTGCTGGTTCTTCGTAACCTGGCGCCATGGGTCGCTTGATATTCCGTCCGCCCACTGGAAAGCAAACATTCACAGCATGCTACCAAAATCGCAATGTCGGTTCAGTATATGTACTTGGAAGTGAATTTTTATTTTCAAGAGCTCCAGTGTAAATTTCAACTTATCTCGAACTCGTTTGGTAAAGACACACACTAAATTTAGCTTTCTGTTTGGAAATAAAATCGCCATTGCCAAATCCAGGCTGTATTCCATTTCTACCAAAGGACAAACCTGCAATTTAGGGACCAGCCACTTGACTGCACAAACCAAGGAGGTCCAAGTTATCTGGAACCTTTGAGTAAAAGAACACCAAATCACACATAAAATAACCTTCCATAAAACATATTAGGTAGACGTTTAACTCTTTTAAAAGGCTGTTATCAATGACCACTTAAACTAAACCATGGTTTCCTTGCTATGCCCAAGAAAACACTGCTGCTTTCAGCAAGGCTCTCAATCACCCTGACGCCCAGCTACAGCTTCCAGGCGGCAATGCTGTCTTTGTCTGATCTATCACTGCCTCATTCCAGACACCCTCAGTTTGCAATTCATCACCTGGAAGGAGGCACTTGCCACCTGCTCTGCCTCCCAGGGGCAAGCTCATCTCCAAACTCCCTTCCATCTCATGCTTCCCTTTAAAGAGCACAAGGGAACCTGGGCGAGGCCAAGTCCCACGGGAGCGTCCTCCGGGGATGGAAGCGTGTCTGGGCAACTCCTACAGTCCCCTGCTCATTTCAACAAGAGTAGACTTCAGAACACCACGCAATGTCTCTGCCAGGCTTTGCGATCATGACATCTCCAACCCCCCACAGGACCCCTGATTCGAGTCTTTCTCAGAAAGGACTTGGTCCCCCTCCTCCCCTCTGCAGCATTTAAAAATATGTTCAAACAAAGTAATTCTTTAAACACAAGTGCACGGCCATTTCTGTGCACAGCCGAAGAATCTGAAATGAACAAATCCTCTGGTATTTTAAATAGAGTTCAAGGACATGACACGTGTGGGAAGAGGTTATGAAACCATGTGAAGTTTCAGATCTAGTAACAGGAATTCTCAGATCTATAAACAGGCCTCAGAAATCAACCCTGGGAGTGTATTTAAAATGGACATTCTCAGGTTTTATTCATACAGGCACATGCGTGCAGCCACTGACTCTAATTAGGAAAGTCTTAGCTGGGGTCCTAAATCTTCATTTTTAAGAAACACCCAGGGAGTCCTCGTGCACTTTAAGAGACATGGTCTTAGAATCATGAGTAAAAACATATCAGAATAAATTCTCTTTCTCCAGAGTCTTTTCAAATCCTCCTGAGCCCGTCTGGGTCATTCACACACCCGGTGACATCCGCCCTTATTCCTAACTGTCACCAAATACCTTGATGTTAGCATGTGACAGGCCATAAAGTAGTGGTTAAAATATAAGACAAAGGACCCCGACCTCCTGGGGTTGAGGCTCAGCGCCAGCACTGACGGACGGTGGCTTTGAGCGGACTATCCACACCCCGGCACTAGTTCCCTTATTTGCAAAATGGGCATAATCTGAGGACCCATCTATTAGGGCCACAGGGAGGATTCACCAGTTGGCACGTGAAAAGCTCCAGAGATGGATGGTTGATAGAGCTTTCTGAAATGATGCTCGTGTTCTACATACAAGGGCACCGCCCAGAGAGGCAGCCACCGGCTTTCATTTGCACTGGGCTCCTGAAGCCTGGCGAGTGAGACCAAGGAACCACATTTTAGAATGCATTTAACATTAATTAATCTAAACAGCCACCTGTAGCTCGTGTCTACTGTATTAGCACGGTTCCAGCTGAATGTCAATGGCTAAGCATTTTGTGATGATTAGTCTCATCTTATCAAGCAGGATAGGGAGGCTGAAAGAGCTCAGATGTTAAGAAAGAAGCGGGAGCGTGAGGTCCAATGCAAGGCCCCGAATGCACATCCACGGCTCCTTTTCCCCAGAACGTCCCCGCCGTCCTCCTTCGGGGCTCGGGATCGAGCGGTAAAAATGGCGCCTACCTGAACCGGAAGCGCGAGCCCAGCCGGATGAAGTCCGACCTGCTGGACTTGCCGTTTCCCGGCGTCCGCAGCCGGAAGAAGGCGTGATGCTCCACGGCGCACTTCCACAGGTGCTTGCAGGTCCGGGCGCTGTCCAGGCGGAACACGAACGTGTGCTCCTGCTCCCGGCCCTCGGAGGAGAGGCGTGAGTTCCGGGTTACGCGGGTAACACCGACGCAGGCTCACTTCCGGCGGAGAGGAGGGACGGGGGCAAGGCTTACCTGGTCATCATCCTCCACCACCACCAGCGTCAATTTGCTCTTTTTAAAATCCATCTTGGTAATCTTCGGCCTGGCCAGAGAGAAAGCATTTTAAAAGCGCAGTCTGCGGGAGCAGCCATCTACACATTACACAGCCCTTTCCTTTCTACCGGTTACGCTTCGATTTGCTTAAGAAATCATTCATTCAGGTAAGTGTGATTATTCAGAAGCGCCACTTCCATTGTCAGACACCCACACACGCAAGAGTCTGTGTGTTTTTAAAACGAATCTGGGTGTTGCCAGCATCCCTCGATCATCATCCCTCACATAGAATTCCACCACAAAAGAGGAAAAAGACATTTTTAATATAGGACAAAACTAAATTACCAAAAGAATAAGCCTATTTTGTTAGCTCCTTCAAAGATTAATATGCCTGTCGGGGTCAGTCCAAGAGAATATTCACAGCCATCTCTTCCCTACAAACAAACGAAGGCACAGTCGGTAGAAGGTTCTAACAGGTGGTCACAGAGCAGAATGCAAAACAGTTCTTCACCGCGTTACTTTGTTTTCACATTGTTTCCACATTTTTCCCATCACGGGGAACCCCGGTTACTTAAATGGCACAGTTCTTACCCTGACAACGTGCATGTCTACCCCATACATTTCCAGCCACTTCGCTTTATTCAGATAGGAGAGTTCCGCCTGGGCAGGGCTCTTTCCCCTTAGAAAAACCAACAAGACACGTGTGAACTGCCATGTGGACACGCACAGGAGTCCGCAGGACATGGCCACTCTAAGGGTGCTTGGGGCAATTAAAGGGACGGGGGGTACCGTCTACATTAACATGACACAACCTCCGAGGACAGACTGCTAACAGAAAGACGACACAGCAGGGCTTACAACATGAAGGCTTGAGGAAGCACTTGTGTGTGTAGATACGTGCACGTGTGTGCAAAGGAGAAAGGCTGAGTATATATAGCAGACTGCTCAGAGCGTCCTCCTGCAGGGCAGAGGGTGGGGTGGGGCATGTGGGGAGTGAGGTATGGCAAGATTCTATATCCACATGTTTCCACGTTGTTTCAGTGGGATTCAAGAATGTGCTGAGGTCACATGCCATTTTCAAGAGTCAGAATGGCTCAAACACCTTGAGCCCATACTGTTTCTGAGTCCAGAAGTGACTCGGCATGGGCAGTGTTTGGGGAAGATGGGCGGACAGTAGGAGAGGCAGCAGGCCTGTTCTCCAGGCATAAAACTGCCAGGCTAGGGTGACCGAGGGGGGGAAAGGGGACAAAGCAAAGGATAAATGACAGGGCTGGATTTAGCTGTGCTGACCACGTGTCCTGAAATGTAACTCTGTACAACACACGGTCTCAAATATGAGTGTCCCCGTAAGGGACCACGGGACACATTTCTATAGGATTTGGCCTTGAAGTTCAGGCCATGCACACAGCCCCTGGTATGCAGACTGGCTGGATCCAGGCGGCACCCCCTGTCTTGTTCAGGAGGCTGGGAAAGCGGCCCTGGCTATTCGATGAGCAAATGAGGACCAGGTCCTGCATTTCTGAGAGGACCCGGAATGTGGTTTGGTTTTTACTGCACTGCTCTGGAGAGAGAGACATCCTGGGGCCTTTGGAAAAGCAGGGCTGAAGTGTAGGAGAGAAAGCAGTGAAGAGCTGGAGCTGTAATTTCAGTCATCAGCAGAGCCGCTCCACCAGCAGATGAAGAGTCTGACCAACGTTTGTTAGTCACTCAGTCGTGTCTGACTCTCTGTGACCCCATGCACTGTAGCCCGCCAGGTTCAGGCTCCTCTGTCCAGTGGGATTCTTCAGGCAAGAATACTGGAGTGGGTTGCCATTCCCTTCTCCAGGGGATCTTCCTGAACCAGGGATTGAACCTGGACGTCCAAATTGCAGGCAGATTCTTTACTGTCTGAGCTATCAGGGAAGCCCTCTGACCAGTGCTTACACGTGACCAAATGCATACATTGGAATGCTAGATGGTAGCATCAAGGTACCTGCATTCTTTCCATCTCTGGAAGATATCAAATTCCATCGCTTCTGTCTGATTTGGAATGAACCGAAACTCAGACACAAGCTCTGGTGTGTGTTCTGGAAGCTCGCACTCCCCAAGCTCGGCTGCAGGTTTCATAAAAGGGAGAAAACATAAGACAGTGAATGCTTCTGGTTATTGCAGCGGCAAGTCCAAAGGCGCTCTGCCCGGCTGTAAACAGCACAGGTACCCCCTCAGGTATAACTAAGGCCCTCCTTTCAGGAGGACTTAACTCGCACTCGGTCCCCACAGGTACAATTAGAATCCCCTCCAATCACTCCAATGTGCTCCCCACTGGGCCATACACCATCATCTCGATTATGACTGTCTCTCTCCCGACTACTTCTCCTGCCCAAGGAGGCCCTGATTACATTACCCCCACCATTGTAATGCCTAAATTTGAAATAAAAGGCAACTGCAGGGAATGGGGACCTGCCCAGAAACATCCATGTAACAAGGCTCTCGTTAAGGGTGGGTCTGAGCAGCACACCAGAGTCTGCAGTACTGGAGAGGACCAATCAAGAATTCAGTACAGGCAGAATCGGGTGTTGGGGTGGGGGGAATGTCAGGAGGGAGAGGGAAGGCGTGAGGAGGGAGGGAAGAGGGGGTGGGAGGGCTGTGGGAGCAACTGCGGCAACTCAGGCAGAACCTGGGAGGGAGGCGGCTGTGTAGAAAGGAGCAACAGCCACGTGGGCGAGCCCAAGCAAAAAGCCCAAAGCCACCCCCACAGAATGCAGGGCCGGAGGACGCAGGAGGCCCATTCCTCCTAGACCTGAATGAGAAAATCTCTCTCCACTCCCCCAACCCTCGCAGGACAGGAGGCAGAGCCCAGAGGGAAAAGGAATCCCCCAGAGGTCCCTCTGCTCCCTTTCTGCGATTACCTCTGGTATCTGGCTAATACAAAGTGTGGTCTGCAGACCAGCAGTGTGGGCATCACCTGGGAGCTTGCTCACCATGCAGAATCTCAGGCCCCACGGAGGACCTGCAAGAGCAAACCCGCCTCCCACCAGACACCCAGGAGGGTGGGGCACATGTGACCTGGAAAAGCCTGGATCTACAATAGGGCTTTTCTAACAAATATGCATCAGAATTGCCTGGAGGAGTTGTTAAAACACCCATAGCTGGCCCCCACCCCCAGAGGTTCTGAAACCACAACAGGGCTTTTCTAACAAATACGCATCAGAATTGCCTGGAGGAGTTGTTAAAACACCCATAGCTGGCCCCCACCCCCAGAGGTTCTGAATCCATAGGTCTGGAATAAGGCCTGAAACCCTGCATTTCTCTTTTTAAATTTATTTATTTTTAACTGGAGGATAATTGCTTTACAATGTTGAATTGGTTTCTGCCATAGAACAACAAGAATCAGTCATAGGTATACATATGTCCCCTCCTTCTTGAACCTCTCACCCACCTCCCACCCTGAAAACCTGCATTTCTAACAAGCTCCCAGGTGATTCTGATGGAGCTGATGCAGTATGTTCCCAGGGAACATACTTTGAGAACCACTGCTTAACACAGAATCCCACCAACAAGCCAGCGCATGACCGAATACCCCGGGTTGACAGCAACCCTTAATGTACACAGGAACCCTTTCCACTGGCTTCTGAGCCCCAATCCCAGTGCCCACCTTTTCGGAAAGGGACTCCTGTAGGCTTGCAGAAGAGGATGAAATGTCCCTGTCCACCCAGAGGAAGCAAGGAGGGCTGGTGTGAGGACTGCATGAGACAGCCTCTGACATTGGGCGGGGAATTCAGGGCTATCTCCTTGCCTGACCACAGCCCCTCAAATCTGCAGCTCTTAGCTGGACGGCACCCCTAAGACCACCAGAGGTCTGGATCAGGGTATGCAGCTGCTGGGGACCCTGGGCAGAGCCACAAGTGATGCTTCTGCTCTGGACATATTTGCCCAGAAAAGGGGAGGGCTGGGCTTCCAAGGCTGGGGGCTGCAACTGATCTCTGACCTAGATGTTACCCTGAAGCTGCAGACCCAGCAAGGTAAGAAGGGCGGGCCTGGAAAGACGTCTCCCTTGATATGAACCACCCTGCAACATGGGCCAAAGCGAGCCATGCGTCTGCTGGGGTGTCTGCACGGGACTTGATTAACTGTGCCCCGACACCATCAAGCACAGGAGGGAGAGGCCAATGACAAGGTTCCCGTGAGACCAGGCGAGGGGGCTAGTGTCCCTCCTTATCATTAGGGGGACTAACACAGGCCTGAAGGACACCCATCCTGAGGAAGCATGCTGCCTGCCTTTCCAAGAACCTGCCAGCAAGAGCACACGTCGCTTAGCCGTGGTGGGGGATGGGGGGTGTGGAAGAAATAGCTCAGAGGCAGGAGGGCTTGACCCCCGCTTGACCTGTGTGACCTGGGTAAAGTCTCCTAACTGCCTGGGTCTCTAATGCCTTATCCACACACCTGAAACTTACAAAGCAGGGACACACCACAAACGACTACATTTTCCCTCCTCCTTTTTCTTTGTACCTGAATTAATTTTCAAATCAACCATAAAATTCGTTCTCAAAAGGGCAGAGCCTCCAAGCAGGGCCACCACATCAATGGAGGCACTGATTCAAGGACAACTGTGGCAAGACACGTGTTCACGGCTCCAGCGTGAGAGGAAACACCTTTCCTTTCAGTTTTCAAATGCACAGAGGCTCTCGAGAAATTTCACAGTCCTTGGGGAGCTCTTCAAGTCCGTTCTGCACTTACTGATCACCTACAGTAAGCCGAGTCCCCATTCAAGAATAAGAACTAAAGGTGACTAAAGAAGTGAACTATCAGGGAATGGGAGTAATCTGGTCATTAAAAACCAACTTTATGAGTATAAACATGATGAAATCTATGTATTAAAATTACCAAGTAGAAAACCATACAAAAAAATCTGTATACGACTATGACCAGAACTACATTTTCAAAACTCAAAACACATAGACAGAAACTCTGCTTGTCTGTGAGTAGGATGGTGGCTTCCTTCCTTCCTTCTACTTGTCTTTTGTCCTGATATTCTGTAATAAGCCTGTACTGATTTTATAATTTGAAAAGACTTAGATCAAGTTTTTAAAACTTGGTAAATACAAAAGTCGGAAGCCAAATCTTATTCCGATGTTTAAAAAGAATTAGAAATTATGAATGAAAACATCATAATTCATTATCCCATAGAAGTCAAAGAGCACACTGGTCAAAGAGTTCACAGCATATGTCTGTCTGATGTGCTAACGAAATTCCTTATGTGCAGCTACACATTAGTATCCTCTTAATTAGCGCTGGAGACTTTAATGAGCGTTTCTTGTGCATCTTAAACTGAAGTCCACCAATGCATCAAACAGACGGAATGGTCAACACTGAAAGTCAGGCAGGCAGCCCTCTTAGCCATCTGTTCCCACCCACATGCTGATGGCTCCCCTGTCCGCGCTTCCAGCCTGACCTCTCTCGTGGAGCCTGATCTGCACTGACTCAAGAAGCTTCCAGAGGCCCCACTGGCCCCTCTGAGCCAAGAGACGGCACGGATGTCCCGCCATGGAGCCCAACTCTTAGTCTAGCCATTCGCTGTTACATCACCCATTCTCAGCAAAAGCCTAGCAGTCATCTCTGACTCCTCTTTCAACGCTGAAGCCTAATGACTGGGTCCTTCTCCTTATATTACTGATGTGGTCTGGGGTGTGTGTGTTTACCCCAGCCTTGGTCAGTTTGGTTTTATTACAGCTACATCTCACTACCCCCCCAGCCCCAGTCTTGGTCTTGTTCCTGTCCCTTCTCCCCATCATAACCACTGTGGCCTTTCTAAAATGCACATCTGATGGGGCCTGCCTCCTTCTTCAAAGGCACCACTGCTGACAGCATCTGGGGTCAAGGTCATCCACAGATTTTTGAACTTGGCCCTCTGACATTGCTCAATTGCTGGTGCCTCTGTGTACTTTTTTCTTTGTGCCTAGGTTCCTCTGCTCATCCCCATCTACCCTTCCTCCCGTGGGCCTGCCACTTCCCAGCCTCCTGCAGGCAGGTCTCTCTTGCTGAAGGAACCACACTCTGCTATATATGTGCGCACGGAGTATGTGATCCCGCCTTGTGGTCCTCAGGGGACCGGAAGCTACTTGGGGATGGAGACTGTATCATGTTCATTTATACCCCCAAAGCAGAGCCCTGTGCCTGCTACATAGTAGACCCTCATTTGTTGAAAGGAAAAGCAATAACTTTAAAATGCTAATTACCACTAAGGAGTAATGTACCTTGTAGGCAGAGAGCGGCTAATTCCACAGCTGTTTCATATGGGCATTTCAATCTTGGGGAAAAAAAGAAAGAAATTAACTCTAAATATGAACTTTAATATTCATAACTATACAAAATGTCACTAAAACCATTTTTCAGAACGTAGTGATATTTAGATAATGATTTTTGTTCTCTGTGGTTTCTATTTTTGCTGTCTATATTAAAAAATGCAAACAGCCTGACTTACTCTCCCTGTTTCCCAAAGTCAGTTCTCCTCATATGTTAAATTAACCCCATCGAGGTATAGTTTCAACTCTAAGCATAAAGGGCAATTTTCCTGAATCTGGCAAGAATGGGGAAGTTTGGAAAAGAGAATGAAAAGTCCTTCCCTTTGCTTTACTAGTTTTAAACTTATTTTATCTTGATTTGACACCCGCATCTTTTCAAGTTGCCTTAAGTCTTTCTTGAAACAAGGTCCTAGTGTTAGAAATAGACAGACAGACACTATATCTAAGATGGCCAGGAGAGCCAGATATACCCAAGCAATCAAATAACTAAGACACTGCCACAGAGCTCTATTACTACAAATCCGGTGATCCCATTCACACTGAATACACAAATTTTGTTAGAAAAATAATAATGACACACATTGGTATAGCACTTCGCAGTTCTCAAAGCCTTTCACATACGTGTGTTATCCAGCGTGGTCAATGCGTCAAGCGTGTCAACCCTACTATGGGTGTGGCCAGTGCTCCCCACCCTTCACCTCAGAGATGAGGAATGCGTGTGCAAGTGTCCTGCCCACCGTCGGCCAGCTGATAAATTCAGTGCTGGGGCCAGAACACCAGTCTACTGGGAATACGGTAATGTCAGGCTGAGGTGCATGGCAACTGCAAAGTGCTATATGAATCCAAGATGTCGCCATTAATATTTTTCCAGACCAAAGACAATCACTAGGGAAGAGGCTTCTGGTGTGGGAGCATAGTGTGGTGAGAGAGAAATACACAGGCACTTTGATACACACACAATCAAAGACCTGTATCGCACGGCTAAGGCCAATGTATACACTGCACCATCTACTTGTCCTAGAGTGTACCTTCCCTAGGATTCCTGTAGCACAGATTCTACGGAGAATTTGCAGATTCAGAAATCACATTTTAAATCACCTTCAGGCTATATGCAAAATCAAAATGTATTCTTGTCAAGAGCAGGTACTGCTTTTTAGATTCAGTGGGGCTTAGTTTTTCTTGTAGCAGAAAACAGTCAATATGTCTGGTGGAAAATGACACAGCTGTAAAAGTTATGACTGCTGAAATCACGTATCCTTAAAATACATGCACTGCCTGTAAAATCAGTCACTTCAGTGCCAATGCTTGTCGCGCTCAACATTGTATAGCCAGAGGCCTAGGACTTAGAAACCATTTTTAAGAGAGGAAAAGGAAATGAGATGAGACATCTAAACCTCTTTCTCGTAGAATCAGAACATAACCTCTTTACATAAATGCAGATGGTGATGAGCGAGACTTTCAGATGATCCAAATACTTGTAAGTGTATACATACTAATAAAGTATCTTGCTTGCAAACACAACAAAAGCCATTACGAATGGAGCAATGATGTGACCAGGGAGAGAATAACTCCCAAAAACACATCACTGAAGATATCAAATGCTCTTGGAAATGCTTCAAGCCATAAAGGATTTATTTAACATAAGATGTTGATGACAGTGATGCAAGTATTAGACTCATTTTACAATGCCTGGTGTACTTTTTTTTTGAATTCTGAAAGGGGAACAAGGGTAAAGAGTTAAAAAAAAACACACACACACACAATGAGTTATTTAGAAAATATACTATGATCTATCTTGAGTTAAGGGTTAGAAAAAAACATACTTACTTTCCTGAAAGAATGTCATGCCTGAGTTGTAAAACAAACAGGTACCTGACAAACATATACAGAAGTCAACCGAGTGTCACCGTCCCCAGCCACTTCCAACCCCAGCTTCCCATCCCTGCTCCCACCCCCACGCGGGCCGGAAGCCTGCACTGTAACAAGGGAGTCCAGGTCAGATGAGAACCTGGGTGGAAGCATCTCCTCCTGCCCCAGGAAGGCATTCCAGAACCTAGCTAGGAAGGTGCATGCATGTAGGAAATTTGCAAGATACTTGGAGGATGGAACATGGAAAGCTGCACGGTCCAATGACGCCTCCTCAATGCCCGTGGGCCTCCAGGAGACAGACAGACAGACAGACAGACACAGACACAGACACACACACACACACACACACACACGCGCGCGCGCGTGCGCTAAGAGCTCACACAATCCAACAGAGCTCACACAATCCAACAGGTAGGGTGGAGCCACTGCATCTGACCCTCAGCCAACCCTGCCAGCAGATTTCAGGAAGGATGCAGCTGATTGTTTCAAAGAGTTTGCAGCTGACTGCACTGAGTGACTGCCAGAGGCTTTTTTTCTGCCGAGTTTAACCGCAGACTCTGTCTTCAAGAAACCCAAAAACACATGTGTGCACACACACAGACACATACACACACACAGAGGAACCAGAAATCCTGGAACTGGTCACGGAAGATGGGGAGGAAGGAAGCAAATGACACCAGTGGAGTTCACTGAAGTAAGAGATTAAGTAAGTGTCCTTTTTTACCAGGAGGATGCGGGCATCAGAACCACTTACAGTGCTTTGTAAAAACCAAAGCTGCCCACGCTCCGCTCCACACCTACAGAATGAGAATCTTACACGCAAGAGTGGTCCCCAGGAATGTGATTTGTTCAAAAGCTTCTTGGGTGTTTCTGATTCACAACCCCTGGTTAAGAATCACTGGCTTTGATGACAGCTAGAAGCGGCTCACTTCATACAGGACTCTGAAGAGGAGCCCTAGGATAATGTAATTTGTTTGAACTTTGAACACAGTGCACACAGTCACTCTCTGTGGAATGGATATAAGGTAATGTGGGTGACCCAGACAGGTGGGTGGTGGTGAAGGTTCTAGTATATTCCAGAATATTCCTACTTCTGACAGGCACTCAACTGCCATTAAACTGAGTACCCATATTAAGGAGGAGACAGTACTGATGTGGCCAGAACTTCCAATTCCTATAGGAAATCTTAACTACAGAAGCCCACAGGCCCCTCCTGTGGCGGGGCATGGTGATAAAGTCAGTCATTAAAGTGCTACTTAGGTGGTCACCTCCAAGCCAGTGGCCACAGCCATGGACCACCCATCACCACTGCTGTCCATCACAGACGATGACAAGGGGAGTCTGGGGAATCAAAGGCAACAGGAGACTGAGTCGAGAATCTCACTGACAGCAAGGTGGCTGGAGGGCAAGTCCACATCTAAAATGTTTTTTAAGACTCTTTTGCTTCTGCACTATCTCTGAAGTCTCAGAGGCAGACACAGGCAGGTATACCAAGGAAGAAATGCGATGGGGTGGAAAGACACCATGAAGAAGTGCCAACAAATCTGATCTACAACAATTGAGGGAATGTTTTGCAGAGCTCCTTAAATAAAATGGCAGTTTGGGATGGTGAAACACTCTTCTAATATCTGCCTTCCCTTTTGGTATCTGAGACAAAAAATAAAGTGCCAGAGACCAACTAGCCAATTTACCCGAGGTCCGACAAAACAGAAATGGGACGAGAAGATATACTTTTAAATTTTAATTTACTAAGGAAAGGTCCAATCAAGCAAAGTGGAGGTCTTCAACAGAATACAGAGATAAGCACAGGCAAAGTGTTCATAACTTTTGCTCAGAACACAAAGACAGCAGATGGAAGACGTGGCGAGCCCACAGTCTAGAAGACCTGCCGATTATAACTAAGGCAAGTGCTATGGGGTGGGGTGGGTGGAAGGACCTTCCTTCGCTTCTTTTCCTACCTTGTAAACTCTTCACGAAGGTTGTTCGGTTCTGAAGAATAATATTTAACTCGAAAGTGCAAAACATAAGCAGGTCCAACTAAGCATTTGGAGATGGAAGGTTGAAGATGTTTTTCCCCAAGTTTTGAAGATCACAGAATGGACAAAAGGAAAAACACGTTAAATCTATTAACATATCCACCACACCACTGGAAAATAACAACAGAACATACAAAGCAATCCCAGTTTGGAAAACGAAAATGGACTTTGGTGTTGACAAAAACAGTGTAGTTAGTAATCTCATTCTGGAAGAAAATCCTACTCATCTAGATGACTTACTGAGAGCTAACATTTTACTTTCACCCCTGACTGCCAAGATACCCCAGTGACACTAACTTTTAACAAAATACTAAGTGGGATATAGGAAAGGGACACATAAACAGCCAAGTGTTCTGTAATCTAAAAGTAACTACAGTAAAAATACTTTAAAAGTATTAGATTTTTAAAAACTTACTCATACATAAACCACATTGAAAAAATCTGGTTACCACAACATAAGATTAGAGAGCAGGACCAGATTGTCAAAGATCCCGCCAGCTCTCCCATTCTCTGAATCTACTTCATAACCCACAAGAAAATGAATGTCACAGGTATAAAGTCATGTTTCTGAACATCATATTTTTCAGTCCTCACTGGGGGAAGTGTCTAATTTCAAAAGAGGGCATAGTGTGTTTTTTAACATCTACTAAAAACTCCCATTCAAATTGTAAACTCTTAACATTTAGCCAGTCTTAGGAAATTAAAACATCCTTAGAACTGAATCCATTTGAAAATGCTCCCAAGTTCTAATGAAAATGTAATACTTCAAAACATTGGCAAAGGAGTTCACTCTCTGAAAAAGTAAGTAAGGTAGTAGACTGAATTTTGCTTACTTACTTTTCATCTGCTTTTTTATAGGTTTGGAATGATCCAGCCAGTGCTGAAAGAAAGAAAAAAAAAATTGTTTTTCTTTTAGGAATAGATTCATCAATAAGATTTCACAGTCCCCTGGAGTTACCCTCCCCTATAAATCTTAGTAACTAAAACCAGGGATGGTCTCCCTTGTTGTTCAGCTGGTAGAGAATCTACCTGCAATGCGGGAGACCTGCGTTCAACCCCTGGGTTGGGAAGATCCCCTGGAGAAGGGAAAGGCTACCCATTCCAGTATTCTGGCCTGGAGAATTCCATGGACTGTATAGTCCATGGGGTTGCAAAGAGTCAGACATGACTGAGCGACTTTCACTCACAAAACCAGGGACTGGACCAGATTATGAGCTCTTAGGCAACCTGCTTGGTATAATATAAAAATATCTGTGCTTCATGAAAAGATGTCAACATCATTAATTATTAAAGAAATGCTAATCAAAACTACAATGAGGTACCACTTCATACGGGTCAGAACGGCCATCATCAAAAAGTCTGGAAATAATAAATGGTGGAGAGAATGTGGGAAAAGTGAACGCTCTTACACTGTTGCTGGGAATGCAAACTGGAGCAGCCACTATGGAGGTTTCTTTAAAAACTAAAATAGAACTATCATTTGATCCAGCAATTCTACTCCTGGGTATATATCCAAAAAGCCCCAAAACACACATTCAAAAAGACACATGCACCCCAGTGTTCACAGACAACCCAAGTGCCCATCAACAGATGACTGGTTTAAGAAGGTGTGATATATATACACAATAGACTATTACTCAGTCATAAAAAAGAACGAAATAGTGCCATTTGCAGCGACATGGATGGACCTAGGGATGATCATAATAAGTCAGAGAAAAGACAAATATCATATGCTATCACTTACATGTGACATCTAAAAAATAACAAATGAATCTATATATAAAAAAATGGAAACAGACTCACCAAAAAAAAAAAAAAATTTATGTCTACTAAAAGGGAAAGGGGAGAGGGATAAATTAGGAGTTTGGGATTAAGCTACAGATACAAACTACTACACATAAACTAGATAAGCAACAAGGATTTACTGTTTAGCACAGGGAAATATATTCAATATCTCATAACAAGCTATAACAGAAAATAACCTGAAGAAAATTTATATATAACTGAATCACTTTGCTATACACATGAAACTAACATAATATTATAAATCAACTATACTTCAGTTAAAAAAAAGAAAAAATACCTGTGCTTATGCACATCAAGTTTATTTTTCCTGGGAAGAGTTAGCTTTCCAAAGATGTGCTGAAAATAACCTAAAACCCTTTACCTAATTGATCTATAAAGTCCCTTCAAGTCAGCGGAGCCATCATCAGCCTTTTCCTCCTGAGTTTTCTCAAGATAGAACCAAGTCTCCACTAATCTAGTAACGACAATAGGCCATGCTGCCAGAAGTCTCTGTTCATAGAAGGGGTTTTTTGACTCAGTCCCCCTCAAGTCTAAAATTAACAACCAAAATTCATGACCCTTGAGATGACCCACAATGAAGATGGAAAGGCAGGAAGGAATTTGCCTGAGATAATTCTGCTCCGGTCCATGAAGGTGTTTCAACTTCCTCTAGCTTTCACCAGAAACACCACTTCAGTCTTATCCACCCGAGGAAATGACAAAACCGCTTCCCTCATATAAAAGTTCCTCTGTAACATCCACGTTGTTGGCACTAGTCTCGAGGAGCCTTGGGAGCTTGGCTTCCATGAGAAACAACGTTTACGAGCAGGACACTGAGCCCCTCCAGGCGAACATGTGCCTCGGAGGGCGAGGACCACGCGCTTAGTCATCTCCTAGCTTCCTGTGCCACACGCGGAGCTGGCCACCCAGCAGGCCTTATTAGGTTCTTGAGAAATAAATAAATGGCCAACATACTTTTTTTTAATGGGGTAAAAAGGGACTTTCCTCTCCTTTAAGGAGACTCCGCACATGTGGAACACTGCTGCTAGAACAACAGTTGGAACAACACAGCAGAGGGCGGGTTTCTCAATAGCTGTTCCGAACCGGAGGTCATTCTGCTGACCGTCGAGATACTTTCAGAAGCAATCTAAAGCCTGCACATTCTAATAATGAAAACGGGAGGGACCAAGTGAGTACCGTGTACGCCACCCCTCACCAAAGAGCCCACCACGAGACTCTGTGGGAGGAGAGGGACACGGCAACACAAAAGCAAGTAAGAGACGCATTCTAACACAAGAAGCTGTGAGCGGTGCACTGGGAGACGAGGGCTTTGTCATCCCTGCTCCCGGCGAGGCGACCGAGTGATGAAAGCCCCAGATCCCCACAGCTGGATGCCGATCGCAAAGGCTTGAGCACGGGGTGCTTCATCTCATTGTTAATAGCTCTGAATGACGAATGACCTAAATGCCCATCAACAAAGACATATTAAAAAATGACTCCTCCATGTAGTGAAATACTATTCAGCCTTTACAATTGATTTAGGCCTAAATTTATTGATGTGGCAAGAGATCCATAGCACAATGTGAGATGGAGGGCTGGGGGAAGCAGGTAGGATCCCTTTATAGAAAAGTATTATTTCCTATCAACATGTCCAGAAGAATTTATAGAGGTTATTTCTGAATGTGGGACTGTGAATGACGTCTGCGTATTTTCTTTTTCACTTTTCTGCGCAGCTTCTTCCTTTTAATGAGAACATTATTTTCACAGCGGAGGGTGTGGTGGGGTGGGCCTGCCAGGTTGTCAAATTTTATTATTCATTCACCACTTGCCTATTGGGTAGTTTTTGACGATCAATTTGTCTCATTAGAGTGAAGTCTCATTGCTGCCCCTTAGCCAAGCTGAAGTCCTGGACCCTTAGCCCCTGGGGAAGAGGACACACAAGGACTTATAAATCAACATATTTACTTTCCTGCCAAAGTAAGTATCATGCTAATGGCTTGACTAAACCTGTTCTTTGCCTCACTTTCAAATGAATTTATCCATACCAGGCAAGGAACGTTCTCCCCACAACCAACCTCTAATCTTATTAGCCCCGGAGGCTCAGAGCTTAAAGGAGCTTGTCCCATTTCTTTCCTTTCTCACATCTCCTCCTCACATTTGGAATAGAATAAATTTCAGCCCACTGTTCCTCTCCCTCGGCTGTCAAACCGTAATCTTAATCCAGGCCCCGCCTGGATCATTTCCTCAGTTGGGGTTTTCAACCCTGGCTGCACATTTCAGTCACAGATACCCAGGTTCCACCCAAGATCATTATACAGAATCCTAGATCATTAGTGTTTTCCAAAGGCTGCCAGTGTGCTCATTAAATATTTAATGCTGAAGTTTCGCTGCATCCTCTCCTACCCAAGAATATATCCTAATAATGACCCTGGGGATCCTGCAACATCCACGACCCCTTCTGAAGACTGCTGTCTGAGGTCTGTAAAATCTTCAGCAATTTCAGGGTTTACGAGCCAGATGGCCACGGCCCGGTGTTAACTGACAGGCAGATCATGGCTGGATGCTCCTCCTGGACAGCAAAAGCCCTTCCCTCTGGCCACACTGCTAAAGAAGTTCCCCTCATCCTCGTGCACTGGCCTCCATCCTTCTCACCAAGTCACAGCCACAGAGCCCTGCCCCGAGCAGGACCTACCAGGATGGAGGTTTAGGGCTCACAAAGCTGGGAAAAAAGTCAGAAACAGCTCCATTTAAAAAGCTCCTTGACCCTGCGGTGTTCTGATCAGGTTGGCTCATCTGCATCAGAGGCGATAAGAAAGCCAGTCACAATGTTAAAACGAGATAATAAAACCTCTCCTGTGTCCTACCAGTTCAAACTAACCCAACTTCCTTCTTAGCTGCAGGGCCTGACCGGACCCTGATCATCCGTATTTAATCCCACAAGACCACCCCGGGACTTAAAGACCCCGGGTACTCAGGCCCAGTGTGGCATTTAGCAAATCATATCCTGTACTTGGCTTGAAGCCCAATTTAGCAGCAGCAGGACCTATCTCAGATATTCACCTGCATCTGGCTAAATATAGCCAGGCCGCCTGTCAGCAGAGACCAAGACAAATGGCTCCAGCTCTCTTATCAGACCAGTAAACCAGTCACTGGAAAGAAACAGGTGCGTTTCTGAGTTCAAAGGGCAAGATATTTAACTCAGACACTCTAATGGGTATTAGGTAGTTTCTGATCTGAATTTCTCATCCAAGTCCATCTGGCAAAATCCTTTCCATAAATTGAGATGTGAGATGATCTGGCAAAGCCCATCTGTTCTGACTGTACATCAGTTCTAGAATTATGACATACATGAGACTGGCTGTAGAATTTAATTGTCTAAAACCTACACACGAGCACTTAAATCACAGGAGAGGCTCAGGGCTTGACAAGGGTCTAAAAACTCTGCTGGAACAACCCCTGGGCCAGCACATTTGAGTGATGGAACTCATAACTGGCTTTCTAGTACCTCTAGATTTTCTTGGCTTGTAAAAAGTGTCTAGTTTGCATTTAAATTAGAGCTGGAAGGAATATGAGATAATCACATCCAAAGGATATAAAGAGAAAGAAGAGAACGAACACTTTTGGAGCTTATTGTGTGTGATATTGTGATTCATAATAAGAAATGTATATTTGGTCTTCATCAGTTTCTGGCACTGAGCCCCTAAAACTCTTGTAATTTCCTAAGTGGTAACAGCAATAAAAGTGTCTTAATATTCATAACAAACCCCTTTCCATGACACCTGAGTTTATGTGAATGAGGTTCTTTGGGAAAGCACCTAGGGATGGGGCTGGTTGCTCGGGGAACCAAACACATGAGAGCAGGAACTTTCAGTCCCATCCCCCCATCTCCAGGAAAGGGAGAGGGGCTGGAGGTTGAATCAATTACCAATGGGCGATGATCTAATCAATAGTGTCTGTGTGATGAAGCCTCCGTAAAAACCCAAAAAGACAAGGTTCAGAGGTCTTCAGGGTTGGTGAACATATGGAGATTTGGGAAGAGTGATGTGTTCAGAGGGTCAGAGAAGCTCCACACCTTCCCACCCCCCATACCTTGCTCTGTGAATCTGTCTCATCTGGCTATTCCTGAGTTACATCCTTTTATGATAAACTGGTAACCTAGTAAGTTAAATGCTCTTCTGAGTTCTGCGTTGGCTCTGGCAAAATTGATCATACCCAAGGAGGGGGTCTGGGAACCTCCCACTCACCTATAGCCAGTAGGTTAGAAGCACAGGTGATAACTTGGACTTGGGATTAGTATCTGAAGTGTGTGTTTGGGGGTCGGGTGGGGGGTGGCTGGTGCAGGGAAGTGGGGAGTCTTGAATGACTGAGTCCTTAACCTGTGGGATACCTGACACTATCTACCTGAAGCATTCATCTATTGGTGGTGTTGGAAAAAATATGCATTATATTATGTATCATCCATTGCCTTCTCAGGCCTCAGCATAGAGAAAGGTGGCTATGGCAAGGGCAAGGGGTACTCTGCCAGAGCACTAGTGAGGCAGGATTCTAACTCAGCAAGTGTCAGCACGATGCTCTGGGCCTCCACACACACCCCGGTCTGACACTCCTTTTCTGCCTACAGGAGGGCTCCCGTCTCATACTCATTCAGAAGGAAGTCCTATTAACCTGATGTGCACACTGGCCACTCCAGACTTCCTTGGGGGTTCATTTAACTCAATTGCAGAGACCCCTTCCTTTCCCTTCTCAGGTGGCTCAGTGGTAAAGAATCCACTCACAATGCAGGAGATGTAGGAGGTGTGGGTTCGACCCCTGAATCAGGAGCATCCCCTGGAGAAGGAAATGGCAACCAGTATCCTTGCCTGGAAAATCCCATGGACAGAGGAGCCTGATGGGCTCCAGTCCACGGGTTGCAAACATGACTTAGTGACTATACAACAAACAGAGACTTCCCTTGATCAGCTGTTTCCCACTCACTGCTGATATTTGCATGTGGGCATGAAAACCCGTGCTCTGCCAACATTCAGAAGCAGGCTGCTGGGAGGCCTGGGGCATTTCTGGAGCTGTCTGACATGTCTTTGAGAAAGAGGCCGAAAAGCAGAATTCAAGTCCCAGCCCTGCCACTCGCCTGGGGCGTGGCTGTGCCCTCACCCTTAGCTTCCTCGTCAGTGCACTGAGCTGTCTGCTGACACTGGCTAGAGAATCAACTCCCTGTCTCTGGAAACTAATGAACCATTCATATGCAAGGAAGGGTTTGTCCGCAAACAGGGTGACATTCCAGGCACCCATCAGAGTGAAGCCGCAATAGTCCCTCTGCATGTCCTTCCAGCAGTCACCATGACTGTGCGTCCACCTCCCCGGGCAGCCGTGGGGCCCTGATTACCCATCTACCCGATTCCATGCTGCAGAGACCGGAGAGAAAACCTCTCACAGGTCTTGAGACAAAGGCCTAAATCACCTTTTCTGGATTCCTTGCAGCCAAACGGATCCCCATAAGATGCTCTCTTTTCACGCTGGGGTGGGCTTGGGAAGGGACCAGGATGGCTACCCCTACCCGGTAGAACACCCGCCCCCAAGATGGGATGGAGGCTCCCGCTTGGCGGGGCAGTGGTGACCCCTGCCCCACATCCCTGCCACTCCTCTGCCTGGCCAAGTCATCGCGTCCTCTGTGACTGCAGCCCTCCCCATGTTCGCCCTCCCCCTCTGAGAGTCTGATCACCTCGCCAGTGGTGAGTGGACTGAGCCACAGTATCCCAAGCGGCCACTTGTCTGTCTCCCCCATCAGACTGTGGCTGGCAGGGACATTGCCCAGGCTACCCGTGGACCTCAGAGGTGGCCACTGAGAAAGCTCCAAGTCACAGTGCGCTGCATGGCTTTCTTTGTGTGTGTGTGTTGCGGGGTGGGGGGTGTCCAGAGGTGGGGGGGTTGACACTACCACGTGTCATGAAATCAGTATAAGCCAGTGGAAAAGTGCTGCCCACTGCACTGATAGACCAGGTTCTGACCTTGGCTCTATCCCCTACTTTAACCTTTGTGAGGTTCCGAGTAAGCTGCGGCTTCATCATCTGCGAAATGGGTCTGCCTCACGGATCAATGATGAATAATGAAACACGAGTGCTATAAAGCCTTCGGTTTGGTCAGAGTGGGGACCCAGTAAACAGCACCTACCAGACCAGCCAGGAGAAAGCTGGGTGGGTGCAGGCCAGACCTCGGGTTCTCAGAAGACAGCTTTGATAAGTAAAAATAGAACCCGTGCCCTTGCTTTGAGATGTGCCCGGAGAGAGCTACAGATGAATTCCTGGGTGGCGTTCCTGCTTTAATACAGAAAAAGGAAAGAGGAGGCCCCAGCCTCAACTGCTAAAAATAGGCAATGCCAATAGACTTTGACCTTGCTTCAGGGCTGGGCAGCACTCTATGGAAACCAGGCTTGGCTCTTTGCAGGGAGCTGGGGACGCAGAGAGTTGTGCCAAGAGCCCTGCCACTGCCAGCCCTCTGATATGCATATCAGGGGCTGGGTGGGGATGTCATTCTTGGCAGGAGCCTCTGCCACGGCGCAGTAAGCCACTGGCCAAGTGGACCATTCCCTTCCTGGCCCCCATCTATTACACCTGACACCAACTGCTTCGTCCTAGACCCCAGGAAAAAAATCAGTGGCTCAGTGAACCTTTCCAAAAGGTCGCATCTAAATTGCTAAGGTCTCTCCTACAGGCAAGGCAGTCTTCAGGCTCCAGTCAAGCTCAGTGCATCACCTCTGGGGACCTGATGACTTACGAGCCTGCCCACCTGGAAGAAGAGACCCACAACCATGATGGGTCACAAAGCCCTTTCTCCTCCCTTAACTCACAGGGTCCCTCAGTTTCCCTGCGAAATGGATGTTACTGCATCCACCTTGGTGCTAAGAAAACTGGGGCTCCAGAGTACTGTGTACTGAAAAGAGTGCCTAAACCTGAAATTATAAAAACCTGGGTTCGTGCATGAGCTGTGCGACTCACTCAATGACTTGCCAAGGCCTAAGAGCTTGGGTTTCCCCACCCAGAAGATGGGAGAAATTTGACCAGTGGCTCCTAAGGTCCCTTCTGGGGCTAAAGACTAAAGTTCTAGGTTGTATGCCTTGTTACCACGAGTCACCGAGTCAAGAGGAGAAGATCCTAAGTCTTAGGATCTAATCTGAAAGATTTACTCACATACACAAATAATGATCTTGAGGCCAAACAAGCAAACTGCCAGGGAGGGCAAAATAAACTCAGGTTTACACAGAGGAGGAAAAACACTTTGGGAGTTCAGGGCAAGCTGCATGAAGGGCTGTCATCAGAGTTGGTCTTGAAGGATGGCCAGAAGTTAAACGGGATGAAGTGAAAGTGAAAGTGAAGTCGCTCAGTCGTGTCCGACTCTGCAACCCCATGGACTGTAGCCTACCAGGCTCCTCCGTCTATGGGATTTTCCAGGCAAGAATACTGGGGTGGTTTGGCATTTCCTTCTCCAGGAGATTTTCCCCACCCAGGGATCAAACCCAGGTCTCCTGCATTGTAGACAGATGCTTTACCGTCTGAGCCACCAGGGAAGTCTCTTAAACGGAATGAGAAAGGGCATTCCAGGAGTTGTACCAGCATAAGCAAAGTGACTAAACAACACAACATCACCAGAGCCTAGCCTGCAATGAGCCCCAACTGGAAGGCAGACTGACGAGAAGAAGGGGGCTGGGAGCTCCCGCTGCTCCACATGGCTCAGATCCTCAGAGTCAGGCAGATAATGGCCCTGCACCTGCTCTTGCGGGGCAGAGAAGCACGCCATGTTCACAGAGCTGCAGGCTGGAAAGGCTTTAGCATCTTCAGAGTCTGGGTTCCTGCAGGTGTATGACCTGGGAAGGATGCCTGGATCCCACTGTGAACATCCCTCCTGCCGCACGGGGCCTGATCACCAGCAGGCGGGAAAGCCTAGCAGCCAAGTGAGCAGAGGCTCACAGCAAAGACTTTCATAATGGAGTCACCTCCGTGGTTTTCAGAGAGTGGTCACCTGGGGTTAAGGACACGGCACCGGGGCAGCAAGTACTTGGCTCTCAAGGCAGAAAGATGGGTGTCTTCTCCCTTCTGACTAGAGGAGATGTGAGGGACAGTACTCTGCCTCCCCTTTAGTCTCAGAATCACGGGACATTAAAACCAGAAGGGCTCTTGGTCCAACAAACCCATTTTACAGATGAGGAGACCGAGGCCAAGGGAGAGAAGGTGGCTTATCTAAAGCTCATCAGACCAGGAGCAAGGTTCGGGCCTGAACTCAGTCCTGGGCCACAGACAATCTGAAGCCAAAAATACCATATACAAAAGGACAACAGGAAAAGCAGCTCTGGGAAGAGGACAGACAAGTGTCAGATGCTGGGGACTCTAAATTCGGCACTGAGGAAGCAACTGGAAGTGGAACTCGGATGCAGGTGTATAAACGCTGGAGAAACAGGCAGAGTCCCTTAAGAGAAAGCAGTAAAAAGAATGGACAGAGAGAAAAGGACACTCTGAGGGGCAGGGGAGAAAACTCAAGGCATTCGGGCTACATGACCTCGGTCTTCTCAGCCGGAGGTGAGGCCACCCGTGAGAACAGGCTCCATGGAGACGGGACTAGAGGTCTGTGGTGCAGACTCAGAAGGGGAGCCCTGGGGCACTTCAGGGCCCACTGGGGGTTCATGAGGCTCCAGGAACAGCTCTGGGCTTGGATTTCGCTGAACCTGTGATCTGTGCTTGGACCAGAAGGCACAGCCCATGGCTCTCCAGCAATGCCTGGCAGTCCTGGAGAAGCAGCAGAGGAAGCAGATGCGCCTGCATGCGTGTTGAAGGGGGGCCAGGGGACAGTCACGGGGGCAGGAGAATCAAAGGGCAGATGGGGACACAAAGGACATGCCTGAGACTTGACCGGGCGGGGAGGAAGACCAGGGCAGGAGGGGGTCGTTGAGGGCCAAGGCCACATGCAGAGGAACTGGAAGGAGGGTAAGAAACAACAGAATCCTGGATCTTATCCTGGCCACAGGATAAGAAACAACAGAATCCTGGATCTTGGAGTGAATGGACAGTGACAGGACCCAAGGTGCACTTGGGTGAGGTTTGCTCAAACGAAACTTCAGTGAGAGGAAACCGGGTCTGGAATATTTAGAATTTCAACAACTTGAGTTCTGAGTTTGCCTGGGGAGGAGGAAAATGGGCACTTGAGGCCTTGAAGGATGGGAAGAGAGTGCTGAGGTCAGAGGGTGCAGCACTGAGCGGTCCAACCTGAAGGAAGCAGAAGTACACAGTGGGGGGACAGGGGTGGTGGGTGTGCCCTTCCCTGAGTCACGGGGGCCAAAGGGAGTGTCTCCAGCTCACGGGAAGGAATCAGGACCACGAACCCAAGGAGGCAGCAGGATGCTCATGGCAACAGTCAAGGAGGTAAGGGAGTGGGCTGCAGGCAGACAGGAGGTCCTGAAGGTGGGGAGGAAGTTGGTGGTGTAGAGGGGGCATCCAGTGGGTGCAGGGGGACACATCTGCCCAGCAGGCACTGCAACCCAGGCACACTTAAGCCCTGGCTGCACTCCATCACCGCAGACTGAGCACCACAACATCCATCTCAGGTAGACCCAATTTCCAGGCATCGACTCTGAGTATCTCCTTGCAACCATCATGCATAGCCCCAGGAAGTAATTAAAAAGTGTCTTTCAGGTAGAAAGGCTTAGCTACACTGGAGGAGCTCCAGGGCTCAGTTCAAATATCTCCTAGCAGAGAACTCACCCTTTCATACTCTGTCTAAAATAGCACTGCCCCTTCCTCTATCTCCTCACTCTGCTTTATTTTTCTTAACCCTTATTACCATCTGTCATATTACGCAGGTATTACATACATACACGGCATTATCCACTGCTTAGAACAGGGCCTAGTGCAGAACAAGCACTCAGTAAATATTTTTAGATTGCTGAATAAATTCTCTTTGAAACCCAAAGCCAGATTCTACTGGGAATGGAAACTCTGAAGTCTTTCTTGCTTTTTAAAAGAATAAAGCTGACAGTATGACATTCCTTGATTTCAAACTATACTACAAAGCTACAGTAATCAAAACAGTCTAGTACAGACACATAGCTCAATGGAACAGAGAGCCCAGAAATGAACTTACATTTATATGATCAATTAATCAACAACAAAGGAGGCAAGAATATAAAATGCAGCAAAGACAGCCTCTTCAATAAATGGTGTTGGGAGATCTGTACAGCTATAGGTAGACGAATCAAACAACTTCTCTCTCATACTACATACAAAAATAAATTCAAAATGGACTAAAGACTTAAATATCAGACCTGAAATCATAAAACTTCCAGAAGAAAACATAGGCAGTATGCTCTTTGACAATAATCTTAGTAGTATTTTTTTAATATGTCTCCTTAGGCAAGGGAAACAAAAGAAAAAATAAATAAATGCAACTATACCAAACTAAAAAGCTTTTACACCGTAAAGATAACTATCAGCAAAATAAAAACACCACCTACTGAATGGGAGAAGATCTTTGCAAGCGACATATCTGATAAGGGATTAATGTCCAAAATACAAGATCTCCTACAACTCAACATCAAAAATATCCACACGATCCTATTTAGAAATGGGTAGAAGATCTGAATAGACATTTTTCCAAAGAAGACACACAGATCGCCAACAAAAAACATGAAAAGATGATCAACATCACTATCAGGAAAATGCAAATCTAAACCACCATGAGGGACCCATCACCTCACACCTGTCAGAAGGGCTATTATCAAAAACACAACAAGAACAAGTATTGGTGAGGATGTGGAGAATAGGGACCCCTCGTGCACTGTTTACTGGTGGGAATGTAAACTGATGCAGCCACTATGGAAAAGAGTATGGAGAATCCTCAAAAAATTAAAAACAGAACTACTATATGATCGAGCACTTCCGCTCCTGTATATTTATCCAGAGAAAACAAAAACACTAATGAGAAAAGATACAGGTGCTCTTACGCTCATTGCACTGTTATTTATAGTAACTAAGATACGCAAGCAACCCAAGTGCCCATCAATAGATGAATGGATCAAGAAGATGTGGTATCTAAACATACATATCAGAATACTACTCAGCCATAAAAAATAATGACATCTTGCCATTTGTGACAACGTGAATGGATCTAGAGGGTATTATGCTAAGTGAAATCAATCAGACAGTGAAAGACAAATATGGTATGATATCACTTATGCATGGAGTCTAAGAAACAAATGAACAAACATTACAAAATAGAAACAGAATTATAGATACAGAGGAGAAACAGGTGGTTGCCAGGAGGGGAGGAAGGAGAAAAAAATAGGTGAAGGTGATTAAGAGGTACAAACATCCAGCAGTTGCAAAATAAGTGAGTCACGAGTCTGAAATGTACAGCAAGGAGAATATAGTCAGTAACTATATAATATTTTTGTATGGCAACAGGTTGTAAATAGGCTTATTGTGGAATCATTTACGAATGTACAGAAATATCGAACTACCATCTTGTGTAACAGGAACTAACATAGGATTGTAGGTCAATTATAAAATAGATAAAGAAATAAAAATAAACAAAAGAGTGGTTCTGAGCTGTGTTGAGTTCACTTACTCAGGCACCTCCACTGTGGACAGCTCTGTCTTAGGCAAAACGAGGGAAGTCTTTGCTGACCAAACACAACCTCCTGGAGCCTGCAAGATGGTTCTCGAGCGATGCCAAGACCTGCTCGGACCACCCGGCCCCAGAGTCCACTAAGCCTGGCTGCGATTCAGCTGTGCTCGCAGCACCTGCTCTCTACACCTGGCAAGAGTCCACGAGAAGAGGGTGGCACAGCCTCCTCTGCTAGTTAAAAATACACACAGCAGCCCCAGAAGAATTCTTATAATGAGATTTCTTTCTACCTCCTCTAGAGATGTGCCTACACTGCATCCTCGTGCTTGGAAATGTCTCCCTAGCACATCCCCACGTGCAACAAGATACTGGACACCTCCGGGGTGGGGCGTCATGGGTGCATCACCTCACGTGGGCGCCAGCATCTCCATCCCAAGGCTCTTCACCACAACAGTAATGCAGTTTCACTCCTGTCTTTCTCTACCAATTTCTAGTAACCATGGACCTGTGATTTACCCAGTCCATCATGTAAGGAATCAAAGGAATACTTACCGGAATCTGGGCAGAGTCGAGGAACTGGAGGCCAAAGTAATCTGTTTCCACCAGGTCTAAGTGATACACAATCTGATCAAACAAATCCTGGCCTTTGGCATGTTTCTGGAAGATAAAGGGCAGATGAAATTTTAGGAGGTGACAGTGGATAAGAAACAAGATTTAAAAAAAAAAAACCCAAACAACAAAATCACTTTCCTCTCTTTACCATACACATATGTGTCAGAGTACACAAATTTGTTTAAATGCAATTATTTTTTATTGTAATACAAACTCATGATTAAATCTAAAGCATACATGATGACAAGAAAATCCCACCAAACTACTACTTTATAGGATGATTAGGGAACCAACACCTTATTATGATAAATGGTTAGTAAATAGAAAAAAAAAAATCAAGCGTTGATCCTGACTTTAGCTGGAGCACTAGGAAACCAAAGAGTTGCTATTGTTTAGTTGATAAGACACGTTGCACTCTTTTGCGACTCCATGGACTGCAGCCTGCCAGGCTCCCCTCTCCATGGGATTTCCCAGCCAAGAATACTGGAGTGGGTTGCCATTTACTTCTCCAGGGGTTCTTCCCAACCCAGGAATCAAACCCTCATCTCCTGCATTACAGGCAGATTCCTTTCCACTGAGCCACCAGAAAAGACAAACCAAAGAGTAGATGACAGCATATACAAAAATTAACTGAAAATGAATCGAAGACCTAAATGTAAGAGTTAAAAACTATAAAACTCAGAATAAAACATACATGAAAATCTTCATGACCTTGGATTAGGCAAAAGTTTCTTAGGTAAGACACCAAAGACACAAGCAACAAAAGAAAAAACAAACTGGACATCATCAAAATGTAAAACTTTTATGCTTCAAAGAACATGAAGATATCAAGAAAGTAAAAAAGACAACCCAGAGTGGAAGAAAATTTTACAAAGCATACTTCTGATAAGGGACTTCTCTAGAACACATAAAGAATTATTACAACTCAATAATAAAAAGACAAATTTAAACACAGGTCAAGGATATATAGAGATGAGGATTTCCCGGGTGGCACAGTGGTCAAGAAGCTGCCTGCAGTGCTGGAGATGGGGGTTCAGCCCCTGGATTGGGAAGACCCCCTGGAGAAGGAAATGGCAACCCACTCCAGTATTCTTGCCTGGAGAATCCCATGGACAGAGGAGTCTGGTAGGCTACAAGGGGGTCTCAAAGAATCAGACCTGACCAAGTGACAGAGCACACACACAGATAGAGAGATAGAGAGATAGTTCACCTAAGAGAGATGAATAGCCAACAGGCATATCAAAAGATGCTCAACATCATCAGTCATCAGGGAAGTGCAAATCACAACCACAATTAGACACTTCACACCCATTTGGAGGGCTATAACAAAAAAAAGACATAACCAATGTTGGAAAAATTGGAACCCTCTTATACTGCTGATGGGAATGTCAAATTGTGTAGCTAATTTAGAAAAGAAGCCTGGCAACTTCTTAAACAGTTAAACGCAGAGTTACCATTTGACCCAGCAATTCCACTTCTAGGTAAATATCCAAGGAAAAATGAAAACATTATGCTCACACAGAAACTGATACAAAAATGTTCACAGCAGCATTATTCATAATAGCCCCAAAGTGGAAGCAACCTGAATGTCTATCAACTAATGAATGGATAAACAAAATGCAGCATATCCATACAATGAAATATTATTTGGCCATAAAAAGAATAAAGTTCTGATACACGCTACAACACTGATGGACTCTGAAAACATTATACTAAGTGAAAGAACCTGGTTATAAGTTACAAGTGACCACATATTATTTGAGATGTCCAGAACATTAAGTCTAGAGGCAGAAATTAGATTGATAATTCGTAACTGCTTAGGACTGCCAGGTGTATGGGGTGACAGCAAAGATGAACAGGATTTGGGGGGGTTGGTTAATGAAGTGTTCTAAAATTGACCATGGTCATAGATGTGCAACTCTATGAATATACTAAAACCCACTAAATTCTTATGTTTCAGATAGGTGAATGTATGGTACATGAATCTCTATAAATAAACTACTAAAAACAGCAGAGAGCCAGAGTTTTTCTTTAGTATTCCAGCAAATAAATGAAGAAAGAAAGACAAAACTGTGACAGCACAATTTTGTAGCTTCTGATGAATGCCAGGCTCCAAGTATTGGACACCAGTAGCTACTAACAGTGCAGCAGGAGACAGATAACCAGGTGAGAAACATCCTACCACCCAAGGTATAAGCTTGCTCCCCACACCTCTCTTTCCACAGGGAAAAAATAAAGAAATCTACCTGGGGAGTGGTTAAACCACTAGATCCAACTGTAGGAAATGCAGAGGAATGTTCTAAACTACAAAGAACCACAACTGGCAAGATCCAGCCAGTGGGAAATTCTAGAAACTCCTCAGGACGAATGACCCAGTTTCCTCAACAAACAGAAGATAGGGGAGAGAAGAGATGGAGAGGACACATACAGATTGAAAGAGATTTAAAAGATATTTGTAAACAGCCAAGCCTAACTTGCAGTATCCAAGGATGCACACTTGGGTGAGCAATCTTAGAAAGACAGTAAAGAAGTGATTACAATAAAGTCAGGGTAAGTGTTGCTCTTGGGGTGGGGCATGGGGCTGGGAGGAGCCAACAGCCGTGGACTGCCGGCTGGCTGGCAGGGTTCCAGCTTCTGATGTGCGTGATGGTACCAGGGTGTCTGTCTACTTTCTAGTAGCTCATTAAACTGTGCCTTTATTTGCTCTGTACGTCTCTATTTGGGTTATATAAATAACAATGATAACAAAAAGTTTTAAAAAAATAAAATAAAAACTTCATCAATGATTTACAGTCTCCTTCCTTCCCGGAAATACTCCTCTGAAAACAGCAATTCAACACAAGATTCCAGGAGGCTCGACACGCAGTGACATTCTCTGTAAATGAATCTAGTGGAGAAATAGGGCGGGACTGGGTCGGGCAAAAAGGAGACAATCAAAATTCCAATCGCAGAACACAGCACTGGGCCCAGCAGCACGTAAGAATACTATTCGGCTGTTACAAAAGAGAATGATGATGAGACAGAACCATGGAAAATTCTTTCAACAAACATTCACTAAACAGAGCGCAAGGGAACAGAAGACTGTGATTCCAGCTACATAAATCTATGTATGTGCTGCACATGGACTACTTGATAAAAACAGGAGAGTGGCAAAAATTACAACAGTTGTGTTAGCATGGAGACACGATGGATGGTTTATTTCCCAAGTTTTCTTTAACGCTGATCTCTTGGCAGTTGTTAGGCAACAAATACAAAGTAAAAAAAAAAAAAAAAAATCACAATTCTGGCACTCTTCCTTCTTGCCCATAACAATTCATTCTCTGCAGGTATTTTTTCCAATTACTATCCAGTGCTACTGGCCCCATGCAACACCTATTAGCACAGTGCCAAGGCTTCATTAGTGGGTTTCCTAGCGGGAAAGAACTAGCCAGAGTAGAGCTTTAGCAGCAGGACATGGCAGAAACAACTGGACTGAGAGGAAGCAAGAGACTTCTAGTCCCAGATGCACCACTAATTGCAACCTTAAAGCAATTCACGATCTCCCCCAATCCATATGGCCACCCTCGACTTCCCCCCAATGGCTGCTAATCAGGCTTGGCCATGGTCCCCTGAATATACAGGGCCACCAAAACTCAACTGACCCCAAATCCAACCTACTCCCCACCTGGGTCTTTGGGTTCAGGGTTTACCATCCAGGTACATAATTTTAACACTCCCAGGGTCTGAATTAAAAAAAGCACAGTTCGGCAAATGTAAAATGAGGGGGGTTAGCCAAAGTCTTAGTCTAGGTCATTCCAGATTTTCTTTTTCTGATGTCTTTCTAAAATGGCTCTTAATTTAGAAGGAGCTCAAGGTGGTGGTTGGGAAAATAACCCTTCTAGGGGTAGTGGGTCCCTCTGCCAATGTAAGATAGGCTCCTCTTACTGGTAGACCCTCACTCGGGCTGGACATGGAGGTGGCAGACAGCAGAGTCTGGAGGGTAGTATGTACCATTTTTACTCACCTATAAACACTTCCCCCACTCACCTCCCGAACAAGTACACTCTTTGGTCTCTTCTGCTGGAAGAGGGAATTCCCAGTGGCCCTTACTGGGTCTAAAAAGAGTCTGATGAAATTATGAGGACTGGAATGAATAGAAAGGTCCTTGAAACAAAGGTCCCAGGGGGCTGAAGACAGGAGGATCAAGACCACAGCACTTGAATCAACCATCTCTCACTCCTCCCAGAGAGGATGGATGGACAAGACGGATGGATGGATGGGGGATGTGTAGGGTCTAGGGCCATGAAATGGATCTTCTGGAGGGGCCATGCTAAAGCACAAAAAACAGACTGATATTTCCCAAGCAGCAGACCTAAAAATGACAATACACTCATTAAAATCTTTTCAAATTAAGTTTCCCATGAATAAGTATCTAGGGAACTGTGCTGTACTTCCAAGGCCATTTACCTAAACACAATTTTGTGGCTATTACATGAAGTGCTATCAAGTGATTACACGAGGAGATCAGTTAATGTGACAAGACTAGAAGCTGATCCTGTTGCCTCATCGTTAACTAAGTCGCCCTCTCTGTGATGAATTCATTCACTCACTCATTCAACAAATGTTTATCAATTGCTCATCAAATGCCAGTCACTCTTCCAGGCAATGGGGTACACCAGGGTCACAGAGTCTGGAAGGAGCAGCTACAGGAAACTACAGAAGAACAAATTCTTCTTGGGGAACGAAGTCAGCCTAAAAAGCTTAAGACCCGAGCCCATGGGTCACAGTACCACTTTATCTCCCTGCCTTCCCAAGCTGAATATACTCAGTGTAAAATCTTTCAAAGTTCTGATCACCATCTTGAAATCCAACTACAAGACACGTATGGAGAGTTGCCCCCAAACACAGCAGGATCTAGAGAGCTCTACCCTTGAGTTCTTTCATCCACATCACCTAGTTTTTCTGCCTCCCATCTCAACACATCACTTTTCATAAGGACCAGCAACTAGTGGTTTGGAGACAGTATGTCTCTCTATAGCAGCTCTTTCTGATCTGACAGGAGCTAAAAATAACCATGCACATTAAAACCATGTAAAATAAGAGTACCGGGTTGCCAGCTAAAGACAGGGTCAGGCAGGCAGCCAGCAGGGAAAGGTATGGACATTGTGATTCCTTTGCTGGCCAGTCAGAGGTTCCGATTTAGTCTATCTGCTGGTTCCCAGCCAAGGTCCCGATAAGGAAGACTGCTGGACAGCTGATGTCTTAACTGTCCCTCAGATAAATGAACCAGCCTGACCCTCTCAGATAAGATGCAACGGGCAACGTCTCACTGCAGCCTGACCCACGTGCAATGTAATAAGTCAACAGTGGTCCTGGAAGAACAAAGATGATAGAAGGCCAGCCATCCAAATCTCATTAGTCTCCATAGCATCCAATGCTGTGCATCCCAGGTAGGCTTGAAAGGAGGAAATAAGCTGTGTGTGAGAGTGCCAGTCAAGCGTGTACATTCTAGGTGGTGGAAAGCACGCCATCTGGGCAGAGAAAGGATTTCAGGGGCCTTGGAGGCACACGAGGCTCTCTCCCTTCCATCCACCGGCTCCACATCCATCAGAGGGCAAGTCCTTCTGCACCCATCTTCCGAAGGCTCTCTCTTTCCTCTCCATTACAGCTCAGGCCACATCACTCCATCTGTGGGCCACAGCAAGAGTTCCTTGAGTGGTCCAAGGTTATCACTCCATTTATCAATTATTGATCTTATGTTTTATAACATGTGGAAACTTGATAAGCACAGAGGGACAGAGGGCGGAGGTGGAGGAGAGGGTGGGAGTAGGGGCAGAGTCTTTCTTTAGCTCTAAGTATTACGGTGACCATCTGATGGTGGCCTCAAACTGGTTATAAACACACACAGTTGTCCCAAGGTGGAGCCACACCCTGGGACTCTTAGAGGCCAAAATGTTGGGTTGGAAAACCAGCTCGATTTCTTTTCTAGCAATATGACTTGACTTTAGGCAACTCCCATGCCAAGTCCCAGCTTCTCCATCTGAAAAACGGGTGCTCTCCTCTACCCTATCCACCCTGCTAAGTCACTGCATTAATAAAAAAGAAAGCAAACAAGCATCCGCTGGCAACTGCAGTGTCCTATACACACAAAGGAATTGCTATCACTTTCATCCAAACCTTATTTCTCTCACAAGTCCACAGGAATAACACAATGTGGTTTTTTTTTTTTTTTTTTTTTTTTTTTTTTGCCAAATGCTGAACAAGTACCGACAAACGTCCATCTAATCAAAGTTATGGTTTTTCCAGTAGTCATGTATGGATGTGAGAGTTGGACTCTAAAGAAAACCGAGCGCCAAAGAATGCATGCTTTTGAACTGTGGTGTTGGAGAAAACTCTTGAGAGTCCCTTGGTCTGCAAGGAGATCAAACCAGTCAATACTAAAGGAAATCAGTCCTGAATATTCACTGGAAGGACTGATGCTGAAGCTGAAACTCCAATACTCTGGCCACCTGATGCAAAGAACTGACTCATTGAGAAAGACCCTGATGCTGGGAAAGATTAAAAGCAGGAGGAGAAGGGGATGACAGAGGATGAGATGGTTGGATGGCATCAACAACTCGATGGACATGAGTTTGAGCAAGCTCCGGGAGTTGGTGATGGACAAGGAAGCCTGACGTGCTGCAGTCCACGGGATCGCAGAGTGGGACACGACTGAGCGACTGAACTGAACAAATACATGATCTAGTAATCCCACTGAAAGGAAAAGAGACTAGCCTGGCTTTGGGATTTTGAGTAAATCCATGTTAGTTCTTAGAGATCAACTCCTTCCTTTCTTAACCACCCCTTGTTTAAACAGCTCTCAGGACTCTGACTGTTCTCACCAGCGGTTTTCCTGGCCATTGGTTCCCAGAAGGCACCTGCCTCAAGGCATCTTTCAACTGCCTTTAGGAAGTGCTAATTTCATGGTTAGTTACTACTTCCTGCCCTTACCCCCAAACTTGATAACTTGCTACTTTTCTCTGAACCTGCAGGTGTACACAGAGGGGCAAGGGGTCTACGGTCCCACTGCCATCACTACTAAGTCATCGCAAAGAAATATACACTGTTAAAAAGAAAGAAAGAAAGAAAGAAATACACACTGTTCACACCAGGATGTCGTAAACACAAATATCTGAAATTACCAAATAAAGTTACCTTGAAATTTCATCCTAAGTGAGAAATAGCAGCTCAGCCATCAGCAAGATCTGGTGACTCAAAACTGAAATCTACTGATGCAAAGACAATGCAGAGGATCCCTAATCTGCTGGATTGAAAGCCAGGCTGTCGAGTTTATAAATTCCACCTCCCAGTTGAAGAAGGCTTCCATGTTTACCAAGGTTCCATGACCCCAGTTTACAAAGAAAGAGCCTGAGCCTCAGAGAGAGAGATCAACATGACCAAATTCCTACTGCTCACAAGTGGCAGGCCAAGAATCAGAACCCAGCCTTCTGGATTTCTAGGACAGAGTTCCTTCCATCTCATCCCACGACTTCTCCAGTCAGTTCATTCACCTCTTTGGCTCCAAACACATGCAACGTGTCCAGCCAGCAAAGGAGAAATATTTCTTAAGCCCAATTCAACACACGGCTGCAGAAAGCATGCTTCGTGCACGGTCTTGGCTACAGCTGGGAGACAGGGCCACAAGGTCAAACACCAGCAGGCCTCCTGGTGGGAGGTGGGGGGCAATTCCCACTCTGTTTGGAGGCAGGGAAGTCGGGGCAGAATGGAAAGTAGTTGATTCACTCACACACTAGCCCAGAAGCCAAGGTACTGTCTGTGGGAGACACCAAGAGTCTGGGCAGCTCCTGGAAATTCAATTTTGGTAATCAGAGTACGTGTTACTAATTTCCTGACCTGCCTGGCTAACCATCTCTTAGAAATCGGAGGAAGCAACCACTGGCCTTAATTTTGGTCAACAAGGAAGTGAGAACAGTCTTAGAAGAAAGTGTTGTTTTGGTGGGCAAGTCAGTGAAAGGAGGCAGTGTGGATGGAGTTATCTTCCAACCAGGGGTGCAGGGCTCTCCACGTGGGACACGAGGCCTGGGCAGGTAGATAATTGGCTTAACGGTTCCTGCACAGAGCACCACCACAATAGCTTCCAGAGATGGAGCGATCAATCTAAAACACTGAGACTGTGCTCCCTTATTACCTGTCGATCAGCCTCTGTTCCAGGCTGATAAACCATCTTTGGGCGGACAGTCAAAGCTCTCATTTGTTTCTGCTGTGAGAATTAAATGGCCCCGACAGCCATTATCCTACGAACCTTCTTGCAATCAGTGTGGAACACCTAACACCTTCTGATGACCTCAGTTTCTGCCTCCCTATCGCTGCTTCTAAGCATGCCTACATGTGACTCAGTGGTCAGCTGAAGCGAGACCTTCACCTTTACTCCTCAAAGCACTGAATAAAGCCTGGACACTAAAATTACTTGATCCTGGCAGCCCTGAAAATTGGTTTCACCTGACACTTCAAATATTACACCTCCTCCTCTCAGTAAAAAACCCTAAAACAGCACAGGTTGAATACTGTTTAATTTGGGGGTAACTACTATCAGGCCTACTATCAGGCCTCTTGAGAGTCTCTTGGACTGCAAGGAGATCCAACCAGTCCATCCTAAAGGAAATTACTCCTGAATGTTCATTGGAAGGACTGATGTTGAAGCTGAAACTCCGATATTTTGGCCACCTGATGCAAAGAGCTGACTCATCTGAAAAGACCCTGATGCTGGTAAAGATTGAAGATGAGAGGAGAGGGGGACGACAAAGGACGCGATGGTTAGATGGCATCACCGACTCAATGGACGTGAGTTTGAGTAAACTCCGGGAGTTGGTGATGGACAGGGAGGCCTGGCATGCTGCAGTCCATGGGGTCACGAAGAGTCGGATACAACTGAGCGACTGAACTGAACTATCAGGCCCAGGCTTCCCTGTTGGCTCAGTGGTAAAGAATCCATCTGCCAATACAGGAGACAGGGTTCAATCCCTGGGTCAGGAAGATCCCCTGGAGGAGCACATGGCAACCCACTCCAGTGTTCTTGCCTGGAGAATCCCACGGACAGAGGAGCCTGGTGGGCTACAGTCCGTGGGGTCGCAAAGAGTCAGACATGACTTAGCAACTGAGCACACACTTAATATGTGATCCTCAACTGACAGAGACAAAAATATCAGACAACCCCCTTAACACCAAGGTCCACTGGACAAATTACTCTTAGAATTCTGGACTGGGAGACTCTCGTCACCTTTATTATTAAGCAAGGTGAGTCATGAACCAGTCACAATGCTCTTGGCCCAACTGAGTCCACACAAAGCTCTAGAGAATTGGATCGGGGGCAGGAGACTGCCCTGAATGACCTCTAAGGCAGGTCAGCTTAGTGCCCTCTACCTTACATCAAAAGAGAAGCAAGTACAAGGGGGACGTGAAAGGCCCCAGGTGGCAAGTACCTATCGTGCTAATTTTCACACTGATCGTTTTAAACTGGTGGAACTTACAAACAGGGCTGTCAAGTTTTTCTCCTTTTCCCTTGCATCTGGAAGAGCCTGGTGCTGCTACAACCAAATAGAATATGCTATTAGTGATATTTTGCCATTTCCAAGGTGAGTAACAGTTCTCTAGGGACACTTGTTCTGTGGGAAAAGCCAACTACCATGTAAAAAATCCAACTACCCTAAGACTAGCACGCTGAAGAGGCCGTGAACAGATGTTCCTGTCAACTGTTCCAGCTGAGTCCAGCCTCCAGCCATACCTGCCAAGGTGCCAGACATGTGAGCGCAGCCACCGCGAACCGCCCACACTAGTCAATCTTGCAACTAAGCCCTCCTGGGTGACCTGGTCCATGACACGAGGAGCAAAAGAAAATCTCAGCCTGGCCCCACTTCAATGGGTTCTTGACCAACAGAATCCATGAACTATGATAAACGGGGATGCTTTAAACCACTGAGCACTGGGGAACTTGTTATGTAATTAGATAATCAGAAAGAAAACCATGCAAATACACAGATATAACATGTGTGCGTGGCATGTGTGTGTACATAAAAGATTTAGCATGAAAAAAATTTTTCCATAACTTTAAAAACTGTTTCTTAGGAATCCTTACTGTGATGCTAACTCAGGTACCATCTGCTTGGAGACAACGAATTAGAATATATTGAGTCTAGAAAAAAAAAGGGGGGGGGGTAAACAAACTGAAAAACTACTCTTTGAAGGTCACTAACTGTTTAGGAAAAAGATATTAAAATCAAGGCTGGAATGATTGAAGCTGCCTTCACCAACACTGTATTAAGAACACAATAAACTGCACTGTAGATGGGGGAGAGGACTGTTAGGGATTCAAAGAGACTTAAAAGACATTATTTACCAAATGCAATGTGTCGTCTGTACTTGGCTCCTGATTCAAACATGCCAACCACCAACCACAAAAAGGTTTTTGAGATGCTGGAGGAAAAGTAAACAAGGACTCGGTATCAGACAACATTGAAGAATCATTGTTCCTTTTGTTGAGTGTGGTAACAGATGGTAGACATGTAGAAAGAGAGAGAGACACCCATTTAGGTATTAACAGGCTAAATGATACAAAGGTGTCTCAGAGTTGCTTGAAAATACTCCAGAGAAATAATAAAATATGGGTGCTATATACAAGATAGTTTCATCATACCATTGTCTCAACTTGTATATTTGAAATTTTCCATAATAAAAACTTAATGAAAACTTCACAAACTGCAAAGAAGTAGAGGGTTGGAAGGTGTCTGGCCACGTGACCAGGGTCCCACACAGGCCCTACTAGGCATCCAAGTTACCAAGTAAGACGCAGATATGGCTCAGAAATCAACACATTCAAGTTCCTCATTTTACAGATGGGGAAAAACGAGGCCAGACATAGGTCATGTTGGCAGGCAGCCAGTGCAAAGCCAAGAATAGAACACTAGCCTTCTGACCCTGAGACCAATACAGTTTTCTTTCTCAGAACTATCTTGAGACAAATGCGTTATGTTACCTGAATAGGAAACAAAAACAACCAGCCTAGCATTTCTGCTATGGAAAGGTTAGAGATCAAATAGGCAATATCAAAAATTTCAGTGTTAAAAGCTTCTTGGCTATAAAAAGTGACTGGTTTGGGCAAATATTTTTGGCTTTTTAAAATGGTGAATCAGTAAAGGGGGGGGGGGGGAGAAAGAAACCACAGGAGAAAGGAAAAGAAAATGAAACAAATTTGTGCCTGGCCAAAGAGTAACATGCAATTAAAATGATGGATGCCTTTGTGCCAGAGGTTGAGTCTGAAACAAGCTACTGGAAGAAGGGCAGCCCTGAAAATAAATTGCCAAATCACTTTTTGCAGCCAGATTGCAGATTCCCCATCCATGTGATTCTAAAAGCAAATAACTCCACATAAATAAATATGCAATGAATTCCCAGGAAACCCAGCCAAGAAACATGAACAGAAAGAACTAATTTTGGGTGGACGACTGCCCCCACCGATCCTGCAACTTAGGAACGCAACTAAATTTGCAGAGTGAAGCAGGTCGGTGCTACCTCGCATCCTTCCCTCAATTGCTGGGTCCTGTAACGACCGCCCCCCTTCTCTCCTTGGAGCCGTTTACAGCGCTGAAAGTTCTGGGTGTCGCAGCACACCCCATGATGCAGCGGCTGACAGCATGGACTCTGGGATCAGCGTGGCAGGGATCTGAGTCCCAGCCCTGGTCCTCAGCTTAGGCTGAGACCGGTGTCAGAAATGTCTTACCTGGTAGGAATGTTTGAGGATGGCAAGAAACGAAATGATGACTTTAACTGGGCTTGGCCCCAGGGTTCACCCATAGGGCAAGTCCGTGGAGGCAGGCTTCATTCTAGGTGGCCTGTCAACTTGTGGAAGATGAGCTTTACAAGGTGGAGTGATTGGGGAGTATCAGAAGATGAACTATGTCCCCCCCAGATTCATATGTTGAAGCCTTAACCCTCCAATGCTTCCCAACGCGGCTGTAACTGGAGAAGAGGTAATTAAGTTAAAATGAGTTCATTAGCACGTACCCTATCCTATCTGACGGTCCTTATAAACAGGGGTCACACACACAGACACCGAGGCTGCATATAGAAATACCACCAGAAGACAGCAGGAGATGGGGCAGCAAGAGGGCGGCTGTCCACAAGGCAAGGAGAGAGGCCTGACTGCCGGCACCTTGATTCTTGATTCTAGAGACTTCCAGCCTCTGGAACCATGAAAAGATGAATTTCTATTGTTCAAGCCACCGAGACCATGGTACTTTGTTTACGGCAGCTCAAGCTGAGCAATACAGGGAGATTCAAGTTAGGACCAATTTTCAATCTGGCTCGAGCAAGCTCCAGAAGATGGTGAGGGACAGGGAAGCCTGGCGTGCTGCAGTCCATGGGGTCACAAAGAGTGACCAGCACTTTAGCACTTTCAGTGATCACACCAACTGAGGCACAGAATTCCAGGCCTTAATTTACTCAGCTCGGTGCACTCGGAAGATTTTCAAAACAGGTTAATGAGTGGAAAAGCACATAAAACTTTTAACCTTGTCTCTGGTGAGCGTGACTGTTAGGGTCATAAAACTACAACTGAGGCACCATCATCCATGTCCCTGATGGAGGGGTATAAAATAAAGCTGTCTTGTTACAGGTGGCCTTTGATTTTTCATTCTTCTCTCTCTCTTTTTCCTTTGATGAGTCAGTAGTCATAAAAAAAGTCTCCTGGAAGAAGAAGGCAGAGAATGACACATTCAGAAGAAGAAAAGGAGGGCGTGATGCCTACGGGCACTCCCTGGGTCTGGATTTGCAGGGATGGCATTGTCAAGATTATTATGAGGTGAGTGGTCTGTGTTCAGTGTGAGGTGTGGTGAGGAGACTCTTGGCCAGTTCACCACACAGAAAGTGAGCCTCTCCTTACCCATGAACTAGGAAAAATGTTCCAATCACAGATGCATTTTTAAAAGCAATAATGAATATGAAACATGGTAAAAAAAAAATATGAACTATTAAAAAAAAGTATGTAGTATTATGGAATGTTACTTTAAAGTAGAAGACACAAATAGGGAATTATCTACAGAACACCTAGGCACAAATACAGAGGTATTCCCTGGTGGCTCAGTGGTAAAGAAGCCGCCTGCAATGTAAGAGACTTGGGTTTGATCCCTGGGTCAGGCAGATCCCCTGGAGAAGAGCATGGCAATCCAATTCAGAATTCTTGCCTGGAGAATCCCAAGGACAGAGGAGCCTGGTGGGCTACAGTCCATGGGGTCACAAAGAATCTGACATGACTTAGTGACTAAACACACACACACACACACAAATACAGCAGCAACTCATCATCTCTCGCTGCTATGGATTGGTCATAGCTAACCCCAACATCTCCCAGTTCAACCAGAACTAATTCACCTAGGATGATTTCACCTGCAAGAGAAGACCTCAGTGACCGAGGACTTCAAATCTCTCTCAAAAGACTTTTCTCCAAGACTGTCTCTAAACCAGGCATTAAACCTCAACCCTTATACCTTCTCAGGGATCTAGGGAGTTACGATTGGGGCAGGAGGAAAATCTGTACGGGGTTATGCAGGTGCCAGCCATGCCAGCAGGCTCCTGCTGGACAGTGCGCACAAGTGAACTGCAGGCCTCACCACACAGATCTAGTCAACTGCTCTATGAGAAGTCAGACCGTGCTATCAGACTTTCCAGTTGCACAAGAAAGCTACAAAATCGAAACTCCTTTATGTGAAATGTGGAAATTTTTTAAAGCCTTGTACAGACCTTTAGTCTACTTTTTAATTGGAGCATGACACATGCAGACAAAACCACACAGGTCACATGTGTACCACGCTGGGAATGATCGGAAGTGACCATGACTAGGCAGCCACCGCCCAGGTCAAAAGACAGGACCGTTCCCAGCTTCTGGAAGTCCCGAGCGTGTCTTCCAATCCCCCTCTCTCCCTCCCTCCCACAGGGGCTGCAGGCTGGCTGCGCCCATCTCATAGTTCTAGACACAATCAGAAGTGCATGGCCTGTATTCCTCTACAGCCACGTGGGGCCTGGGCCCCTCCAATCCACAATCTTGATGGCTGAGCAGAGGCACACCGGTGGGCCTTACAGCCCTAAGTGGAAGAGAGATGAGGCCCAAGTGAACGCGCCTTTGTGGATTCACTCACGGCTGAGAAGGACTCGCCAAGGGAGGAGCCCCAGATAAGAAGCCCCAAGTGTGGGTGGAGTGGGAAGGTCAAAGTCACAAAGGGGAGGGTCTGTTCCCCCGAGCAAATGGACAGGGGACAAAAGGACAGGGGAGGTGGCAGGTGCCAGGGGGAGGAAGCCAAAGTTCACAGCCACCAACAAGGCAGAGGGAGAGCGTGCCTGGAGACTCACAGCCAGGGCGACTGGGACTAAATCCCGTGCCCACGAGACTGGCATCTTCCCCAGAGGACGCCAAATGGGCCGGATTCCTGGGAGGGGGAGGAATCAACAAAGATCACCTAGCGTGCCCCAGCTTTTAAAACCCTTTCGCAGGGTCATTATCAATACACGTGAGCTTCCCAGGTGGTGTTAGTGGTGAAGAACCTGCTTGGCAATGCCCAAGGTGTAAGAGAGGCAGGTTCGATCCCTGGGTAAGAAAGATCCCCTGGAGAAGGGCATGGCAACCCACTCCAATGTTCCTGCCTGGAGAATTCTATGGACAGAGGAGCCTGGCGGCCTACGGTCCATGGGGTCACAAAGAGTTGGACATGACTGAAGCGAGTCAGCACACACACACGCCCCAAAACATGTGAAGTAAGCAGAAGAGTAAACACCTGTCACTCAGGTTTAACAAGGATCAACATTCAGAGTCCTCTTTACTCTTTCCTCCCCCTTCCCTCCATTAATTTTTGAACACTTTTTTTGCACGGATGGTGGTGGTGCATTTACTTACACTTAAATGTGCAAATCTGAGCTGCTCCATCTTGACAGATGGAAACTACTGTGTTACCACATTTTGACAGATGGAATCATCTGTGCAACCCATGCCCCTGTACCATTCCGCACATTCTATCTCCCCAGATCCTGGGTGCCCCTCTCAGGTCAATTTCTGGCTGTCCTCACTCCCTAGGAAGCAACACCCATTCTGAATTGATTCTTCTCCAGATTAGTTTTGCCAGTTCTGGAGTGACACAGAAATGGAATCATCCAGAAGGTACTCTTGTACAAGGCTTATTTCACTCAGCATAATGCCTGTGAAGACAGAAAGATGGGTTTTAAAATTCACTTTGGGCCACACTGTATAGACATGTCTTTATCACCTTTCCCACACTATCTTATGTGGATAAACTATAAAGCTCTGAGATAAACATTTGAGATAAAGATAACCTGCACTGGGATTCAGAGCTGTGATTTTCAATGAATTACTCAAATCCTGCTTTCTTGCCTGGGTCCCATGTTCCAGATACTGGTTTCTGCACCTTAAATGTGTGACAGCCACCACCCCAGAGCTCTGACCTGCGGTGACCTCTGAGAAGCAAGGCTGACCACTGTTTTTTCCCCCGTCTCTTGCCCTGGCCCTTCCTTCTTAAGCAAGAAAACTGGGTACAAATGGGTTTGTTGCTCAGTTGCGTCCCACTCTTTGCGACCCCATGGACTGCAGCACACCAGGCTTCCCCGTCCTTTATCGTCTCTCAGAGTTTGCTCAAACTCATGTCCATTGAGTCGGTGATGCCATCCAACCATCTCATCCTCTGTCATCCCCTTCTCCTCCTGCCCTCAATATTTCCCAGCATCGGGGTCTTTTCCAATGAGTCGGCACTTCGCATCAGGTGGCCAACGTATTGGAGCTTCAGTTCCAGCCTTTCCAGTGAATATTCAGGTAAAGCTGCAGTGTTCTCTGCAAACCCCAAAGACGCATCTTCCCACTAAACAGGCAGTTGCTTGAGGAAAGATGCAATCTTGACTCAGTCTTGTATCCTCCTGGCCCCCGGCATGGTTCTGTGCATAGAGCAGGCTCTCAGTAAACACCCGTGTTTCTTATTCTTCACTCTGCCTTGAAGATGTCAGGCCACCCAGGATTGGGAGGCGACAGAGCAGAAGGGCGAGCGCTCGGGTGCTCTGACGCCCATGCTCGGGGACTGGCCGGGAACAAGCTTCCACAAGCCTACCGCGGGCACCATCTGCGTCTCTCTGTCTTGACCTCCCAGTTGGCCCGGTGGATGTGAGCTGCGTTAAAAGCCTTACCACACTCCTCTCCAGGTGTCTGATCCCACTGGGCCCTCACACTGGCCTTGACTAAAACACAGCCTGGAGTGAATCCAGGCTTTACGGCACCTGGAAGTTTATACCACTTGGAGGTCCTCTTAAAGAAATAAAATGCAAAATAAATAAATAAATAAATACTACATTTGCAAACTTTAAAAAAAACACCAAGGACCCAGCCAGCACAGTATTAAGGCCTCTCCACACCACCATTCCACCCCCAGGTTATCAACCCTGCCAACCAGCTTCCCATCAACCCTACTCCTAGATCCAGCCCCCAGTCACTGGATTCCACATCCTCGAACTCCACTGCATCTGCCCCTCTGTCCAGGCCCAGCACCACACTAGTTCGGATCCATGATACAGCTAACAGCCTCATGACTGCCACCTTCAACCAGCCCTGAGCCAAACTCCGAGCATCCAGTGGTCCTAGCTCCCTTCTCATCAGTCACTCTGCTTCATCCTCTCCTGAGCTGCATTCTGCTTCCCAAACACATCTCCCTCACGTCCTCCTCAATAAGCCTGGTCAGTCCTCTGTCCAGAGTCAAAGCCCCCCCAGATGGAAATCGACCTCTCCCTCCAACGAACCCCCAAGGCTTCAGCTCTCTGGCTCTGATGATACGCCCAAGTCATTCTGCGGGGTACTAAGGTGACCTGAGAAGCAAAATGAGGTGGCAGAGCTCCCACAGGTCAAAAGAGCAAATGCAACTTGCTGGGCTCAGCCATCCCCTCCGCCAAATGGGGATGACGGCACTGCACTGCTGAGCGGTGTGGACCAGACAAGGATTAAGTGAGACGAAGGCTGGGCACACACTTGAAGACCCAGTGTTCTCAGCAGGATATGAGGACCTGGGACCCGCCTCGGATCTATCACGAACCGTAAACCCCCCAGTAAGAGGCCATCTCATACCACAGTCATTTCAGACCTTCCTCTACCAGGGGCCAGCTGCTCCCCTGGCTGCAAAGATGAGATTTGCCTTCCTTCCCATGGTGAGGTCCAGATCATCCCAAGTTTTTCTCCAAATATAAGAGGAAGTAAAGTGTAATGATTAAGAACACATTTTACCCCACAATTAAAAAAAAAAAAGAGTATATGGAGTGTGATGTAATTTTTGTTGAAAGAAACTACTTTTTATCCATTATTAGCAAAAAGGTGGTAGGGATACCACCAAAATGTAAATGAAGTGATGATGTCTTATTGGAGGTATGATATGACTTTTATTTGGTATTTTTTAATTGGTAATTCCTAAAAATTTAAAAATAAACAGCATGCTTTAAAGTACAGAGCTGCAACATCACTCATTATTAGAGAAATGCAAATCAAAACCACAATGAGATACCATTACACGCCAGTCAGGATGGCTGCTATCCAAAAGTCTACAAGCAATAAATGCTGGAGAGGGTGTGGAGAAAAGGGAACCCTCTTACACTGTTGGTGGGAATGCAAACTAGTACAGCCACTATGGAAAACAGTGTGGAGATTTCTTAAAAAACTGGAAATAGAACTGCCATATGACCCAGCAATACCACTTCTGGGCATACACACCGAGGAAACCAGATCTGAAAGAGACACGTGCACCCCAATGTTCATCGCAGCACTGTTTATAATAGCCAGGACATGGAAGCAGCCTAGATGCCCATCCGCAGATGAATGGATAAGGAAGCTGTGGTACATATACACCATGGAATATTACTCAGCCGTTAAAAAGAATTCATTTGAATCAGTTCTAATGAGATGGACGAAACTGGAGCCCATTATACAGAGTGAAGTAAGCCAGAAAGATAAAGAACATTACAGCATACTAACACATATATACGGAATTTAGAAAGATGGTAACGATAACCCTATATGCAAAACAGAAAAAGAAACACAGAAGTACAGAACAGACTTTTGAACTCCGTGGGAGAAGGTGAGGGTGGGATGTTTCAAAAGAACAGCATGTATATTATCTATGGTGAATCAGATCACTAGCCCAGGTGGGATGCATGAGACGAGTGCTCGGGCCTGGTGCACTGGGAGGACCCAGAGGAGTCGGGTGGAGAGGGAGGTGGGAGGGGGGATCGGGATGGGGAATACGTGTAACTCAATGGCTGATTCGTGTCAATGTATGACAAAACCCACTGAAATGTTGTGAAGTAATTGGCCTCCAACTAATAAAATAAAATTAAAAAAATAAAAATAAAATAAAAAAAAAAAAACCAAAAAAAAAAATAAATAAATAAAGTACAGAGCTGGTATGACACGATAATATTTCTTTTTTATACAACCAGTATTTTCATTATTTTTCCCTGTTTTGCTTCCTAGGTAAGCAACTAGGCTACTTTGTTCTCAATGCTTCAGGAAAGGTATGTTATAACAACCACAGAAAATTAGATAAAAAAAACAAAGATGCAGATGACAGATGCTGGAGCCACATTTCCCAGGTCCACCACACTCTAGTGGCAAGGCCACAGATGGGACATTAAATTGTTCTGCACATGTTTCGTCATCTGTGCAATAGGGCAGTGGCTTCCTTATAAAGTTTTTGTGAGAATTAACTGAGGAAGTATACATGAAGTGTTCAGAACTATGTCTGGCACTGGAAGAAAAGCTATGACCAATCTAGACAGCATATTAAAAAGCAGAGACATTACTTTGACAACAAAGGTCCATCTAGTCAAAGCTGTGGTTTTTCCAGTAGCCATGTAAGGATGCGAGAGTTGCACCACAAAGAAGATTGAGTGCTGAAGAAGTGATGCTTTCAAATTGTGGTTCTGGAGAAGACTCATGAGAGTCCCTTGGACTGCAAGGAGATCAAACCAGTCAATCCTAAAGGAAATCAGTGTTGAATATTCATTGGAAGGACTGATGCTGAAGCTAAAGCTCCAATACTTTGGCCACCTGATGTGAAGAACTGACTCATTGGAAAAGATCCTGATGCTGGGAAAGACTGAAGGCAAGAGGAGAAGGGGACAACAGAAGATAAGATGGTTGGAAGGCATCACCAACTTGACGGACATGAATTTGAGCAGGCTCCGGGAGTTGGTGATGAACAGGGAAGCATGGCGTGCTGCAATCCATGGAATTGCAAAGAGTTGGACACAACTTAATGACTGAACAACAGAGACCACTCCAAGTAAGCCAAGAACTTTGACTGCAGAATCCATCCCCCACAACCAGTTCTGTCCTGCAGCCCTTAAGCGGTATCTCTGGAGGTTTCTGCTGCTGGAGCTATATCACATGTTGTTCTTTTACTGTAGATTAATTCTGTCTTGAATTCTGTTTTTCTCCTTCAAATTCAACTTCGTAGGTTAAACTTATACATCTAACCTCTGAAGATCCAGGTCAAGAGCAGACAGAGCAGACACAAGCAGGACAGCAGAGGCTCCAAAACCATTTATGTGCTGCGTGTGCTCCAGCAGGCTGCTCACCCTCTGTGCCTCGATCTCCTTATACTGTAAAATGAGGATGTTAATAGGAACTATCTAACTCATAGGGTTGTAAGAAATCAGTGAGCCAAGCGATGTGAAGTGCTTAAATCATAATGTAAGTGGTCAATCTACTTTGAAAACATGCTATGTGAAAGCCAGACCCCAAAGGCCACACATTCTATATGACTCCATTTATATGAAATATCCAGAGTTGGCAAATCCACAGAGACAGAAAACGGGTTAGTGGCTGCCAGAGGCTGGGAGAGGGGAGAATGGAGGATGAATGCTTAATAGGTTCAGGGGTCATGACAAGGCTCTGGACCTAGACTGTGGTAAGGGTTGCCTAACACTGTGAGTGGATGGAATGGTTAAAACTTTATTTGCATCTCACCAAAATAATTAACTTATATGCAGAGTACATCATGAGAAACGCTGGGCTGGAGGAAGCACAAGCTGGAATCAAGATTGCTGGGAGAAATATCAATAACCTCAGATATGCAGATGACACCACCCTTATGGCAAAAGTGAAGAAGAACTAAAGAGCCTTTTGATGAAAGTAAAAGAGGAGAGTGAAAAAGTTGGCCTAAAGCTCAATATTCAGAAAACTAAGATCATGGCATCTGGTCCCATCACTTCATGGCAAATAGATGGGGAAACAGTGGTTGACTTTATTTTTCTGGGCTCCAAAATCACTGCAGACAGTAATTGCAGCCAAGAAATTAAAAGATGCTTACTCCTTGGAAGGAAAGTTATGACCAACCTAGACAGCATATTGAAAAGCAGAGACATTACTTTGTCAAAAAAGGTCCATCTAGTCAAGGTTATGGTTTTTCCAGTGGTCATGTATGGATGTGAGAGTTGGACTGTGAAGAAAGCTGAGCACAGAAGAATTGATGCTTTTGAACTGTGGTGTTGGAGAACTCTTGAAAGTCCCTTGGACTGCAAGGAGATGCAACCAGTCCATCCTAAAGGAGATCAGTCTTGGGTGTTCATTGGAAGGACTGATGTTGAAGCTGAAACTCCAGTACTTTGGCCACCTGATGCAAAGAGCTGACTCATTTGAAAAGACCCTGATGCTGAGAAGGATTGGGGGCAGGAGGAAAAGGGGACAACAGATGAGAGGATGAGATGAGGATGGCATCACCGACTCAATGGACATGGGTCTGGGTGAACTCTGGGAGTTGATGATGGACAGGGAGGCCTGGCGTGCTGCGGTTCATGGGGTCACAAAGAGTTGGACATGACTGAGCGACTCAACTGAACTGAAAATAAAAACTTTGCAAAACATTAAATCAATTTATTATTTTTGTAAGTAATATAAATAATTACAACTATTACTCAAATTACTACATGAACCACTAGTATGACATGGGATGTACTAAGTCCCCCAGAAAGCAAAACATGGGCGGGAATACTATGCAGTACAAGCAGGGTGGCGTTCGGGACAAGCTTCACAGACACGCTGGCATCTGAGACGGGTCCTGAGAGACAAGTGGACTCTTATGAGATAAGAATCAGCCAAGAAGAAAGGGAATGAACAGCAAAGGTACAAAGTGTGAGGGTGACAGCCTTGGGGAAGAACTGGGGAGACGGAAACGCAAAGTCTGAAAAGGGTTTTACATCCGGTGCCCTCACTTACTGTGGGATGTTGGGCAGAAACCTTGCTGCTGAACTTTCTACAAAACTGGAATGCCCACAGTTGTGTCACAGAGGTGCTACGAGGATTAAATAAAGCCACAAAAGGCGAAGCTTCATCCCAACCTAAAACACTGCACAAACGTAAGGGACGTGACTGTGCAGAGGACACGGCTTCTCAAACACGGCGGCACGTGGCATTCCACTGTGGACCGGGCCCTCCCGGGGTAGAGGCTGCGGGTGGAGCAGGGCTCCCTGGCAGAGCCAGGAAGTGACCAGTGACAGGGTGGAGGCTGGAACACAATACACAGCCCACCCGAGTGGCCAGACCATGGGATGCCTGGGAGGGGAGTGGGTCCTCTAACCTTGACATCCTTAGCACACTGACCCTGGGCTACCAAGGCAACAGGATGGGCCAGGAGATGCGCAGTGTGAATCAGTTACAATTCCACTTCCCGCCCCAAATGAGCTCCTTAGAGGCAGGGCCCACATTTTTGATCATATTCCTTGCATGGGGCCTTACACACACTAGTTGATCTCTGTTTTTGTATTTTGATCTCATGTTTTGTTGTGTGTGTGTTGTTTTTAAATTTTTATTTTGTATTGGAGTATAGCCGATTTACAACGCTGTGTTAGTTTTAGGGGCACAGCAAAATGCTTTAGTTATATACACACATATAGCTATTCTTTTTCAGATTCTATTCCCCATACAGGTCAACACAGATATTGAGTAAAGTTCCCAGTGTTATACAGTGGGTCCTTGTTGATGATCTGTTTTATATAAAGTACTGTGCATATGTTAACCCCAACCTCCTGATCTATCCCGCCCCCCACCTTTACCCGTAAGTTTGTTTTCTAAGTTTATGAGTCTCATCCTGCTTTGTAAATAAGATCACTGGTATCACTTTTTACTGTAGTTTTTAACAAAAAATCAAACAGATGGAATAAAGCAGAGCCAGTCAGTAAACAGAATGAACTTCGGCTCTCTCAAAAACTCATCTGTGGGGCACTGCTCATCCTGTGAAGTGAGTTAACAAGATAAATGACACATGACAGTAACCCAAGTACACGCAATGCTTCTCTTCTCTTCTGAAGACAGCACATAATTTTTGCATTTTTCTTCGGAAGTCTCTTTAATGAAGAGGAGCTCTCGCCATAGCTTTGAGAACAAAGCTAAATGCTTCTGGACTTCAAAGCAAAGTCAGTCAGTCCTGTGTAGAATACTGAAGCATCCCGAATAAATGCTTCTGACCTTGGACTGCCTGGCTCCCGCTGAAACATCCCACGTACAGATTCCCTCTTCTCAGCTCCCTCCCTCCAGTCCCCCTGGGATCAGCCTCTCCAGCCTGCGACAGGAGACAGGAGCCTTCTCCAGCCCCTGAGCCCCTCCCTGGACTCTGGCCCCCACTGTCACTGCCCCCCAGTACAGACTGCAGCTCACTAGGCAGGCGGCTTGGGCCTTGGGCTCCAGCAGACAGGAGCCATCAAAGGACTGGGATGACCTTCCAGGGAATGCTGTGGGTTAATAACTAACCCTCATGCACCTTTACAGTGTATCGGGCTTTCCTGGATGAAGCCCACGCCTGTTTCACAGGCAGATGCCGGAGCGGGCAGTTTCTTCTGGGCCCTGGGGAGAACCACGGTTAGTTTGGGAACAGGAAGGGGGGACCTCGGAGAGGCAGGTCTACCGCTGTCATTGGGCCATTGAGAGGAGGAGCCCGGAGGTGCGAGCAGGAAACTGCTCTTATTACATGCTAATTACTGCTCATTTGCCACAGGTGAACAGCAGCTGGCTGTAGAGCAGCAGGCGTGCTCCAAGGCAAAGACCTGCCACCCCAGAATGGCGCTCTGGACCACGTGGCTTTCAAGTGTTTCTTTAGGAGTAAAACCGAGTGGTTCCCGCTGCCCTGCCATCCGCCCTGCCTCCTTTCTCTCTGCAGTGTTCAAGTTCATTGACTCTGCTCCTTAAAATGTCTGCGGGCACCTCTGGCCAGGAGATGGAGAGAAAGGACTTTCGGGGTGGGGGTAGGGAGCAGTGGGGGTGAGGGGGGGTGTTCCGGAAGAATGTAAAGGAACACAAACCGAAGTAAGTTACAGAAAAAGAGAACCTCAAGGTCAAGTGTTGGTCACTCACTCGTGTCCGACTCTTTGCAACCCCATGGGCTGTAACCTACCAGGCTCCTCTGTCCAGGCAAGAATACTGGGGTGGGTTGCCATTCCCTTCTCCAGAGGATCTTCCCCACCCAGGGATCAAACCCTGGTCTCCTGCATTGCAGGCAGATTCTTTACTGTCTAAGCACCAGGGGAGACATTCAAAACTACAGTTATGGGGCTGATGAAGAACCAGAAGAAAAAGATACTCTTTTAATCAAATCTACTGAACACTTCTCAAAGATGAGGAATCTAGAGCTTTTCAAAGAAGCAACATCCAATGAAAGATAGGATAACTAGGCTCACAGACAGGGGCTGAACAGGGGCAGGAATCTTGCAAGCATTATCTTGAGCCTCAGAGCCTTTGAATATGCTGACCTGGCCACCGGAGAGCTGTTCTCCACTGTCCTCAGAACTCGAAGTTTCCTCTCTGAAATTTTCTGGTTGCCCATCTTTTCCCTCCCAATTCTCCCACCTTAGCCCTTCCTTTAAGCTTATTTGAATTTCCCCAGGGCACTTTTCACACCAGGTGTAATGACTTGTCTCCACTCAAGCTTCTCAAGGACAAGGAACTTGCCTCACTGTTATCTGCGTGCTGAGTCAGATGCTTTAAGTGATGCTTGTACCAACTGTACCTCAGGGGAACCAAATGTTGAGGATGCCATCGAGGAAATCCACAGTGGCAAACTCTAAGACAGATGGCCCAACTCCTTCAACAAATGGGGAAGAAAAGGAGGGGAGAAGGGAAAACTCCAGATGAAGAGCTTTAGCTAAATTGTGGGGCAGAGAAAAAGGAGATAATGTTGGTCAAAGTATACAAACTTTCAGTTGTAAGATAAATAAGTTCTGGGATCTAAATGACAGTGTGATGATGCAACAGTTAATTATAATGTAGAGTATACCTGAAATCTGCCAAGATACACACACAAATGGTGACCGGAGAAGTGATGGATATGTTAATTACCTCGATGTGCAGTAACCATTTCACAATGCAGCGTATATCAAATCAACATGCTTTACATCTCAAATAGCATTTTTATTTGTCAATTATGCTTCAATAAAGCAAGGGAAAATAACATTTCAAAAAATTCTTAAAGAGTTTTAGATAGATTATCAACCAAACATATTCAAAGGACCTTGGTGTGACAACCAGGCAGGAAAATGTGAACACTGACCATATATCCGAGACTAAAAGACAACTATTAATTATTTTTACGTGTTGTGATACTATTGTGAATATTTTTTAGAAAACACAGCCCTTATCTTTTAGATAACTGGGATTTTGTTCTGGAAATTTTTTTAAAAAGAATCAGGAAGGAACAGATATAAGAATACAAATGAAAAGACAGGGGCCACATTGATAAGTGATGAAGTTTAACAGTGGGTACTTAGGTTATGTTCGCTATATGATGGGTACTTGGGGTTCTCTCTGCTTTTGACTGCACTTAACATTTATAAATAAATAATTAATTAATTATTAAAAATGAATAGAAACTGGAAGGAAAGCAGGCAGAACTGAATGAAGACTACACATCCCACAACTGCTCACCAGCAGCCACAGACTCCAGCTAATTCACAGCGAAACGGAAGACAGAACGTTCACTTCCACTTCGGGAGGAAAGGCAAGGAGGACTTACATGGGAGTGTTCTCCCTTGTTCCACTGAGTTGAGCTCAGAAGAGGAAGAGGGTGTGGGAGACAACCTCATCAAGGCCAGCAGGGCAAGGAGCCGAACACAATGAGAAAAATATAACTCAACTAAAAACCAGGCAAACATCGCAGAACATAGCATACCGGGAGGAAGTACATTCATGGTCCATAAACACAGGCAAAGATCCTCAACTCATCTGCAACTGGGAAAAAGTGAAGACTACAGTTGAGTTCCCACTAACTCCCGCAAGACTGATAAAATCAAACAGAAAAGCTGCCCAACGCCCAGGGCTGAAGAAAGGATCAGCAGACGCTTTTATGTACTGCAGGGACTCTGGAAAACAATTTCATATGATCTTAAAAGGCCCTGCCTGCTGCCCTCCCGGTGACGGGTGCATACCCAGGAGAGATGCTGGCTTGCAAACGTGCACCAGGAGACCAATTTCAGGAGGTTCAAAGCGCCATTTTTTTCCCTAATAGCTCCAAACTGAAAACATCCCAAATGTCCACCGACAAAGGATAAATATATTCGGGTATATTCATGCAGCACAGCAAGAAGTCCAGCCATCTCATCAATATGGATAAACCTCACAGACACAATATTGAGTGAAAAATCCATTTACTATAAAGTTCACAAACATGCAGGACGAACAGTCTATCTTTTAGGGAAACATACACATGAGGCAAACCCATCAAAGAAGGAATGAAACAAATTTCAGGGGTGGGGAGAAGGGAAGGTGATTTGGGAGGAACACTGGTGGGGGATTAACGGCACTGGTGAGACTGTGCTTAAGCTGGGTGGTAGGTACACAGATGACTGTTACATTACTTAATTTTTTTAGTATGTATTTATTTACCTATTTGGCAGCACGGGTCTTAGTTGCGACACATGGGATTGTCCATCTTCGCTGCAGGACATGGGGGATCTTTAGTTGCAGCACATGGGATCTAGTTTCCCGACCGGGGATGGAACCTGGGCCCCCTGCACTGGGAGTGTGGAGTGTTAGCCACTGGACCCCCAGGGAAGTCCCTACTTTTCCTTAAAACCAGTCATATTACAGATACTCTGTCGTATCTGTATTTCATCATTAAAAGATTTAAATACTGGCTGGACAGAGGACTTGCCAACACTGAGCAACTCCGACAAAAGGCCAGACAACCCAGGAGAAGGATCAGCATGAAAAGGAAGAGCCCCAGGTGAGAGGAGCCAGGATGCCAAGAACAAAATCCGGAGCGGCAGAGGGGCGGGTGGGGGACATCCAAGTCTCTGAGGGCGGTGCCATCCGTGAACGGCAGGGCGGGGTTAGGAAGGCCCAGACATGAAGGGAAGTGCGTAACTCGGATGCATCGGTCAACAAACTGCGTGTCTGCACACCGGAACACCGTTCAGCCTTAAAATGACCCACACCCACCGGGATGGACCTTGAAGACAGTATGCTAAGTGACAGAAGCCAGACACAAACGGACAAGGACTGCAGGACTCCACTTGCGGGAGGCAGCTGGAGGAGTCAGACTCAGAGAGACAGAAAGCGGACTAGAGGCTGCCAGGGGCTGCGGGGAAGTGGGAACGGGGAGATCGAGTTTACTGGGCATGGTTTTAGTTTGGGGTGATGAAAGTGTTCTGGAGATGAAAAGTGGTGATCCTGCACAGCAATGTACATGTACTTTGAAGTGTACACCTAAAGATGGTTAAAATGGTACATTCTATGCTACTAACGTAGCATCACAATCTTAAAAATGCATATTTCAAAGAAGTTGCAGCTGAGCAGCAAGCTGGAAGGATAAAGGAGAGATGCTACCAGGCCTACCTCAAGCCACTTGAGCACACATAAGACACGGCACAGATGACAACAGCATTCAGGCATGAAGTGGGCATGGAAGGGACACCCCAGAGCCGAGGGAGGCTGACCCTGCAGGCACCCGAGGAACCAGGCGGTCCACAGCCCCCTGGCAGGGCCAGCCTCCCCGGGCGATTCTGCCCCTGGGACCCGGCTCAGCGCTGGGAAGCAAAGTCGCTCCAGATGACCCCCATGGGGTGGCACAGGGCCCTGGGGATATCACCCTCCCGTTCACAACTTCTAGAAGGAAATGCTGGGCACTCAGACAACAGTGACACTGGGGGAAAGGACCTACAAAACATACTGAGAAATGGTAGCCAGAACCCGAATGCCAGAGATGCTGCAAAGCAAAGAGGCTGAGCAAAGACAGGGCAATTTACGGCATGACATTCTAACCTGTCAAATTACAAAGGATTCTGACCTTCCCTGGGAGCTCAGGAGAGCACACCTTTCACGGGCGAGGAGTAGAGCACTAAAGAATGGGTCAGGAAACCCAGATTCAATTCTGGCTCCACCCTACTTACAGCTGAGTGGCCTTGAGACCTGCATAAAAGGGATAATAACACCTTCCCAGATGGTAGCAATTAAGGGAAGTAACAGATTCTGCGAACCTGGGGGGTAGGCGAGCCTAACAGGCAAGATACCAGGTGCTCTGTGTGACAACCTTCAACCCCAAGAGACAGGTAGGAACAGGTATTATTACACACACACAGGTATTATTACACACACACACTTCTTTAAGTAATTCAGAATAAGCCAAAAAGAGGGCACCAAACTGGGTGAAAAGTATGTCTGGAAGGCTTGGATAAGAGGAAAAAAGTTTTTTTTTAATAAAAAAAGTATATAAAAGGTTGCACACGTTTATAAACATGTATACAAAAGCACAAAGATTGAAGGGAGCGGTGAAACCAACCAGTTGCTATGCAGCAGGATGGGAATATGTAAAATGTTTCTCTCTGTGATAATTTTAGTGTTGTTCTATTAAACACTTTTTTAAAATGTAGCCTATTTCCAAACTCCCTGTTGAAGAATTATGGGCCTCAAACCAGAAGGCTCTCTGGTTTGAAACCACACTCACCCAGTATGACTTACAGGTGTGAATCCCATGCATGGGAACCCCAAATGGCCTGGAAAGGGGGCCACCGTTCTGAGACTCAGGGTCCCCATCAACCCTGGGGCAGGCTCCTCCCACCCCCCCACTCCTCCCAGGCCCGGTCCTGGTCAGACGACCTTCCCCAGACACAAACCTCCTTTAGCCTGAGGCTAGACTCTGCCTTAACATGTGACACCAGTGGGGTTTTTTAATCAGTCTGCTGGGCCCTGATTCTCCCCTCTCACAAATAAGGTATAACAACAGTAACCACCGAAAGAGGTTTGGTGAGGATTCACAGTCACTTAAGCACTTAGCACAGAACCAGCACCCTGTGATCCCCTGACTCTTATCAGCCTGAGACCCTCCTCTGTGCTTCAGAGGTTGCTCACTCACTCCTTCTAGAGTTGGGGGCTCAGCCGGCGCTCACAATCATCCCTAACCACAAGGAGCTGGAAGCCCAGCCAGTGGGGTTCCCCACTCCCATCCCTGCATCTGCACCTGCTGCTTCATCCACTGCAACGCCTCCTGAGCAACTCTTAACAGCAGAACCTCCTAGGCAAACCTTCTGGACCACTCAGTGTCCCTCGGGGCATCGAACCTTCTCCCAGTCCAGCGCACGGTTCCAGCACTCACCCCCTCACCACCCCTCGTGGGGTTCCGAGTCATCTCCTGACACTGTCTCCCCCCTTCTAGACTGGAACTCTCTCCCCCGTCCTGCACCCCTCCCAATGCTTCATGCAGGCTAAGTGCACAACCAGCCTTGGGTGACTGAAGAAAACACGGTGGCCAAACAAAAACATCGTGGGAAACAAAAATAAGCCAGAAATTAAAATCAAGAGGGACTAGTGAGATACATCCACTGTCGAGAGAAGCCGAAAAGGCTGCAGAATGAGATGAGAGGCCCTGGGGCAGAGGAGGCAGCCCTGGGATGTTGCAGGATGACCCACCCACCTATGCCAGATCAGCGCCAGCTGGGAGCAGGGCCTGAGCTCCCTGGGCAGCTTGAGAGCCTCCCCAAAGCAGGTGTTCAGAACACAAGCTCTCAGATCCAAGGGGAGTCTGTGGCCACATCAACAGGACCGCTAAGCTGCCAGAAAGCAGAGGTGATTGGTGGCGAAGGGCTCCAAGGATGAGGACCCCACTCCTTAGCCAGGCATGAGGTAGCGTACAGCTCAGATGGCCACAGGGAGCTCCCCGCCCCAGCTAAGGACCCCAGGGGCTGGAAAGCAGTGGGGGCAGAAGGGCCCTACCCTAAAGAGGCCCAGACTTGGGGTCTAGATCCCTATTCAACTGTGCTGTGGAGGTGGGGAAAGAGACTTTACTGTTATCAACCCATATAAATTCATCATTTTAAATAACACATTCAGAACTAAAAACAAAGAGAAAAGTACAGATGGACACACACACACCCCCCCCACAGTTTTAAAAGTGGTTATCTCTGATGAGATTGTAGATGTTTTTAACTTCTCCTCCATCTCTATATTTTCTAATCTTTCTGCTGCCAACGTGTTCTCCTGTGAAATGCAAGTGGGGGAGGAAAAACACATGCCAACCACCAAAAAAAAAAAAAAAAACAAGACCCACCAAGATGAATCAGCAGCTGACCCTGCCCGCAGGCAGCTGCCATGGGCCCAAGGAGGAAGCCCCAGTGCAAAGAACCAGATTCCTGCAGAAGAAATGCTCTAGGCCGCGTGGAGGAAGCTGGAGACAGGAGTCAGGCCAAGGAGAAGGATGGGACACGGGTTTTGAGGACAAGTTGTGGGCGGAGGATTTCTGCGGTGATGGAGTGGAGTTTTTTTTCTGAGCCCCTATGCAAGAATGTAGGAGAAAGGCTAACTCCCCGTATCACCGACCCGACCCCCACCACAATCTTTTGCTATTTCAGAATTAAACAGATTGGTGCCTTTATCCACCACAGCAGTGCACTAGGGACAGAACTCAACGAAGATTATGCACGTGAAAGCTCTTAGCCAGTTAATATTTGTTCTGTCCTGGACTTGCACAGGGTCACGTTCCTGGTGCTGGAGAGGCTGGCAGATACCGCCCCCCCCCGCCCCGGCATATTAACACCGACAATCCGGCAAGTGAGGAACCGGAGTTAGAGAGGGCACCTCTGTCCCACTTGGGATGGTCACCACTCGCCTCTCCTGCCCTCTCCCCTTCCCCACCTGCCCTCCTTTGAAAACAAAGGTTATGTTTTAAAAATACATAAACCCATGACCCACACAGTCATCCAAGGGCCCCCATGGCCTCATTCGCAGGCCAGGAGGGGTGGGAGCAGGTTAAGCCCTGGAGGGCCGCCTTGAGCCATTACCAGCCCTCAGGAGGAGGAAAAAGCAAGCCGCCTGAAGCCTGGGATAAGGCAGGGTGTCCAAGGCAGCGGGGACCTCGGGGGTGGGTGGAGACGAGGAGCTGCCTTCTCATGGGTCTCATGCAGTCCCCCATTTCTTCCCACACCTGAGAGTGAAGACACTCCTGTCCTCCAAGTTAGACCCCACTACTCACTTCCCCCACACTCAATCAACAGCCCCACCTCCAGGAACGCACAGCATTCAGCCCTTTCTCCACCCCAGGCCCTCATCACCCCTCACCTGGATTACTTCAACAACGAAACTGTCTCCAGAGAGGGAATGGTCCCCATTCCCTCTCCCAGCCCAGGCTTCACTCTGGGGTGGCAAAGATGGACTCCCTAAAGTGCCAGTGTGAGCCTGCCAAACCCCAGCCTGGAGGCTGCTGCCCCCATCCTCACTGTCTGGAGCCCTTTTTAATGCACAGGGCAGCTGCCCTCTGCTCTCACAGTTCAGAGCCTGCGGTTTGCAAAGGGTGTGAAGGGTCCACTGGGTTGCAATTGCATGCCCAAGGTACCGATTCAAAGTCCAGCTTCCTAGACTAATCAGAAATTCTGGAGGTGGGCTCTGCACAGCTAGCTGAACGGGACAAGAAAATCCCAGATGGACTCTTTGTGTACACTGAAGTTAGAGAACCCTTTTGCTGGAGTTCCCCATTGTTTAGGCAAACACCGAGAACATATCTGGCCCCCTGCCATGATGCTGTGTTAGGACTCGGGCCAGCCACCTTACTGCTGACCCTACACATCTCCAAAGGCGAGACTGGTTCCCAAAGATGCACCTGCCACCTCCTCACTGAATGACCAAGGGAGTCAATTTATATCCCCAGGCCTCTGTGTCCCATACATACAATGGGTGCATATGTGTTGTCTAGGGTCCCTTCTAGACAAACGATCTTCATGTTGTATCATGTATGTTCTGTTTGGTCTGAGGTTCCAGTCCTGCAGTTCTAAGAACCGGCATTTTTCTTTTTATTTGGGGGTGTAAGTCGGGGGTTGAAAAGTGAAAGTGTTAGTAGCTCAGTCCGACTCTTTGCAACCCCATGGGCTATAGCCCACCACGCTCCTCTGTCCATGGGATTCTCCAGGCAAGGACACTAGAGTGGGCTGCCCTTCCCTTCTCCAGGAGATCTTCCGGACCCAGGGACTGAACCTGGGTCTCCTGCACTGTAGATGGATTCATTATCATCTGAGCCACCAGGGAGTGGGGTGGGGGTGGGGTAGCACTCTTTTCTCATTCAAAGTGAAACTTTTAAAAAGCATCACTCTTACTACACCCAGCTTGCAATTTCTAATAAGGGAGAGCCAAGCAACCTTTAGCCTTCCTGGCACTTTTTTTTTTTTTTTTTTTGGCCAAGCCACGCAGCTTATGGGCTCTTAGTTCCCTGACCAGGGATCAAACCCAGGCCCTTGGCAGTGAAAGCGCAGAGTTCTAACCACTGGACCACCAGGGATTCCCACCCATTTTTTTTTTTTTAATGTTCATTTCTAGAAAATTTGCCAATCCTTTTCACAGGCCAAAGAGGAGGCACAGAGATGTGTGTAAGATGACAGCCTACCAGCAACCCTTCAGCACCCTGCTGCTTCCTAAGGCCTTTTCATAACCCTCCCATTTTAAAGACCAGAAAATCGAGGTTCAATGATGGCACAGTCAGACTGCACAACTCAAACATGCACGTTCCCACCCCGAAACCCTCCACGCTTGCCCTGCACCACCCAAGTCCACAGCGAGCTCAGAGACGGTGAGAGCAACTGCGCCAAACCCCCTACTGGCCTAGGAGGCATGCCCTGCAGGGCATGGGAGGGAGTGCTAACCAGCCAGCCACACCCCCTCCCGGCTCTCCACACAGAACTGCTGGAAGCCTGCGCATGCAGGGGAGGGGGGAGACGGGGCTGAGCAGCAGCCGCACGAGCAAAAGCGATGCCAGGGATTTAGTCAACAGAGAACTAATATGAGTCAACAGCGGGTGCTGCTGCCAAACAGACTAATGGGATCTTCAGCGGCATTAACAGAAGGGAAGAGTCTGGGGCAGGCCGGGGGAGTCCTGCCCTGCTCTGGCCAGACCACACCTGAGGGCTGGGCCTGGCAGGGGGGGCCTCGGAGGGGGATGCACCTTCTGAGCCAGCACCCAGGTTTCTGAAGAGGAGCGGCTCTGCGGGGGCACTCTGGTCTGTATGCGGGGCCAAGGCTTCCCCTGAGAGCTGGGTTGGCACAGGAAGCCCACTCCAGATTGTCCATTATAGATGGATTTTTCCCCCCAAAGATCCTGATGCACAGCAAAGGCTAAGAACACAGGTGTGCCAGAGAACAAGGCCCACCACCTGGGGAGAGGGGTTCCCGGCTCCATCAGGGGAGCATCACTGGAGAAGACAATTACATCTGCTTCTTCTTTTGTTATATATAACAGCGGGGCCGTGGCATGGCCAAGAAGTGGCTGACTCCCTGAAACAACAGAGGGTCTAAAAATGCATACAGGGCACTGGATTTGAGATCCTAGAGCCACAAGCATCAAAGTCTCCAGGAAGTCCTCCCGATTCATCCATCCCCAGCGCCCTATCTGGTGATCCTGTGAGCTCAGCATCACTTACAGTAAGAAGACACATGGCTACCTGTATTTCTCAAGGGCCTCAAGGCCACCTCTCATTCACCTTTGGGTCCACAGCCCAGCTGAAAACCAAGGTGCCCCAGCACAATCACACTGAGGGCTTTGTGTTTGAGGCACTTCTGGAACACGGGCATCCTGACTAGGGCTAATAAAACAGCTTATGACAATGCTTAAGCACGGTTAGTATGCTGAGCGAAGAATGCATGACGCTACCACCACCAGAGAGTTTTAATTACAAAAGAACCATAGTTAGCCTGGCAAGGGTGCTTTGTGCCTGTGCAAGTGACTGGAGACAGAAAATCCAGCTTATGGAGATGGCGGTCAAAGGTAAATCCGGTGTGCAAAGCCACAAAGCCATCCCAGAAGCGATAAAAACTCAGGAATGCAGGAGACGAGAATAATGACCGGTGGGACTAAATACCAAAAAAGGACAGCATAAAAAGTGAGCCTGGTGAAATGGGGCTGAGAAGGAGCACACATGCTTAGCTTCATGGAGACCGGGCTGCTTGGAGCTCATTCTGTAACTCTGAGAGCTAATTACTGGCCCTGAAACTCTGAAGATGACTGCAGGAGACTGCGTGATGCAGTTCTAACACTGAATAAATCTTTCAGTCAATGAGCTGTGCTCACTGGTGATTCTTCTCCATCTTTCCTCCCCAAGCGAGAGCACAGATGACCAAAGCCAGCATTTGCTCTAGACCTGTCTTTGGGTGGCGTATATACATATATGCATGTCTATATAAATAAAATGAGACGTTCACTAAATAACATCTTAAGGCATCCCATTGGACTTCCCTGATGATACAGTGGATAAGACTCCGTCCGCCAGTGCAAGGAACACAGGTTCAATCCCTGGTCTGGGAAGATCCCACATGCCGCCGAGCACCTAAACCCCTATGCCACAACTACTGAAGCCTGTGCGCCTAGAGCCTAGGCTCCGCAACAAGAGAAGCCACGGCAAGGAGAAGCCGGCATACTGCAAGTGACGAGTAGCCCCCTCCCCCCACTGCGCTCTCTGCAACTAGATAAAAACCCAAGCAGCAGGGAAGACCCAATGTAACCAAAAACAAGGAAATAAATATAAGAAAAAGGGGGGGGGGGGGGAATCTGCCATTGTAAGAAAACGGAGTGAATTCTTCTGTCAAGTAGCCTTTAATAAAGTGAAGAAACCTTGAAACCTTTAGGATGCAAAACCTGCTTCCCCCACGCTGGGCCAGAGCTCCACCAGCTGAGGTTAAGTCAGCCTTCGCATCCCAACCTGTTCATCTGGGTACCTGCTTGGATCTATTCACCACGCATGCATTTTTACTGGGTCTGCATTTTTCATCTCCGAAACACCACTTAAGCCTGTCGCAGAAACCTGACAGAAGCAATACATTTTATAAACGAATCATCTTGGGGGAACAGACAAGAAAATATCAGCAGTGAGCGTTGTCAAAGTTCCCAACCATTCCTTTCGCAGATCTGAGATGCAGAACGCGCCACATCCTCTCCACACACCAGCTGCCCGCTCCAGAAGCAACCCACTCACCTCTCCTCCACTCTGCTCGGCCCGCCCCCCTCCCCTCTTTCAAGCCTCCTCTCCCAGCTGAATAAAAAGCTGGAGAGCCCGGTCTTGGAAAAACAGTAACATTTTAATACTATTTTAAAGACAACTGCTCTGAGCCCTGGAATGTTGGCCCCTTTTCCATGAATAAAAAAGGTCCCCGAAGGGTATTATCGTAACAAAATGATATCCTATGGAGAGCTCCAGGAACCACAAAAATAAAATCGCCATAAACTGAAACTGTCTCAAAATTAAACCTAACACAAGGAAACATTAAACCGCAGGCCAGGCGGGCTCTGATGTTTCCATCTAAAACCCTTACAGGTTCCCAGCCAGTTCTCTCCTGATGTCCAATCTCCCCCACCCGAGAAGGTCTGAATGCTTTCTTTAGAAGTCCGGGTATGTTATTCCGCACCCCCGCGCCCCCGCGTGAAACCCTCGGGACGATCTGTAACATTCATCTAAAGCTCAACCGCTTCCGTGTCCTCAGTCACACCCAAAGATTCCCAAAGGCAGCGTCTGCCGCAACGCCGGGTGCACAGTAGGCGCCCCATTAATGGGCGGATTCGATCTGATCAGATCTGGCCCCTTGGGCTAGAAAGACCCGCTGCCGGCCGGACGCCCCGGCATGGACAGCAGCGCCAGCCGAGCTCTCCGCTGCAGGGGGCGGGGAGCAACCACCTGTGGGCGGGTGGCCCGGGCTGAGGCCGCGGCGCAGCCGCCCTGGGGTGCCTCCGCGGCTCCACTCACAGACCCCAGGGAAAGTCCGGCGCCCCAGGCCCGGGGACACCCCGGGGCCGCCTCCCAGCGGCCCGGAAGGGGCCTCCGCCGCTGCAAAGTCGACCCGATCAGCGAGAGTCGGTTCTCGAGTTAGCTCCCAAGTCGCCCAACCCCCTGTGAGGCAGCGGGCCAGAGGGGCTGTTTAGGATGGGATGAGGGGGTGGGGAGCGCCCAGATGGGGGCTGGAGAGAGCAGAAATACTCCCCTGACTCCCTCCCAAACTTGGGGCACCTGCCGGCCAGCAGGCGAGGGGGCTTCCCTCCCCTGCCTTCCCACCACGGCCTGGTGGCGAGTCAGTGGGGGCAAGCAGGCTACCCCGGGGCAGCCCCGCCTTGTTTTGACATTTTCTAAACGACAGCCCAGCACCAAGAAGGCCGCTGCAGGAACCCCAGGGACCGAAGGGGAACAGTCACCCCCAGGGGGCGGGGACTTGGGACTTGAGGGGGCGCGGGCCAGAGATGGGGCCCCCCGGAAGAGACCAGGATGGGGTGGCCCGAGAGGGAACCAGGACTAGGAGTGCGCGCAGAAGGGGGAGGGGACCCCGGAGAGGTACAAGGGGAGCGCCCCAGAGGGGCGCATCGGGGGAAGGGAACTGCCCCGCGGGCCCGGGGTGCCAGCGGCCCGGACCGGCTCCGTCACTCACCGGCAGGTCCACGCTCACTTCGGTACCGTCGAGCAGGAAGACGCGGCAGTACAGGGTGGCCTTGGAGGCTCCGGCGGCAGAGATGTGCACGGCCGCGCCGCCCGTGAGCAGGGGCCCGCCGCCGGCCGGGAACACGCTGCCCCCGGGCGCGGCGGGCAGCGTGGAGACAGCGGCGGCCGGGCCCCCCCGCGGGCCCCCGTCGCGCTCGTCCCCCAGCCCGGCGGCCCCGCGCCCTGCCGCGCCCCGCGCGTAGCGCTGCATGGAGCGGCGGCCAAAGGTCCGGCGCAGAAACCGCAGCATCCTGGCTGGGGGCGTCCCCTGCCTCCGCCCCCTGCGCCGCTGCCGCTGCGCCGCCGCCCGGGAGTGCCCCGCGACGCCGTCAGTGCCAGCGCCCGCCCGCGCCTCCTCCCGCCGGCTGCGGCCCGGGGCTCGCTCCCGCCGAGGCCGAGGCCGCGCTCCGGATGCCTGCGGGGCGCGCCGGCCCGGCCAGCGCCGACTGCGAGTGGCCGCGGGCGGGAGGGCGCGCTCGGGGCGGCCCGGCCGCCGTCCCGCCGCCGCCTCCGCCGCCACGCGCTCTGCCGGGCCGGCGGCCTGCGCTCGCGGCCGAGGGGCCGCTCCCGACGGCCGGCCGCTGGCGGCCCGGGGGGCTGCGGGGGGCGCGGGGGCGGGCTGCCGGCTGCTCCCGCGCCGCGAGCCGGCCGAGGGCCAGCCGGAGCAGAGCGCCTGCGTGCTCCTGGCGCGCTCGCTCCCACTCGCCGCGCCCGGGCCCGAGGAGGCCCCGCCGAGTACCCGCTCCCCAGGCGCCTTTTCCTGCGCCCGCAGCCCCCGCCTCCCACCTGGGAGGCTGCACCTCCAGCCGCCGCTGCCGCCGCCGCCGCCGCCGCCGCCGGGACTGCAGCACGCCCTCCTCCCTCGGGGCTGCGCCGGGTATTTGCAAACCGAGTCTGTGCTGCCCCCTGCCGGCCCGAGCGCCCCCTGCTGCTGTAGGTGTGCTCACGTGTGTACACGTAGGTGAGCACACACGTGTTTCCGGCGCCCCGAGCCCTGAAGACGCCCGAGAGTCTCCCCTTGCCTCGTTTGTAAACCCGAGCTGCATGCCTTCAGGGGAGCCATGCCCAAGAGGCCGGAGAGAAAAACGCAGGAAGCGAAGGCCCTGGCAGGCCCTCAGTTTCCCCTTCTGGAAAAGGATGGGGGTGGACTAGGTAATCTACCAGGTCCCCACTACCTAAGTTCTGTCCGTTTGAGAACTTGGAGCTGAAAGGGCCCTTTCTGCCATTCCAGTCCGAGGGACACATTCCAGATAAGGAAATTGAGGCCAGGCAAGGAGAGGTGAACTTTTCCAGTGGACTACGCAGAAAAACACCTTTCCTCGAGGAACTCGCGTCCCGTATGGAGGAAGCGTGTGTGCGTGCGTGTGTGCGTGTGTGCTCAGTCCTGCCCTCTTTGCCATCCACAGAGGCCTGCGTAAATAGCCACAACTTCTAAGAGTAGAAAAGGCTGAAAAAGTTACAGAGAAGCAGAGTAGAACTGAGGCGTGAAGAGGTAGTCTATGAGGATACACAGAGAATATTGGAGGCAGAGGAAATGTTTATAAACAATGCCCCGCAGGCATACAAGTTCAAGGACTGGCTCAAGGAGAAGTGGGTGGTCCAGTGTGGTTGAAGGAAGGTCAGGCCTCGAGAACAACAGTGCTTTTCTTCTGTGTGTGCCTGACACTGTGCTAAGCGCTTCTCATTCATCATCTCACTAAATCCTCAGGACAGCCTGGTTCCATACATGGTTTTATCCCCATTGTACGGAGGAGGAAATTGAAGCTTAGAGAGCTTAAGAGACTTGCTCCAGATTTCATTTCAAATAGGGGCTCATTTGCTGGGATTTAAAACTGTTGCTCCTAACCACTGCCAGGCTGAGGCATGTGGCATGATTGGCAAGCAGTGATGGTTTCTGAGAGACCTGGACGGAGGCAGTGGCCACAGCAAAGGGGAAAGAGAAAGAGAAGGATGAGTTCAGGAGGTATTCCAGAATTGACATTTACTGAGGATCAGGCACTGTCTTAGGTGATTTCATGGATGGTATTTTCATTACCCTCATCCCAAAATCCCCATTGACTTAGGTGGAGTTTGGGGTTTAGAGAAGCAATATCCTTGCCTGAGGTCTCAGAGCTCCTGAGTGGCAGCAGTCAGTACCCTCCCCTGTTGCCTGATATTTCTCTTATGACTACAGGGGTCTACCTGGTGACATTGTATTCTGAGGGGGCACCTGCTATCAGCCTTCCAATACCCACTCTGCATCTCTCCCTCAAGACTTAATAGAATACCGTCAGCAAACTGGTGTTCAAAGGGGACCCAGTCTGCTTACGGTTTATAAGGGTAGCCCATTTCCTACTCTGTAGCCCAGAAGTGCTCTGAATAATGGCCCTCCGAAGATATTCACATCTCAGTCCCCAGAACCTGTTCCTGAATATGTTCCTGTCCATGGCATTAGGGGCTTCACAGATATTCCTTATAAATTCAGGAATTTGAGGTGGGGAGGTTATCCTGGGTTATCTGGGTAGGACCAATATAATCACAAAGGCCCGTGTAGAAAGGAGACAGGAGAGTCGGAGACGAAGAAAGTGATGTTGTCAGTGGGAGCAGAAGTCAGAGCGATGCGTCCAGGAGTCAAGGAGGCTGGAAGCTGGAAGAGGCACGGAACAGATTATCCCATATATTTTAGAAAGAACATAGCCTTGGTTTTGAATGCAGCCTGTAAAATCTGACTCTGACTTCTGACCTCCAAAACTGTAAGATAATGCATTTGTGTTTTAAACCGCTAAGGTGGTGGTGATTTATTCCAGCCGTGATAAGGAGACTCATACAAATTTAGTGTTAAATCATGTTAGTTTGGTGCACTGCATTTTCCCAAGCCTCTTGGCACTGTCATAGTGCTACCCCTCTTAGGGTAATTGTCATTCAGTTTGTAAGTATCCTCTGTCCTTCTCTCCCACTAACTGCTGAGCTCCATGAAGGCAGGAGTTTTTCTTATACATTACTGTATCCCCACCCAGCACCTAACCTGCTGCCTGACAAATAGTCAGCATTCAATACATGCTTGTTGAATGAATGCAGGATCAGATTTCATTGTCATAATAGCCCGTGGGGTAGGTATTGCTTTTGCCTTTTAGAGATGGAGAAAATGAAGGTTGGAGTAGAGTCCAGACTCACACTCGCCTCTCCTGATTCCAGCTCCCAAGTGCTACGGACAATACCATGTCATTGAGAATCCCATGGGGACTCTAGATTGCATTCATTTTACCTGTCCCTCCTCTGTCCTGGGCACTGTCACCTCACTGACTGAATTGATCTCATTCAGTCCTCATCACAATAGTGACTTTTAAATTTATTTACTTATTTGGCTGTGCTGAGTCTTAGCTGTAGCACTCAGGAACTTTAGTTGTGGCACCTGGGATCTAGTTCCCTAACCAGAGATTGAACTTGGGCCCCCTCTATTGGGAGTGCAGCGTCTTAGCTACTGGACCACCAGGGGAGCCCCCGCAATAGTGATTTAAGCACTATTTTCTCCACCACACAGAGGAGAAACAGTCTCAGGACTTTCTTTGATTAAATTTCATGTTAGTCAAGTTTCCACCCCAGAACTTCCACATTTGAATAGTAAGGACAAAATGAATAGTAAGGACAAAATGTGAACATGTGCTATGTATTTCAGTGACTGCTCTTTCTTCATCTTGGCATTTTAGACCATAAAAATTCCTATCCCTCTCATCCAAACTCTGTACCAGCCCTTCAGAAATTTTAATTGCCATTTCTCTGACCTTCTCTGAGAAAGTCTGCAATACTTTGGCCACCTGATGTGAAGAACTGACTCATTTGAAAAGACCCTGATGCTGGGAAAGATTGAAGGCAGGAGGAGAAGGGGACAACAGAGGATGAGATGGTTGAATGGCATCACCGACTCAATGGACATGAGTTTGAGTAAGCTCCAGGAGTTGGTGATGGACAGGGAGGCCTGGCGTGCTGCAGTCCATGGGGTCGCAAAGAGTCGGACACGACTGAGTGACTGAACTGAACTGAACTGAAGACATACTCTATGCTCAATGAAAATGGACCGGAAATGCACATGTTTCTGGTTAGCCAACACATCGCTCTTTTGTGGGCCTTTTGGTCCTCAAACGATCAGCTAGTATTTTACCTGTGTTCCTGTCTAGAACCATCTTGAGCTGAAGTTCTCAAGAAAGAGTTTACATTTAAATTCCAGGTCCTTTCCTTGGCCACAAGCAGTAGCTTGAGTTCCTGAATGTCATGGGCACTTTGGAAGATGACCCGTAGAGTCACTTTTTGCCTTCGCCTCATTAAAGATCAGCCACCAGTTTTCTAAATTTTATTTTTACTGAGGTGACATTGATTTGTAACCTAATATAAGTTTCATGTGTACAACACTGTGTTTCTTTTTTAATTATTTTATTTTTGGTTACGCTGTGAGGCACCTGGTCTTACTTCCCTGACCGAGGATCGAACCTGTGCCCCCTGCGGTGGAAGCACAGTCTTAACCACTGGACAGCCAGGGAGTCGTTCAGCCTCCACTTCTTTGTCCACCTCCTCAGGTTCGTGAGAACCTCCCAGCTTCCGTCCCATCCCTGCTCCCAGAGTTTTGTGTCATCGGCAAACCTTGGAGAGTTCCTTTCATGGACCCTTCCTCCATAGTAGTTTTACGTGTTAATTAAACAGCCCTTAGCCCTGTCTCTAAGGAAGGAACTCCTCTCAGAAATGTGCCATTTATCCCTAGCCTTTGTTTCCTGGCTCATTTCCTAGACTCAATAAAATTATGCCCTCATTCCCTCAGACTCTTTTTCCTTTCCCATAGAACAAGATTACACTTGAGTGTATGCTCCTATTTATTCCTTTGTAATTTTTTTTTGTAAACATTTACTGAGACGTTACTACATCTCACAAAGCCCTCCCCACTCTTCCAAGTGTGTGTAAATGTTGGCTTACTCTTTCTGCCATTATTTCACAATAATAGCTATCGTTAATTAAAGACTGTGTTGTGGGCAGCTGTGGTTTCTGCCAGCCTTGCATTCTTTTTCTTTCTTTGGGGACAACAACACAGAGAGAAGCGTAGGCAAGGCACATAGTTTCCTGGTGAAAGTTCAGTTTTAGACAACCTGGATCCAGCCATGCCTGAAGCTACTTCTTGGAATTTACAGTTTAAGAAGTGAATCAAAACAGAAGGAAGATTTTTCCAGGTCCCAGGTTCCTTGGCTTCATTTGTTCTCTTTCCTGAACGTGAGGCATAAGCATTATTTTGAATAGGCACTCATTTTGTTCATTCTTTAAAGGACTCATCTCCAAGCAAATAATCAGCAAAGCAATGCTCATCACTGAATTTACAGATATAAATGAAGAGTTCATAAATCATCTAAACTTTTAGGTTCAGAAGTGGCAGTGATGAAAGGACTTTTAGGTGACTACAACTGAGTCCTAGATTTATATTTTTAGCCAATCCTTTTCCCCTGCTCTAAATCATATTTCTGACTTCCTTCTAAACATCTAATCCCTAGATCTGCATTCCAAACATCTATTGCCCAGCCCTGTGTCTAGACTCAAGAGATCAACATTTGGAGAGAAACAGGAGTGATCCACCTTCCCTGATGCGCACGCTAACATGTGTATCCTATCTGAGGACCTATTTCTTCCCTGAAGGATGTACATCCTGCTCTGGAGAGACCCACATGCCTCTGATGTAATAGCCCCAACATTCAGATGCTAGACATGCCCACAGAGAATGAAAGGGGAGCACTTTTATAGTGCCTGCCGGCCTTGTGCCTCCCTGCCTTCCATCTCAGATGTAACCACTTATTACTTAACATTCCTGATGTGCTTCCTAGTCTCTTACTCTCTCTTAGCCAACTGCTTACCTTTGATTCTTTTCTATCCAATGATCTAAAATCAGTGCTGTCCAATAGAACTTTCTGCAATGATGGAAACATTCTAGTAATATATCTGTGCTGTCCAACATGGCAGCCCCTAGCCACGTGTGACTATGGAGCACTTGCAAGGAGGCTAGTGTGACTAAGGAACTAGATATTTAATTTTATTTCATTTTAATTTAAATGTAAACCTGATTTATTGTTGTTGTTTAGTCACTAAGTCATGTCTGACTCTTTTGCATGGACTGTAGCCCGCCAGGTTCCTATGTCCATGGGATTTCCCTGGCAAGAATACTGGAATGGGTTGCCATTTCCTTCTTCAGGGGATCTTCTCGACCCAGGGATGGAACCTGTGTCTCCTGCATTGGCAGGCAGATTCTTTACCACTGAGCCACATCAGTAGTCACTATATCATACAGTGTAGAATTAGACATCACCTCTACCGCATCACCTATGCCTATGTTCATCTCTGTGGTCCCAGCTCCACTCCTATTGGGTCCAAGTAGTGACCATTTTTCTCATCCCAGGCTTCTGACATTAACCTTCCCAGGCCCAGCCAAGTCATGACTTGACCCTGCTTGCCATCAATTCGAAAACCTCACTTCTGCCAAGTTGGTCAAAACCAAGGTAACTTGTTTTTTGGGGGAAAGACCTTGGTAACTGAGCTGCTATGGTGGGGGGATGTGCTTTTGAAATCCTTCCACAGCTCAGAGCACACCATGAAAGCAGATTTCCAAAGTGAGGGTTCCATGATCCACTTGGCGTAACATCACACAACCAAGGTGCAGGAACCACAGACACAAAAGGAACCCTCTCCATCACCTCCTTCTCTGTTGTAGATGTCAAGCCCTAGTTCAAGCCAAGGAAAGAGCGAATTTGAAGAAAGAGAAGATAGTGGGTAGAGTCAGATGCATGCCAGTGAAGGCTTAAGAGGAGTGAGGTCTTGAGGGGCCTCTGAACCGGGCCAGCTGGAAGGAGCCATTGTCCCTTGTGGCCTTGAGGGCAGTCCAGTGGTGGAAGCAGAGAATAGATTATATGACGGATGCAGGGAGATAGAGATAGTAGATCCTGGCCACTCATTTTGAAGGCTTACCAGCAAAGGCAGGCAATGAGGTATCAAAGAAAGAACGAGGACTGCTGGATCCTCATCTGATACTTTCTCATCTGCTAAATGAGTTTTGTTTTGATATTAATAACAGTAGGACAAGATAGATAACAGGTGTAAAAAAGAAAAGAAAAGGCTTTATAAATTGCAAAATTCTGTGAAAATATAAGTCTCGAAACAGGAAGGAATATGGCAGTTGCTAGACGGGGCAAGGACACCAAAGAAAATTTGGGGGGGAGTGGCTCTAATTTTAATATTGGGGTGATCATTGCATATTAGGAGAAAAAAATGGGGGCTTTCCTAGTGGCACAGTGGATAAGAATCCACTTGCCAATGCAGGGGAAACGGGTTCAATCCCTGGTCTGGAAGATTCCACATGCCTCGGGGCCACTAAGCCCATGTACCACAACTGCCGAGCCCACGTGCTGCAACTATTGAAGCTCAAGTGCCTGGAACCTGTGCTCTGCCACAAGAGAAGCCACCACAGTGAGAGGCCCACGCGCCACAAGGAAGAGTAGCCCCTGTTTACTGCAATGAGAGAAAGACCCAGCACAGCCAAAAATTAAAAAAAAAATTTTTTTTTAAAAAAGGAGGAAGCATGTGGAAAGGGAAAGATCGAAGGGGTAAAGGAGTATCATTGAACAAACCTATAGAGGGTGTTTGGGGGGAAGGAATAAATGCATTTTTTTTTTTTTTAAACTGGAGGGAAGGCTGATTAGAGAGAAGCTGGGTGGAGCTAAGAGTTGACAAATGTTTATCAGAGGCACCCTGCTTTTTGTTCCCAAGGGAATAATAAAAAGAATAACACGTCTTTATGCTGTGCAGAGGTTTACGGCTTATTAAGTGCTGTCACAGACATGACCGCATTTAATGACTCTGCCAGACAATCCTGGCTGTGTGGTGTTCTGAGCCTCAGTTCACAGCTGGGGAACCCAGGGGCTGGAGAAGTGTGGGACTGAGGTTACGGAGCTGGTACACAGCCACGCACTGGGGTGGAAGCCCCTGATCCCAGGGCTATTTGGCTGGGCCTGCGTCCTTCCCTCAGCGCCCTCTCTAAACTGCAACCTGGCCCTTCCCTGCAGCTCCTGCCCTCACTGACTCACTGGGAGGGGCCCCTGTTCTTCTTTACTCCCTAGAGCCAGTTTCTGACCTTTAAGACAACACCCTCTCTCTTCCCTTCGCCACCCTCTTCCCTAGCCTGTCTCCCTCTTTGGACTAAGCTGTCAGAATAAAGGCAGGTTTGGAGCATAAGGAGATAGCAGCCACTTTAGACCTGCCCCGCCACTCCCCACGCTGCCCCGGAGACTCCCAGGGGAAACAGGCACCCAGGGCAAAGGCAGGAGGTGCAGGCTGTGTTCTGTTTTACTGGACCGCCCAGCACCCGGGGCTCTCTGATCAAGCTGGGATGGAGCCCCGGGCCCAGCCTGAAAGAGGGCCTCTCCCCAGCCCTCCTTTGTTTTGAGCCTGCTTCTCCCTTCTGGCTAGTAGCTACCCGCAGAAGCAAAGTTTACTAAGGTGTGGGTGAAGGGAAGAACGTCACATTCTCGTGTGACTTTTGGATGCTTGGCGACCCCACCATGCGTAAGTAAACCTGACCCAAGCATCATCCTGGAATCTGACCAATCAGATTAATGTTCCCTCTTCTTAAGGTGGAGAGCAGAGAAGACGTGGCCCGGAGACTTTCCCTGGTGGGGAGGAGGGTAGGGCCTTTCTCTGCCAATCCATCTGAGCTGGAAACTTCCGGCCCTCGTTCTCCCTCATCCCCTGACATCCGTACCCCTCAACCCCAACTCTCCCACTGCCATTACCTGACTCTCCCAGACCACTGCACAGCCTCCCCTGAAGGCTATCCCTCTCCAGTCCACTACTTACTCAGCCCCTAGAGTGACTATTCTGCAAATGAAAATGGGCTGAGTCATTTCCCTATTTCTGATCTTTCAATAAAACTAATGACAAGGGACGCTGGTGAAAATGACAGAGTTCCAGGCGCCTAGGCAGAGGCCTGGGGCCATCTATATTTCTTATCTGGACAAATTCCACATAGAAATCTTTAGCCAGCCTATATTTGCTGGAGAGGCGGAATGAATTTTCAGCCGGAGCTCCCTCCCCCACCCCTTGGATACCTTAAGGGGCTCCTCATAATCTATAGGGAAAAGGCCTCCATCGGCCCTGCCTGCCCCCATAACCCCACTGTCCCTTCACCACCACTCTCTATCATGAATTCTAAATTACCGCCATTCTTCACATACCCTAAGATGACCTCCAAGATTTTATATGTGAATCTGGGACTTCAGTGGTGGTCCAGTGGTTAAGAATCCACCTTCCAGGACACGGGTTTGGTCCCAGATCAGGAAACTAAGATCCCACATGCCATGGGACAACTAAGCCTGCACATCACAACAAGAGAAGGCCGTGTACCTGGAGGCAACGAAGACCCAGCACAGCCAAAAAAAAATTTTTACATGTGAATCCTATGGCCCTTAAATATATCTTCCCACCTTCCCACCTGCAAACTCCTATTCAACCTTCAGAACCCGATCTGGTGGATTCCCCTTTTCTCAGTCATCTTCATCTGCATCTCCCTCTGCCACATAAACTGGGCAGCCTCCCTGTACTAAGGGCTAGCAGTCGTTAACAGTTACAGATAGATGACAGCTTGGATTAGAATGGAGAAAGTGGACAGAATTGAGAGGTAATCAGGAGGAACCCCCCATATGATGTGGTGACGGGTGGGCTTCAGGGGCCGAAGAAGCGGGTGTCAGAGGACTTGACTCCTAGGTTACAGGCTAAAGAGTCCCGTCTCCTCCCAGATGGGGAGTGCTTCAAAGGTGAAACCATGTCTTGTTTATCTCTTCATTCCCTGCCCCGTGCTGGCCTGGTTGGGGGAGTTTCTTCAGACCCAGGCAGGCCTGAGCCTGCTAGGAAAGCAGTATTAGGGAGTCCAGCCAGGAGGTGCGGAAAAGACAAAGGCGGAGCCCAGAGCCAGGCCTGAGGAAGAGGGAGGCTTCCAGGTGAGGGGTCCTGGGATGTGCTCAAGAAGTTTCACTACAAGCTGCCTCAGTCACTGGCTTTCTGTTCCAATCCACTCTCCTCCCTTGATAAAAGGACCAATGCCCATTGGATATTAGAAGGTCTGGAGTTTGAAAACTAATTTGAGACCTAATTCTACCCCCTCTTCACCATCCCCTGGCCTTGGGAAGGTTGTTGCTTCTCCCAGGGCCTTTGAGAATATTCTCTCTCTTTCTCTCTCTCCATCACTGCTCTGTCTCACACACACACACACACACACACACACACACACACACACACTGGTTGGCACACACACATGTTCATTAAATGGCCATGGTCACCAACCAGGAGGGGTGTCAGGCTGTCCAGCCCAGAAGCATTTATTGGAGGTGGTGTTTGAATCCTGACTGTGCCGCTTACTTGCAGTGTGACCTTGGGCACTGAATTTGAGCCCTCCCGCCTTAGTTTCTCGTCTGTTAACAGGACATAATAACAGTATCAACCTCATGGGTCTATTGTGCGGAATAAATGACATGGTATGTCAACTATGTCTGGGAAGTACCCAATAAATATGAAGTGTTATTGTTAGCTTTTCTGGTCATGTAATTATTGATAATTTTATGTCTTAAATAAATAGAAACTTCTGGGTCACAGCCTGGTTGGCCTGGCAGGGGGCCCAGGGCTGGAAAGGGGCCTAAAGTCTTGGGCATGGGAATGGAAATGAAGTCAGGGCCCCTGGGCCTTTGGCCTGGGGATTGGTAACGGGCAGGCAGGGGCTGGGAGAGGAGAGAGAAGAGAGAGAAAGGTGGGGGTGCAGGGTGGAATTCGAGAAGAAATACAGCCAGAAAGAGAAAGAGTGAAAAAACACCACCTCTGTGGTCAGGGAAGCAGCTCTCAGAGAACAGAAACCCTGGAAACCGGTCTGGGCAGTCCTGGAGCCAGGCTGGGTCAGCTGGTGTGGCAGCCACAGGGAGCAGGGCTGGCTTTGGGTGATGCCCAAGGCTTTCTCATTTGACCAGGGAGGCATGTCAGGGGCTCTCCAGGCCTGGCCTGTGACCGTCCCTTCCAGGTCTGGGAGAGAGAGAGAAAGACTGCTTCTGAGAAGCCTGGGGCACACACTGTACTACAGAAAAGCGTAACTCATAAAGCCTTGCAGAGCTGGATTCCGAATTCTGATCAACAAGGGTGCCGAGACCATTCAAGTAGGGAGGAAAGGACAGTGTTTTCAATAAATGGTGCTGGGAAAGCTGGATATCTACATGCCAGAGAGAGAACTTGGACCCTCAATGTTACACCGTATACGAAAGTTAGCTCCAAATGGACCAAAGACCTAAACCGAGAAACCAAAGCTATAAAACTTTGACAGGATTTCCCTGGTGGTCCATTGGCTAAGAATCTGCCGACCAATGCAGGGGACACAAGTTCGATCCTTGGTCCAGGAAGATCCCTCGTGCCACGGGGCAGCTAGGCCCGTGTGCCAGAACCACTGAACCAAAGCTCTAGAGCCTGTGCGCCACAAGAGAAGCCAGCAACTAGAGAGTAGCCCCTGCTCAACGCAATTGGAGAAAAGCCCGTGTACAGCAACGAAGACCCTCCACAGCCAAAAACAAATGAAGCTTTTTAAAAAACTAGCTCTTACAAAGGTAGTTGGTATATCAAGACCCACAAAAGGGAGGCCTCTTCAGGGAACTGGTTGTTGTTCAGTCACTAAGTCGTGTCTGACCCTTTGCATCCCCTTGGACTGCAGGCTTCCCTGTCCTTCACTATCGCCTGGAGTTTGCTCAGATTCATGTCCAGAGTTGGTGATGCTATCTAACCATCTCAACATCTACTGGCCTCTTCTCTTTTTGCCTTCAATCTTTCCCAGCATCAGAATCTTTCCCAATGAGTCAGCTCCTCCCAGCAGGTGGCCAAAGTATTGGAAGCTCAGCTTCAGCCTCAGTCCTTCCAGTGAATATTCATTGGATTTCAGATTTCAGCTCCTTATTGCAAAATTCAGGTTTAAATTGAAGAAAGGGAAAACCACTAGACCATTCAGGTATGACCTAAATCAAATCCCTTATGATTATACAGTGGAGGTGATGAACAGATTCAGGGGCCTGGCTCATGTCACAAATCTAAACCCAAGTCGGCCTGCACCTACGGGAAGCACCTCTCAGTTAAGGAAACCTCACGTACACATCAAAATCTTCCAGCTCAGCTTTGTTTAGTTATGTTACCTGGAAAATAAGACCCGCTGGCCTCATAAGAAACTTCTAGACCTCTCAGCCAATCACATCCTGTTTCAGCACTGCCTCTGCTGACACTTTATAAAACTTACTCTTGCCTAAAATCTCTCAGGAAGGATGCCCCAGTGCAGTAGGCACTATACTCCTCAATCTATTAATTATTTTCCTTTGAATAAAGGACAGCAAACTCATTACTGAATTGTATTATTTTTGTCATTTGACATCTTCTAGAAGAAAACATAGAGAAAAATCTTCAGCAGTGCTTTCTTGGTTATGACACCAGTATCACAAGACAAAAAGGAAAAAAAGAAAGATAAATTGGCATCCATCAAAATGAAAAACTTTGGTGGATCAAGGAAAGTGAAGTCATGTCTGACTCAGTCGTGTCTGACTCTTTGCAACCCCTTGGACTGTAGCCTACATGCTCCTCTGTCCATGAGATTTTCCAGGCAAGAGTACTGGAGTGGGCTGCCATTGCCTTCTCCAGAGGATCTTCCCGACCCAGGGATCAAACCTGGGTCTCCCTCACTGTAGGCACACTTTACCGTCTGAGCAACCAGGGAAGTCCACTTTGGTGGATCAAAAGATACTATCAAAAGAGTGAAAAGACACAACAAGAGAAGTTTGAGCACCACAACGAAGAGTCGCCCCTGCTCACCAAAAGTAGAGAAAGCCCATGTGCAGCAATAAAGACCCAGCGCAGCCAAAAATGAATAAAGAAATAAGTGGGGGAAAAGAAAAGACCCAGTGCAGCCAAATGAATAAATAAATAAAATAAACATTTTTTTTTAAAAGAAAGAGCAAAGAGACAACCCACAGAATGGGAGAAAATATTTACAAACTATGTGCCTGATAACGAAGTAATATCTGGAATATATAGAGGGCAACTAAAACTCAATAAAAACAGCCCAATTCAAAAATAGGCAAAGGACTTGAAAAGACATTTCTAGAAGAAAGAAGGTAACAGATGGCCAAATAAACACATGGCAAGATGCTCAACATCATTTATCATTCAGTCAGTTCAGTTCAGTTCAGTCACTCAGTCGTGTCCGACACTTTGCAATCCCATGGATTGTAGCATACCAGGCTTCCTAGTTCATTACCAACTCCCGGAGTTTACTCAAACTCATGTCCATTGAGTCAGTGATGCCATCCAACCATCTCATCCTCTGTCATCCCCTTCTCTTCCTGCCTTCAATCTTTCCCAGAATCAGGGTCTTTTCAAATGAGTTGGCTCTTTGTATCTAGTGGCCAAAGTAATGGAGTTTCAGCTTTAGCATCAGTCCTCCCAATGAATATTCAGGACTGATTTCCTTTAGGATGGACTGGTTGGATCTCCTTGCAGTCCAAGGGACTCTCAATAGTCTTCTCCAATACCACAGTTCAAAAGCATCAATTCTTCAGTGCTCAGCTTTCTTTATAGTCCAACTCATTACATCCATACATGACTACTGGAAAAACCATAGCTTTGACTAGACGGACCTTTGTTGGCAAAGCAATGTCTCTGCTTTTTAATATGCCATCTAGGTTAGTCATAGCTTTTCTTCCAAGGAGCAAGTGTCTTTTAATTTCATGGCTGCAGTCACCATCTGCAATAATTTTGAAGCCCCCCAAAAGAAAGTCTCTCACTGTTTCCATTGTTTCCCCATCTATTTGCCATGAAATGATGGGACCAGATCCCATGATCTTAGTTTTCTGAATGTTGAGTTTTCAGCCAACCTTTTCACTCTCCTCTTTCACTTTTATCAAGAGGCTCTAGTTCTCTTTCCATTTCTGCCATAAGGATGGTGTCATCTGCATATCTGAGGCTATTGATATTTCTCCTGGCAATCTTGATTCCAGCTTGTGCTTCATCCAGCCTGGCATTTCACATGATATACTCTGCATATAAGTTAAATAAGCAGGGTGACAATATACAGCCTTGACGTACTCCTTTCCCAATTTGGAACCAGTCTGTTTTTCCATGTCAGTTCTAACTGTTGCTTCTTGACCTGCACAAAGATTTCTCAGGTCAGGTGGTCTGGTATTCCTATCTCTTTCAGAATTTTCCACAGTTTGTTGTGATCCACACAGTCAAAGTTTTGGCGTAGTCAATAAATCAGAAGTAGATGTTTTTCTGCAACTCTCATGCTTTTTCAATGACAATTTGATCTCTGGTTCCTCTGCCTTCTCTAAATCCAGCTTGATCATCTGGAATTTCATAGTTCATGTACTGCTGAAGCCTGGCTTGGAGAATTTTGAGCATTACTTTGCTAGCGTGTGAGATGAGTGCAATTGTGCGGCAGTTTGAACATCCTTGGCTTCCCTCATAGCTCATTTGGTAAAGAATCTGCCTGCAGTGCAGGAGACCCTGGTTCGATTCCTGGGTTGGGAATATCTGCTGGAGAAGGGATAGGCTACCCACTCCATTATTCTTGGGCTTCCTTTGTGGCTCAGCTGGTAAAGAATCCACCTGCAATGTGGGAGACCACTCCAGTATTCTGGCCTGGAGAATTCCAGGTACTATACAGTCCATGGGGCCACAAGCAGTCGGACACAACTGAGCAACTTTCACTTTCACTTTCACTTGAACATTCTTTGGCATTGCCTTTCTTTGGGATTGGAATGAAAACTGTGACCTTTCCCAGTACTGTGGCCACTGCTGAGTTTTCCAAATTTGTTGACATATTTAATGCAGCTCTTTAACACATCTTCAAAGATGTGTTAATACAACTCCGAAGAATATTCTGCAAAGAAAATAATCAATCTGATTTCAGTATTGACCATTTGGTGATGTTCATATGTAGAGTCTTCTCTTGTGTTGTTGAATGAGAGTGTTTGCTATGACCAGTACATTCTCTTGGCAAAACTCTGTCAACCTTTGACCTTCATCGTTTTGTACTCCAAGGCCATATTTGCCTGTTATTCCAGGTACCCCTTGACTTCCTACTTTTGCATTCCAGTCCCCTATAATGAAAAGGATATCTTTTTTGGGTGTTAGTTCTAGAAGGTCTTAAGAAAACACAAGTCAGAGCCACAATGAGATAAACACTACACACCCATAGGATGGCTATTATAAAACAAGACAAAACAGAAAATGAATGTTGGTGAGGACATGGAAACTTTAGAAACTTTGTGTATTGCTGGTAGGGAATGGAAAATGGTGCAGACATGGAAAATAGTTAAGTACAGGATTATTTTATGTTCCAGCAATTCCACTAATTGGTCTATATACCCAAACTAATTGAAAACAGGGATTCAAATGACTGCTTGTTTACTAATGTTATAGCAACATTATACACACTAGCTAAAATGTGGAAACAAGCCAAATGTTCATCAATAGATGAGTGAGTAAACAAAATGTGGTATATCCCTACAAGAGGATAGGGGTATATGTGTGTGTGCTAAGCCCCTTCAGTCATGTCTGACTCTTTGTGACCCCATGGACTAGCCTGCCAGGCTCCTCTGTCCATGGGATTCTCCAGGCAAGAATACTGGAGTGGGTTGCCATGCCCTCCTCCAGGGGATTTTCCCGACCCAGGGATTGAATCAGACTCTCTTAGGTCTCCTTCATTGGCAGGAGGGTTCTTTACCACTAGCACCACCCGGGAAGCCCAGAATAGGGATATTTTTTCATTAAAATGGTGAAAATGGTAAATTTTATGTTTTGTATGTTTTATCACTATTTTAAAAAACCCGTGCTCCATGACATATAAAGAGACTGCCCTGATCTTAGGCAAGTCAGTTAACTGCTTTGGCCTCAGTTTCCTTATTGATGTGTCCTACATGCTAAATCACTTCAGTCATGTCCAACTCTGTGTGACTCAATGGAATGCAGCCCGCCAGGTGGAATAGTAATCAAACAGGTTAAATGATATCAGATGATTGCTATGCCTGGGGCATAGTATATGCTCAGATGTTATCTTCCCTGTTGCCTCTCCCCCCACATCCAAATAAAAATAGTTTTATTTTTCCCTTTGGTTATAAAACGAACACACACTCATTGTGAAAACGTTCTTCTCAGACAATATCTAATAGAGAGAAGCAAGTTTCATAATCAAGTTAATTTACTAATAACTTTTTTTTTTTTTGGCTGCAATGGGTCTTAGTTGTGGCATGCAAAATTTTCACTGCATCATGTAGGATCTTTTGTTGCCGTGCATGGACTCTATTTGGGGCACATGTGCCGAGCAGTTGTGGTGCCTCGGCTTCATTGCTCCTTTCTTGGTTTCCCAACCAGGGTTCGAACCCTCATCCCCTGCAGTGAAAGGCAGATTCTTAACCACTGGACCCACCAGGGAAGTCACAGTAATAATTTTTGAAAAGTTCAATGAAATTTACCTAATAATACCTTGATTATTTTTTCAGAAGTATATCTGATTTAATTTCAACTAGTTGTGCTAGTTTCCATTGTACAGCAAGGTGATTCAGTTTTACATATATATACATTCTTTTTCTATTCTTTTCCATTATGGTTCATCACAGGATGTTGAATATAATTTCCTGCTCTACAGTGCATGCATGCTAAGTCACATCAGTCATGTCTGACTCTTTGCAGCCCTATGGACCATAGCCTGCCAGGCTCCTCTGTCCATGGAATTCTCCAGGCAAGAACATTGGAGTGGGCAGCCATGCCCTCCTCCCAGGAATACCAGTTTGCATCTGTTAATCTTGAACTCCTAATCCATCCCTTGCCTGCCTTTCCTCCCTCTTGTCAACCACATGTCTGTTCTTTGTCTGTAAGTCTGTTTCTGTTTCACAGCTAAGTTCATTTGTGTCATATTTTAGATTCCACATATAAGTGATGTCATATGATATTTGTCTTTCTCTTTATGACTTGCTTCATTTAGTATGACAACCTCTAGGTCTAACCATGTTGCTGCAAATGGCATTATTTCATACTTTTGTAAGGCTAAGTAGTAGTCCGTTATATATATATGTACCACATCTTTCTTTATCCATTCTTCTGTGAATGGACTTTTTTCTTTTTAAGAAGATTTATTAATTTTATTTTTTTAAATTAAAGTATAGTTTATTTACAATATTATGTTAGTTTCGGTTGTAGAACATAGTGATTCAGTGTATTTATAGATTACACTCCAAGTAAAGTTTTATAAAATATTGGCTATGTTTCCTGTGCTGTACAATATATCTGTGTATCTTATTCGTTTTATACATAACAGTTGTACGTCTTAATCCCCTACGCCTGTGTTGCCCCTCCTCCCTTTCCTCTCCCCACTGGTAACCACAAGTTTGTTCTTGATATTTGTGAGTCTGTTTCTGTTATATTTATTTGTTTGTTTTATTTTTTAGATTCCACATATAAATGATAAATATTTCTCTTTCTCTGTCTGGCTTACTTCACTAAACATAATACCTCCACGTCCATCCCTGTTGTTGCAAATGGCAAAATTTCACTCTTAGGTTGCTTCCGTGTTATGTTGTGAATAGCGCTTCTATGAACATAGAGGTGTGTTTATCTTCTTGAATTATACTTTGGTCTGGATATATAGTGAGGAGTGGGATTGCTGGATCATATGGCAACCCTATTTCTAGTTTTTTGAGGAATCTCCACACTATTATCACAAGTGGCTGCATCACCTACATTCCCACCAACAGTGTGGGAGGGTTCCCTTTCCTCCACACCTTGTCTAGCATTTGTTATAATAACTTTATTATTAAGTAAATGGCATTCTGCTAGTAAAACAAAAAATTATAATATAAACACATCTTAAAATATAAAGCTTAACGGGAAAGTGCAGTCAACAAACACAATAGTCTATCAATATAACCACACCCTAAAATTTTAAACAAGCTCAGGATGGCATGTGTGATTGGACATTTTTGTTGTTGGAGACAAATTCTAGTGGTGGTGGGGGTTGGAGGAAACAAAAAGTAATCAATAAGATATATCTTTTTCTTCTAAACAGAAAATGGGATCCTTTTCCACATGGTATGGTGAAGTTTTTTTTTTCCCCCACACCACAAAATATCTTCCTGACATCCTTATTGACTTTTAAAATATATTACTTAAAGTATTTCTTAAGAGGAAGTGAAGTGAAAGTCTCTCAGTCATATATGACTCTTCGTGACCCTGTCGACTGTAGCCTGTCAGGCTCCTCTGTCCTTGGAATTCTCTAGGCAAGAATGCTGAAGTGGGTAGCCATTCCCTTCTCCAAGGGATCTTCCCAACCCAGGGATTGAACTCAGGTCTCCTGCATTGCAGGCGGATTCTTTACTGTCTGAACCACCAGGCACCCCAAGAATCCTAGAGTGGGAAGCCTATCCCTTCTCCAGGGGATCTTCCTGACCCAGAATTGAACCAGGGTCTCCTGCATTGCAGGTGGGCTCTTTACCAGCTGAACTACCAGGCAAGCCCATTTCTTAAGAGAGGTGTGTATTTTGTCAATTACGTGGGTACCTGATGTGGGTGCATTGAGAGGTACCAGGATTTTTTCAGCTTCTGTCCACACAGTGAGGGTGCAACCTTTCTGTCAGAGAGGGTTTCTCAAAGTATCCTCTGCAGGACACTGTTCGTCAGTAGCCTTCATCATACAAGAACTCTATGGCAGCCAATATAGATTTTGGTAGGGTATCGCACACAGGTCCAGAATTGGCTAATTTTGTTTAATCCGGTTGTCTTAATCATGACCACTGAACACTGTAGCCACGTAACCAGAGGATCACAGCTCCTTGATAACACATGTGTCAGTCATTGTGTGCAGACCACTGCTAGACAACACTCCAACAGAGGTTTAACTCACATTGCCCTTTTGGGCAATATGTGGCAAGAATCACAATGACAAGAGTCTGTCAGACTAGGAATCCCACTACTAGCAATCTCTCCTTAGGAAATGTTGAAAAGAAAGTCTTACACTGAAGTGCTACCAACAAGAGCAAAATACTGGCTGTATCCTATGTTAAAGTTGCAAATGGGAGGTATAAGGTGAGATAGGGGACTTCCCTGATGGTTCAGTGGGTAAAAAAATCTGCCTGCAGTGCAGGAGACTCAGCTTCAATCCCTGGGTTGGGAGAGCCCCTAGAGGAGGAAATGGCAACCCACTCCAGTATTGTTGCCTGGGAAATCCCATGGACAGAGGAGCCTGGAGGGCTACAGCCCGTGGGGTCGTAAGGTGAGGTAGAAGCGTTCTCTTGGGGGTGACTAAGTACATATGGAATGAAAACAAAATGGTTATCAGGGTGTTTGAACTGCCTGAGGAATTTTAAAAACAGATTCCAAAGCTTTGCCCCATTTGTGTAAAAACCAGCCTCTGCCTAAGCCACTAGGCTCCTGCCTCCCGCCTCCATATCCCCCAGCAGCCATTTCCAGTGTCACAGTCTCTCTGCTTCCAGAGTCCAGAGACAGGAACTCTGGCTGGAGGACATTCTTTTGTGCCAAGTCATAGGTTACTGACCAAGCTTGGCAATCAGCTGCTCTGGGGTTAATGCCCAGCCCAGATCCAACTGGCTGTAGATGGTTGAGCAGAATAGTACAAAACACCGTCCCCTAGGCTCACCTGTTTCCCTCTCCTCAACAGGGCTTTTGCAGAGGACAGGTTATCGGGGTTGCAAGGGCAATCATGAAAATATGGATCTCTTGCGGGGGGGTGGGGGGAAGTAGATTAGGCAATTCCCAATTTCCAGTTGACAAGAAATCAGGCTGAATCTTTGGCCTGGGTCAGAGTAGAGAATCTCAGTGAACAAGCCTGCCTTTCTGGGCCAAGTGCTCTGACAGAGAGGAATAAATATTCCATAGCCATTTCATAAACGACCACTGAGACAATTAGCAAACATAACCTCCAGTAGCATGGACGCTGGCCTCCCACCAATTTCAGGAATGCCACTTCCACTCACGTCAGGGTTTGAAAGTAGCACTTTCCCAAATTATTTTAGCAAATTAGCAGTTTGGTGTGTCACACTCAGCTTCAGCAATCCTTGCCAACCTCATCCTGCTCAGAGAAAGCCATACTCAGTGTTTTCAAAGCAGATAATGTAATGTCACTTCTTGCTGAAGTTTGGCCAGTGCATAGGGTTAACTGAGGAGAGGCCTCAGAGATGGAGCTGCCAGAGGTGGATCCAAAAGAAGAAGCTGAATGTCCAGGGAAGCAAGACAAAAGAGGAGACCCAGGGAAATTGAAGCTGCCCTCCCTCCTGTAGAAATTCAAGGTCAGTGAACTTCTTATTGTGCTGTCTAATACAAGAGCCACTGACCATGTGTAGCCATTAATTTAATTTCTTTCTTTCTTTTTTTGGCTGCACCATGTGACTTGTGAGATTCTAGTTCCCCCACCAGGGATTGAACCTGTGCCCTCGGCAGTGAAAGCATGGATCCCTAACCCCTGGTCCTGCAGAGAATTCCCTTGGGTTAATTTCAATGAAATGCAATAAAAAATTCAGTTACCTAGTGGCACTAGCCACATTCAAGGGAGCAACAGCCACACAGGTCTAGAGGCTGTGGAATTCATACAACTCTAGGTCATTTCCACTCTGGCAGAAAGTTTGGGTGGACAGAACTATAGAGAAAGCCGTCTTCCCCATCATCTACCCTCCTGCCAAATGTTGGTCACACTGTACTGCCCTGTGGGGACAGACAGCACAAAATTAGTTTGGAAATCTCTTGATGGTTTAGCATCTGTGTCTGGAGATCTACAGAGCCAAAGCCATGTAATAAAACTCTTCTGAGGACAGTTGCATCACTCCGCTAAGTCACCACTCGCAGGTTTCTTGGATGGAGAACTTCAAGGTTTTTTCTCATTTTGCAGAGAGTTAAGATTTCATTAGGTTCTCTTTTTCCTTCTTCTTCTTCTTTTTTTTTTTTTTTAAGCAATGCAGCCAATAGTTATCTTGCCTGGAGAATCCCAGGGACAGAGGAGCCTGGCAGGTTCCAGTCCATGTGGTCACAAAGAGTCAGACATGAGTGAAGCGAGCTAGCATGCACTCACACACCCATAAGGGTGAGGACCCTTGAGAGGGATGACCAGTCCAGGGTTCCACAATGCCAGTGAGGTTTGGGGAAAACATGATACGTTGGGCTTCCCTGGTAGCTCAGTTGATAAAGATCCACCTGCAATGCAGGAGACCCCGGTTCGATTCCTGGGTCGGGAAGATCCCCTAGAGAAGGGATAGGCTACCCACTCCAGTATTCTTGGGCTTGAAAGGCTAGAGCTTAAAAATAAGCTAAACCTGGGGGTTCCCTGATGGTCTAGTCGTTAGGATTCCAGGCTTTTAGTACCATGGCTTGGGTTTAATCCCTCATCAGGGAACTGAAATCCTTCAAGACTTATGGTCCAGCCAAAATAAAATAAACCAAATTTCCCACTCCTTCCAGGCTGACTCCAGTACCATGCTTCCCTGGGAGGCCTTTCTGGGGGTTCTGGTTAACCTCCTTACAATGAGTGGCCATGCCCATCAGGAAGAGCCTCAGGAGAGAGTTTCACTCAGCAGAGCTGAGCCTCCACCCTCAAGTACACCCTTTGGAAGATTACAGGGACATGCCAGGGGGTGTCTGAGGCCCCCCTCTTTTAGTCCCAGGTCTTGAGACATGGGCACAGATGTTCCACTGCAGAGGGCGTTGGACAGTGACCTGGCAGATGCTTCAGGCCCCCTGCTTAACAGTCTCAATCAGGACTGCTCCCTCTTCTATATTCTTAGCCGGCTAATTCCTGGCTTGCCTGAACCACACAAGGTGCTGAGCAGAAACTGGCTGATTTGTCTGGAGCAATCTGGCCAGACCTGTTGCAACACACACTGATGATATCCACCCAGGTTTTCCATCTGAAAGGTCTGACTCTTTTCCAAGAAAAGCCTTAATAGATTAATTAGGATCTTTGCCTCTTGGGGATCTGGCAAATAAACAATGTTGCATTTGTACCAACAATAGGTATAAAGAACTAGTGCTTATCATCAAAAGTTGCCAGCCTGGGTTTAACATGAGGGGCGATACAGAGAATTAGAAAGCAGGCATGGAGGGTGGATGTAGGATAGATACAGAGGTGAACTTTCTGCATCCTTAACCCCCAGGCCCTTCAGGTACAGTTTGGCAGAGTATAAATGGAAAGGTTTTTTATTTATTTAAGTAATTAATTTGTTGTTGTTTATTGTTTTTTGGCTGCACTGGCTTTTTTTGTTTGCTTGTTTCTTGTTTTCTTTTTTAAAATTTATTTATTTTTTATCTGAAGGATAATTGCACTGGCTCTTCATTGTGGCCTGTGGGCTCAGTAGTTGTGGCACAAAGGCTTAGCTGCCCAGTGGAATGTGGGATCTTATTTCTCCACTCAGGAATTGAACTTGAGTCCCTTGCATTGGAAGGCAGACTCTTGACCACTGGACCACTAGGGAAGGCCTGAGAGTTGTTATACTTTGCCTCAATGTCAGCTCACATTTGTTGATCTTGAGGGAACATAATACTATTCTGGATGATCAGACAGATCTTGTTTCTGGGAGTTACAGCCCCAGCATCTGAATATGTTGAAAATACTAATAAAGTTTGTTTTTGACATCTGAGGCTACAGGAGTTTTTTTTAGGAGTGAGTTTCAAGAATCTGTTTCCTAGAACTAAGTGGGACAAGATGAACTTCCCTGTGATTAAAAAATAAATTTTATTTGTTTCTAAAGAAATTTCTATTTCTGATGATTAAAAATATATACAGATAGATAGCTAATGAGAGATTAAAATATACACAGATAGCTAATGAGAGATAGATTAAAAATTCAACCAACATGAGGTCGAACCAATACACAGGTTAAACATTCCTTAACATGCAATAACCAAAGTGAAAAAATTCTCTAAAATTTGTAGGAAATGAGAGTTTCCTGATGAGAAGGAAATCATATTAGAGGGTCTTGAAGGGCATTTCTCTCTGTGATTCATGAAGCCACATCAGAATGCTTCAGGGCCAGTTCAAAAGGACCAGATCATCTTTGCAGCCTCTCCTGCTTCCATCCTCCACCATTCTGTTTCATCTTTCACTGTCCTGTGACATAGCATCTCCTCCTATCAGCCTCCAGTTCTTGACACATTCTGTTCCCTCGGCCTGCATGTCCTCATTCGCCCAGGGCCATTTTCTGATTTTAAAACATAGCACTCTAAAGTAATTAGCCTCCAACTAATAAAAATAAATGAAAAAAAAAAAAAAAATAAATAAATAAATAAAACACAGCACCTCTTTGTAGTTTTGATTTGCCTTTCTCTAATAATAAGTGATGCTGAGCATCTTTTCATGTGTTTGTTAGCCATCTGTATGTCTTCTTTGTAGAAATGTCTGTTTAGGTCTTTTTTTCACTTTTTTGGTTGGGTTGTTTGTTTTTCTGGTATTGAGCCGTTTGAGCTGCTTGTATATTTTGGAAATTAATCCTTTGTCAGTTGTTTCATTTGCTTTTGTTTTCTTGCATTCTGAGGGTTGTCTTCTCACCTTGCTTATAGTTTCCTTTTCTGTGCAAAAGCTTTTAAGTTTAATAAAGTCCCATTTGTTTATTCTTGTTTTTATTTCCATTACTCTAGGAAGTGGGTCATATAGGATCTTGCTTTGATTTATGTTGTCTCGTGTTCTGCCTCTAAGAGTTTTATAGTTTCTGGTCTTACATTTAGGTCTTTAATCCATTTTGAGTTTATCTTTGTGTATGGTGTTATGAAGTGTTTTTATTTCATTCTTTTACATGTATCACCTCACACTGGTCAGAATGGCCGTCATCCAAAAATCTATAATCAATAAATGCTGGAGAGAGTGTGGAGACAAGGGAATGCTCTTTCTCTCTTGGTGGGAATGTAAATTGATTGAGCCACTGTGGAAGACGGTATTGAGATTCTTTAAAAAACTAGGAATAAAACCACCATATGACCCAGCAATCCCACTCCTAGACATATAACCTGAGGAAACCAAAATTGAAAAAGACACATGTATCTCATTGTTCATTGCAGCACTATTTACAATAGCTAGAATATGGAAGCAACCTAGATGTTCATCGACGGATGAATGGATAAAGAAGTTGTGGTACATATATATGCACAATGGAATACTATTCAGCCATAAAAAGGAAAGTCTTTGAGTCAGTTCTAATGAGGTGGATGAACCTAGAACCTATTATACAGAGTGAAGTAAGTCAGAAAGAGAAAGATAGATATCATACTCAAATGCATATATACAGAAGCTAGAAAAGTGGTACTGAAGAATTTATTTATAGGGCGGCAATGGAGAAACAGACATAGAGAACAGACTTATGGACATGGGGAGAGGGGAGGAGAGGCTGAGATGGATGGAAAGAGTAACATGGAAACTTACATTACCATGTGTAAAATAGATGGACAACAGGAATTTGCTGTATGGCTCAGAAAACTCAAATAGGGGCTCTGTGTCAACCTGGAGGGATGGGATAAGGTGGGAGATGGGAGGGGGGTTCAGGAAGGAGGGGATATATGTATACCTATGGCTGATTCACGTTGAGGTTTGACAGAAAACAACAAAATTCTGTAAAGCAATTATCCTTCAATAAAAAATAAATTAAAACACACACACACACACAGCACCATTTGCTGTTTAAAATGTGAAGAATAAATGTACTTGAAGTATAAAGCAGATAGACCACAGCAAGTTTGAGATACGTAGCAAAATGAACCAGTTCGGCTGGTTCCAACAGAACTGGTTCCTGTCTGGCTTCCCTGAGTCCTGACATGCCAAGTCCCAGTCAGTCAGTTCTCATTGCCCCCTCCCCTCTTCCCTGGCCCTTCAGGAAGCTCTGCTGGTTTTCTAGGTACCATTCCTGAACTCAGGCCAATGTACCTCTGCAGACAAACTCTCAGGGCCCCCTCCCTGCTTCCCAACCCAGGAATTTCTCTCCACAAGTCTCTCTAGCTCCCCGGCCATCTGTAAGGCCTGGGCTCCCCTGGCCCCACCTGCCCTGAGGCTACCTCACCCCAGAGCCACTTTAGAAGGGCCCGCAGCCTTCCTGGTTGGCTTAAGAGCCACTTTTTCCCCACCAGAGTTAACTGAGGGACTAGAGCTCAGCTCTCAAAGGTGGATCAGCCTCTCGGTGGAAAGGCCTGAGGGCATGTTAGCCCCAGTAAGTCAACAGAGCGTGAAGCTGCACCTTGGAACCGAAGAAGAGGAAGGTGGTGGCCCTGCCTAGGGAAGGAGTCTCCTCTGAAACTGCATTTTCTTTTAAGTAACATTGATGTGCTGAAAGGTACAAGAGAATAATCCTTACTGAGCACCTACTATGCCCTCAAGTCATTTTTTGCATTGAATCCTCACAATCTAAATGATAATATTATTGTTTTCCATGAGGCCTGCAGGTAAAGTTTACAGGATAAGAGTACAGATGGAGGTCCACATACCGCATACCCTGTGTCAATGGTTTAGAGTTAAAAGTCAAACTGTGTGTGTGAATAGTGCTCAGTCGTGTCCAACTCTTTGAGACCCCATGGCCCCACCAGACTCTGCTGTCCATGGAATTTTCCAGGCAAGAATCCTGGAGTGGGTTGCCAGTTCCTACTCCAGGGGGATCTCTCTGACCCAGGGATCCAACCCGTATGTCTTGTGTCTCCTGTTTTGACAGGCAGATTCTTTACCGCTGAGCTACCTGGGCTTCCCTAAGAGCTGATAAGTAAAGTATGTGCTACCCTCCGAAATTGACAAATAGCTTCAGGATGACCTGGGGAGCCAAGGTGGAGTTTAGAATTCCGAGGCTCATTAGAGTTCTGAGCTGAGAGGGTGGAAGGGCAGGGAGAAGGACCTCTTCTCTTCTCAGGCCTGCGTCTGTCCTAAGCCACGAAGAGAATGTGCCTGTGAGGAAACCAGAAGTCTCTGCCCTGTCCACCTCCATCCCCATCACGCCCTCCCCAGCAGCGGTCCTTGGTCTCCACCAGGCCTCAGACAGACAGTCTAGCACATCCAGAGAATGGATCTTCGGAGCAGCCCCCATAGACCCTGAAGTGGATTCAGGTCCATCTGGACAGGGGATTTCAAGGGTCCCAGCTCTTGTAACATGGCCTGTATGGGGAGCAAAGTTCTAAGGGGCTTTCGTCCCATGAATCCCTCACTCAGCAGGGAGAAGTACCGGCAAAGGAATACCAGAACAGCCCTCTAGACAGTGGGCACCAGAGTAGAGGCCCCTCTTGCCTGAGCCTGAAGATTTCACTGACTTTATCTCCTGCAGAAATAAACAGGTAGAATACAGCTCATCAGAGGGACCAGTCCCTGGGAAGATAAACCCAGGTGGGAAGAGCAAAGTCCTTAATCCGAGGGCAATAGAAGATTCCACCTTAATCCATGGGCGATGCAGGGCTGACCCAGCAGCACTCCACACTTCCACATCCACCCCTGAGTTCCTGTCTGAGAACTGAAGCCCTGAAAGGTTAAACATCGCACATCTGTCCCGTAGTTAATTGGAGAAGGAAATGGCAACCCACACCAGTATTCTTGCCTGGGAAATCCCATGGACAGAGGAGCGTGATGGGCTACAGTCCATGGGGTGGAAAAGAGTTGGATACGACTGACGCAGCGCAGTGCTCCTTGGAATGGACTGCCAGGCTCTATTAAAAGTATCTGGTAAACAATAATAAATAAGGACTAATATTTATTGGTAATAAATAAGAACTGACCCAGGTGGCTCAGTGGTAAAGAATCCGCCTGCTAAGCAGGAGACTTAGGTTCGATTCCTGGGTTGGGAAGATCCTCTGGGGAAGGAAAATGGCAACCCACTCTAGTATTCTTGCCTGGGAAATCCCATGGGCGGAGGAGTCTGGCAGGCTGCAATCCATAGGGCTGCAAGAGTCGGACACAATTTAGGGACTAAACAACAACACATAGCTAATAAGTGATGGAGCTAGGCTGAGAACTCATGTTGCTCTGACCCCAAGATCCTGCTCCTTCTGGATCTTATGCTATTCCTTGAAAGACCAAAGAGAAGTGGGGGCTGGGGGTGAGGAGAGAAGAGGGTACAGAAAACAGGGGGCTGAATTTTGAGGCTCTAAGATTTGATGAATGTTGACTTTGCTGCCTGTCGAGCTAACCAAAGTCTAGTCTAACGGGGTCCTGAATGAACCCGGGTATGCCACCCTGGTAAGATCCCAACCTGTGCCCTCACCCCATGGCCTCAGAAGGCTCTTCTGCTGCACCTAAAATACAGAAGCCTTCCCTTGGGTGTTTGTCTGATGTTCCCCCAGCTTCTCAACCTGCCAGCGTTGCGTTTTTGCTTTGATGAGCTTTCCTCCATCCTCCCAAGCCATCTGCCTGCTCAGTGAAAGAAGGTGACCTGTGTTGTGCCAGCGAACAAAGCTTTCTTCATGTGCGGGTAACTCACTGAGCCGAGTGACACAAGATTTTTTTTCCTCATTAATTTTATCTATTAAAATTATAACTTGTTTACAGATCTCTAATTGGCTTTGTCAGTGAAGGCCAGGATGCATTATAAGGCAAGATTTAAAGAAATAAAATACCTAAGTATAGACTGGAAATATGGCCATGAAATTTATATGTTCATCAATTCATTAAAGCCTTGGCCTTCTTTCATTACACTTTTAAGGCTGTTGCTTCTCAACCGTGGCTACGCATTGGAGTCACCTGTGGCTTCAGAGCCATTGATGGATGGGTCCCATCCTCAGAGATTTTTTTTTTTTTTTTTTAATATTATTTTATTAGTTGGAGGCCAATCACTTCACAACATTTCAGTGGGTTTTGTCATACATTGACATGAATCAGCCATATAGTTACACGTATTCCCCATCCTGATCCCTCCTCCCACCTCCCTCTCCACCCGACTCCTCAGGGTCCTCCCAGTGCACCAGGCCCGAGCACTTGACTCATGCATCCCACCTGGGCTGGTGGTCCTCAGAGATTTTGATGTGTTTGTTCTGGGAGTGGCGATTTTGTAAAACTTTCTAGGTGATTTTATGCAGTGAAGATGGAAGAACCAAGGTTTTAAGAGAAAGTTCTACCTTTACCTGTGTTGCTTTTAGCATTTGAAAGCACAGATCCTTGAACCTGACTAGATCCACCTTCCCCAAAGCTTACCACTTCTGCCAACTATGAAAATCCTTCCTTCCCAGGTCTCATGAGCATTCTGGCGTACACTCAAAATTCTTCCTGAGTTTACAGCTTCAAGGAAAGAGGGTCTTAATTTATCTTCTGCACAAATGAGCAAGTATGTTGAGGCTAACCCCCCGAGAAGAGGGAGCTGGGGCAGAGAAGGGGGTTGGGGCAGGGAAGGGGGCTGGGGGTTGTCAGGTGGCGGGTGGGAGGAGGTGGGGGCAGAGTAGGAGAAAAGGCAAGATCCTTGGTTCAAGGGCAACAGACAGCGCCATCTCAGCCCCTGGGAGTTGTAGGGTTGACACCGAAGTTGCCCACGCCCCCAGTCTCTTTTCCCTCTTTTCTCAGCTGCATTTGCCCAGCCACTCTTGACTGCAGGGGCTCTGGCAGTCTGTCCCTGTGTCAGAATCTTCTGCTATAAGAATCAGCTAGAAAGGTGGAGGGGGTCATAGAGGAGCCAAAAAGGCTGGAGTGCTAGGTCCCTGCCTCCACCTCCTCCGAGTCCGTCCAGGAGGTCTGGTCACACTGCCTGCTGCCCACACATTTGCTGGTGATCCTGGGCCCTGGTTAAGGGCAGTTACCACCGCGACCTCGGCAGTGAACCTGTCCGGCGGTTCCACGGTGAGGTCTGGCCTGCAACGCAGGGACCCTGGGTGCTGCTGTTCCCTGGGGGTGGGTGGGGCCTCCTCGCAGAGCCTGCTCACGGCACCTTTCTTCACAGACTCAGCACCGCCTTTGCACTCACCCACTGGTCATCCACAGACCTGAAGCTTCATGACCACACTTGTCATCAATCAAAATACTGAGCTCTGCTCCTGACCCACGATGGGATGAGGCCTGAGAAGAAAATGCCCGCATTGTTTCATCATGAGATCAGGCATAGCTTTCCCAGTGGTGAAGGGAAGCCCTCAAATGCCTTTAATGTTTCGGCCAGTCTTGGCAGGTTACTTTCATTCTTCACCAGGGCACACACAAGAAATGATTGTTTCTGAGAACTCTCAAGCTCCCTCTAGTGTGTACAATGTATTGGGTGTTACTTGAGTGTCAACATTTTGAAGGACCCAAGGACATAATTTGGAGAAGGAAATGGCAACCCACTCCAGTATCCTTGTCTGGAAAATCTCATGGACAGTGGAGCCTGACGGACTGCAGTCCATGGGGTCGCAGAGAGTCAGCCATGACTGACTCTAACAAGGACATAATTAGACGTCTGGCCTAAGACTTATGAATTAGGATAATCCTAACAGTGACATTTATGATATCAACAAATACAAATAGCCTAAATTGGAAAGTGGAACACCCATCACACTACATCATGGCATAGCAACTTGGAAATAACGATGTATGTGAATATATATGTGTAGCGTTTAATGACACAAGGAAATACTCATGATACACGCTTAAGAAACATATATAGGGCAGGGAAGGATGAATAGGCAGAGCACAGAAGATTTGTATGGCAGAGGAATTTCTCTGTATGTTATTATAAAGGTGGTGACATGCCATTATACATTTGTCTAAATCTGTAGGATATACTACATAACAAGGGTGAAACACAGGGACTTCCTTGGCATTCCAGTGGTTAAGACTTCATGCTCCCAATGCAGAGGGGATGCTTTGGATCCCCAGTCAAGGAACTAGATCCCACATGCCACAGCTAAAGACCTTGCACGCCACAACGAAGATTGAAGATCCTGCATGCCACAACTAAGACCCAGCGCAGCCAAATAAGTAAATAATAAAACAAAACAAAAAAGCATTTATTTAAAAAAAGAGTGAACCCTCATGTAAACTGTGGACTTTGGGTGATTACGATGTGTCTATGCTGGTTCCTCAGTTGTAACAAAGGTACCCCTCTGGTGGGGAATGTTGATAATGGAGGAGGCTATGCATGTGTGGGGACAGAGGGTATGCGGGAAATATCTGTACCTTCCTCTCAATTATCCTCTTAAATTGAAATTGCTCTAAAGTAAATAAACTCTTTTTAAAAAGTTCTGGAAATAGTGATGATGGTTACAGAATATTGTGAATGTATTTAAAATGTTACTGAATTGTATACTTAAAAATGATGAAAATGGTTATGTTTTATATTGTTTATATTTTACCACAATTAAAAAAAAAAACTTAAAAAGAAACTCCATAATATGTGCTCAGAAAACTGCTGGGAACAAATGCCCCCAAATGTTAACTCTCTTAAGGAGTGGGATTATAAGCTTTGCACACTGGCAGTATTGTAGCCAATGAGGTTTATTGCTAATTGAAAGGAGTGGGATTATAAATGATTTTTATTTTCTTCTTTAGTCTATACTTGAAAGGCCCACACAGAGCATGTTTAAAAAATGTAATTATCATATAGACTCTATAATCTGGAAAAGGTTAATCAGTCATTGTCTCAATAGGAAACAGAGTGCACACTTTAAGCAGTTTGAGGAAGGTTCAAGGGGATTATTTACAAAGGCTTAGGGGTGCAGGGGAACCTCAAGAAATGCTGTAGGACCTTGGGTATAGAAAAGACAGAGCTGTTACTGCCCGTAGGCCAAAGAGAAGAGACAAGGAAGGAGTTAACAGAACCGAGAAGGAGTGAGAGTTGTGCAGGGCAAGCCAAGTTAGAGGCGCAGTGATGCTTAGTTGAGGCAACAGCCCACCAGAGTGACCTCACAGAGCCACTCACTCCCCTCCTTGACCTCCTGCTGGGTTTCCCTACCAGACAGAACCCACTGGAAGCCAGAGCACCCGGAGCTACATTGCAATGCATTCAGGTCAGCATTGTGAGGCTCAGAGCAGAGCAGAGCAACCTGGAGCAGCGAATGGGGGAGAGCCTTTAAAAAAAGATTTACAAAAGCTTGAAGAATTGACTGATTCAAAATTGGGTCAGGTCTTAGGGGTTTCCAGTCCAACCACATCTCCCATCTTAAAATGCATCTTCATCAAGTCCTGGGAAGATGGCTGGTGACAGATGCCTGCAGAGAGACTTTTGGGCATGCACAGCCCCTCGCTCCTAGAAAAATCTCAGTTCCTTTTGGACAGAGTTGTACGTGAAAAAGCAGAATGGTGCTGTGAAAACACAAAGACAGAACACTGGGATTCAAATCCCTGCTGCTTGGACAATTTGCTTTACTGATCTTGGTCTGTTTTCTCACATGTAAAGTAGAAGTAATGAAATTTATCTGACAGAGTTGTTGTGAGGAACTTCATATATTAGCTGGCACGTGGGAAGCATCAATGGATGCTAAATCTTCACCTAAAGTCTGTCTCCTATAAACTTGTATCCGTTGGTCCCATCGTGACCGGATCACTCCCTCCATTTTCCTCATGACCATCCTTCAGATGTTTAAAGGTAACAGGAAGCCTCTCCACCCCCTAAAGTGCTTCAAGCTATGCTTTTCTATTTCCTTTGACCATTTTGGTTTTTTTCAGACACTTCATCCTCTTCCAAACAAACAAGGAGCTGCCCTGTTCTTTAGATGACCCATCTCCATGGCCAGAACAGATCAGTTTTGGACCCAAGCTGGTCCACTAGATTCCTGCCCTGGAATTTTTCAGACTGGAACTGAGGCAAGTCAGATTCTCTCTGCTGGTAGGAACTGAGGGATGTGAGGTATGGGCCATGTGTGGCAAAAGGACATGGAGAGAAGAAGAAGGGAGCCCTAGAGGTGGAGAGGTGGAGGGGTGGAGGGTGAGGGGGCGCTAGAAGCCTTCAGGTATCTGGAAGCTCCGTGTACCAGCCCTGTCATTCCAGTAGACTGTTAATTAATCTTTCTTGGATTCTGTGAACTAAAACAGTCCTTTGTCTAACCCAGTGGATTTCTGAGACCTTCAAATAAAAGAATCACATTGACCACATCTAAGAGTCTAGACCGTGGACTTTGGAGTTCAAAAAGCCTCAGTTTGAGTCCTGTATTAACCCTTTACCAGCTTTGTGACCTTCAGCAAGTCTCATAACTACTCTAAACCCATTTTCTTCACCTGTAACATGGGAAGCACCTTAGATACTTCATCACTTTACTGTAAGGACGAAGAAAGGATGGTATATCTAAATCCGGTTCAGGGGACTTCCCTGGTAGTCCAGTAGTTAAGAATCTGCCTGCCAGTTCAGGTTGATGTGGGTTCAATCCTTGGTCTGGGAAGATTCCATATACTGAGAGGCAATGAAGCCGGTATGCCCCAACTACCGAGCCTGAGCTCTAGGGCCCACAAGCTGCAACTCCTGAAACCTGCATGCTCTAGAGTCTGTGCTCTGCAACAATGGAAGCCAACCACAATAAGAAGCCCATGCACTGCATCTGGAGAGTAGCCTCCACTCGCCGCAAATAGAGAAAGCCTGTGCAAAGCAACGAGGACCCAGCGCAGCCATATATAAATAAATAAAATTTTAAAATGTTGTATACAATCCAGTTCAGTACTTGACACACAGTAGACTCATTCCATTGGCAATAGCAAAGCAAATTTTATCTTCATTATTACTGAGTTTGTGGTTAATTCAGATACTTACACAACCTGTCATAAAATCTGTTTTCCTACTCTGTACTTGCATTGACATTTTGACTCTAATTGTGGGATTTTAAGAATTTCTCTGCTCACTTTGCCCTTTGTTAACTCCAGAGAAATTGTTTAACAGGAATGTGCAAATTTTGGCAAGGACAGATGCTCCTCTGTCCCCTAGGAGGCTTCTGACTTGTGTTGTTTTCAGAGTGTCATGACCAGAGCAACAGAAGCAGTCAATGTTTAAAGAAGTCTTTCTCCTCAGCTGTACATTCTTGGGCCCTTTCCCAGAAGTGACTTTCCAGAATAATTGTCCTAGAAAGTTACACATGGGCAGAATGTGTGCTGGACTGCCATACATTGGAGTTAACTCATAGTTCCCATAATCCATCACAGTGATGACAGTGATCCCATGGCTTGGAGCTAGAGGACTCTAGGCTCAATTTCCTGCTTGGGAAGTTTCTAGATTCCTTGGGTTACTAGTAAGCATTCATTTGAGTCTTTAAAACATCAGGTGGAGTGATTCATTCACTTGTAACTCATTCAACACACATTTAATGGGCAAATGTTATGTCCCAGGCCCTCTAGGGGTTGATGCTGGAGTTAGCCGATGAAAACCTGCTACTGACCTCAAACAGGTCACAGTCTAATGAAAGAGATCAGTATAGCTATAATTTAGTGAATATAATGATGTACTTAATGGCAGCTCCTGCATAACATCCCTCCCTGCTCTCCACACCTCAGTAGCTTGTCATGAAAAAAAATCGTTTTTTGCTCATGCAAAGTCCAGTGTAGGTTAGGAGACCCTCTGCCTTCTTAAAATCATAGCATAAGGGACACGTTGTTGTCACAGTGGGGTAAAGAAGATGGAGCAGGAACATTGGCTCTTAACTGTCTTGGCCCATAAGTAAGATACATCATTTCTGCTCATTGTCCATTGGCCAGGATGGGTCACGTGGCCACCTTAAGTGAATTCCATGGGAGCCAGGAAATGCAGGGGAGCTCAGAGGTAGTTAGTGAGCACTGCCTGTCTCTGTCCCCCTAGGAAATGGTATGACACCATCAAGCAAGGGATCCAGCATTAATTAGGATTCCTTGGGTTCAGGTAACAAACCAGCGTGAGTTACCACAAACAAAAAAGAAAACTTTTTACAAGAGTTTTAAAGATTTTGAGGTTATCTTCAAGAATCAAATGGCAGAAATAAAACTAAACATCCAGCAGGGATTAGAATCAGGAAATGCAAAAGCACTGAGACATGACTTGACTTGGTACCACTGTGAGAAAAAAAAAAGGAAGTGGCTTGGTTTTTGGTTTCACAGACAATCCAGTAGGTATGTTTTGGGGGAGTTCAGGTATTCCTAATGAGGACCATTTAATCCACATTAAGAAGAGAGGGAGGAAAAGAGGATGAGCATTCAAAAGGAGATAATATCTGCCCTGAGTTTTTAAATATGTATATAGTATTTGTGGTAAAATGGTCCTGAGTTTTAAACACTAAGAAGAAATTAAGTAAAGACAAAGTGCAAGATCACTCCAGATCTTGCAGATGCTACGAGCTAAGAACTGGCTATATAGAAAAGTTTGGGATAAATTGGGAAATAAGACTCTTTTTTATGGATAGAATTTAGGGTGACGTGACAGACACTGTAAGGTGACTACCCAATACACAGTCTCTGTTCTTCTCCCTTGCTAGCAGATTCTTGATTTTTTTTTTTTTTTTTTTGTGGTCAAGCCACACAGCTTGTGGAATCTTAGTTTCCCAACCAGGGATTGAACCTGGGCCACAATCGTGAAAGCGCTGAGTCCTAACCACTGAACCACCAGGGAATTCCCAGCTCTATGAATTCTCTTGAGTTACTTTTTTGGCATGGTTTGATATATGGGTCAGGTTCCGTTTTTTTTTTTTTTTTTTTTTTTCCATATTGATATCCAGTTGTTCTAATACCGTTGTTGTAAAGCCTTTTTCCCCCCCATTTTAAATATCTTGGCATCTTTGTCAAAATCCTTTGACTATGTTAGAAAGAGTCTATTTCTGAAATCTCTATTTTGTTCCATTTTTTTTATTCCACTGATTTTTGGGCCCCCAAGCTTTCTCCAATGCTGCCACGTGGGATGGTTGGCTTTCACACCTGTGCAGCCCAGAAGGGTGAGGGAGTTAAGGTCTTCTTGGACAACCATCAAGTAGCGGGAGATGGAAGTCAATGGAAAAATACTTCTCCAGCAGACAATTTCAAGAATTCTGTGTGCTCCTCAGGCAGCCCTGGCAGAATTGAGGCCCAATGACCCCAGTGGGGACCAGCATAATAACATACTCTTTAAATTGGCTTTTCTTCTTTGCCTATTTCATTTTCTTTTGTACCTCACTCTTCTGGGATCAACTCCCAAGTAAACTATCTGACTCAAGTTTTTTCTCAGTTTCCATTTTCAGAAGGAACCCAGGCTGAGTTTTGATTGTCAACCCCATTTTCTTCTCCTTTAGCTGGCAGCAATACTATCTGACACTGATTCATGTTGGGAGGAGACAGAGTAGAAGAAATAGGCTGCGATCATTTTAAAGTCACTAAATGTCTGGGAAGTTTGGATTCTATTCTGTAGGGAAGAAGAAAACTGAAAGACATTGAGCACGAGATTGACATGATCGGATGGCTTAAGATCCTTTATTGACCCAAGACTTGAAGATTCTCTGAATTTTAGTTTCTTTAATGAATAAATTGCAAAATAGACACTTTCCTGTTTATTTCATACAGAGACCAAATTACAAAGACCAAATTAGATGATGCACATTCCGCAGGAACTAAATAAAAGTAGGGTATTACTATTATTAATTCAATCTGAAGTATGTCATGTGTTAGCGTGGGAACTAAGCATTCTAGTACTTTTTCAAAAATCTCCTAATTTGTCAATTAGAATTTCCAACTGTGGCAAAAGTATATTTTCAGCATGTGATTTTCTGGGCCAAGGAATCCAAATGCAATATTGGGTTTAATCTACAAGATAGCAGAATAATGAACTGTAATTTAGTATATCTGTAAGGAACCAATGATTCTAAACTAACAAGGGTCTTAAACAGATGGAAATGAGCCTTCTAAGATTGATGGGGAAACTGTGATGTCTCAGGTTTCCCTTATCTTTCTGCTCTGCCAACTCAATAATGGGAATTCCATCTTCAAACCAAGATGGTTGCTGCAACTTCCGACACCATGGCCACTTCCTGGGAGGAAGGAAAATGTGGAAGGGAAGAAGGTGAGTCTTCAAGATGAGTCAATGTCTCCTCTCCAAGAACTTCCTGAAAGTCTCATCTAATGATTTCTATTTATGTCTCACTGGCCACCCTTTAAGCACAAGGAGAGCTGGGAAATGTAGTCTTTTATCTGTGTGTAAGTTAGCCCCCCCCAAAAAACCAGGGTCCCATCAGTAAGGAAATAGAAGAGAATGGGTGTTGGGTAGGCGGTTAGCTATCTTGGCTGGACATGGGTCTTGCCCTTACTTGTTGTTGGCTGATTGGGCAAGTTGCTTTCTGAGATTCAATTTCTGCTTCTGTAAAATGGTGCTAAAAATTTGTACTTTACAAAGATTTATATTTTACAAACCACTTTGAGGGTTCTGTGAGATAATCCAATAGTATGCCTAGCATGATGCTTGGCGCAATGTAGATGCTCAACGTATACCCACTGAATCAAACTCTAATAGTCCCTGTGGTAGGTGCTAGGCTTGAAGTAAGAAACACCACAGGACACATCTCTGCCCTCAAAGGACAATTACAATGTATGTTTGTGTGTGTGTGTGTGTGTGTGTGTTGAGATGAGTCACAAAGGAACTGTGCTACTCCACCCAGATCCCCTCTTCTTGCCCTGGTACCCGTATCCCCAGATACTGGCAAGCGTGGCTATTGATGGCTCCCAGCCACACACCTCAGTGAGAACTTTCTTCAGCTGCACAGAAGTGCCTGCTTCCAGGTTCTGCTCCCTCTTGGGAGTGGTCCATGATCAGTGAGCGGCCAATGCGTGGTAAAAAGCCCGGCCCCTTTGCCTCAATTCTGGGACAATTCTGAAGGTCATCATGGCTCCAGAACTCTCCAAAGGATCAGTCAAGACTCAGCTGCACCTGCATTTCACCTCTCTTCCCCAATCCAGTCCTTCTTCCTTCACCTTCTTACCAGTGTCTCTCTCAAAAGCATCTCCCAGTCACCTTTCTGCTTGCAACCCTCCTTCTCAGAGCCCATTACCAGGAAACCCAGTTAATGATACATGACAAGTTACTGCTTAATCCAGTTCTCAGCTATCTTCCATCACAAGGGCTGGGCCTAGAGTCATCAGGACAGCCGTTTTTGTCTCTTTCATGCCTTCCCTGCATCTTCTCTGCATGACGGCTTCCTGAGAAGCCAGGCTTTCCTGACCTCTGGTGGTCCTGATGCCATCTCAAAACTTCCTTTCAACTTCATCTCCCACTGCTAATCCCCTCATTCTCTGGATATTTCCTCTGGGAACTGTCAGTTCCTTCAAGAGAGCACTTGATTGGCCCAGCTCAGCTTTTCAAGTCAAGCCTCCTGGGAGGCGGCCAACAAAGCAAGAGACTGGCTGACTTTGTGGCAGGGACCCACCTCCAGTCCATCAGCTGTGGTCATTGGCATAGGGGATGGGGAAAGCTCAGGGCCTCCCTTTCAGCAGGGTTAGTGGGGGGATGGGTAGGCTTTGTGAATAAGGATAAAAGTGATATCAGTGCAAATGCAACCCCTAATAACCCAGGTGAAAGGAAAGGACACAAGAATCAGACACCGTGTTAAGCAAGGAGGCAGGGCTGCTGGCCTTGTGTTCTAGGCCAAGGAGATAATCAGCTGGATTTGGAATGAAGGGTTGAGGGAGGCAGAGGGGAGAGTGGGTATGTGTGGAATGAAGTCACGTGTGTGAGCCCTGCCTGTTTTCAAAGGAAGCTGAACTCCAGATATTGGACCACAGGAAGAAAGCGGGGACCCAGGGGCCAAGAGCAGCAGAGAGAAGGAAGCAGCAAGCAGTCAGGTGTCCCCGGGATGGGCTGAGTTACCTTTTGTTCCCTCGGTACATGTCGTACTCCGTGGGGACTCCCCAGCTTGCCCGGGGCAGCTTCTCCCAGACCGTGTGCCCAGGCCTTTGAGTGTTTTCTTCCACCTCCTGTGTCCTGAATAACAGCACCTGGGTCTCAAAAGTCCCAACACCTGAGCCTCTTCCTGCTCTGTCTCAGGGAGGCGTGATACACCCTCACATCTGGGGATGCCCACAGTTGCATTCTGACATTGCGTTGACCTCCCCCCCCCCACCCCCGGCCTCCACCCAAACTGTAGAAGACAGGACAAGAGGCATTATCTGCTTTTTATGATGCTGTCCAATTTGGTAACTGTTAGCCTCCTGTGGCCCCTTACATTTAGTTACACTTAAATAAAAATTTAAAATTCTGCCCCTCAGTCACATTGCCCACATTTAATTGTTCAGTAGCCTTGTGTGGTAGCCTAGTGGCTACCATCCTGGACAGTAGCGATGGAGAACAGTTCCATCACTCTAGAAAGTTTATGAGATGGTGCTACCTTAGAACGTGAGCTCCCAAGGTGAGTCCATCTTGTTCTTTATGGTCACCCTGGTCCTTGCATCAGTGCTAAGCTAAAGCACCTGTTTAATAAGCAGTCGTGGAATGAATGACTCGATGAACAGATCTCCACTTGCAAAGGAAAGAAGGAGACTCAAGAGAAGTGTTACTTCCATAGATGGTCCATCGGGTATGTGACAGAGCTGAGACTCCAACCCAGTCCCTCCAGCTCCAGGCACAGGTCTCATTCAGCTCCTCTCTGATTTGCCACCAACTGGGGCTTCCCAGGAGGCTTAATGGTAAAGAATCCACCTGCCAACGCAGGAGACACTGGAGACGCAGGTTAGACCCCTGGGAAGAGCCTCTGGAAGAGGAAATGGCAACCCACTCCAGTATTCTTGCCTGGAAATTTCCATGGACAGAGGAGCCTGGTGGGTACAGTCCACGGGGTCCCGAAGAGTCAAACACAACTGAGCACTCACTCACTCTGACAGGAGAAGTGGTCTGACCCTGTCACCTTAGCAAACGCCTGCAGCTGATTGGAAAATCACTGAATTTTTATCCCCAGTTTTATTGAGAAACAGTTGATATTCATCACTGTATACACTTAAAGGATACAGCTTGCTGGTTTGATTTACATATGTTGTGCAATGATCACCACAATAGGTTTCATTAACATCTGTCATTTCTTACAGATACAATAAGAAAAGGAAAAAAAAGCAATTTTTCAATTTATAAATGTTACAATGGATGAAAGTTTAATGCCTCTACCTCTCCTTCCTCATCCTCTCCCTCAAATTTTATCTTACTTTTAATTATATTATATCAATAATTAATGTTTGTATCATTATGACAACATAGGCATTGTGCACTGCAGAACCTATTAGAAAGCTGTGATTACATGTTTTTCTTTTTTTAACTGGATTATATTAATCTATAATACTGTGTTAGTTCTAGGTGGATAGCATAATGATTCAAAATTTCTATACCTTATAACATGATCATTATGAAAAAAAAAACTTAAAAAATGATGCTTTCTTTTCTCCAAGGTAAGGAGTAGAAAAGACAGAACATACAGGAGAGTAGAAAGACTGCTTATGCATTTTTGTAACACTAAAATCAGCTCAGTTAACATTTTGGGATGTTTCCTCCCAATCTCTTTTCAATAAAGAGGTATTTGAGGTTTTCCACAGGGTTATGTCTTTTGCTTTTGAAAATTGATTTTCCAAGAAGTTACTTAGGCCAGAAGCTTTCTGTTTCTTTCTTTCAGCCTCGTCATGAAGCTTTTAGGCCCCATTTCTCTCTTCAGATATCAGCATAATCCTGGATTCATGGATATTTCCCCCTCCATGAAGGAAGCGTGCGCAACCATGATAAGGGAGAGCTCAGTCATATACTCCTCTTCGCGATCCTGTGAACTGTAGCCTGCCAGGCTCCTCTGTCCATGGGATTCTTCTGGCAAGAATATTGGAGTGGATAGTCATTTTCTCCTCCAGGGGATCTTCCCAACCCAAGGATCAAACTCATGTCTCCTGTGTCTCTAATATTGACAGGTGGACTCTACCACTGAGCCATCCAGGAAAGTCGTGATAAGATACTTCAGCTCAGTTGCTCAGTCATGTCCGACCCTTTGCGACCCTATGGATTGCAGCACACCAGGCTTCCCTGTCCATCATCAACTCCCGAAGCTTGCTCAAACTCATGTCCATCAAGTTGGTGATGCCATCCAACCATCTCATCCTCTGTTGTCCCTTTCTTCTCCCTCCTTCAATCTTTCCCAGCATCAGGGTCTTTTTCAATGAGTCAGTTCTTCGCATCAGATGGCCGAAGTATTGGAGTTTCAGCTTCAGCATCAGCATCAGTCCTCCCAATGAATATGCAGGACCGATTTCCTTTAGGATTGACTGATTGGATCTCTTTGCAGTCCAAGGGACTCTCAAGAGTCTTCTCCAACATCACAGTTCAAAAGCATCAATTCTCCAGCACTCAGCTTTCTTTATAATCCAACTCTCATATCCATATGTGACTACTGGAAAAACTGTAGCTTTGACTAGATGGAACTTTGTTGGCAAAGTAATGTCTCTGCTTTTTAATATGCTGTTCTAGGTTAGTCATAGCTTTTCTTCCAAGGAACAAGCAAATGGCTTTCAAGTGGCTTGCAAATGGCAAGCAAGTGGAGTCACCACTTGCAGTGCTTTTGGAGCCCCCCCAAAATAAAGTCTGTCACTGTTTCCATTGTTTCCCCATCTATTTACCATGAAGTGATGGGACAGCATGCCATGATCTTTGTCTTCTGAATGTTGAGTTTTAAGCCAATTTTTTCACTCTCCTTTTTCACTTTCATCAAGAGGCTCTTTAGTTCTTCTTCACTTTCTGCCATAAGGGTGGTGTCATCTGCATATCTGAGGTTATTGATATTTCTCCTGGCAATCTTGATTCCAGCTTGTGTTTCATACAGCCCAACATTTCGCATGATATATTCTGCATGTAAGTTAAATAAGCGGGATGACAATATACAAGCTTGACGTACTCCTTTCCCTATTTGGATCCAGTCTGTTGTTCCATGTCCAGTTCTAACTGTTGCTTCTTGACCTGCCTACAGATTTCTCAGGAAGCAGGTCAGGTGGTCTGGTATTCTCATTTCTTTAAGAATTTTCCAGTTTGTTGTGATCCACACAGTCAAAAGCTGTGGCATAGTCAGTAAAGCAGAAGTAGATGAGATAAGATAGAGCCCAAGGCTAACAGGATGGCTTCCCTGGTGACTCAGATGGCAAAAGAGTCTGCCCACTATGCGGGAGACCTGGGTTCAGTCCCTGGGTCAAGACGATCGCCTAGAGAAGGGCATGGTAACCCACTTCAGTATTCTTGCCTGGAGAATCCTGAGGACAGAGGAGTCTGGTGAACTTCAGGCCCTGGGGTCACAAAGAGTCAGACAGGACTGAGCAACTAACACTTTCACTTTTCAAGGCAAATAGGATGCTAAAGCTGGGTAGCTGGAGCTGGAGATTTCATATCTGCCTGTGAGGAGAGAAGAGCCACTGGCTCCGTGCTCACAGGGAGGTGAAAATGAGTTACCTGCTTTAAAAAAGCGAGACACCATCAAGGCTGCCTCATGAGCCAATGTAGGGTTGGGGTGTGTGTTCCCGTCTCTTGTATGGTGTGAGGATTCCAAGTGGATTCCAAGTGGACAGGTGAAAACTTGTCTTGAACTGGTAAAACTCTGGGGACCTCAGGTTCCATGAAGCCCTGGAATAGGGACACTTCTACAATTAGGGGTTCAGTTTGCTCACAGAAACCCCATGAGGATGGGCTTTTATGATGCATGTGAGGAAATAAGCCACAAGCAGTCAGCAGCTGCAATTAGCACATGATATTGCACACCAAGAACTGAAGATAATAAAACAGCTTGGAAGAAACTTTAAAACAAGCAGGATTAAAATTTTTGAAGAGACAAAAGGAGAGACTTCCCTGGCCATCCAGTGGTTAAGATTCCGTGCTTTCAAAGCAAGGGATGTGGGTTTGATCCCTGATGGGGGAACTAAGATCCCACATGCTATGCAGTGCAGCCAAGAAAATATTAAAAAAAGAAAGAAAAGAAAGAAGGAAGGGAAAGGAACAGCTACTTTAAACCTTAAAGCCAGAACAGAATAGCATGAGAAAAGAATACACAGGCTTAAAAAATGTCTACATAGACATTCTAGGAAAGATATAATAAAACTATTGAAATAATGGGAGTCCATGAATTCAGAGATGTGAAGGGGAAATGAAAATCTCCTTTGAAAGGATGTTTCTGTGAAAAACAGTTGTTAAACTTCCCCTATGAACTAGACACTGTTTAAGGGGTTTCAACTACAATATATTAACTCATTAAACGTGCACAAACTCGTGAAATTGGTCCCACTCTGGGGAGGCAGAGAGTATGCTGCTGGGGCCATGGACAGGCCATCCCCAGGGCAGTCAAAGAATAAAAATGAAATGTTACATATAAAATAAATCGCTTTACATGGATTATCTCATTTAGCTCTCATTTAACAATCTCATTAATCCTCACAACAATCCCTCCAGGCAGGAGTTATTATCACCTCCATTATGTGGCTGAGGACGCTGAGCTTACAGCCTGTTTAAGACATTTCCCTGATGTTTACACAATCACCAAGTAATGCAGCTGGGATTCAAACTGAGGCAAATTGAATCCACTGTCCAAGCTTTTAACAGTGACAGTGGTTGTTCATTTTGATTCTAATTTTTTGCATTATTTAATTTTAGATAGGCAATAGAGTTCCTGACGCAAAATGTACCAAAAGGTCTAGAACATCTCTCTAAAACATCTCTGTCCCACTTCTGTCCCCCAGTAGAGGCATCCAGTGTTCCGAGTTTCTTGTGTAACTTCAAGAGTTATTTTGTGACTATAGAAGCAAGTGTTTATAGATATCGCTACATGCAAGTCTATCTACATAAATGCATACTCATTCTACACAGTTGGAGGTTTCCTGTATACCTTGCTCTTATCTTGCTGTTTTCATTTAACACCCTGTCTTGGAGTACATTCTGTATTAGTGTAGAATAATAATAATACAATAATATCATAAGATATTTACTATGATTAATATTAGAATATAATGACAAAATAACAAAAGGCTTCCTCATTCTTGTTTATGACTGCAGAAGACTCTATAAGACAGGTCTATATTATAATTAACTATACCTCTAAGTTGGATATTCAAGTTGCTTCCAATCTTTGGCCACAATGCATTTCACAATGCAATTCACAATGCAATTGTGAATATTGGATACACACAAGAAATCTGTTTCTAAAGGCTGAACTGTTGGGTCAGAGTAATGTAAATTTGTGCAGTTAGGTCATACTATAAAGCAATCTGTGACTAGTTACAAATCATGAGGACCTTTTTAAAAATGATTGTCTGTCCGATGATAAAAAATTCATGGTCATTATGAAAAAAACTAGAATCACCCATAAATCATAAACCCAGAGATATTCACTGTTAACATATTGGTATAATCTTCTGAGCCCTTTTTCTTGTGTATGTAGATACACATGTACATATGTTGGAGATCACACTATTTACTTGGGTTTTATTTGAACTTTTTACACTGAACTTCCATATCCTAACCATTTATTATCTTATTTAAATATGCTTTATAAATGACATTTTCGAGATTGCCTATTATTCCATGTAGGAACATAATTTACTTAACCTGTATCCTTGGTATTGTACACTTAGTTATTGCCAATTTTTTCCCACATTTTAGAAAGCTCTGCAATGAATATTTCTGTATGTAAATCATTACTTCCATCTTTGTCTGATTTCCTAATCACTTTCTATTCTAATCACTAGAATTAAAAACTAAAAGCAGAAGTTTTTTGACTCTTGGAGACCCCATGCACTATAGCCCACCAGGCTGCTCTGTCCATGGGATTCTCCAGGCAAGAATGCTGGAGTGGGTTTCCATGCCCTCCTCCAGGGGATCTTCCCCACCCAGGGATCAAACCCATGTCTCTTACATCTCCTGCATTGGCAGGCAGGTTCTTTACCACTAGCGCCACCTAGGAAGCCCCAATACACACTGTTAATATGCACTTAATATATCCCGTCCTCCTAGTTGTGCCAATTTATGCTCCAATATCTTCATCTCACCATTTTCTGAAACACATGGAGTTTTATCCTATAATATAGGGAATTCAGCAAAAAGTGACATCTGTTGCTTTGTTCTTATGATTATATATGTAATGCTTATTTATTGTTATAAACAAGAGGAAAAGAGCAAAACTTAAAACAACCCATAATCACAAAATTTTGGTCTAATCACTGTTAAAATGGTGTTGACTTTCTAGGCTTTCTCTGTTCAAATATTTTCAATGAAATTGTCATTAAGTATGCTTCAAAACCACAACTTTTATTTTTGCCAATTTGAAGCTAAAAATGGGATTTCTTATTTCAATTTGTCATATTTGTGGCAAACATTTTTCTCAGTTTCTTGGTGGCCTTTTTATTGCGTTTGTTACATTCTGAATTTTTGTGATCAGATCTGGAAATCTTTTTCTTTCATCTCCCCTGTGCGTGTGTGCTCTGTCGCTTCAGTCGTGTCCGGCTCTTTGCGACCCTATGGCCTGCAGCCCGCCAGGCTCCTCTGTCCCTGGGGATCCTCCAGGCAAGACTTCTGGAGTGGGTTGCCATTCCCTCCTTCAGGGGATCTTCCTGACTCAGGGACTGAACCCAAGTCTCCTGGGTCTTCTGCATTGCAGGCAGATTCTTTACCGTGGAGCCCCTGGGGAAGCCCTTCACCTCCCCTAGCCCTTTCAAAAACATTTTGCCAAAGGGATAAGCGTGATAGAGTGTAAAGTAACATAGAAGGGAAAGAGTGTTAGGGAGCACAGCGTCCTAGCTGAGATCAGCCATGTGAAGGGCGCTGGCCTGCATCCATTCAACAGGCATTATTTGTACCCACTTATCACTGCATGAGCCCCTTAAGGGCACAGAGATGAATCATGCATGATTCTCTCTCCCATAGGGAGATAAGATGAGCATGACCAGTATCTCAAGATAGGCAACGTAGTCCAAGCCATCTGGAGGAGGAAACACAGCTGCAGTTCAGGAAGGGGCAGGCAAGGAAGGCTTCCTGGGGGAGAGGGTATTTGAGCCAGACCTGGATGATTGGGAAAGCATGCAGCATATGGATAAGAGGACAGGAGGAGATGGAACTGCAGGAATTGCTAAGGGTAGAAGGTGCCACTTTCCTGCCATGAAGGGAGCAAAAAGACACTGTTAGGGGTACGAGGCAAAAACAAAACAAAACTCTCCTCCTTCAAATAATGGGGAAATACAGGCTGTCTCCCGCTCACAAAGAAAGAATTGTATTAGAACAGATCATCTTCTTATGAAGGTTTGAAATTCCAAATTGACTTGTCCATTTAATCCACATCATACTTGCAACATCAACCAGTAGAATATCGTTTGATGGTGACATCAGTCAAAGCAGAAACACATTGAAAGATCTTTCTTGAAGATAGGTCCTTGAGGTAACACAGTTTTCTTTTTCTTTTCTTTTTTTTTTTTTTTGCTGTCTTGTGGGATCTAGTTGCCTCCACCAAGGACGGAACGATGGCCCTGGGCAGTGAAACGGCGAGTCCCAAACACTGGACCGCCAGGGAAGTCGCTGAGATAATACAGCTTCAACTGGAATAAGATGAGGCAGGAGTTTGTGACTTTTGTGACTTCAGAGGAGGCCTCTGAGCACTCTCCAGGTGTTTATGCAATGAGGCCAGCATGTTAAGTGCTTTGAACAGTGACGGTTCAAATTGGCCAGGGCGTGGCCAAATCGTTAGTTATTCATGCTTACTCAGAATAACTCCTTCTTTTTCTGAAGGGCTGCTTCAGTCTCCCACTCCTGAATCCAGCTGAGTTCTATAGGGGTGGGGCTGTGACTTCCTGACCAACCCCAGGGTCACAGAGCTTGGTCCAAGGAATGAACTCTTAACCTGACTTGAACCAATCAGAATGCCCCCCCTGAGCAGTGCTGAATGGGCATAGAGAGAACCCTGTCTTTCCCTTCTGGCTTTGGAGCCCTGAGGATCTGCATCCTCCTAGCCATTTGAAGGCATCAAGATAATGAAGGCCAAGAGAAGCCGAAGCAAAAGGATTCAAGAAAATCCAATCCTTCCACTAGCCGTCCTGCTTCCTGAAGTCTTCCTTCCATGCTGATACTGCCCTAGTGTCCTGCCTGGGAGTACTCCTTTTTGGTTTAAGCTAATTTGAATTGGGTTCCTGCCACTTGCAACCAGAAGAATCCTGTCTGACACAAAGAGGAATAAAAGTCTGATTCTTACATCTAATTTCACTGCCAAGTTTAATGTTTTTCACTTCTTCAGTATATGTGCACCAGTAGCAATATTCCAGCCTTTAAAAAAAATTCTACAGTAATTTTTAGAGTAATGCATGTTCATTACAGGGCTTCCCTGGTGGCTCAGCTGGTAAAGAATCTGCCTGCAATGTGGGAGACCTGGGTTCGATCCTAGGGTCAGGAAGATCCCCTGGCGAAGGGAACAGCTACCCACTCCAGTATTCTGGCCTGGGAAATTCCATGGGCTGTATAGTCCATTTGGTGGCAAAGAGATGAACACGACTGAGCGACTTTCACTTTCATGTTCATTACGGAGACTTAGGCTATACCAATAAGCAAAAAGAAAAGAAGATTCACCTACTACCCTATCCCTAGAGACAGTCACTCTTAGCATATTGGGATTCCCCGCTCCCTCCATCATTTTTGACTATCATCTGTGTATCTATTTCTCTTTGATCTATTTTTATCTCTTTGATCCATCGCTTTGATCTTTTATCTATCTCTTTGATCTTTTATCTATCTCTTTGATCTGTCATCTACCTATCATCTACCTATTCATTATGTGTCACAAATGGTTTAATTTTCTGCATAGTAACTCACTCTTCACCACAACCCTTTGACATAGGTATTATTACTTCCAGTATAATAGGTGAGAAAACTGAAGCTTAGAAAACAGAGAACACAGGCTCAGAGCGGTTAGCTATCTAACTCAAGGACTTAAAACTGGCAAATGGTGAGGCATTGGGATTTGAATCTAGATGGTTTTGCTCTCAAATCTATATTCTTGGCTACCACACTATACTGACTGTATCTAAAGTTAAAATCACAGAGTAATACTCTTCTGTATCCTGAGTCACTTATCAAAATATCCCAGATTCTTTCTGTGTGCGCTATCTACTGTGACTTTCAGAGATGCTCAGTATCCCGTAATAAAGATGCCCCAAACTCTGTTGATACAGATTCAGACTGATGCGTATTGAGATTGCTTCCAAATTTTCACTATTACAAAAATATCTCAATGCAAGAACATATTTTAAAACTGTCTTGATAGCATAAGACAAGACCCTTAAATTATTCTTTTAGGTCAGATTCCCAGAAGTGAAGTTACTGGGTTGGTGGGTCTGCAGATGGTTTTACGGTTTTGACATCTGCAACCACCTACTCCTCAGAACAGCTTAGACTCTCCTGCCTGGGAGCTGTGACACTGTTTTTTAGTTTAGTTGGTTTCTTTTTTAACAGTTAAAGAAATGGGACTAAATTCACAAAAGATAAAATTCACCATTTCAAAGTGTACAATTCCATGTTTTTTCATTTATTCACAACATTGTACAACCATTGTGCTTCTGTCATGTTCGACTCTTTGTAGACCGCCGGGCTCCTCAGTCCATGGGGATTTTTCAGGCAAGAATGCTGGAGTGGGTTGCCATGCCCTCCTCCAGGGGATCTTCCTTACTTAGGGATCAAACCCGTGTCTCCTGCATCTCCCTGCATTGGCAGGCAGATTCTTTTACCACTAGCGCCACCTAGGAAGCTCCATCACCACTCTCTAATTTCAGGACATTTTCATCATCTACCCAAAGAAACTCTATACTCATTAGCAGTCACTGCCCCTTCCACCTCCTCCCAGCCCCTGGCAACTTCTGATTTACTTTCTGTCTCTATGTATTTGCTTTTCCTGAATTACATACATAAATACAATCATACAGTATATGACTTTAAAAAAGTGAATTATTTGTTTGGCTGCACTGAGTCTTAGTTGCAGCACATGGGATCTTTGTAATCGAGCACGAGATCTTCACTTTGGCATGCGTAGCTATTGAGTAGCTACTGAACACTGGACCCCTACATTGGGAGCACAGAGTCTTAACTGCTGGACCACAAGGGAAGTCCCCAGTATGTGACCTTTTATGACTGGCTTCATTCACTGAGCATGTTTTCAAGGTTCATCCACGTTGTAGCATGTATCAGAGCTTCTTTCTTTTCTATGGCCAAATAATATCCATTATATGGAGACACCACAAATTGTGGTGGTCTCGATCACAAATTGTTTATCTATCCAACAGCTGATGGACATTTGAGTGGTTTCCACTTTTCACCCTTTATGGAGCATCCTGTTATGAACTTTTTAAAGTTCTTGATGTTATGAAGAAGAGAGAGAGGAGAGTTTTTCTGCAGGCAGAAAGAAGATGATAAAAGAATCTGTGGGGGAAGGCTCACCAATTTACTTACATAGTGAAAAATAGAAATACAGGAGTTTGGACATGGTGGCGGCTTTGGGGAAGAGATCAACTCTTCACGAGCTTTTGGACAATGCCTACAAAAGGCAAAAATAGAATTCATATAAGCTTTTTGTTGTTGAGGACTATCTGGATACAATACAAGAAACGAAGAACTGCTGAAGGACCATAACTTTTAGAAATGTTTCAGAACGTATTTTTCTAGGTATTTCTCAGTTGTTTTTGCTTCAGGTTTCTGAGTTTTTATGGTTGGTTTATAAACAGCATGCATAACTTTTGTTCAGAAACTTGACTTACTGGTTTTGATTACTATCAAGCCTGTTCTCACTTACACACCTCTGCCTCTGCCAGGTAGGTCTCTCACTGCAACCAAAACTGTGTACCTGATGTCAGTGAAATCTAAGAGCTAAGTTCCTGACCGGAGCCTTGAAGGTCACTCTGACCTCATACTCTGGATAGAGTCCAGGCGGCTATCTTCACGCCAAGATGTTGTTGTTGTTCAGTTGCAGAGTCATGTCTGACTCTTTGCGACCCCATGGACTGCAGCGTGCCAGGCTTTCCTGTCCTTCACCCTCTCCCAGAGTTTGCTCAAACCCACGTCCATTGAGTTGGTGATGCTATCCAACCATCTCATCCTCTGTCAACCCTCTTTTCCTCCTGCCCTTAATCTTTCCCAGCATCAGGATCTTTTCCAATGAGTCACCAGTAGTTCTGTTCTATTTCCCCCTTCCCCTGGATGTGTTGTTTATATTTTAAAATATTTAATCTAATTTTTCTTCTTTTTCTTATACTCTTTTATAGGATATGCTGATGGCTGTCATATACAATTTAGACCACAGTGTATAGGAAATTGAGATAGATCATGACCCAGGAGAAAAGGAATAGCTGTTGTTGTAATTGATGTCTGTTCTGCTTGACATCTTTGTGGTAGGGGTTAGCAGGTTTTCAGTTATATAAGGGATGGTTGTTTCATGTCAGGCAGGTGCAGTTATGTTTTCGGAGTTTGGGTATTAGGTGGCAAAATGAGTGGATTACAGTGGGCATCTAGCTTTGGTCACCCAGCTTCTAAATTTGGAAACCCTTCTACCATAGGAGGCAGATATCACCTCCCATACTCCCATTACACACCCTGAAAATGCCACACGTTTGCTTTCCAGCCTCCCTTGTAACTAGGCCTAGGCTCATGAGCTAGACTGCCAGTGAGAAGCGCCTGCCCCAGGACTCAGAGATGACAGGCTGCAGGGACTGTGAGGGTTCATTTTGTGAGGGGGACGGCTGCAGGGTCAGCTCTACCCAGTGTCCAAAGCGGGGTGGGCTTCAGTGGTTCAGTAGTTCCTGCCATGTTCCATACTTAGGGACAGTGGCAGTGGCATCTGCAGGGACCAATTTTGAGGTCTGATCTTCGCATTGACACTGGCCACACCACTTTATTTAGACTACCACTCACCACCCTTCCTGCATGAGTGTGTGTGTAGAGGAAAAGGCCAGCGGAGAGATATTTCCTCCCTGTATTCTTAAGTGTCTGTTTGGCATTAAATAATGAGTTGCAAGTTAAAACCTCTGAGGCGTGAGGCTTATTTTCAGAAAATGTTCAATCAGAATCTCAGGCTTGGCACAAAGTGGTCAGTGAGCAGTTCTGAAAGACAACAAAAATGGTAGACTCATTTCCCAAAATACAAGTGAGAAGTGGATGGAGTTCTGGGTGGGGCAGGGTGTTTCAGCCTAGCCCAGGAATCCATCAAGCACTGAAGGCTTTTTTGTGGAGCTCTAGGGCAGGACAGATGACCCAATGGTTCCCCTGGTTGATGTAAGAAAGCATGATAGGCGCTGCCATTGGGTACAACTCTGGGGACGTGATTCATATAGTCATTGATGGAGGAACAGAAATGCCAAAAATGTGGTTACCCAGGAGCCACCTGGCTGAGGGATGGGATGTATGAATCTGGAAATGCACTGGGGTGGGTACCACTGATGGGAGTTGAAGGAGGGTATCCTCACCTCCTGCCCCACTCCATTATCCCACCCTTCCAGGAAGGAGAAAGGTCTGTTCCGTTGGGCTGGAGGGGGTCAGGGTAACGGTGACCACCACTAAAGACAATCATGCATAACACCTGTGCCGAGAACACCGCCCTGCAGAGGCTGACATCCAGACCGAGGTCGGGGACCTCTCTCAGCCCACGTGATCTGTCTTGTCTGTGGGGCTCTAGAGGGGAGCGAGGGCTCTGAGTGTTCAGGCAGACAGAGGAGGGGTGGGGAAAGAAATTCAGAGAGAACTTGAACCTCTGATTACATGATCAAACAAGAATTCGCTGCTGTGGACTGACTTACGTCCTCCTCCAAATTCCTATGCTGAAGCTTAACCCCCAGGTGATGGTATTCGCAGATGGGGCCTTCAGAAGATATTTAGGCTGAGATGAGGTCATGAGGGGCCCCTGTGATGGGAATGGTGCCCTTATAAAAAGAAGGGGCACCAGGGCTCGCTTTCCATCACATGAGGACACCGCAGGAAGGCGGTGGTCCTGGTCTGCAAGCCAGGAAGAGAACTGTTACCAATTAATGACTCTGCTGGCACCTTTATCTTGGACTTCTCAGGATCCAGAGCCGTGAGAAATAAATGTCTGCTGTTTAAGGCTCCTGGTCAGTGGTATTTTGTTATCTCAGTCCAAGGAGGCAAAGACAACTGAACATTCACCCCCAAATGGGCTATTTTAATAATTGGATTTTATTACAGAAATCATTTGAATGGATTAAAATTCAAATAAGAATGGCACATAAGACATTTGCTATGGCTGTTTATAGAGTGCTCAAGACCCAGAAATGTCTACATCAATTTTAAGAATAAACTTCCATGTTCAGACATAGCTGAGAGACTGATTGGTTACACGTGTCCCTAATGTTAGATCTCAGACCCAAAGGACATCTGTTATCTTCTCCACACCTAGTTCTTGTTTGCAGCATCCATACCCACCCAGTTGCCCAGTTTTGAAACTGGCCCCCTCTTGACTCCTCCCTTGGTACACCCGTTATTAAGCCATACTCCTTCCTCTTAAATATGTTTAAACTACGACCACCTACTGCCTTCATTGCCACCATCCCTCCTTCCCGGATCTCTGCCACCACATCTCAACAGGTCTTCTTCTCTGGCTCTTCCTGTTTTGGACAATGATGTTGGAAGCCCTGGGGCAGCCTAAGGAGGAATTCTGGGGCCTTTCTCAACCACGAGAGGAATCCAGAGGCTTTGGGACTAACCAGCAAAGGATACAGGGTGGCCATAGAAGAAGAATGACCTGTATAATTTGCGGTTTGGGGACGGGTGGCGATCTGGGGTTTCTAGAAAAGAGGTTAAGTTTGTTATCAGTCTCTTCTTAGCCAAATGATTCATGTGTGTATTGTACGGGCGCTGATCATGTTAGGAGCTGTCAGTACTGTTCTGCAAGATGGTGGGTCAGTTTTGCTTAAATGACATAATTGCATTTGTTGCTGTATGCTGGGTCTTAGGACTATTAGCTCCCCATAAGCCAGCCCTTCACTAGATCTGACGTCAAGGAATCTCGAGAGGCTGATTTTTTTCCCCTAATAATCATTTCACCTTCTTCAATAATAAAACTCCTGAATTTTAGCCGGACTGAGCCATCCACAGTAAAGACTACATGTCTTAACCCCTTTGCAGCTAAGTGTACCCACATGATGAAGTTCTGGCCAACTGTGTGTTATTCTGAGTAGCCTATGGAACTTTCAGGAATTATCTTTAAAGGGAAAGGGCATTCTTTCCCCTCTCTATTTTCCTCTTCTGGCTGGAATATGGATGTGATGGCTGGAGCTAGATCAGCCGTTTTGGATTATGAGGTGAAGGTGTCTGTTGAGGATTGGAGGAGCATAAGTCCCAATGACCATGGAGTCACTGTACTAGCTTCGGACTCCTATGTTTATATGAGAAATAAACCCACTTTGCTCTAACTTTGCGCCAACTTTGCTACTTTGGATAGAATGCTGCAAATATCATCAAAACATAGCACTAGCTTAGCAGAATTAGGAGGCAGTGGATGGCAAGAATAGATACTATCTTTTATATAATGGTTAAACATTTGATGAAATTGGATGGACCACATGCTGACTGAGGATATGGCCATAGAGGAAATGGTGGGAGCATGCCAAAGGGTGAAAGCTGTTCCTTGTTGCTTTTCATAAAGTCATATAAAATTGGGATGAACAAGGGCTAGAGCCAGCAGGACTGTAGCAGACATGGAAGACAATCCTGCTTTACTAAGGGAGGCACTGGCTGGAGCCTGTGCTCAAAACTGATTAGAGTCTTGAAGCACAGAAAATGCCAACTGCCTTTTGCCAAACTGCAGCTATTAAAAACAGTGGCCTTGAAGTGGCAACCTGGGCAGGAGACAAGACTGGCGGCAGCAAGCCACCGTCGAGACTTCTTTGCCAGAAAACACAAACCAGCAGCTCCAAAGATCAGACTGAAGGTTTTGCCTTCCTCCCTCAAATTTCTTGGTCAGGAGGCCCTAAGGTCGCTGTCTTTAAGTTGAGATGAGGCACAGGAAGAAGACAGAACACTGGCTAGACCTGATCTCTGACTGTGGGTACTTGGTGGAATTCTATTGGCAGAGAAACTATAATCCTTGGTCATCTCCAAACTGCCCCAGGAGTAAGCAGGGCTACAAAAGCTCTACATTCCCACCTTGGATATGGCTACGAAGGTCAATGGGCAAGGAGGCCCTCCTGGAGAGTGGGACTGCGATGGCATGGCAGGTGGCAATCCAAAGGACTTGCTGGCCTGCCAGAAGCATCTTCACTATTCCTGCAGTGGGAGTGGATAACCACCCACAGAAGTGTTTCCTGTTCATTCAGTTTTCAATGGCTGTTTGCTGTTTCTACTTCACTCCTGTTTATGGGATGCATTGGGAGAAGATAACTTGAGTTTATAGGTCATTAGACCACAAGAAGTCACCCAGAGCTGATGGAGAAGACCACAAATCATTCAAATGAGATTTTCATTTTAGGTCCACGCCATATCTGGAAGGGGTTTAGGTTATTCACCTTAGAGGAGACGAGGCATGGGTTCCACATGAGCTAAGAAAGGTGAGACCAAAGGGCTGAGCTATGGCAGAGACTACTAACTGTCCCTCAAGCCCATCCTGTCCTTGTTCCTCAGAAATAGAACTCCTGAATCTCAATTAGGCACATAGCATCTGGGAATAAAAAACTACCTTTCCCAGACTTCTGTGCGGTAGGTATTTCCCTGGACATTCAGATCAGTGAAATGTGCAACATCCACATGACACACCCTAAGGAACAAGTCTTGCTTTTCTCTTCCCCTCTCCTCCATTCTGTCCTCGGGAATGTGACTGTGGCTGGAGCTGCATCATGGACCTCAGTGTAGATGGCTGCATACTGGGGAGGGCCGAGCAACAAGTCAGAAGGAACCCGGGATCCTAGGGATCCTGGACCCACCTGGAAGTCCTAAACAGTAGTGGGTAAAGAGATTCCGCCTTTGTGTAAACTACTGTTGTCATGACAGCCGAACTTGATTCTAACCTAGAACCTGCCACGCAGGTCAAGGCTTCTGACCAGAGGGAAGGTAGAGATAGGCCCAGAGCACTCTCCTCCCAGAGGGTTAACATTTACTTAAAAAAAAAAAAAAGCAAACAAAATGAGAAAACAAGTCCAGAAAATCAAGACATCAGAATAAAAGTATCAACACACAATAAGAGTGTTGCATAGCTTGAAGGTTTTTATATTGATCAAACTGTATTTCAGCAGAGTCACCGTAAGAACAGGCCAGAATGAAAAACATTCCAAATTTACAGACAAAATATCGCTGATCAATTAAGACACTTTTCAAAACGACACGACTTAACACAAACCCCTTGGTTGTTCCAGGTGGAACGTGAGTTGGAAGAGATGCTGGACAGCCCGACCATCAGACCCCCACCCCTGCCTGGTCCCTCAGACTAAGGTCAGAGTCTCTGCCAAGAACTGAGGGACCAGCTTTTGGAGACAAATTCTAGAAACGTGATACATCTCTCTCTAGGAGCTTACTGGAGGCTTGGGCTTAGGATTAATCTCGATTCTCTGGAACACAGACTCCCAGAACGGTAGACGTTGAAAAGAACCAGAGGGCTCATCTAGTCCAGCCCAACATCCCTTTCGCTGATGAGGAAAGTGAGGGCCAAGGTGACGTATCTTGTCTAAGTCTAGTCTGGACCCACATCCTGCCTCTAACTGCCTCTCTCCATTGACGCTGCCTCTTCGATGCCTCTGGTTCTAAGATAACTTCTATGAGAAACAAAAAACGTCAACCAGCAACTGCAGCAACAGCCTCTGTGCTTGTCTCAAAGCAAAGTGAAAAATGAAATTACTGTGGTAGGAACTGAAGACCAGCCCAAGTTTCTTCTCTAACCCTCCTATCCCAACTGAACTGAGTTGAATCTTTTCTTCTGGAAAGTCAAACAACATCAAGTGCAGGTTCTAAGGAGTGACACCAAGAGAAACCTCTCATCTTATGTCTGCACATGGATGTCTAATTAGATCTTCTGAGAGTGCCAGAATGCAGGATGTAAATGTCTTCTCCATGCATACTACAATTTCCCAGGCAAACTATCTATCCTGATTTTGATGAAGTTCTTCACTTACAGCTAATAAGGGCTTCTTAGGTCCAATTGCTAAGTGTATAAGGTGGTGAAGCAGAAATCCTGAATTCCCCAATTTGATGATCAGTAGCATCTATAGTATCTACTTGCACGTTTTACTCCTTTTGATAATTCTCTTGTCTTGTTCTTCCCCAGGATTGCATGGATTTTGTTCCAGGTAGCATCTGCTGAGTCTGAACTACTGGCCTGCACAGTGGCGGAAAAAGGCTGGTGGCAATCTTTGGTAAACTTTTGGGTAATCGATGTAAAATAATGGCAGCATTTCTGCAACCATATTAAAAAATGCATTTCTTTAAAAAAAAAAAAACAAGCAAAACACAAATCTCCAATCTCATTTAGACTTCACAAGCTTTTTATACACAGGGTGGTGATGCCTTTTTTATCAAATGGCAATGATTTGCTCAGCATCCTGATGGTATTTCAATTTTCTTCAGCCGTCTCTCTTTTTTGGTGCCTGGCTGATGGAATTTTCTGAGTCCAGATTGAATAGAAGTACTTGCATGATATTCCTTTGTGCCTTTGGTTCTCTTGAGAATAAAAGCGATTTCCTCTTACAAAAACCTCAGTGATTCTACTTCTGTTTCATGGGTTTAGGGGCTAGTCACTAAGAAATTAATTTTTCCAAGTAATGCATCCAGAGCAGTGTCAGATCCCAGTTGATGAAAACTTTAATAGCGTGATCTCATTCAATCCTCATATTTGACCTAGAGTCCTCAGTATTATTTAGTTCGCCTATTTTACAGATGAGAAAATGGAGGTAAAGCTTTCAGGTGACTAGGCCCAGGGCTAGCTGATGAGAGGAATCAGAAACTAAATCCCCCAGCCCTTAGCTCCAAGCCTTGCCGCTACACTCAGCTAGCTGGCATCATGCTGACAAGGTTGGGGCTTCGTCATCTCCTGTTGCCCAGCGTAGGTTATGACACTGTATAATAGCTTCCCCAACCCCTGTCACTTAACAGTAAAATGTCAGTGGGGAAAAGATGGAAAGAATGCAGGAAATATGCTAGGTCTGGAGACACAGAACTTTAGAAACCTGGCCCCTACATAAAGGTCTTTACCCATCTTGTGATCAGGAAACGTTTTTGCTCAATTGGTCTGGAGTTTGCTAAACATCAAAACGGCCTCCTATCAGAGCACTGTAACATGGAACCATCCTTTTCCCATAAACCCCGCCAAGAAATTGGATACTTAGTTAGCTGCTTTTTCTGGATACATAAAACCACTATTTCAAAATACCACATTCAAATTTTCACGTAATTTATTTTCCTTAAATAATAATTTGCTACAATCCTGTCACAAATTAAAAAAAAAAAATTAACACAGTATTAACAAAGGCAGAATTCTTTAGGACAATCAAAATCTTGGTGTACTTAGAATAAATTAACATCAAATTGTGTTTGTATTCAGATAGTCTGATCCTCTCCTTTGAAATGAAATGGAGACCATTGTAACTAAGAGTGAATGCACACATTTGTTCTTCTATACAGAGACTCATTCTTTATATAAACTCAACTGTAATTTGAATCAAGTTAGGAATCCTGACAGACACTCACCCGTGGGCGCACACACACAACACAACACACAGATACACATCCACAGGCAACCCTCTCGAAGCTGGGTTTCCCGTGGTTCAATGTCTAGATCTTTCCTCGGAAGGGCCAAAGATTCTGAATGCTTAGATGACATCCCATCTCCCCTCAGGAAAATCGTAATGGTTCAAGTGTAATAGCTCGAAGTAGCAGCAATCCATGTATTAGATTCAGTAGTGGATGATTCCAGTCCTGGGCGCTGGGCGTGCAGCAGGAGGGAGGCAGACACAAGAGGCACCTGCTCCGAAAGCTCACACGCGGGGCAACACCGGGAGTCCTCACTCTCAGAGTCTCAGCTGAGAACTCACCTGAAACCTGCACTGCTCGTCCGGTTCAGGCACTGGTGGGAACCTGAGGAGGGTCACTAACGCAGGGAGGAGGCAGGGCACGTGGACACGAATCTCAGAAACGCCAAACGGCAGACGCGGCAGGGAGATTGGACAAAGGAAGGGAGGGCACAGAGGCACGGCTTATCCTCTGCCTGAGACCCCATCCCCTGCCACTCAGCACATCCATGGGGTCCCCCTAGCATCACCGAGGCTGGGAACACTGTTTCAGCTCCGCCCGGACCCACGGAAAGCTCAGCTCTTAGTCCTAGACCCACAGACACACAACGCATCCAAGTAACTCTGAATGGCCACACCATCTCGCTTCTGGGAGGTCCACAGCATGGCTGGTGTCCTCTCTTAACTACCCAAGGATGGTTTACAGGAATATGGAGATGGAGAGGGAGGAAGGCATTAGGACAGGCCCCAAACTGAGCTCCCCTTCTGCCTGGTTCTCTCCAGAGGCGGCGCGGGCCTGCATGATGCTATCACCGCATGCGTTATCTACACAGTTCTTATGTACATGATACCTTTTTTTTTGTAATAGAAATTTAAAGTGCCTGGGTCAAATGTGCTCACTCCTTTCCCACAGCCTACAGGTTCCTCTTGCCGCTTCCAGAGAGGAGGATGCCCCGGGGAAAGGGGAATGAATGTCTTCACAGCAGTCTTAACTGGGATCCAGCATCTGGACTAAGCCTTCTTCATAAACGCGAAGAATTGCTTCACACACAAACTTGTACTGGCTCTGGGGAGGAAAGGAAAGCCCGTCAAGCCAGCAGCTCCACAGACACAGCCTCTCACCCCAGACACAGTTATTCTTTCACCTCATTCATAAACACCCTGAGCTCCAGCTCCAGTTGGGCCCGGCCCTGGGTTACATCCAGGGGCCCAGAGTGGAGTGGACACAGCTGTGAGTTCATTGTTCTGTGAGACAAGGGCTGGGGTAGCTCCCAGGGAAAGCTGGGCACCTCTGCCGAGGGGGACCAGCAGTCTGGGGAAGTCCGGGAGACACAAAGGACGCTGCAGGCTGGCCCTTCCAGCAGATGCCCACCCAGAGGAGCAGGGTCAGGGATCACCGTCCCGGCCTGGAACACCTGGGTGGGGGGGACCGGAGGGAGGCTGCACAGGTGGGCTGGGACCTTGTTGTGGGGGACCCCCGCCCTGGGCTCAGGAGCCCGGATTTTGTCTTTTTGAAAAGACAGCCACTGGAAGTCGCTCTGCAGGATATGGTTCTTTTTATTAACAAACACCTGAGACTTATTTGAGGGATGTGTTCAGGGTGAAGGAAAGCCTCAGACTGAGCTGCACCAGCTAGGAAAATGTGTCCAGAAGACACACTTGAAATTTTTTTTTTTTAACTAACAATGAGGTCCTCCATACCACAAAACTGGGCAGACAACAGTCTTAACAACTTTTTTTTTTCCTTAACCAGATTTCTTGGGTTCGTGCATGCTAAGTCGCTTCAGTCGTATCCGACTCCTCGCAACCCCATGGACTGTAGCCTGAGAGGCTCCTCAGTAGAAGGGATTCTCCAGGCAAGAATATTGGAGTGGGTGGCCAAGCCCTTCTCTAGGGGATCTTCCCGACCCAGGGACTGAACCTGCCTCTCTTACATCTCCTGCATTGGCAGATGGGTTCTTCACCACTAGGGCCACCCGGGAGTGCACGTGAATTTAAAACAAGAGTTCCTGTGATGACCTAGTGGGGTCGGATGGATGGGTAGCTGGGAGGGAGGGGATATTTGTATACTTATAGCTGATTCATGTTATTGTACAGTAGAAACACACAACATTGTAAAGAAATTATCCTCCAATTAAAAATAAAAATAATAAAAAAATAAAATAAAAACAAGAGCTCACAATCATTAGAGAAATCTTATGAACGTGGGCCATGAGCCTGTGAGGATACAGAGCTGTGTGCAAGACCCGCTGTCTTCTCTGCTAACTCCTCCTCATCCATCAGGGGTGGGGGTGTGTGGGGTGTCCTGGAGGCCTTTCCTCCAGAAAGCCCTGCCTTTCCAAGTCAGCTTCAGATACTCTTCCTGAATTCTCAGACTCCCCCTTGGACTTCTCCCACTGCTGCTGAGGTTTATAGCCAACTGATGCAGTCCTACTAGATAAAAGCTCAGGCCTCTTCTGCTGGTGCACTATCTGTTGAAGGGATGAATGAAAGAATAGGGGGTGGTCCCTATTTTGCAGATGGGGACACTGAGGCTGAGAGAGGTTAAGGGACTCTTCAAAGGTGGCCCTGTACGTGGGGGAGAGTGAATCGTGCACTTCCCCAGAGCCCCGGCCCCTCTTGAAGATCTAGGGGAAACCAGAATATTTCCTCTTTTTCTGGGGGCTGCACCATGAGGCACCTAGATCTTAATTTCCTGGCCAGGGATTGACCTTCCCCTGCATTGGAAGGCAGAGATGTAAACCACTGGACCCCAGAGAAGTCCCCGGATTACTTCCTCTTGAGGACACTAGCAGCTCTGGGTACGAGGGGGGAAGACAGCCCAGAGCAGGAGACAGTGGGGCCCTGTGAAACGTCTAGGTGGGAGGGTGAAACCCTCAGGTGACCCTGCTTGCTTCTGACTGAGAGGTGATGATGGGTCAGCGGCTTGATAATGCAGAGTGCAATCAGGGCTACTCCCGGGTCGGCAGGGAGCAAGCGGAAACAAACTGCGAGGCAGGAGAAGCGGAGGACAGCCAGCAGCAGAGGCCGGACGGGGTGGGCGTTGGAACTGCTCAGCCCCTGACGAGCTCTGTGACTGTGGGCAAGTGACTCAGTCCTCTGGGGCCTTGGTCTCTTGACTTGCAAAGCCCTTTGTACAGGCCTGGCCATTGGTAGGATTTTTATTATTAGATTTCTACTCACTGATGTCTGCACCATCATGGCGCGCTGGTCTCGCATTTTCCGAACAATATCCAGTGGGTAAACGGGCAGGTTCCTCTCGATCAGGCACATGGCTGTTTCCATGGTGACCAACACACCGGTCCGACCTATCCCAGCGCTGGGGGAAGAGAAGCAGGGGCGGAATTTGCTCAGACAGCATTTCTGCACAGCCCAGCTCAGCTCCCCGCCCGTTCCCACGTTTACTCAGATGGAGCTTTCCTCCCTGACCTTCAAAGGACACGGAACACATGATCAGGGCGTGCTCCCAAACAGGCCAGAGGCTTAAGAAACCAATGGGAAGAAACCCATCTTTCTCTGCAAACACCCCCATCTCCTGCACATCAACCACAGGAACAGACGGAAAGACGAGGCAGGGACTCTTGGGTGCAGTCAGAATTTGTCCACATCTTTGAACAGAGTGAAGACAGAAAGCAACCAGAGCCTTGTAAGCGCATATTGAGTCTTGTGGGATGTAGGTGGTTGGATGCCTGCCAACTGTCTCCAGGCCTCGCCCAAGGAGTACCAGGATTGATAAAACCAGGTCAATAAGCCACAGTACCTGCAGTGAACCAGGACGGGCTCACCGTCCACTCTCAGGGATCGCACGTAGTTCACAAATTCCAGAAAGTCTGCGGAGTCATCCGGGACGCCGTGGTCTGGCCAGGCCACGTACTGGAGATGGGTCACTGTGTGGTCCTGCCCAGTCTGCAAAGGGGCAGGGGAGCCTCACTGATCTATCTGACTGGTGGGCAGGAGGACCCCAGCCCCTTCCCAGCCTCCAGCCAGCGAGCTTCTGTCTCTGGACGCTCTTCTGCCCCCTGGGGATCTCCCAGCCATGGGCCCTGCCCATTCCCACTCACCCTCCTTCCCGATGCTCCCAGGCCCCACCTCCCACCCCCTCAGGACTCTGCGGAGGCCACCTCCTGCCCGATGGCTCTCCACCACTTCTGCCCACAGCCATCTCTTCCTGGTTGCTCCCATGGTACTTGCTGTCAAGCCCACCCACTTTTTTTTTTAATGGGCAAAATATACATAACAAGAAGTCTACCATTTTAAACATTATTAAGTGTATAGTTCAGTGGCATTAAGTACATTGGCAAAGTTGTACAACCCTCATCACTCTTCCTAGAAGCTTTTCAGCTTCCCAAACTGGAACACCGTGCCCATTAAACACTACCTCTTCATCCCACAGGCTTGCAGCCCTGGCAACCGCCATCCCACTTCCGTCTCTCTGAACTGACTACTCCAGGAGAAGTCACATGGTATTTGCCCTTTTGTGTCTGGTCTCTTCCGCTCAGTACAACGTCTTCCAGGCTCAGCCATGCTGCAGCATGGGTTAGAATCTCCTTCGTTGTGAGGGGACTAGGATTCCACGGTATGACTATACCACGATCTGTCTACCTGTTCATCTGTCAGTGGCCACCTGGGCTGTTTGCCCCATAGGCTGTTGTGAATATGCTGCCGTGAACACAGATGCTGGCTCTTTTCCAGGCAACCTTGCACATCTACTGAAATGCTCACCGGGTGAAAACCCAGACTGACCCAGAAGTAGAGGCCTCCCTGGGCCCACGGTGGATGCTAATTTAGCACCAGCCTTTAACTCATGCCTTCCCGGGTCCCCCACAGCCCCTGCCACTCGGGCCCCAATCACCTCGGTGTTGGTGACCAGCATTTCCCGGAACACGTAGGCGATGGTGCAGTCCTCGGACTGACAGCGGATGTGAAAGCTGCCGTGTTCCATGACGTCGGGGGGGTCGGGCCAGTACTGGTGACATTTGGTCTGCAAGGGAATCGCCGGGCGGGAGTTAGGCTGGGCCGTGGGGGTGCTCGCGAGTGCTTAGCCGGATGGATGGGTCGGACGTTGAGCCAGGACTCTCTCAGTGGCACTAGCGGCTCTGAGAGCCGCTGGGAGGGAAGGAAACGTGGGCGAGGCCGCTCTGCCCTGCGTCCGTGCTGTATTGCTTAGGAGGAGTGGGGCAGTCAGCCTGCCAGGGGCCAGGCCGCAGCTCTCACCCGGCTGGAGCGCCAGGAGGAACGCACTGACTCTTTCCTCATCACCAGGTCCAACTGCTGGAAGGACAGGAGAGCCTCAGACAGACGTAGGAGGCCTTGACTCGGGAGCGACCTCTGCTCCTCACTCTCGCCCACTGCAGGGCCTCTGCCCCTTCCTGCTCTCAACACTCCCTATTCTACCTCATCCCTCCTTCACGGGCCACCCCTTACCCCCTTGAGAAGGGAGACCACTAAAAAGTGCACATTTGAGAGCCAGACAGAACTCCGCTAGGATCCTTCTCTCCTCCTCTGTGAGCCCCGTGACCTCAAACCTGTTACTACTTAACCTCTCCGATTTCCACATTCTTCACCTGGAAGACAGGATGGCACCTGTTTCCCAGATGGTGACAGAGGCTGGAGGGGATGGTGTGCAGTGCCCGGCTCACTGCGGGGCAGGCGGGGACAGGTCAGCGGCCGCCGTCATCACTGGTGTTGCTACAGTTCCATGAGCGCTTTCACACATGAGGCATACGGAGGAGCCGACGCTCGGCAGACGGCAGAGGAGGAACCCGGGCTCAGTGGGACTCAGTGAGCTGGCCCCGTCCAGGGCGGCTGTGCCTCCCCACAGGTGGACTGCCCCCTGCCCCCACCCCTCTCCCCCCTCTCCTCTCCCCCTTGCAAATCCTAGGGCTTCCCTGGTAGCTCGGCTGGTAAACAATCGGCCTGCAGTGCAGGAGACTGGTTCGATTCCTGGGTCAGGAAGATTCGGTGGAGAAGGGATAGGCTACCCATGCCAGGTATTAGAGGCTTCCCTGGTGGCTAAGACAGTAAAGAATTTGCCTGCAATGTGGGAGACCTGGGTTCGATCCCTGGGTTGGGAAGATCCCTTGGAGAAGGGAACAGCTATGGACTTCAGTATTCTGGCCAGAATTCCATGGACAGTGCAGCCTGGTGGGCTGTAGTCCATGGGGTCGCAAAGAGTTGGACACAACTGAGAGATTTTTCACTTTCACTTTACTTTCTAAATCCTGCAGCCTCTTCCCTAGCAGTCTCGCTCCTGCCTCTGGCCTCAAAGCAAAGTTCAAGGTCAAGTTGTCTATCCCATCAGCCAAATTCTGACTCATGAAAAAAAACTTTTTTTTCTCTCCAAGCCTACAATTGCATCGACTTGGGTAAAAATTATGCTTACTTAAAAATCACTGCAGATGGTGACTGCAGCCATGAAATTAAAAGATGCTTACCCCTTGGAAGGAAAGTTATGACCAACCTAGACAGCATATTAAAAAGCAGAGACATTACTTTGCCAACAAAGGTCAGTCTAGTCAAGGCTATGGTTTTTCCAGTGGTCATGTGTGGATGTGAGAGTTGGACTATAAAGAAAGCTGAGCGCTGAAGAATTGATGCTTTTGAAGTGTGGTGTTGGAGAAGACTCTTGAGAGTCCCTTGGACTGCAAGGAGATCCAACCAGTCCATCCTAAAGGAGATCAGTCCTGGGTGTTCATTGGAAGGACTGACGTTGAAGCTGAAACTCCAATACTTTGGCCACCTGATGCGAAGAGCTGACTCATTTGAAAAGACCCTGATGCTGGGAAAGATTGAGGGCAGGAGGAGAAGGGGACAACAGAGGATGAGATGGTTGGATGGCATCACTGACTCAATGGACATTAGTTTGAGTAAACTCCGGGAGTTGGTGATGGACAGGGAGGCCTGGCGTGCTGCAGTTCATGGGGTTGCAAAGAGTCCGACATGACTGACTGAGCTGAACTGAAAATGAAGAGGGGGTATAAACCCCCAGATGCACAAAAACTTGCAAGAGCTTTTCTGTTTTTATTTTCAAACATCAGTGAATGTTTGGAATTAAAGCATGCTGTTGGGAAGGCAGAGCTAAGAACTTACTTGTAAATGTTAAACCTGGGGGTTTTGGTTCGTGACCACTTCCCAATCCCTCTCAGACATGAAGGAAGGCTGTCTGTAGAACCCGAGGCAGACTGGATGCCCACCAGGCCTACACCATCCTCCTCTGCACAAGGGGTGTGGCTCTCTGCTGTGGGCTTCCTGGGGTCCTGTCCACAGGACAGCTGATGGGAAGCTTCTGTCTGAAGTGATGAGCTGATTCAGGGCTGCGCTACAAATATCTCTATTTCTAGAGACTCCCAGTGAATCTGACTAGAACAGGACTCTCTTTACCCCTTGATCAAATCTAGATTTTAGGTTGATTTGGATCTCAAAGCATTTGAGGGTGTAGCGGAAAGAACAAGAAGTTTGTGGAAAGAAGTTTGTGGAAATTCTGAATTTCCCTCCTGGTTAATAAGTTCCACTAAACTGACTCTGCCATCCTGGCCAAGATACTTCACTTTTTTGACCCCTGGTTTCCCCACAAATGCTGCTGCTATGGGAAGGGATGATGTTAATGACTACTTTTTTTTTTGGCTGTGCCTCGAGGCTTGTGGGATCTTAGTTCCTTGACCAGGGATTGAACCCATGCCTTCTGCAGTGGGAAGCATGAATTCCTAACCACTGGTCCACCAGGGAAGTCTCTAATACCTGTTTTCTTTTGATCGGTATATGCTAAGCACTAAATGGTGCTTTTTACGGACATTATTTTATCTGGGGCTCAAAACAACCACGTGAGGTACATAATGTCACTGCCTCTGTTTTGCACAAGAGTAAACTGAGGCTCAGAGATGGAATCTGCTTGCGTCCTGCCCTCCACACAGGAAGTGGGGCATATGTAGATGTCTGTTTCAATGGCAAGACCATTCTCTATAGGTCTGTTTCCTCTTGGAGGAAACAATGGACCATGAACGGAGAACATAATGGAAAACGTTTTGGGTGGCAATGAAAAGAGAAGGCAATGAAGGCGAGCCTGCGGTGGGAGTGCCTCCCAGACCCCCAGCCTCTGGGGGAGGCTCCGTGTACTTGACGTTAGAGAAGGTCCCAAGCGGAGAGGAAGATCCCACCAGCCACATGCCCACGGGGAGGCCACTCTGCTAAACGCAGAACCAGGGAGAGAGCAAACAGGACACGCTGAGAACCTCATCTCTCAGGAAATCAGGGGACAGCACTGCTGACCCGGGAGGACTGACTCCTAATCTGGAGGAACTCAGGGACGGTGGCGGCGACCAGATAAGGGACCTTGGGACAAAAGGCTCAGGTCAGCTGAGTGTCTGTAACAGGAGAGGGAAGAAACACGTAGTAGCCTGGATTTGAGAAGAACAGGCTTCCAGCCACCCATAAACAACAGAAGTCAGTTCCTGGGGCCAGAGATGGCGACAGGAATGCTCTGACTCACAGGAGATGGAGATCTCTAATGCAGGAACCTGAAGGAACCAGCCGGAAGGGGTTCGATTAGGAAGAAAGGGCTGGGAAACAAACACCGCCACCCCCCCACCCCCGCCCAAGGGTCACACGGAGACCTCGGAGGAGCTCAGGTTCCGAGCGGACTCCAATCAGGACAGAGCGGGGGGGGGGCAGGACTCTCGAGAGCAGCTGGAGGAAGTGAGGCCTTCTGGATGAAAGAAAGGGCCTTTTCTCCCATGCTGGGGCGGGCAGAAGGAAGGGGAGAAGGGGCTGCCGTCAGGGCAGATCATCTGTCACCAGCCTCGCCTGCTGGCGCTCCCTGACTCCATGGAGAACAACGGCCTTGCAGCTGGGAAGGGCCGAGACAACAGGAGAGGCAAGAGCGGCCCGACACAGGTGAGGAGAAAGTGCCCGGTTGCCCTGTGGGTTCAGGTGTCGGCTCTGAGGGAGGCAGCGTCGCTGGAGACCTCGTGAGCTCGGGCAGTGGCCCCTCCACGGGCAGTTTCTGAGAAAACCTGGAGCGTTCAGCAGCGCCCCCCTCCCCCACCGCCGGAGTCACAGAACAGATACACAAACACGGCACAGTTTCATATGGGGAGATTCTGGCGACAGCAAGGCCATAAACACGCTGTCTTGTATCTATAAGATGCCAGAACGGTCCAGATCAAGGCCTGCAGAGTGTGGGCTTGGTAGGAGGTCAGGAGTATTAAACAAACTTCCCTGGTGGCTCAGACGGTAAAGCGTCTGCCTACAATCCGGGAGACCCAGCTTCGATCCCTGGGTCGGGAAGATCCCCTGGAGAAGGCAATGGCACCCCACTCCAGTACTCTCGCCTGGAAAATCCCATGGATGGAGGAACCTGGTGGGCTAGAGTCCGTGGGGTTGCAAAGAGTCGGACATGACTGAGCAACTTCACACTTCACTAGGAGTATTAAACTGCATAGACCCACATGGTGGGAAACTGTTTTTTTCCACATATGCCATGAAGAGTGTCTCAATTTGGACCTAGGATAGCTTTAACATTATCTCCTTAGTACTTTAACTCTCTTTTTAGGAAAGAGCAAGCAAAGGTGTGGGCAAGCAGGCCTTGGGTTAAGAGCCTGGAAGCCAAGAATATTTATTTAGACTTTAATATATTGCCCTGTGTCTTTTGCATTTTTACACATACCCGCCCTCCTTTATGGCAAATGATACTGAGCTTCCAGTTAAGACGTATCTTTCAAAGAAAATTTTTAAAGCAAGGAAAGATGAGTCAATTTGAATAAAAATAATAAATACTGCAGTAAAATATATGTAGTCCCGGCAACAATTAAGGTGGTACCCAAACTACTGTTACTGCTAACCAACATCTGTATGATATGTATTGTGTGCCAAGTACTTTTCCAAGAAGGCTGACTGTATTAACTCATTCGATTGCCTCACAAAGGCACAATGTGCGCATGCATGCTCAATTGCTTCAGTCCTGTATGATTCTTTGCAACCCCACGGACTGTAGCCCGCCAGACTCTTCTGTCCATGGGCTTCTCCAGGCAAGAATCCTGGAGTGGGTTGCCATGCCCTCCTCCAGGGGAATCTTCCTGACTCAGGGATTGAACCTGTGTCTCTTACATCTCCTGCATTGGCAGGCAGGTTCTTTATCACTAGCGCCACCTGGGAAGCCTCACAAATCCACAACAGGTATTATTAGCATTCCATTTCATGCAGAGGTTCTGCCAGTTTCCTAAACCGCACAGGTAGGGAGTAACAGAGGAGGCATATGAACGCAGGAAGCGTGGCCCTGGGCTCTGCCCTCTTACTCAGGACACCAGAGAACAAGACAGGTGCAGGTGATCCAGAAACAAAGAGAGCACAGGATGGGACTGTGAGCCAGCTGGCATTATGAAGTTCAAAAAAGGTCCCAGTGACTTCACTGCCTTTCCAAAACAAGACCAGAAAATCACACACAGGCCCAGAGAAGCAGAATAGCAACAAAGATTAAAAACAGGCAAAAAACAAGACTCCCAGACTAAGGGATGCCACAGACCTGCTGCCTTGTGATTTCAGCAAAGCCTCTGAGAATTCTCACAGTAATGAGACAAACTGGATGCAGAGACAACCAGGGCTGGAAGCAGAGCTGGGAGAGTCAGCAACTGCTCCCCAAAGAGTGTCCGCAACGCCGCTGACTCCCAGCATCCCAGAAGGATCTTCTGATCGTCTTTTGAGGGCCTTTATATTTTTAAACAGTGATTTATGTGAAGCGATTCTGATCAACACTATGAGCGACAAGAAGCCAAGAGTGAGGGCTGACATGAACAATGACAGATGGGAAGCCCATGGAGCATGAGGGGAACAAAAAGCCAGATCTGATTGCAAATCCCCCCAGGGATGGTAATGATGGACACACACACAACAGCGTAATGTTTGCCAGACACCTGCAACAGACAGCTCTCTAAGCTTTCCATATATATTGTCTCAGTCTCCACAAACCCTCTGAGACGGCACTACTAACTGCAGCTTACGAACATGGAAGCTGAGGGTCAGACAGGTTAAGTATTTGTAGCTCGCTCCAGAAGAACCTGTTCTGAACCCACAGCGTCTGGCTCCAGAGCCCCCCAGTACGCCGCAGTGTAGGTCTCAGCAGTCAAGTGCATGAGGACAAAGTGGGGAGACTGACCCCACAGCAACACTGAGACAAAGACCAGACAATTTCTGCTGACCAACCACTTAAGGGCGGTCCAAGATTATCTTCAGATATCCGAAAGGGCGTTGCATGGAAGAGAGGGGTCGCTTATTACTGTGTCTTCCAGGCAAGAGAAGCTGGTGCAGTGGGGTTCAAAGTGCTGTGGATTTCAGTTCATTATGAAGAGGGATTTTTTTTTTTTTTTAAATCAGAGCTGAATAACCCACGGATGGACCCTGGAAGTGTTTTAGCCAAGGTGGGAAGCCATGTGTCTGGGACAGCCTAGGTGAAATCCACAAGGCTCTCCAGAATTAGCAGGAATCCTGATTTTTGGGGTGAGAGGGAAGACTGATATCCTCAAACATGCGATCCATTCCGATTCTGTACACTGACTTCTGGCACAGATCCGTCTGGCATTCTGAACTACACACCGAGGACAGGCCTGGGAAGAAGTGGCACATAGATCCCTTAAATATGAATTTATATTTGATTTTTGAATGTGTTTCTGGATGAACATTTCATCATGAAGCTATCTAGATGCACACAGAAGTTAGAGAACTCATGCTACACAGTACTCCTTGCACACTGACTTCAGTTACATGGTCAGCGATCTGATCCTCTGAAACACACATCAGGCTGAACAGAGCATGATGCCATCGCTGTCCTAATTAAGCCCTTCTTAGCCTTTTGTTTGTTTGTTTTGGCATCAGGTTTTGCTGTAACACAAGCAGAGACTGACAGAGGTAATTTCTCCTACTTTGTATTCCACTGTGAACCTGGCCCTTACACTGCTCTTCTGAGGACCAGCACATGTCCTGGGTGGGTGAGATCACAGCTAACACAGGAGTTCTGGGGCAGGTGAGGCAAGGGGAAGCGCCTTCCAGCCTGCTGTAACAGATCCAAGGCAGGAATGGAAGGGGCTGCCTGATCATTGCTTAGCTCGGAAAGGCCAGCAAGTGGGAAGGAGGAGGGCGGAGTTTCTCATCCCTGGAGCTGTCCATCAGGAGCTCTGTACAGATTCGCGGGTCGCAAAGGGGGCTGGACTGGGGGACACTTCAGTAAGGCCTTTCCCAGCTCTCAAGTTCATGTTCCGGCAGAGCACAGAGTGACACGCACCTGTCTGGAAATCAAGCCACTTACCCGGCCTCGCTCGGTCAGAGTCGTCAACATGACGATGAGCGATAACTTCTGATCCCAGACCACTTGCCAAAACTGTGCACAGGTATGTGGCAGGGGTCCCTGAGCGGCAATGTACTTGTTCACAAGGTGAGCAGCGGGAATTTCCATCTGGCAAGAGATGGTTCAGGCATTAGAACCTGTTACTGCAGCAAGATGGACAGGGAACTGGAGCTCACGCTCTTTGAGCTGGTGACTGTCAGCACACCAGAACAGTTCTACCAAGTTTGGAGCAATAAGCATGATCAAAGAACAGGCTACTTTAGAAAACGCTTCAAAGGTGTTTGACAATAATGCTAGCTACTCAGGATAAAACTATGTGCTAGTCAATAGGTGATAATCAGAAGTGGACCTACAAGATGAAAAAGAGTTTAAATGACCTTCTCTGCTGTATCCTAAATATAATCAAAATTGGGAATCTGCATTTTCAGCAACTCATGCCAATCCTCATGCCCATAACTGTTCCTATGCAGGGTTTTCTATCAAAATATTTTCTCTGACGCATAAACCACACAGGCTTATGCCACCAACTACTGTTACACTTGGCTTTCTGCATGGCTGCCAATGTTTGTGCCACTCAGTTGATCAATTTTTCTCCCCAGCTTCATTGAGGTATAAATGACAAATAAAAAAGATGTATATTTAAGGTATGCAACATGATGGTTTGATATACATATACACTGTAAAATGATGATCAGAGTCAAGTTCTTGAACACATCACCACCTCACACAGTTACTGTCGGAGCTGATTAACGTTAAAATAAGTGCAACTGTCATCAGTATCCCTCTCCTACCCTGCTCTGCTTTTACTTCTAAACTAAGTCTTTTCTTTTTTTTTTTTAATTTTTAATTATTTATTTGTCTGTGTCCGGTCTTAGTTGTGGTATGCAGGATCTGGAGTGTGTGGGCTTATTAGTTGGCATGTGGGATCCTGGTTTCCTGACCAGGGGTTGAACCTGCGTCTCCTGTATTGGAAGCCAGACTCTCAACCACTAAACTAGCAGTGAAGTCCTTAAACTAAGTGTTTTCTGTAAAAGAACACTCAGAACTGGCTGAGCTTGGACAGCACAGTGATTGACTCATTCTTAGGTGGGGATAGTAAACGGAGGTGCCTAATTCGTGGCTTGGTTAATGGCTTTCTCAGCCCTGGTCTTAGCCACTCCCCACCCCTGAGGTGCATGGTCTTACCACCCCCACCATTTCAGTGCTCTAATCACAGGACACCAGAAATGCTGAAAGTGAGGGTCAATGAATCTCACAGATGCTTTGGAATGAGCAGAATCACTGATCAGACCCATTCTTGCTGGTAGTTATTGACATCATGCTATAATCTGAGAACTTGAGAAGTCCTCTGTTTATTTAGATCAGCTAAACAGTGCGCTGAGGGCCAAATTTAAATGCTGAACTGCGAGCTAACAATGTTTTTTGATATTTTTGCATGGTTGCATTTGAAATGGTATATAAATACCTAATAATATCCTCAATTTTGTCTCTTGGCTTGCAGAGACCAAAATATTTACGGTCTAGCCCTTGACAGAAATAAGTGTGCTGAGCCCTGGTTTAGGTGAAGAGGCTGAGGTTCAGAGAGGCCAGGCTGCCCAAGATGCATTTTCAGAGTGAAATGAATACTTTCCCCACAACAAGTTGAAATTTTTTACCTCTTGTTTTTGGGCTATATGCCCAAAGGTGGTTTTATTTTTATTTTTAGGCAGGGTGTATAGTAATCAGATGGGAGGGAAAAACACAGAAAGTTACAAATGTACCAATGGCCAAACAAAACACCTATAGGTCAGCAGTTGAGGACAGAAGGCTGAGTTTAGGTCTCATCTTCTGTTAGCTTTACGACTTTTCAGATGATTTAATCTCTCTGAACCTCAGTGTCATCCTCTGCATAATGAGACTATCCTGCCTTCCCTCAATGGCTGCTGCGGTGCTGAGACAAGACAGTGAATAGGAAAGCAGTTCGCAGACTGCAAAGCACCACACATGTCGCTGTCATGCTTGTTACAAAGATTAATGTGCTTTTTCTCATGATCCGGAATTCTAACTTACATTCACATAACTCGCATTAATGTAATCTTCGTTTCCCTGCAACAATACCCGGGTGGTGTCATCTGTGGAGGAGGAAGAAATTTACTGATTATTCAGAGTGTTATTTTTACCACCCCAAGTAAACAAGGGTTCAGTTCCCGGCCCATCTGCAGCCCTCGCCTCATTAGCATAAACACTATTCCCCAACTGTTCCGAGTTTGAAATGGCTGCAATAAAGACGGTGGTGTTTACAGACACACTGCGAGTCTTTCCAGAATACCAGACAATCTGTTTTAAAAAGGGAAACATTATCTCAGTGTGTGTGGGGGGAGGAGGCATTCATGCCAGATACTCACAAGGCAGTACATCTTTATATCGGTTTTTGTCTAGATTTTGAGGCAGCTTTGCAAACGTGATGGCCAAACCGGGCTTCTTTCTATAGAGTTGCTATATGACAAACAGGGAAGTGAAAAAAAAAAAAAAATTGCAAAACACAGCTATGAAGAGTGTGAAAACATACTCTAACAGTAAAGTTTACCATTCACAGCAGCAAAATCTTAACATTTAATAGTGATTTTATATATTAAGAGAAAAATCTTACCAGTAAGAAATTCTACAACCCCATGAGAAACTGACTAAATTCTTCAATATATATGGATTTTTTTTTTTAACATGAGACTCTTGGGGGAAAAAAGTCATAGGAAGGCGTGTGAGTCACAGATAATGGATCACAGTAAGTAAAACTTCACCTTCATGACAATTATTTGACAAGAGCTAAAAGCAAGTAGAGGAAAAAAAAGAGTTCTGACTAAAAATTAAATAGAAATCATTTACATTAGTCTAAAAACATTTACCTCCAATTTAATGGAGTGAACCACGTTCTTTGCCAAGAACAAGAGCATTTTCATTCATCATTTCAGAAGTATACCTCCACAGCAAAAACATTTATTTCAATACATAGTAAACTTCAATTAAATATTCCTTTAAGGAGGTATGTCCCTATACATGCAATCACTGGCAAAAATTCAGTTAAAACCCTCACTGCATATCTAGAAGCACGTATTAGACACAGTTGTACTGTACCTGACGTCATGTTAACAACAGCTCTAGGAAAGGTATTAATAGTATTCTTACTTTGCAAGCAAGAGGCAGAGATGAAAAGCTTGGCTCAAGATTACAAATGAGAGGCTGAACTCAGATCTGACTCTAATGCTTGAGCTTTCCTCTTTGAAAAAGAAAGAAAGATAGCGCCAAGTCGTGTCTGACTCTTGCAACCCTATGGACTGTAGCCTGCCAGGCTCCTCTGTCCATGGGATTTTCCAGGGAAGAATACTGGAGCTGGTTGCCATTTCCTTCTCCAGGGGATCTTCCTGATCCAGGGATGGAACCCGAGTCTCGTCTCCTGCATTAGCAGATGGGCTCTTTACTAGCTGGGCCACCAGAGAAGCCCAAAGACACATCTATTCCTTCCCAAAGTTTCCTCCTGCCCTTTTGAGTTCTCTTTTCTATACAACTGTATCTGCCATTTCAAACTAGAGTGTGAAACAATATTCACCAGTGGTTTTAGTTAACTTTGTGGGAATTCTAAAAGTTTTTTTTTTCCCCAGTGTTGGAAGTGACTTTTTGCAGAAAATTTGACAAATTCAGACTAATATAAACAAAAAAGATTATCAGTAACTTCACAACTCTGAGATGTCCCTTTTCATCTATTTTATGTTTTTCATGCACATCTGTATACAAGTGTATGCAATTATATGTGTAACTACACATAATACACAGATACATTACTTTTTTAAAAACAAAACATGAGACAACATAAATTAGCACTTCCTATATTATGTTCTATGGAACCCAACTATTCTGGAAAAAACTATATCAGGTGGTGCTTGAAATAAGTTTCAAGGTCAAGGAAATTTAGGTAATACTATAAGTCATCTTATATTCTATGAACCTCTAACATGGCAAGTCCTGCAGTGCATAAGTTTATTTAATTCTGATTAGAGCGTTTCTCAAGCTAACTTGGCCATTGAGGATCTCATGTCTCACAAGAAGTGTTCTGGGAACTATCACCATAATTTTGAAGGCTGTTTCTCGTACTTATTATATAATGTCTAATTTCCTGTGTCATTTAAATACTTCAAATATTCTCTATATACGTGATTCCAGCTGACTCAACAATCTATAAATTTTCAAAGTTTAACTTTCATCCCACTTCTTGATTAAACTGTTTTTAATTTTTTACTATCAAATATTCCCCGGAAGAGAATTACTGAATTAAAGCATATTTTTGAGGATATATATACACACACACACATATGTATATATATATATAGGAGTTGTCCTACAGGGGAATATGAGATTGGTTAGTTTGCCAAATTGCAGCCAGCTTGCAGTCTGAATAGCGACACAGAATAATGTCTTTCCCTGTATATTTTTGCATATTTTATATTTTTTATTTTATAAACCAGCTTTGTTGGTCTGTTTCATTTTTTACTCCATTTAGTTATTTTATTAAACAAACAAACTGCACAAGAGGCAATTAGCAGAGAGATTTTTGGTAATGATAATTATGTCTCATACATTTACCAAATGGTCAGAATTTCCGGTATTTCCCTAAGCTCAAATATTAATCATCTTTACAATTTCAGCTCCTAACAATCAAGTAGCCCCTGAGCAACTTCTTAGATGTCTATGAGCTTTAATGGACTCTCCAGGCTCCTTCTAGAAATACATTCGTGATTTATTAGAAGTTTTGGTTTGATTCCGGGAGAAGGAGAATATTTGAGTCAGTCAATTCCCCTAAATGTCATTTTGGTTCTAACGAACTTCATAGAAGTGAAATCTAATTGAGTGAATATAATCAGTAATACTAACCTGGAGGCAGGAAGTTTTTCTTTTCCAAATAGCAAAAATGTAAATGTAGTCAACTTGAGATGGTTTAGTGGAAAAGCATAGATCTAGCAAAGGGCTTTAACTGCCACAAGTTTATGAAGTATCTCAGCAGTAAGTAAGTGCTGATAAGATTATAGAGTATTAAAGCAAAATAAAAAAATAAAGTACTATAGAACTATCTGTAAAACTTTAAATGTGCACACCCTGGGCTTTACTTGACAGAAGTGCATAAAGATACATATCAAAGAAATTTATCTGCATCAGGATGTTTTCTTATTAGTAGACATCTGGAAACAGCCCGAATATTTCCTAATAGGGAGAAGTGTCAACTTAAATTATGACAGTCATACCACAAATTACGTGCATATAGAATAAGACGGACTAAAAGTACAGATTTAAAAGGGTATCCACTCATCTATTTAAGTGAAAAAAGGAAGTGGCAGAATAACATAGTGATGATCCCATTTCTACACATAGCAGTATATGCACAATGTGCGTACAACGTATGTATGTGCACTTATATACATGTGTGTATAAAATATATTTGCATGAGCAATAGAACAAGTACTCAAGGATACACATCAAATTGTTATTTGTTAATTATAACAGAAAGAAGCTAAAGGAGATTTCCGAATTACTTGAATCATTACAATGTGAATTTTTAAAAATTCAAATTAAGTAAGAAAAAGAGCTACAACAAAAGAAATTTACATATAAAACTAAAAAATTTTTTACAAAAACTTGGGTGAGCAAAGCTAAGTTTTTGGGGTTTTTTTGGCCTTTAGAAGGATTGACGATGCACTCATTTTTATGCCTGCCTTGCCAAGGCTAATACTGAACGCTCTTCCCACTGGATTGCTTCAGTCCTATTCACACACTTAGTTTCTGAAGGAGTTAGCAGTTGATTTTCCAGTTCTTTTAATTTACTGACTCTTCTCCAGACTTTGCAAGCTGTGTGGCAGGCTGGGTGTGAACACACTGCCCAGAGGAAGAGTGGTCCAGAGTGGACAGTGATGTGTTGGAAACACAGGTATGTCTTTCTGGAAGAATCAGGGATGGGAGAAAATGAGGTGAAGACTATTAGGCAGAACTTGAGACACGGCTCTTTCAAGAACTACTCATTGGACAGACAGTTTGTTTTGTTCATTCTTGGGCTAAAGGTATGCGAAGCGGGCAAGAACTGCCAGTCGTTAAGATCCCTTCAATTCTGCCCTAAAATGAGAGCAGTCAGGAGGCTGAGGAAGGTCATAGGCAGGGAGGGTTGTAAGACCACTTATTTATTAAAATCTTAATTATTATGTCCTCAAGTGCTTTGTTCTCATCATTATCAGGGTGTAGTTCTATGTGTTAGTTGCTCAGTCATGTCTGACTCTTTGCAACCCCATGGACTGTAGCCCGCCGGGCTCCTCTGTCAATGGAATTCTCCAGGCAAGAATACTGTGGTGGGTTGCCATTCCCTTCTCCAGGGCTCTTCCTGAGCCAGGGATCAAGCCTGAGGATCCTGCATTGCAGGCAGATTCTTTACCATCTGAGCCACCAGGGTCTAGTTCTGAGCAGTTGTGAAACTGAGGGTGAATTATAAGATCAGCCGAGAGGGTTTGCTACGGAACAGCTGTATTTAAAGTATCGCATCACTGGCTCTGGCCTTCAAAGACAGAAAACTGAACACTGGGGGCTGGAGAAGACCAGCGTGGTTTCCGTGGGCTGGATAAGATATCAGTTTTCCAGTTTAAACATTTCTCTTTTGAAAAGATCATCTAAAAGCAGAAAGAGAGAGCGCATCAGGATATGACGCTGAGCTCCTCAGACTTCTGGTCCAACCAAAGATGTGAAACCTGCTCACACCCCTCAGGTAAAGGCCCTGGACCCCTACTTGGCTCCATCCAGTACACGCTGGCAAGCCTGTGCACGTGGAAGCAAGCGCCCCATCAACTGTACCCCCAGACCAAGAGGGAATTCCCGCCGGAATTCCTGAAGGCTGACAACCCGAGGAGGAGGAAGAAAAAAGGAAAAGACCAAGAAGAGAAGGGAGTTGAAGGGACAACGGGCAAGGAGAGCAAACGGTGGAAAGAGACTCCCTCTCCTGCCCTTGGCAATGACCCAGGGTCCGATGCAGGGCAGTGCCTTTCCAGTCACACACTGCGCTTTCTGTCCCAAGCGCTAAACTGTGGTCCCCACGCCCTAGGCCAGCGTGCGCAATAAAAATGTGTAGCAGAATGACGGGGTCTGCCGCTCTGAACAAAATGATGAGAGGTGGCTTAGCGGCAGGTAACTAGGCTAAGGGTGGCCCCTTTTCATGAAGGCCTTGAGAGGTGATTCTCCACTTTGCAGACATAAGAACACTTCTCCGCTCATAAGAGCTCACCCACACTGGGGACTTTCATCGTTCCCGTACCTGACCTGGTCAGAGGGCCAGGACACTGCCTTGGGGGGACTCAAGAATCTCTTCCTACCTTCCTGTAAAGGTTTGGCGAAATGAACTGACGCTGTTGCTGGCCATCTGGGGACTTTCAAGAGTGCTACTTCAGATCCCAGTCCCAAATGCAGGTCCCAGTGCTGGCAAACTCAAGCGTTCTTACAAGATTCTTATTCTTTCACAAGGAAATCCTTGACAATGAGCTGGGGTGGCAACTGCTTTAACTGGGTCCCTGGCACTTGAAAGGTAAAGGCTACCCATGTGTTCACTCCAAAGCCCACAGTCTGTTCCTTGTATTCCATAGATGTTATACTTGATAATGTTTGCCTTTCTTAGAACAAAAATCTGGAAAATCAAAAAAAGCTTTTTGGTGTGAGTTTCAATCTTGAAGGTATACCTACAGGTGTTAAGTCTTCAGCTGTTTCTGTCCTTCCAAATCAACTTTACAATGATCAGAGCAACCAGCAAGTAGTAAGTCACCTGTTTTGACAGTAATGGATGTTTCTTCTAATGGATGATGTAGGAGCAGGTTCAGGAAAAACAGTGGTCAGAGGAGATAAAAAGATGGCATCTGGTTTTGGTAAAGAGGGAAGATGCTGATGTGGGAGAGGCAGGGGTTTCCAAGTCTGGCATGACCTTTGATGGAGCTCTGTAGATACTCCTCCAACTCATCAGTCCTGGGAGGTGGGAGGACAGATGTTTCTCATTTTTCTATTAATTTCATCCCACAAATCTCCAAAGAGGGTGCAAGGCCACTTCGTGAGGATGGGCACGAGGGGCCTTCGTGTGCTGGGAAGTTGGTTTTCAAAGGACAGTTCGCATCATCACTTAGCTGTTATCCAGGGTTGACTATACTGAATGCATTCCCTCTCCCTTGCCTACATAGAAAGCTCAACTTAGGGGAAAAAGCATGAAATGAGCCACAGGTTACTCAGGAAGGAAGGACCCTGGGTCTGAGTCAATGAGTTCCTTAGGGGAGGAAAGTGTCCTAGAGGTGGTAATAAATTTGGGACTTGTGAACCCCAAGTCTTGGCTCCTTTACGTGAGAGACAGAGGAATGCTGTGCCTCGGCCGCGCACAGAATTGAGGCAGTTTGAGGCTGGTGATCAATGCTGGCAAATGGGTCACAAGGAATGGCTCACACTGCATGACTCCTGAAGACAAGAGCTCCCGATGGAGGCTGGTGGAGAACTGGGTCACCCCTGGGGAGTTCTGACAATGGGCTTTCAACACTGATGCTAACCCCAGCTCTATCTCTGAGCAGCAGGGTGGCCCTGGGAGAGTCCTGCAGCCACAGAGCCCTGTTCTCTCCACTTACAAAAGGAGTGATCCCAATAATTCTGCCCATATCTGTCTCACAGAACTGCCGAGACAGTCAACTGGGACAACATATGTGAGACACACTTGGTGGATTCCAAAGTGCTATAGAAATGCTAATTATTAAGTGTGATTTTACTACAGCTGGAACCAAACGCTTTCTGGAACACATTTGTAATTGTTTACGGAAAGCCACGGGAGGAACAGGGGAATTCCATTAATGAAAAATGCTTCAAAGCAAGCTGTTCTGAAAACCAGCCTGTTATCATTGCAAAAGGGATTCCATCCACAGCCGAGATCCCCCCGGGCAGGTCCTTTATGCCAGGGAGAGGGTGGAAGGGCACCTGCTAGGAACCAGGCCCTGCTTCCTGCTTTCAGACACAGCCTCCAACAGTCAAGCTGCCACGTTCTGGCGGCACCGGAAGAGAAGCAGGTGGGGAAACAGAATAGCCAATAGTCGGGAGTCAGACAGCACTGGTTCCCACTTCTTGTATGGATGGGGCGGGTTCTTTAGACTTTATTTACACATGATAATAGCTGTTACTTTTTATTGCGCCCTGACCATGTGGCAGACAACACATTAAGTATTTATCTCCTCTTAACCCTTACAACTAGCCCATGACAGTTTCAGGTGAACACTGAAGGGAGTCAGGCACACATATACATGTTTCCATTCTCCCCCAAACCCCCCTCGCATCCAGGCTGCCACATAACATTGAGCAGAGTTCTATGTGCTATTCAGTAGGTCCCTGCTGGTTATCCGCTTTAGACACGGCAGTGTGTACCTGTCCATTCCAAATGGGTCTGTCCCTTCACTGTTGACCTGAAACCATCACAACACTGTTAATCGGCTATTCCTCAACACAAAATAAGTTTTTTTAAAAAAACAACAACTAGTCATGAAATACCCAATTTACAGATGGGGAAGTAGAGGCCACAGGGGTTAAGGGACGTGCCTGAGGTCACACAGGAAGCAAGTGGTAGAGTCAGGATTTAAAGTCTCCTCAACTCCATGTGGCTAGACAGCATTTCAGATCTTTCTTAGCTCTGATGTCATGCTATTCTAACAACTCTCATGTGGAAACAGCAATTATATAAGGGGATTCCCAGGTGGCTCAGTGGTAATATGAATCTGCCTGCCCATGCAGAAACACTGGTTTGATCCCTGGGTCAGGAAGATTTTCGGGAAGAGGAAATGGCAACCCACTCTAGTATTCCTGCCTGGAAAATCCCATAGACAGAGGAGCATGGCAGGGCTACAGTCCATGGGGTTGCAGAGTCAGACAGGACTGAGCAATTGAGCGCACACGCATATAACTACATAAAGGTTCTACAGCTGTTAAGAGAACAAGTTCTGTGAGTTTAACCTTCCTGGGCTCAAATCAGGCTGTGCCATTTACTGTGAGAGAACCTCCCCAAGACTCTGATTCTTCATCATACAAACTGTATAAATTATTCAATTTAAACAAACTGTATAAATTAAACCACTTATACAACAGTGATAATGACAGCTCCTCCAGTGGGCTACTGGGGGATGATGCCGATAGAGCCCTGGGCGTGTGGGAAAGGCACATTCAAGGTTTCCTTTGCTTCCTCTGGTATTCCCCTCCTTCAGCAGCTGTGTAAGACCTCTTCCCCCAGCTGGAGCAGTGGTTGTTAAATTGCATTTCACAGCCTAGGATTCCTTAGTGGGCAACGTGCAGAGACTGAAAGGCGGGGCTCCGTGGATCCCACTGGCTCCGTCAAAGAACAGCTCTGCTGTTATTTGTTCCACATTTTGGAGCGCTGAAAAAGTTAATTTATTTAAAAAGAGGGTTTTCCTACTTAATTTCTAGGAAATGTCTTGATTAAATGAATGAAATGTGTGCATACAAGAATTTAATTCTAAAAATCCCATGTTCTCCATTTCTTATTTCTGCTGTAGTCCGATTATAGGCTCTAAAGGCAGGGCTTAGGATGGGCAGCGGTGGGGCCGTGGTTCTCGCACGATCTTACTCTCCCACCCTTAGGATCAGCTTCTGCATCAAGGCCTCCTGGTGACCTTGTTAAGGACCGGTCCCCAGGCGCCCTCCCAGCGCTGATGGAGTAGCTCTGGGCTGAGGCTGTTTAACAATCTCCTCCGGCGAGACCCACACAGGCGGTCAGGGTGTCACCCTGTGGGAAATACTCTGCTGAAAACCACAGGGGGACAGGTGGGTGCTTCCTGCTAAAGCATTTATCACCTTCCTAATGAATTTCAGTGAACATTATTCCTCAAGGAAAACCTCCTAGGGGAGTCCAACGTGGAAAACACCAAGAGGGGAGGGGATTTTCCGGGGCACGGTTGAAGCCAGGCGCCACCTTTTTCCTCACCGAGAGCCCACAGCGCCTCCTTGGGGACAGTCTGATCGAAGAGGCCTGGTTCCGCCTGGGCGAAGAGCTTCCGTCACCGGGAGACGTCGCCCAGGACTCCCGGAGTGTTGCTCACCTCAGGGAGGATGGTTTGCCTACCTGACCCCATGAGCTTCGTCTGCGACCATCCTGGGATACCCTCCCCTCCACACTTCATGCTACATCTTATCCTAGAGGGCCTCCTGGAAACCTCTCACCTCCAGTTCCTACAGAACATACGTAGGATGAAACCTTGGCCTTTAGCTGCTTCTGGGACTCATGATACATCCCCACCAATATGCCAAAATTAAGACTGTAAGCGTCTTGGGGCCAGAAACCCCCCTTCTCCTTCCCTGACTGTGTTCCTGACTAGCATTTGGCACATGATAAATACCTAATACACACTCGCTGGATGAATGAACGGACGACTCCAAAGTGCCATTCCCCTTTGACATTTCCTTCCAATTCCCTGCCAACAGAATAAAACTGGTATGTTCTGGCTTTTAAGTGCTCCTTGTTTGAAGTGTTTAATACATGTTTAAAGCTGAGTCGCTTTGCTATGCACAAGAAACTACTACAACTATTAATAGGCTAAATTTCAATATAAAATAAAAAGTTAAAAAAAAAATCAAGACACATCACCCTCCTGCCCAAAAACGTGAGTTTTAGTGTTTAAAATGTCTGTCTCAATTTTCAGATTTCTGCAATGCAAAGAGTCTACAATTTTTTTCTTTTAAAAGTCTTAAGCCTACCTAGCCTCCTGCAGGCTACTGGAAAAAAGTTTTTATCTTTGTATTAATAGATATTTAGTATATGTTCATCAGTTCTATCTAAGTAATCATACTGTTCCTGCCCTTTTATCCTGATTTCAACTTATTTTTTTGTCTACATTATCTGTCAAAGCTGTTAAGTTCCAAATCCCCTATTGATTTTTTGGGTGGGGTCAATTCACCTTTCACTTGTGGGTTTTACTTCCTACTGTGGTTCAATACACATTGCTCTAATAATATATTTTATTTACATTCTATTCCTTACCCCATTATAAAATAAACCTCTCTCTCACTCAAGACTCTCTGCTTTGCATCTTTCTTGTTTGATATTCACATTACTTAGGCTTTCCTAAATCAATATGCAATCATAAACATTTGACAAATTCCCTAGTTTTGCTTCTGTGACTCTTCCCTTTATATGGCTTTCTAATAAACAATGCAGTGGAGACTTCGGCTTTTCAATCTGACCTGAGACTCTGCTAATTCATGAATCCAGACTGTGTATGTTGTCATTAGTCATGATCAACTGTCTTTCATGGGCCTATTTTATGCTTTCTCTGATCTCTTCTGTTATCTTTCACTGCATGAACTACTCTGTCTTCTACCACTTTTAAAAAATGTGGAAGATAAATACATTCTATTTATATTCTGTTAGTGGTCAGTAAAACTGACTTGAAAACCCAGTCTCCTCGAGTCCTACTTTATTTTGCAGAATCTCTGCGTGTGCCTTTGGTCAACAACCTCAATCCCACGAGTAGAGGTCTCTCCTGGGGAGGGAAGACGGGGTCTGACTTTGATCTCCCCTCGTGTCCCCGTGGTTCCGGGGGACTTGAGAAGCCTAGCCCCTGCGCCCTCACGGGATGGTACCAAGTGCTCCAAATTACAGCGTGCCTGGTGGGGTCAGGGCCCGGCTCCTCCGCCAGCCCTCTGCGCTCGCCCACGCGGCCTCTCCACCACCTTTGACTGCGAGTGTTCTGAGCTTTTGTGTTGGCAGCTAAACATGCTCAGAGTCCCACCTCCTCGGTTTCTGACACATTTCTCCATGACTACTGATCGTTACTAGAACAGGAAGGGGAGGCAGAGTTCAGGCATGGGCCGTGGCCCCCAGCCGCCCCGCCCTGGCTTTCCCCCGGAGGCCCTGAGCCCCTCAGGGGTCCCTCGATGAGTCCGGCCGCCTGGTGATGACTTGGGGGGCCCTGCAGCCATCGGGCAGCCCACCGAGGCCCTGGGGGTCTCCTACCTCAAACTGGATCAGCACCGTCCCGCTTTCGAGGCCCTTCTTTAGCTGCTCCATGGACCCCTCCAGCGTGTCGCCCCCCTCCGGACACACGGGGAAGATGGCCTCTGGGAAGAGCTGGTTCAGTTCATCTTCAGATTTGATATCAGCAAACGAATGGACAGCTGCAGTGGACGAGAAAGGGGGCGTCGGGGTTGCCCAGCCATGCGCAGGGGATCGGTTTCCTCCCCCCAAATTACACTTGTTGACACCTGAATGCAGACGGTTTAAAACATCTTATTAAATGATTAAGCACATGGTAATCATTTTCACCAAAGATACTACTTCCCGTTGAATGATTCAATATGTGCTAATTATACAAAATGACATACTAATCTTTCTGGTTAGCCTTAAATGATGGTGTTCAGGACTCAAGAGGCTTCTGTCAGAGGTAAGAGGAAGGGAACACACATCATTGAAGAGAACACATCTTCTCCCTTTGCCTTCTCTGACCTGGTTATTCTTCTTTCCTTCTCAGGTGCCCTGCATTAGTTCCCTTCATACAGGCGCTTTCCCAGGAAGCTGGTATGGGGTCTGGTGCTGTCCACACCCCCGCCCCACAGAGCTTGGTCAGTTCACCTCTAACTCAAGGCCATGGGTCGGTGGAGGATGCCCACCACGGCCTGGCCAGAGTGCTCTGATGCCACTCCCCTCCCCCTCCCCCCAAGACGCTGCCCTTTATGGGCCAGCAGGTCACCTGGCACATCACGTGATGGGCAGGCTTGCTTCCAGCTGCTGGCCTCCTTCCTTCTCTACCATCACATGGCCTTATCAGACTCACAGCAACTTACTTAACCTCTCTGTGACTGTTGGCCTCATTCGGGGATAAGAATACCAACCTTATGAGATCACTGTGAGAATGGAAGAGGATAATTATGTAAAGCAATTAGCACCACGCAGGCGCTTCACTGGGGCTGCACAGAGGTCGGCCAGTCACCAGTGACCCCTACTATGTGTCCAGGGTGGAGCTGGGTTTGGTGAGACGGGTGGTGGGAGGAGCTGGGTTAGGGGGCTGGAGAGATTTGGGAGGACCCCTCACAGAGAAGGTGGGATGAGCGCTGGCACTGGGAGTTTTAGTAGGAACAGAGGGGTATGTGGGGGGTGTGGGCTGTGCCGATGACTGTGAGTCCAGATGGAGATGCAGGGTCAGGGCCCGAGTTACGTGCTTCATTTACCTTCAGTGTCTGAAAGCTGGGAAGGAGGATTCGAGGACTGGGCTTCCTGCTTTGTAACAACAACACTAAAAGTAGCCATGTTCAACAGAGGATGCCCTTCCGACGCCTAGCAAGAACCGGGCAGCATCTTTGACGCTTTCCAGTGTGAGCCTCATTTTATCTTGTCATGGACCCCGGGAGGTAGCGACTATGTCATCCTCATTTTACATTAGAGGAAACTGAAACAGACTGGGTAAGAAATCTGCTCAAGGCCCCGTAACCCAGGAGGAGGCAGACTTAGAACAGCTTTGAGGCAGCCAGGCTCCGGCCCCATTCTGCTAAAGTCTCTCTCCAACGAAACCAAATGCACATGAATGAAATATAACCCGATCCTTTGAGAAAGGGTTGAAAATGCAAATGCAGGCAGAGGCAGGCAGCTAAGAGGGCTGCATGAAGTGGGCTGAGATGGACTTGCAAGGAATAGGGGGGAGGAATGTCATGTCTTGTATTAAAGGTGGGGGTGGGGGGGGTGCTGCCTACCTGCAGAAGACTGGCCATGAGGGGCGGGGCCCTGTGGGGCCAAATCTCCACATTTTTCAAGTGAGAAGTCAGCCATCAGGTTGCTCCCCATCAGGGGAAAGTTCTTGATTTTCCGATGTCGGCTACGAGCACAACATCTCAAAACCAAGGAACAGGCCCGAGAAGGCCCTCTTCGCTAAGGCTCCTCTCCCTCGGGGGCTGTTACCTTTCCTCCTGATCACCAGGGCCAGCTCCCGCGTGTGCGACTCCCGGCTGGCTTTAATGAACATCACCACTTGGTCATGGGTGTGTTCTGAGATGTCCCGGCCGTTGATTAGCACGATTTGATCCCCTTCGTTCAGCTTAGGAATGCAGGTGTCTGCCTGCACGCAGGGCAAGAGCGAGTTTCTTTCGTTACCATAACATAATCCTCAAGGGGAGAACCTGATGCTCTCTGAGCCTGGACACTGGAGACCGTGACCAGGTTCTGCCTTTCTCCCTCCGGCATTACCGCCTTTATTTTTATTTCAGCCACTGCTATGTTGACATGGTAGCTAGTGGTGGGATTTAAAGAAGTGTTGCTCAAAAACCTATATTACGAATGAAACATTTAAGAATAAAGTGAAAAAAAGTGCTGAGGCCATTTCTCTATGGTAGCCAAGCTTCACTTATTACTGTAATGTCAGAATGATTCTACTGCCTCTACCTTCTGTTTTTCCAGGTGCGTTGTTAAAAAATGATTTGTCAGCTAAAAGCAAGTATCTAGCTATCTTGTGATGGAGAGAGCCTTTGCAAGCATAACCCCCAAGGCACAAACTGTTATGGACAAGAAGCCGTGCAACTGATCGAAAGGTTTCTTAACTCAGAGAGGCCATAAGCAGTAAGAAAAAGTAAACGACAAGCTTAAAGAGTACTTAAGAGTAAAACCCCCAAACGGGTCCCTTTCTTAGGAGGTACAGGGACTCTTTGGTGCTCCAATGCTTAAAAAAAATAGCAAATCATCCCCTAGATGCCTAGAGGCCCAGGCAGAGGGCTGAGGATGAGGTGGGGGTGGGGGTGGGGGAAGAGGCATAAGGCCTACGAGCCCACTTAGAGCTTGTGGAACAGCAAACACTATGCCCCCAGTTGCCTTCTTTCGAGCAGGACTTCTACACTTTAATGTGCCTCCCAATCACCTGGGGATCTGGTTAAAAATGCAGATTCTGGTCCAGATGGTCTGGAGTGGGGTACGAGAATCTGCATTTCTAGTAAGCTTCCCAAGGGATGCTGGTGCTGCAGCCTCGGGGACCACACTGAGCAGCAAGGTTCTGGAAAATTCTTTCCTCCTATCTCTACGCATGCACTGACACACACTCTAGGCTGCCAGTAAAAAAGAAACAGGACACAGAAATAGAAATCTGTTACATTTACAGGAAAATGGACTTGGGAAATTACAGAATATGTTTACTTACAGGTGACTCTGGGTTTATCCTTGACACCACGAGAGGCATCTTTTGATCCACTCCTCCCTGTAAACATGTAGATTAAAAACCACTTGAGTTGTTCACAGCACCAAAGACATGCAGATATCTCTGACACAAAGGGAGGGTTCAACTTTCACTTAAATATATTCTACTCCCAAGGGTTGGTACCTTTTAGAATGATAAGGTTCCAGAGGCTATGAATCTAGTGGGTCAACCAGAAGGCCACTCGGAAGCCTCCCACCACCATCCCCACCATCCATGGACTAAAGATACACTTGGAAAAAGCAAGCTCCTTTCAAAAAATGCAAACATTCTCAGGAAAAAGACTCTAAAAGCCCAGCCCATAAGTGCTGCTGGGAGAGGAGTTTACGGTGGAGGAGAGGAGCTGTGGAAAGGCCCCAGACTGTGAGGGCTTTTGACCTCTGAGAACTGGCTGTCAGCAGGGCTGATGGGGTAAGAGAAAGGGGTGTATGATGGCAGTTGCGGGGTGGGCAGCGAAGATCACCTGCCTTCACTCTGCTCTAAGGCTGATAAACCTTTTCTGTGAAGGGCCAGATACTGCTTATTGTGGCTTTGTGGGACAGAGGGCACTCGAGCAACTCTGCCATCGAAATGCCAAAGGAGACATAAACCATTTGTAAATGAATGGGGTGTCTGCGTTCCAATAAAACTTTATTTGTAAGAACAGATGGGATTGGGCCTGTAGGTCATAGTTTGCAGAGCCGGCCTAGAGGGAAACAGAGGAGTTATGGCCCTGCACCTGAATCCCTGTTCTCTCGTTCTCTCTTAGCAGTGCTGAGGGGTTGCCACCTCTCTGAACCTTGTGTTCAACCAGTCGTGTCCCAACTCTTTGCGACCCCATGGACTGTAGCTCTCCAGGCTCCTCTGTCTATGGGATTCTCCAGGCAAGAATACTGGAGTGGGTTGCCATGTCCTCCTCCAGGGGATCTCCCTGACCCAGGAATCGAACCTGCATCTCTTGCGTCTCCTGCATTGGCAGGCGGATTCCTTACCACTGAGCCACCTGGGAAGGCCCTTAGAGTGCATCTATGAAATGTTTAGAAATACCAACTTCACCACTTAATAAAAGGACTCTATAAGGGGAAATGAATGATCCCCTTTACATCCTCAATAAGGGGATATAAACAAGTACCTAGAGTAGGCACTCAGTATGAGGCAACTCCTACGGCCCCGGTGAAAAGCTCCCAATTCTGAAGGCCAAGCCAATTTTCCTACACACCCTTAGGTCTGTGGCACATTTGTAATGGAAGTTTAAAAATCATCTAAAGAGTGCTTCAGAGCATCACACGTCCTTATAAATTACACACAACATTACCTTTAGATTAAATCCAAATTTCCCATCTTCATCTGGTGTGATGCGGATGAGGACTAAGTAGCCGTCACCATCGTTCTGGAAAATGTCAGAAAATCGCCAATTACGTAACTTCTTTCTCCAGCGGTTGGTGATAACCTATTTCCTTTGAGTCCTAAACCACTTAACTGCCCGAGAGGCGGCCCCACAGGGGTAGCCCGGCTGGCTTGGCCCCACTTCAGCCACAGCACCTGCGCGCCCCACCTTGTCACAGTAGTACTGGCTGGAGTCCTCGGCGATGCCCCCTGTGGTCACCCTGTGGAAGTCCTCTAGGAACTGCTGATCGACGCCATCTGGGGAGCAGGAGCCTGGAGCATTTGAAGATGGAGACACAGAACTGGATGACTTCTGGGTCAGGCAGCTTTGTGCTGGGCTGTTCTCGGATATACTCCTTCATCGTGGGGGAGGAGGAGATATTTTAATAACTGGATTAATATTTTATCAGAGCACACAATACTGACTGTTGGAGCCTGGCATCTCACGGCTGTCACTGATCCTTAGAACCTTAGAGGGGATCTGAAGGTCAAGCCCAGGGCTCAGGCACACCCAGAGTCCACTGGCTGCCCACACCCCCAGCTGGCCTCAATAGCATCAGCTTTTAGTTTTGGGGAAAAGGGGAAAGAGAGCAGGGCAGTACCAAGAACTGCTGACAACTCAGCAGCTTTAGAAAGGTAAAAGGGAGCTGTGCCCAGCTATTCTGTTGCTTAATTATTGAAGCTCACTCAGATGTGTGGGTCTCCATCGCTGCTGAAAGTTTTTCCTTCCATCTCATTCCCGCTCATAGCTCTGCTTCAAAGGACAGTTTGCTACCCAGAGGAAATGGGACTGGACTGCACATTCAGGACAATTTCTATCAATCCTAGTTTACATTATTCACCTGTGACATCCACTCATTGCCTCCGCTGAGATCATGGGTTTTCTTTTTTTCTAACATAGGTCCTTCTGTATCTTGGTGCTGCACAATCCAATATGGCAGCCACCAGTCACAAGTGGCTATTTAAAGAAGTGAGGATTAGAAAATTCCTCAGCTGCACCAGTCACATTTCAAAAATGCCCAAGAGCTACACGTGACTAGAAGCTCCTGCACTGGACAAGATCAGGCACAGAACACTTCCACCATTGCAGGAAGTTCTACGGATGACGCTGTCGTTGAGAAGTGTCAAAGACCTCTGGGGCCATCTGTCCCGTTCTCATTTCACAGATGAAGAAACTGGTCAAGAGGCACTGAGTGACTTGTCCCAGGTCACACAGCTTTTTCCTCAGCCACCAGGAGTCTGGTGAACAGGAGTCCCTGAGCACCTCTCCCCTCTCCCAGCCACCAGATCAGCTCCTAAGACCATCCTCTCCAACCTCTCGGGGCTGCAAGGATGAACACTGTGTAGGGTACACAACTCCTCTGCATCATGCACACCCACACTACACTCCTTCCAGGGCTGCAGGCTGAGCGAAAGACGCCTTCAAACGCCGACAGACTATGGGGCTATCCTCACGCTGCACAGACTCCTCCACATTCTGACCTCACTCCGGGTCAGTTGATGGGAAAGGTGAGCAGACAAGGACAGTGAGACAGACAGATGGACGACAGTCACTGCTGCCTCTTACTAAACCTTTATTTCAGGTCCCTTTCCAGGGATTTTTCCATTAACGGAGTACCTCTCTGTTTCCCAGCAAGTTTAAATTAGCTTACTTTAAATACAAAATCTGTATCGTTTTACTCATACAAAGTGATTCACAATCTCAATTCATTTGAATACAAAATTTCGGTGACAGCGTAGAAATAGAGCTATTTGCAAGAGAAGAGTTTGAACTTAAGGTGCTCAAACTGCCAGTTAAGGGGTATCATGGATGGGAAAGCATTTCAGAGCGAGGAGATTTTGGACTTAAAGCTGTGTCCTAGTGGGATGTTTTCAGGCTGGAAATAAATGACTTTAGTTAACAGGAAACTAAAAAAAAAAAAAGTTCTCAAGTAAGGGCACTGTTTCTCTCTTGATGTTTCTAAGAGCACCTCCTAGTGGCAGAAAGGGAGACTTGAACTTGCTAAACAAGATAAAGCCCAAAGCATTTAGGAAACGCTATTTCCAGCTAGCGGTGGAACTGAACCTCTAACACGGAGCTGCCGACAGCATTCATACTTCAAGTATTTGGGAGAATCTGGAGACGAGAGTGATGGAAAGGGTGAGGACATGCAAACAAAAGAGCAAGGCAAAACAGCGGAAAACAGACTTCTCAGTCAAGTGTAATATATTTTTGTATTCACTATATCTAACTTCTAAATTCTGAATTTTGAAATACGTTATATAGAATTTAGATGACATTTTGGAAGGTTTTAAAGTATTTTTCTTTTATCAGTATCAAACTGAATGGTCTACCCAAAACAACCCACAGTACTAAAAATAACCTATTCAAAGTCATTATGTCCCCAATCCTATTTTCTAAGTAGGGGCGGAGAGGTTACTTTTAGATGGTAATTTATTAAACATGACAATATTTTTTTTGGCTGAACCACCATGTACAGACGTTCCCTGCAGGCTGCAGTAACGTTCGGCTCAGCGTGGAAGATGGACAGACAGATGGCGAGGAGGACATCAAACAATGTGAGACACAACGAGAAGGTGGCAGCTGGACACAGCACAGCGACGCCGCGAGTGAGGACGCCAGACCATGTAGCCATCCTCCCCGCTCGGGGCAGGATGCGAGGCATGACTGAGGGAGGGACCAGGGCACCCCCTGAGGCTTCGGGGTAACTGTGAAAGGGGCCAAGAAACTAGGCAGAGAGACTGGAAGCAGGTGGTCTGCCCCAGAGGCAGGAGGAGGGACTGCCACTGCTCTTGGGGAACCAGAGCGGTCGGGGAGGGACTGGCCACCCCCAGCTCCCGGAGGAGAAAGGGGCAGAGGCAGACGGACGGACTGACCGGCAGACAAGCGGGTGCTCGCCCTCAGAAGCCGATGCTTCAGAACTGTAAACGCAGTAGGCATCGGAAACAAAAGCCAGGACAGAGTTCATTTCTCTGAAGAGAAGCAAGGTTAAAGAAAAAGTTAAAATGGCAAGATTTACCATGTGATATTTTTTATACCACTCTCTCCTACACTCTAGAGAAATTTCAAAGACCCCTGCTACCCACCCCCAAACCTGTCAGCTGAGCAAAGCTGTGCTCCCACCCAGGGTTTCACGGTTCTCACTGGGGGCGCCTGACAGCTCTGGCGGGCGACAGAATGGGCGCTGTTCCGGATGGCATCTCTCTCTCGTCTATGAGCTTCTCGAGGTTGGGAGGGACCCTAGTCCTCTGTCTCTTCCTCCCCAAGGGCACTGAACACGTAGCCAGGTGATCTACATGGGTCCTGATGGAAGGAGCAATGACTAGCAGAAAGTATCTCCGAAGTGTGGGTGTTGGTGTCGTGGAAACACTGTCCAGGTGACACTTATTTCTGCAACACACGCCAAGCGCCCGAGATCCAAACTTCACGCAAGAAGTGGCGGAGGGAACACAGGTCAGAAATGCCGCCTTCTGAGCTCTGTGTCTCATCACTAATGGAGTCACAGGTCATGCATCATCCCCAGGCTGCCCCCTTGGACGCGGTGATACCTCAACAGCAAGAAGGCACTGCGTAAATTTTGGTCAATTTGTGCTTGAATTGTTTGAGAATTTCTCACCCATATGCGCCCTGCAGCGGCACCTACCACGGGGAACTGCTGACAGAGGACAGTTAACCAAAACTTGTTGCAGTAAATCTGTCTGAGTCCTTGGTGTGCAGATCAGATGCTGTGTGGTCATGTGATATGGGGACCTGCCATGGAAGTGGCAGAGGAGACACACATTATGAAAACTTGGGAGCTTGTCTGGGCATTACCCAAGGGCTGCATCCTGTTTCATGTGACCATGCGTCTGTCTGTCTGTCCATCTATCCACAGAGTCATTGTATATCTAAGTGCCAGGCATCATGCCAGGTTTGGGGGAAGGAGAGGTGAATAGGGCACTGTTTCTGCCCTCGGAGAGCTCACTGTCTATTTTAAGGTACAGAAATAAATCAGACATTATCATCACGCTCTAAGGGAGATGCTCAGATGTCTGGGGTACAGTGGGAGGCCAGGAAGGACTCCACAGAAGAGGGTGCACTTGAGTCTGAAAGATAAACTAGCAGCAGTTTAAACAGGTAGTCAGAAGGGAAGAAGAAAGAATTGTAGACAAAACTCTAATTAAAAAAAACAAACCTGCAGCATCTGCAAAGGCATGAAACCTTGAAAAAGCACAGAAAAGACACCTAAGTAGGGGAGTGATGTGCTCGGGATTGAATTTCAGGAAGATAAGCCTGTTACCCTGTTGAAACTCCAATACTTTGGCCACCTGATGCGAAGAGCTGACTCATTTGAAAAGACCCTGATGCTGGGAAAGATTGAGGGCAGGAGGAGAAGGGGATGACAGAGGATGAGATGGTTAGATGGCATCACCGACTCAATGGACATGAGTTTGGATAAACTCCAGGAGCTGGTGATGGACAGGGAGGCCTGGCGTGCTGCAGTTCATGGGGTCGCAAAGAGTCAGACACGACTGAGCGACTGAACTGAACTGAGCCCTTGTGAAGGATGGTCTGGAAGGAGGAGGAGAGACCACAGACAGGAGGATACTTAGAACACTGCTGAAAGCATCCCTTTGAGAGATAATGGCAGTTATGCACGGGCAAGGCGATGGGGAGGATGGCGGAGAGGTCCATGCCAAGAGATGTTTGTGGGAGAGAAACAGCGGGAGCTGGATAACACAGGTGCAAGAAAAGTTGTTGAGGATGCCTTAAGTCCCAACAGGTGCCAAGAGGGTGGTTCTTGAACATGGCCTCACTCACCAAGACATGGGAGCAGCCGCAGGCTGGACAGAGGATGATGAGCTGAGGCCGCGTCAGGCTGGGTTAAAGTAGTCATCAGATGTCCACACGCAAGCGGCCCGAGACCAAGAGAAGGGCAGGCAAGGTGCAGGGAAAATGAACACAAGACTCCTGTGAAACCCTGTCGCTGGCTGGTCTCCTGCGGGGAGCCACAGTTTGGAAACCAGGCTGTCCAAGACAGCAGGCTGCCCCGTGGCAGGAGAGCTGCCCATCACCGGCTGGGTGACCAGGTGACAGGGCAGAGGGAATTCCTACCCCTGGTGATGCAGCTGAAGAAGGGGATACCTAGAGTTCCTTCCAATGCATGGAGGCTATTTTAAAACATTTTAAAAGACAGTGGTGAAATACACATGAAATTTACCATCTTAACCATTTTCAAGTGTATAGTTCAGTAGCATGAAATGTATTCACACGGCTGTACGTACAGAAGTTTGGAAATAAAAGCCGACAGCTGCCCTGTGTCCCCAGAACAAGGCAGGCTCTGGAGAAGGAAATGAGCAAACGGCCAAGACATCATGGTGGCACCAGGCCCCACTCCCTCTGACGAAAAGTTCTTCAAACACAACCCTCATCTGCCCTGAAAGTTGTTTTCCTCCAGCTTTCTGCTCTGCAAAGTCGTTTTCTCCTTTGGGGCACTCCCCCTCCTTTTTTTTTAAATTTCTTCCCTGGGTGGCAGGTTGTTTTTGTTTTTGGAAACCTCCTTTTCTGCAGATTTTGGCCTTGGCTCCGAAGCAAGGCATGGAACGCAGAATGGCTGAGGGCTAACAGGAGGACCGCCTGCTTGGGCAGAAAGCAAACTGCCAAGGACTCGTAACTATAATCATAAACTCTGCCGCGCTGCTATAAATACGCGACAAACCACGGTGACTCATCCGCGAGGACAATGTTCAGAGAGTCGGAGCTATGCCTCTGGGTTGAGAGCCAAAGTTGAATCACTCTTTTCTTCCTTTCTCTCCTTTTTCCTCTGGTTCACATGGGTACAGAACACTGCACGTCATCCTTCTTTCTAAAAGGAACTCTTCTTGCTGTCTGTATTCATCTGATATCGCCGACAGGATATTTCTTCTTGCCTCTTAACATGCCAATTTGCTATATAAAACATGTCCGATGTTTCTTAAATACTTTGCAAATACTGTAGCTGACACTGGGAGTTCGTGGATTCAGCTAATCGTGAATCAAATTAAATCCAGAGTTATGAAGGATCAGGGCTTCCCTGGTGTCTCAGGGAATCCTGAGAGAATTTGCCTGCAATGCCGGAAACCTGGATTCGATCCCTAGGTCGGGAAGATCCCCTGGAAGGGGGAATGGCTACTGACTCCAGTATTCTTGCCTGGAGAATTCCATGGACAGACGAGCCTGGCAGGCTACAGTCCATGGGGTCACAAACAGTAGGACATGACTGAGGGACTCACACACACGAAGGACCAACCGTACTTCACCATTTTACAAGAGAGATTTTTTGCGTCCATGGATTTTGTACCTTTGAGGGTCCTGGAATCAATCCCCCTTAGGTACTTTGGGATGACTGTACTCACTGAAAACACCACCGCAGTTTTTTCACCAAGTACAGACCAACTTTTCCTCCTTGCTTTGGGCAATGGAGGACCAATGGAAGCCTTATGCCTCTGAAAGCTCAGAAGAAGGTGGCTTCCTGCCAGTGGGACAGGGTCCCCATCCTGAACTTGTTTCACCTGTTCATCCCACTTGCAAAGTACAGCTGCTAACTGGACTCTGTGAGCTGTCTACTGAGGCTCACCTGGCAAACCCAAGGCAAGGTAGGATGCCTCTGAATCAACATTATTTGCTACTTCTAATGGTTCGCTGCAAAATAAAGAGTGTCCCAGGATGATACATCTTCCGAGGTCTCACGAAGGCATTTTCAGGAAGAACTGATGGGCAAGGCCCAGGGGTGAATAGGGCCAGGAATTACTTAAACCAAACAGGGCTTGAGGAAGTCAATTTTCAATGGAGTTTTAATAAACTTAAATTCAAACAGCCACGTGTGTGTGGCTGTCCTCGCCTGTGAAGGTCTGGATGCTCTGTAATTCCATGGTTGGGTCACAGACCGCACTTAGGAAGATCTGAGGTAGGACCTGTAATCAGGCTTCTCAGAAGCTGCCGTTTTCCTAAACTCTCTTCTCCTTCCATCAAACGGACCGAGCCCCACAGGGCGCTGATGAAGGCTGATAATGTGCTCTCTGCCCAGGTGGCCTGAGGTCCCTGAAAGCAAAGACTTGTCTACTTCACTTTCACGTTCCCTCAAGGAGCAGCCAAGGGTATATAAAGTGCGCTGCAGGACTCAGCAACGAGCGGAGCCCTTTAAGACATCCACGTACCCACAACGAGCAGAGCCCAGTCACGTACCCGTGAACAGAATCCATCTCTTGTCCACCTGCCACCCTGGAAATGTGCTGTATCTGTGTTGTCCCGTTTGGTAGCCTCTATCTACATGTGGTCCAGAGCACTCAAGATGACGCTTGTGTGACTGAGGAACTGAACTTAACATTTTATTTTACATTCAGTAATTTCAATCTGAATAACCACACGTGACTAGAGGCTACTGTACCGGATAGTACAACTCCATGATGGGACTGCAAACCACAACAGGGTGGTCTGACACGGAGGAAGGTGTGACTGGGCAGCTCAGAGCCCTCAGACAGTCCCTAAACCCTCCTTCTCCCTTCACCAAAGCGACATAGCCCCTGACAGGCTCATACTGGCTTAAGTCACGCTTGCCTAGGCTCCTTGTAGAACATGCAAAAACCACTGTGCCCCACAGAGGAACTCACACCCTTCCACTGTAGCCTCAACAGCACTGTGAGTTGGAGCAAGAGATAGCGATCATTTCAACAGAAGCATCATCCAAGCTCAGGTCACAAGGAAATAATGACCAGAGGATTATTCAACCAGAGGTGTTAAGAACACAGATAAGCTGGAAACCATGTTTGCTGTGGTCAGGGAGAGCAGAGAGAGCGCGAGCAATCTCACACTTAAGTGTGGCAATCTCACACTTAAGTGTGAAGTGAGATCTGTGATTCACCTGTGAGGCCGAGAATGGTCAGGATGCATTTAAGGCTTTAATCCTAGGAGCTAGAGTGCTAGAGTGGTAAAAATTTACAGATCAACCGAAGTGCCTTCTTGTTAATCCTCTGCTTTCAGGGGAGGCATCGTATGTTTCTACATTTTGAGCACAGCATGGGACCAAACAGAATGGATACTAATGACCATGGTTGACTTCCTAAAAAAAAGATCCATTCCCATCACATTTTGTCATTTATGATCTGTGTCTTGTCCCCTTCAAAAAATGATTTGAGATAGCTTACTCTAAAATGTGCAGACATGGCAGAACAGTGAATTCATTAAGACCAGAGGAAAAATAAGACTCATTAATAGGACAGAGAAGAAAGAGTAAGGACTATGTCAGAAATCTGGGCTCTGGGAAGCTAATGCAACAGAGTCTGACATGCAGCTCTGAGCTGCTTGCTAGTCAAGCGAACAGGGAACAAGTAAATCAGATATTATCTTACTGAATAATAAAAGGACTCAAGGCAGTATTTTAGGAGAGATGTATTGTGAAGGGAGTTTGTCACAATAAAAAAAAAAAGACTATGGGGACATAAAAGAATTTGATGCAAACTGTCCTTGACAAAAATTTAACAAAGAAAATCAGAGATGTTCTCTCCATGTTTTTTTTTCTTTATACTAAATATTCATTAAAAACCAAAAGCGAACAAATGCCCTGAGGACAGACTGTGGATCTGAGAAGGTTTTCTGCAGACAGAGAGAAATGAACACACTTTCTGGGGTGGGGAATCTTGCAGTGGATGAACGCCGACAACCTAGAGACATACTGGTCTAGTCAACATGTCCTCAACCTCTGGTGTATGGAATGGTTTAAACTGAGTTTTGCTCATCAACTGGAGAGAACACCATTCAGAGAGCTAATGGGTGTGTGGATGGTAGGTTGCTGTCATTGAGAAAAAGAAGGGCGAGCTAATGACCCCAGGCACACAGCTTGTGGGGGAAGGCAGAGTGCGACTGATGTTCTCAGCCTGGCAGAGAGCACCCCAGGGAGCTGGCTGCCAGCTCCAGCCTCTGCCTCCTTTTAAATGGCCGTGGGGCATGAGCAAATTCCTCAACAGCTCCAACAAGGAGACCCAGGAAAGAGAGGAGCACAGGTTTCTTACTCTCGGTGTGGGCTTCGGTTCTGAGAGACCTCGGAATCACTGTCTTTAGGGGACAGGGAGCCCTTGTAGGTGTAGAACACATCTTCGGTCTCGGTGATGTATGTCATCTCGTTGGCAAGGTTGTCTGCAGAAGAGTGCCGTGGCTTTCGGATCTCGTGCCGGAGCCGAGGACTTCGCCTGGTGGGGAAAGGTGCAGAGTGAAGCGCTGAGAGCAGATTCTACTTAAGGATTCTATCAGACATCAGTGATCTAACCTCTGTGCCCTGACCGTCCCAAGGCTGGCTTTACTGATGCTGCTTGAATTTAAGAGCTGGTTAACCCCCTCAGTACACCAGGATCCACCAGGGGCTGAGTGGTCCCAGAGACTCTGAGCCCAGTGCTACTCAACTTTATAAACCGGCAGATGAGACTGGTTTGTGCCTTTTGGGAAGCTGTTGAGTGTTGGTTTAGGGGGAGTTATTCTTCCAAGAGCACTCAAGGTCTCAATGCATAAGGAGGTCTAATTGGCTGCTCATCAGACAATTTTCCTGATTCACTTATGCAGTATAAATAGAAGGTTTAGAAGCTAAAGTGTTTTTTTTTTGGCAAAATTTGAACCTTATTTCAACTATATCCCCTAATGTCAATTTCACTTGATCCAAGAAGAAATGTTCGCTTTTCAAAATAGATCTAGGTGGCAGTGAAAGTGAAAGTGCTAGTTGCTCCGTCGTGTCCACCTCTTTGCAAACCCCAAGGACTGTATTAGCACCGCTCTGTCCTTCCAATAGCAGCAGCAGCCGTGTGTCATGAGGCAAGTCACTCTACCTCTCTGAGCCTCAGCTGGACCCACCTGGCTCCTGAAAATGAGCCAAATGAGGCAATGTTCTCGGATGCCTGGGGTGACACCTGGGGTAGCACCTAGGCACTAGCGGCTCCTGCAGTCGGCAACTCTAGGCCGCTAAACTTTCTTAAATTTCATTTTCCTTGCTTTTTCATCTTCCCCTTCCTTTTTAGCCATTTCTCCTTGGGACTGCCAGGGCCTCCACTTTCGCAATCCCTTTGGGCCTGGAGGATCAATACACTGTGCCCAGAGCTGAGCAGAAAGGCTCGTGACTCCTCCCGAGAGGACCTATAAATAGCAGTGAGAGCCAAACCCCACTGTTCTCCTGCATGTTGTCCTGGTCTCTGCTGCTAAGAGACTTGCAGACAAACTAAGCCGCTGCTTTATAGCACACACGGACCACTATAGGATGAGTGCCTACATTTCAGAAACCAAGAATCAATCTACTCGGTCATGTTATAACTTTCCAACACCAAATACCATCACCCTTCTTGCCCAGAGCATCTCGCCCCAGCAGAGAGTCCTTTCCCAGCAGCCCTGCACAACCACTCCCTTTCTGCCTGCCTGGCAGAATGTTTCTTAGTCTTGGAAGATCACTCCTTAAGAATTTATAGGTACACCCTGTCTATCAGGAAATGAACAGAAAGCCATAATCCTATTTTAGGGCGGAGTTGGGCCAAGGTTTCCAGCTTGGTTCCCCCCCCCCCATAACGCCTGGCTGTTTTGGAGGCATTTAAAAAATGGCCTGATGTCTCTGAGGAACATTATACTAACAATAATAATAATAATAATAAAATAATAAAAATAACAAACAATAACAACAATTCTACCTGATCTTTTTTGTATAGCTAACAAAGCACTTGTACATTGTTAGTTCATTCAACCCCTTTACAGATGGAAAGGCTGAGACCAGAGAGATAAACACATTTGTTAATGGACAGAAGAGCCAAAATCTGAGTCCAGGTCTTCCAGCTACAAGCCCAGTGCCCTTATCCACGTCACCAAACTGCCAATTCCTTCCTTTTAGGCCAAGTCCATCAACTTAGAAGTTGGCAGGCTACTTTCCAACGAGCATTTGCTACTGTGGCTGAGGGTCACACATCTTTCTGTTAGTTGTATTGCATACTTTACTATGTTTTCTCAAAGTTTATTTTGTTTGGTATTAATGGGAAACATGAGATTAAATAAAAGTTAAACATGCTTCTTTATCACAGGACTTCTCGAAACTTGAATATGCTAATGCATACTATAATTTCAAGAAGGGCACTTCAGTAGGCTGTGGTGCTCAAATTTATTTAGACCAAATAACTTTTTAAAAAAGAACATCCCAGGAACTTCCCGAGCAGTCTGGTGGTGGGGTGCAGGTTTGATTCCTGGCTGGGGAACTAAGATCCCACATGCCTTATGGCCGAAAAAACCCAAAACATAAAACAGTAGCAACATTGTAACAAGTTTGAAAGACTTAAAAAAAATTATATATAAAAAAAAGAACATCCAAACATCATACACTAAAAAAAAATCTAGCTACACTTGTGCATCTCATAAAAATAGTCACTTGTGCAATAGTCAAATATGCAAATGTAAACTCTCATCATAGACCATCTATAGTTAGGTTTTTATTTTTATTTAGTTTTTAAAAGAAATAAAGTGTTTACTGGTGGATAGTACCAAAAAAAGAAAGACATACCAGTTGGGAGTAATAGGAGGAGACCGGGAAGGTAGACTCTTGGTTTCTAAATGTTCCACCGATAAAGATCTCCGCATGGCTGGGTTCCACACCATCCCTCCAATCACCTTTTTGCAATACTGGTTATTTACAGACCTGAAAAACCAGATGCAGGTTCACTTTCTACACTGACATGTTCAACGAGATAGAAGTGATAGCATAAATGAGACAAACAGTCTGCACACGCTCCCTCCCTGACGCAGGGCCAGTTAACGCTTTGGTGACCCCAGCCGAGGTTCCCGGGAGTGGAGGCACCTGGGTCAGAGATTCCTTTCTGGGCTGGCTTTCCCTGACGTTCTTTCTTTTCTTTGGGTGCAAAAATATTTTCCTGTCCTTACTGCTGCAAGCAACAAAACTGTTTTCAGAATATAAACCATGCCTTACCAGATGAGAAGGAATTTCAGGATTAACGGTGAAACACCGTTCAGGGAACTTCAAGGAATTCTCACTTTTACTCACACTGGCAGGAGTACAAACATTAACCATCCTTCCCCGTGTTCTCTGTCATTCTAGCTGGCAGAAGCTGTCACCGTAAATCACTCAGAACTCTTAAGAGCAGACCTGAGAAAATATGCTTAGACAGCAGTTTGGGGCTGTATTCTTTGAATGTGTCACCCTAAAGGTTACTTTCGGATTTCATTTACACCTAGGTAACTTAAGTCTCAGCTCCCTAGACCCCTCAGAGTATGAATTATTTGAGAGGATGGAGTTGGAAACTAGTTTCCGGAAAACTCAGTCCTGGCACTTGTAAATTTTAAATGAATGTTTTAGTACCTTGAAACATTTGACACATTTCCTTGCAGCCTAAAGCCAGCAAGCCACAAAAATCATGACAAAGACCTCAGAAGAACATAGGTGACATGAAGCACACCCTCTAGAATATCAATGTCCTGATTTTCAATGAGAAATATGGCTGTCACCCTGATCAAAATCTCACAGCAGCATCACCAGGAGAATCCACATCAGAAACCTAATTATCGTTGATTGAGAGCACAGCATCGCAACAGTGGGAGCAAGCCAGATGATTCAAAGGTTGAATGTAGCAGTTCCCCAAAGTATGTGTCATGGGTTATTAATAGGTACTCTTTGGAAAAAGAAGTGTTCCACTGTCCCGTAGGCTTGGAAAATACCAAACAAGCTTCTTTCATGTGGAAGCTTTCAGAGGCCCAATATGCGAATGTGTAATTGCATCTCTAGGGGTTGGGCAAATCGTGTAACCTAAGCCTCAGTTTCTCTATCTGTGAAACAGAGATAATGAAGGATGAGATTTGCCAGTATGCTGAAGCTGAGATTGGTGGTGAAGAACTGCTGACCTGTGGCCACCGAGTCACCCTTCAGAGCCCGTGACCCTCAGCTGCAGATTAAAGGGGGGTGCGGGGGACAAGTTCTCTGCCTCTTCCACCCAGAACGGCCTGTGACTGCTTTAACCAAGATTAACTGTGCCAGGTCTGGGCCCAGCCTTTAAGATGACCAGCTGCTTCTGCCTTAGACTCTTGCAGTCCTGAGCCTCCGTGTAAGAAGTCCAAATACTATGGGAGAGGCCCTGAGAAACACAGAGAAGATGGCGGTCCAGAGGAGTACAGTCTTTTCATCATCCTGTCAAGGCACCAGGTGTGGAGAGGTGGTCCTGGACCCTCAGCCTAGCCCAGCCCAGCCCAGCCACATCTCACCAAGAAACCTCAATCCACATACTGCATGCAGTGGAAGAACCATCCAGTCACGCCCTTCCTGAAAACATGACCCACAAGGTCTTAAGATATAACAGAATGATTACTGCTCTAAGCCACCAAAATAGGGGCGGTTTCATCTGTCACAATGGATAACAACAACAACAACAAAAATCCTCTGTGTTGGCCACACTTTATAGAAGAAGAAACTGAAGAAGCAAATTAAATTAAAACTGATGTAGATCAGGTTTCTTAGTAACAGAGTCCAGGCTTTCAGTTGCCCTCAATGCCACTTCTCAGCTCACCGAGAGGATTAAGTCCAACCAAAGTAAATGCTACATTCCAGCAAATTATGTTTATAGACATAGAAGATAGAAATAGAGTTACTGCAGGTATAAAAATACTGAATGGTTTCTTAAGCCAAAACCTTTAAAAATACATTTGTTCTTGGTTCAACAGAAACAGAGAGAGCATTTAGCACCATAAATACCATCAATAATATCAACAGACATTTACCACTTATTCAATCTAGAATGTTACTGATTACCAATATAGTAGGAAAGTCACTGAAATGGTCAAATGGTCTCATACAGTCCCACATATCAGATAATGACTCAGACAGGGGTATCATTTTTAGTAACAGCCACATCAAAAAAAAAAAATCACAAAAATAAATTTTCCAACCAAACAATTTGAATAATTTGATAGGCAATTTTTGCTACACCTTTAAAGAAGGCAGGATAAAAACAAATACGAAAATATAAACTGCATGGTTAGTTTCGACAATACACTATAAACTAAAAACTTCAATTTATAGATTTATTTTACTGTACTAACCATTAGGTATTTTGAATATCATTCCTATGAATAACAGCATACATGGAATTGCCATATTTAAAAAAGAATTAAACACAATATGTGCGAGGAACAAAGTAAGCACTCAGTAATTGTCAGCTGCAACTATTGTTGTTCCTACTGTTGTATGTTGTGAGTGTCAGTTGCCTGACTCTGGAAGTCTTTACTTCTGCTCATTCATTCATTCACTATTACAGAGCATCTAATGGAGTTAACATTCAGTGGGAGAGGCTGCCTTAATGCCACCAAGATGGCCATGAGTCACGGCTGTGAGCTTCCTGGCGCTTTCATGGCGGAGTCGTTGCAACTGTGGGCGCTCCGGAGCTCTGAGCAATACAGAGCTGAGAAGGCAGAAGCAAGCGACAGGAGCAGAAGTGCCTGAGTGTGTGTGGAAGGAGACATCGCTGCCTGTCCCTGGAGAGACTTTCATCTGAGCTTCTAAGATCCACCCGCACCTCTGGCCCCAGGACATGGGGCCTCGGGGAAAGACATCTCTTTCTCGGAGGATGTCTGTTCCCCGGGGGTTACTAAGACGGGCTTACATTTCAGGCTACTGTGGAGACTACCTCTAGAGAATACTCACTTTTTGGGGTTCCTAGAGCCCAGAGTCCAGTACTGAGACAGAACATTCTTTTCCTGAGGTAGCAGCTTCTTTGCCTGAAAGAATGTATGGTGCTCGACACAGGACTTCCACAAGTTTTTGCAAGATCGGTAATTTAACATGTTGAAGGCCACTATATGCTCCCTGGATTCCGTCTGGGAGAAAAAAACACAGTAGAGAATTCAGCTGCACAGTTGTAGAAGCAGGGTCTCGAACACTTTATGCCCGTATGAGTGGTAATCCGGGAAGAAACAAAAGACAGTGGAAAACTGGCTTCAAAATTCCTTAGGCCACAAAATAGGGTTCTAAGAATATTCAACAGCAGGAGTTGTTAACCATCTTTATGAACGTGGTAAAAAAAAAAAAAGATCACCAGCGTGAAACTCTCCATCACCCTCTGTGGCCTTTCATGGATGCTTTCATTTCACATCTGTCTACCTTTCTAGGTCGGATATATTTGGAGCAACAGAATAAGGGCTGTCTGATACAATCCTTTTTAAAATTTAGCTCTGGGAAAAATCTCTCCCCTGAAGAAATAATCTTTCACCTGTCAAATGACAGGAATCTTATAACGCTTTGGATCTCTATTCGCTTTCCACAAAGCGAGTCAAATCTAGTGCTCACTCAAAATCATCATTTTGATCATTTGCTCAATTTCCCTCCTACTTGAATTCAGGTTTTCTGTTCTCATGTTAAATTACCATCCTGTGCATTTCTGCGGTACCCTGCATCTTGCATGTGGGGCTCGGGAGACCCAGATTCTAGTCCTTATTTGCTCTGAGCTTTAGTGTTCTCATTCCTAAGAGTTCACTGTGGTGTGGAGCCATTTTAAGCACACATTGTCTTTGGAAAATTGGGAAGTGGCATAGTGACGGTAAGTGAAAAACATGCAGCCTAACAAACAAGACAGAGTGTGGTGTCACGGTAAGAGCTGGCAGCTCAGATTTATAACGACTGGTTCAAACTCCAGCTCTTCCACCTTGCTAGCTGTGGATTCTCTCACCTCTAAGTCACTTTTCTCCAAGTGAAAAAGCAAGTTGAGTTATCTGGAGGGCTGTGGATTCCTCCTATGAGGCATACACCCAAGGCCACCATGCATTTTAAACACATCAAGGGCAGAAACTGACCTTGCTGACTTTCACTGCTATCTCTACGGTGGGCTTGGCCAGGGGCTTTGACAAATGGCACTTCTACCTAAATCAGATGATTCCCTGAGAAGTGGGCATTGCTGCGTTCCAGCAAAAAAGGTTAACTCCAACTAGGGGAGGTTACGTAACCTGCCCAGCTGGGCAAGTGGAAGAGCTAGGGCCTGAACCCAATGTCTGTGGCTCCAAAGCAAGCGACTTTCCCAGCCAGATAAGCAGAGTGAATTACACAGAGAACCATGGGGCCCTCAGGATCCAAATGCCCACTTTCTTCCCACCGCTTGCTGAGCTCTCTCTTCCGTGTTAAAAGTACAACAACCACATTCACCTACCCAAGGGCTAAGAGCTGAAGTGGCTAAAAGCAAAAGGACCAAAGTGAGCAGAGATTTAACTCACCTGTTTTTGTCGCTGGTGTATAAAGAATTTTTTCCTTTTGAAAGAAATTTTTAGAATGTTCACCCTGCCAAAAAAAAATAAAACATGACACAAAAAAAGCACATCAGGGAGCAGCCGGGTTGCAGCTGACGCCTCTCGGTGTGTGTCCTCTAGTCCATGGTCGTGATGGCCAGGGGCTCTCGGCTTCCTAGGCTTCGCTGCAGCGTAGAAAGGATGGCGGCCCCATGGCCCCGGCCAAGCACCAAGTGGCTGACCGAAGCCGAGTGTCACATCTGGGCCACCGGATTATGATGTAGCTCTTAAATAACGAGGACCACGGGCAAGGCGCTCCTTTTGCTGTCAGCTGTTCTGTGATGCGGCAGCTCTGCGGGAGCTGGTGTGTACCTGGGCAAGACAGCTGAGGGCAGTGTGGAGCAGTGGGAGGAGCACAGACAGACCGAGATCCGCGCCCAGCTGCTTTGCAACTTAAAAGTCACTTAACGGCCATGTGTCAACTAGCCTCTTGTCTGCAGAGCAACACAGTTAGAGCCACCACGAACTGGGCCTTTTTTATGCACCAGGTCCTCTGCTTCAAGCTTTACGGCAGCCCCTCTGCTAAGCCTTGCAGCAGTCCTGAAAACTACATATCGTTATAACCAATTTTCAAATGAGGAAACTAAGGCTGGGAGATATCCCATAAGTGCTCAAGATAATTCATCCAGAGATGCTTGAAGCCAGGATCGGAGCATGTACTCTTAATTCCTCCAGCAGAGAGCCTTTGGAACAAGGGGGACAGCACTGCCTTTCTCAGATTTGTGATGATTCGAGTCTTTTGGGTCTCCTCAGGTTTTAGACCAGAATCGGGCACTTGACAAGGCTTCAATTAATAACTCAGAAACGACACAGAAAATACAACTCCTGCTCAGAGGAAGTTCTCTGAATTCTGGCTCACGTGCTGCCCAGGAAGGATTCTTTAGCACCAAAACCTGCCTTGAGCTGTTTTTATCCATGTTTCACAGAGTATCCCAAACCATAGGGTGACCAAGGCGGAATGGGATGGCCAGTAATAACCAGAAGAATTTTCCCAAGTACAGAATCTGGATGAATTGTAGAGCAGAGGTAAAAACTTGGGAGAAAGTCTCTGTCCCTTCTTTAGAAATAAGTGTTTAAAATTAGAGGTACCGTTACTTTTGTTCAGCATATTTTTGAAGCATGATTCAGAGAATAATTAGAACTGGTTTGCACTTACCAAGGATAGAAACTTGTGCAAATATATTTTCGGTACACAGCAATGCCCGCAGAAGCAATTCCAATCATTAGATCTAAATTGTGCAGATCCTGTAAAATAGGAAGACCTCAGATTCACAGCGTGTTACCGTCATGCTTATGGCCTCTGGTAACTCAAGCACCCACGCTTTTATAAATAGCACTAAGTATAAGCTCCAAAAGGAAAATCACAGAAAACAGGCAAAAATCTCCTCTTAACAGATAAACTTAAGATCTAAGCACTTAGCACCAAATTCTCCTAAAGTGAAAATATATTGCCTGACAGCAACACCTGGGTCCTGCCAGTTTACAATGTTATTAAGCAAGCTCACTCATTCCACAGAATCAGAGAAATGAACATCTGCCTTTACACTTTCAATAATTAGTATCAGACACTGTATTAAAAACAGAAAAGCCTCGTCCCCCACACTGCTTTAAACAAATCTCAACTCCCACCACTGCAAAGGCTTTAGCTGAAGTGTAGCACTGCTGATTCTAAACCCAATGAAGAAATAAAATATGGCTTTTAGATCCAATACATTCAACATTTTTAAGAGCCTATGTGCTAGGCATTGTTGTAGATAATGAAGATGACAAAGATACAGTGACAAAAGCTGTTTTAAATCTGTTAAAGGACAAGCAATGAAAATTTTAAAATAACACAGTTTCATCATGGGGAATTCCCTGGCGGTCCAGTGGTTAGGACTCAGCTTCCACTGCTGGGAACCCGGGTCTGATCCCTGGTTGGGGAACTGAGATCCTGCATGCTGTGCGGCATGGCCAAAGAACAATACAAACCAAAGGAAAACAGTTCCTCCTCCTGAGTCACTTATATTCTATTTACCCACTCGGATACTCATAATTTTATTTTTGACGTGGACCATTTTATAAAAGTCTTTATTGAATTTGGTAAAATACTGCTTCTGTTTTTAAGGTTAGGTTCTTTGGCCTCAAGGAGTGTGAGATCTTAGCTTCCGGACCAGGGATTGAGCCTGTATCCCCTACACTGGAAGGTGAATAACTGGGCCACTGGACTACCAGGGAAGTCCCTCTGAATTTTCCAGAAGGGGCAGAGTTACCAGTGAGTGTGAACCTTAGGTCTGTCTCTTACGAGCTATGTTGGTTTGGGCTCCTGAGCCTAAATTTTTCCTTTTGTGCAATAAGGATTATCGAATTCACCTCTAAGAGTTTTATCAGGTTGAACTTAGAGAATATAAGAATGTAGAACAGGGCCTGGCATGTGGTAGGCATAATAAACATTCATCTCCTTCACCTCTCAAGAGATAGTGGGATGCATCACTTATGAACAGTGACGTGCATGTGGGGAGATGGAGAAACTGACCAAAGCAAATGCTGTTGACATGTGGACTATCCAGAGAGTAACCACGACCGGGCACCCAGCTGAAATCACACACAGAAAGCAAAACCAAACTGCAAGCTGAAAACCAGGGTGGCATCGAAACACGACACTTGGAATTGGAATACATGGAAATATGAGGCAGGTGGGAGAGAAAATTAGCAAACAAAATAAAAATTGAGTGCAGAATAAAGCAATAAATGAATGCTTCGGGTGGGCCAGTGACATGGGTCTCAAATCTCCTGGTTGCATGCTGCTCCTGTCTGCACCACACCCACCACAGCGAAGACAGGTACTGTCGGCTAAATTTAGGCCCATCTCCACACCTCCCAGCTCGTGGAGCAGGACTGTGTGACTAGTCCTGGCTAATGAGCTATGATCAGAAGTGATGCATCCCCTTGGGACTGCAACATTTAAGAGCTGGTGTTTGGCCCTCCAACTTGCTCTTTCCTTGTGACATGCGTGAAGCCATGTGTGAGGACAGTGAAGGCACCAGATGGAAGCAGCCTAGCTGCCTAGTCAGTGCTCGGAGGGGGGCTGCCCTGGAGTCACCAGGACCCATGCAGACTCAAACTACTGAGGAACAAGCTTTGTGGCGTCAAGTTATTGATTTTCAGGGGGTTTTGTTTGATGCAGCTTAGTCAAGGGTAACCCAACTCTCTCTGATACCATGGTGGTGTCAGGCAGGCAGGTCATCAACTAGCCTCAGGACCCTCATGAGACAGACATAAAGCCCACCTCACCACTGAAGGAAGGGTTTCATAATATTCTACCAGACAAAATAGTATTTGCAAATGGAATAAAATTTAATAGTCAAGTCCCAAAGTTGATGTTTTGTAAGATCCAGATCTTTTTCCTACTTTATTACCTATGTCAAAGGCTATGGTTTTTCCAGTGGTCATGTATGGATGTGTGACAGTTGGACTATAAAGAAGGCTGAGTGCCGAAGAATTGATGCTTTTGAACTGTGGTGTTGAAGAAGACTCTTGAGAGTCCCTTGGACCGCAAGGAGATCCAACCAGTCCATCCTAAAGGAAATCAGTCCTGAATATTTATTGGAAGGACTGATGCTGAAGCTGAAACTTCAATACTTTGGCCACTTGATGCGAACAGCTGACTCATTTGAAAGACCCTGATGCTGGGAAAGATTGAGGGCAAGAGGAGAAGGGGATGACAGAGGATGAGATGGTTGGATGGCATCACTGACTCAATGGACATGGGCATGGGTGGTTGCGAGTTGGTGATGGACAGGGAGGCCTGGCATGCTGCGGTTCATTGGGTTGCAAGAAGTTGGACATGACTGAGTGACTGAACTGATGCTGTCCACTGCACAGTTAAGGGACTGAAGCAAGACTCCATGAATTGCAAAGATATTACATAAATGTAAAGTCTGGCCATTTACTTAACTTCCCTGAGCCTCAGCTTTCTCACCTGTAAAATGGGATGATTAGAACATTGATCTCCCAAGTTTGTTATAAATGAGAGGTCTATTTACATGAGACCTATGGTCACATACAAAGCATCTGGAACAATGGCTACTATGGACTAGGTATTCAGTTACTATTTGGTTTTTTTTTGGATATGATGTAGGCCAATTACAGTTAGAAAATGTAAAGGTCAGCTGCCAATTAGATTGAAAGACAAACTCCCCAGGTTGGTAAATGCCCAGTATGCTACTGGAGAAGAGTGGAGAAATAACTCTAGAAAGAATGAAGAGGTGGAGTCAAATCAAAAACAACGCCCAGTTGTGGATGTGACTGGTGATGGAAATAAAGTCCAATGCTGTAAAAAACAATATTGCAAAGGAACCTAGAATGTTAGGTCCATGAATCAAGGCAAACTGGAAGTGGTCAAACAGGAGATGGCAAGAGTGAACATCGACATTTTAGGAATCACGAACTAAAATGGACTGGAATGGGTGAATTTAACTCAGATGACCATTATATCTACTACTGTGGGCAAGAATCCCTTAGAAGAAATTGAGTAGCCCTCATAGTCAACAAAAGAGTCAAAATGCAGTATTTTTGTGCAATCTCAAAAATGACCTATGGCAAAGGTAAATAATATTATCACAGTAATCCAAGCCTATGGCCCAACCAGTTATGCTGAAGAAGCTGAAATTGAACGGTTCTATGAAGACCTACAAGACCTTCTAGAACTAACATCCAAAAAAGATGTCCTTCTCATTATAGGAGAATGGAATGCAAAAGCAGGAAGTCAAGAGATACCCTGAGTAACAGGCAATTTGGCCTTGGAGTACAGAATGAAGCAGGGCAAAGGCTAATAGAGTTTTGCTAAGAGAATGCACTGGCCATAGCAAACACCCTCTTCCAACAACACAAGAGAAGACTCTACACACGGACATCACCAGATGGTTATACTGAAATCAGATTGTTTATATTCTTTGCAGCTGAAGATGGAGAAGCTCTATACAGTCAGCAAAAACAAGACCAGGAGCTGACTGTGGCTCAGATCATGAATTCCTTATTGCCAAATTCAGACTTAAATTGAAGAAAGTAGGGAAAACCACTAGACCATTCAGATATGACCTAAATCAAATCCCTTATGATTATACAGTGGAAGCGAGAAATAGATTCAAGGGATTAGATCTGACAGAGTGCCTGAAGAACTGTAGACGGAGGTTTGTGACATTGTACAGGAGGCAGGGATCAAGACCATTCCTCCCAAAAAGAAATGCAAAATGGCAAAATGGTTGTCTGAGGAGGCCTTACACATAGCTGAGAAATGAAGAGAAGCTAAAGGCAAAGGAGAAAAGGAAAGATATTCCCATGTGCATGCAGAGTTCCAAAGAACAGCAAGGATGGATAAGAAAGTCTTCCTCAGTAATCAATGCAAAGAAACAGAGGAAAACAATAGAATGGGAAAGACCAGAGATCTCTTCAAGAAAATTAGAGATACCAAGGGAACAATTCATGCAAAGATGGGTACAATTAAGAATAGAAATGGTATGAAACTAACAGAAACAGAAGATATTAAGAAGAGGTGGCAAGAACACACAGAAGAACAATACAAAAAATATCTCATGACCCAGATAACCATGATGGTGCAATCACTCACCTAGAGCCAGACATCCTGGAGTGACAAGTCAGGTGGGCCTTTTTTCATCAATATGAACAAAGCTAGTGGAGGTGAGGGAATTCCAGTTGAGCTATTTCAAATCCTAAAAGATGATGCTGTTAAAATGCTGCACTCAATAATGCCAGCAAATTTGGAAAACTCAGCGGTGGCCATAGGACTGGAAAAGGTCAGTTTTCATTCCAATCCCAAAGAAGGGCAATACCAAAGAATGTTCAAACTACTGAGTGAATGTACTCATCTCACACGCTAGCAAAGTAATGCTCAAAATTCTCCAAGCCAGGCTTCAACAGTATGTGAACCATGAACTTCCAGATGTTCAAACTGGATTTAGAGAAGGCAGAGGAATCAGAGATCAAGTTCCAACATCTGCTGGATCGTAGAAAAAGCAAGAGAGCTCCAGAAAAACATTTACTTCTGCTTTATTGTTTATGCCAAAGCCTCTGACTGTAGATCATGAGAAACTGGAAAATTCTGAAAGAGATGGGAATACCAGACCACCGTATCTGCCTCCTAAGAAATCTGTATGCAGGTTAAGAACCAACAGTTAGAACTGAACATGGGACAACAGACTGGTTCCAAATAGGAAAAGGAGCACGTCCAGGCTGTATATTGTCACCTGGCTTATTTAACTTATTATATGCAGAGTACATCATGCAAAAGGCCGGGCTGGATGAAGCACAAACTGGAATCAAGACTGTCAAGAAATATCAATAACCTCAGATATGCAGATGATACCACACTTATGGCAGAAAGTGAAGAAGAATTAAAGAGTCTCCTGATGAAAGTGAAAGAGGATAGTGAAAAAGCTAGCTTAAAATTCAACATTTAGAAAACTAAGATCATGGCATCTGGTCACATCACTTCATGGCAAATAGATAGAGAAATGATGGAAACAGTGACAGACTTTATTTTCTTGGGCTCCAAAATCACTGCAGATGGTGACTGCAGCCAAGAAATTAAAAGATGCTTGCTCCTTGGAAGAAAAGCTATGACCAACCTACACAGCATATTAAAAAGCAGAGACATTATTTTGCCAACAAAGGCCCATCTAGTCAAAGCTATGGTTTTTCCAATGTCAAGTTTGGATGTGAGAGTTGTACTTTATAAAGAAAGTTGAACGCCAAAGAATTGATGCTTTTGAACTGTGGTGTTAGAGAAGACTCTTTAAAGTCCCTTGGACAGCAAGGAGATCCAACCAGTCCATCCTAAAGGAAATCAGTCGTAAACATTCATTGGAAGGACTGATGCTGAAGCTGAAACTCCAATACTTTGGCCATCTGATGCAAAGAGCTGACTCATTTGAAAAGACCCTGATGCTGGGAAAGATTGAAGGCAGGAGGAGAAGGGGACGACAGAGGATGAGATGGTTGAATGGCATCACTGACTCAATGGACATGAGTTTGAGTAAACTCTGGGAGTTGGTGATGGACAGGGAGGCCCGGCGTGCTGCACTCCATGCAGTCGCAAAGAGTCAGACATGACTGAACTGAACTGATCATCATAATAAAAGCCATCATATTTGAGCACATAATAGGCTCTAAGTTGAGCAGTACAAAGATTAAACAGTAGAAACCTTGGCTCATTAAACAGCCACTTGGAAAATGGGAATCTATACATTTATCACCTCTTTGACCATGAGATGGTCTTATAAAAATTACTTGTTTCTAGCCCGCATCACCCTCCATCAGTAAAAAGTCTTCAAGTACAAAGGAAAACATCAAAAAACCAAGTGGACAGAGGATAAATAACCAGAAAAACTTAATATTACTTTATAAACTTTTCAGATACCTTAAAAAAAAAGATCTTTTTTTATTTGAAACTGGAAAAGTTTCAAAGCAGCTTTCAGATGTTCAGAAATTAAAATTGAAAAAACTTTTGAATTACAACATGCTGAAGGTACCTACCCTACCGCTGTGCAGTTCCACTCCGTAGAAGTCGAGTGTCCGAGCTATGTTGATAAAGCAAGATTCCGCTTCTGATTGCTTTAGCCCACTACAGAGGCAGAGGGAATACACAGTATTTATCCAACAAACAGAACATTAACCCACAATTTTAAAGCTAATAAAAATCTAAAAAAATTGCTATCATTACTATAAGGTGATTAAATGCCTTATACTGTTCATCTTAAACAACTGAACCCCCAAATCTACTAAACCAGGTTTTTTTCTTGTCCACTGAATATGACTTCATTTAGCCCTCATGTTCCTATATTAAATAACACCTCTCATTTAGTGGGTTCTCAACATCCAGAGACAAAGACTGTCACCTTCTGCCATCCCCACCCCACTTTTTCCAAGTTGCTAAATGAGCACATGCTCTCTAGGCCTTTCGGCCTTCATCTACCCTTTTAGCAGCAGCCTCAAACTTCCAAACGTCACTATACTATTTTAGGATGCTGGCTCCTGCATGGGGAGCAATTCTGGGAGAGGATTGGCAGTGCCTCTTTGAAGGGACACTGGTTGCTTAGGCCTTTGTTTCTTACAGCCTTCTTGAGAGTGTGAGGTCCCTTGAAACCTGGCCTTCTGGGTCAGGCTGGCCCTTATCTGACCTGGCCTGGATGGAGCCACTGCAGTTTGAAAAGAAAGGAGGCAAGGGAAGAGGAGGCCAGATTAGGGTGAATGTGCTGGAATGGAGGCTTGGCCCGAGGCAGCTACAGAAGGCTGGAAGGAAGGCGGATTCACCAACTGAACCAGTGAGGGCTGGGGTTTACCTCCGTCTGCCTGTCTATCTATTCAACACGACTTAAGGGAACAGCCCATTTCATTAAACGTAGGAAACCGTTCAAAGGTTTGTTTGGTAGAGTCAATGTGTGGGGAAGCCAAATTTACAACCAGCATTTCCTTCAGGAATTAATGGATTTCAATGACACCCTGAAAGAGAACATAGCAAGTCATCCCGAATTCTCATAGGATTTCACACTTTACAGAAATGCTAGTTATGCCAAAATCTGTCACCGTAAGAACTCAAGGTTCACAAACCTCCCACCTCTTGAAAGAGCGTTCATGGGCAAAAGCCAGAGAAGACGACATCAAACCCAAGGGGATGCGAGGTCTGGAAGCACCGACCCGAATTTCCAAAGTAGATCACCCGCCCCTCCTCACCTGTGCTGCTCATGTAGCGACTCCACCTTCGCTAAGAAGTCCTCGTTCTGATCTGGTATGAACTGACTATCAGAGAGATAGCCCGGAGCATGAACGGAAGAATCGTAGTCTCCAAAATGAGCTATCAAGACACAATGAGGGGAAGAGCACCTTTTCAATGTGGTCTGTATTTATAAGCATCTACAACATCACAAGAAGAAAAATTCATCGGAAATACTCTCTATTAAAATCAATGTCTCCCATCCCAGAAGGAAAGGAGATGAGTGAGGTGGTTGCTTAAGTGAATTTCATCCCCAATCTGCAAAGTCAGATACAAGGGTTTTTCCTTCACATTTACTTGGTCTGGCTCACCCTCGACTGCCATGACACAGAAGGACAGCTCTTTGAGACCTGGGCTGTGATGAAGGGATTTGTGTTCTCCTTTCACTGTTCCTTGAGGGCTGGGAGTAGCTCACATCCATCTCTTGAGCCCTGCACCAAGGCATGGCACGCAGGAGGTACTTGGGTGCTTGGAACTGAGCTGTAAAGAAGCTACTGCAAAGTTCAGCTTTGCAAGGGGAAAAGGGCAGACTTGGTCACGGGCGGACCACAGGCCAGGAAGGCCGGCCAAATGTGGCTAAGCTGTGGACAGAAGTGTCAAGGTTGTAGTGTGTAAGCACAAGCGTGGCTTACAGGTGAGTCTTCTCATGGTGAAGTGCATGGCTCTGCATTTACAGGAAGCAACTTAGATGCCCTTAGGCAGGGTCCCCAGTGAAGAAAGCTTGAGGAAGCCTTAGAATCAGCTCACGCAAACTCCGAGTCTTGAAGGAAAAGAAACCTAAGGTCCAGAGATGAGAAAGGACCTACCCCTATCATAGAGCCATTTTTCAGCAGTCAAGGCCAGAACCCAGCTAGAGTTCCCATCATTCCACCAGCCTGCCTGCCAGACCTATGACTTGCTGCTGGCCATTTGCAGACAGTGGTCTTGTCCCCAGAGGGAAACCAAACCCTGCAAATGGCTTTCCTGAGGTCAAACAACTCAAGGCAGAGTCCTATTAAATTGAATGCTGCATGTTCCATCAGTTCACGAAGATCTTAGAGCTTGATTTGGTCATCCATCATGTTAACGAATAGTCCCAACCCCTGTGCTTTTCTGCAAACACAGAGCAAGTTTCTCTCTTTAGTCAGGTCACTGACAAATATCTGTACTTAATATAAGACCAGAGAACTCCCTCTAAGGGGTTCTGTAAGGGTCAAAGGGCATTATATAAAAACACGCATTTTCAAAACCTTCATTCTCTGACCCTCACAGACCCTTGAACTTAGTCGGCTACTCTGCAATGCCCTGTGCTAACCACTAGGGGGAGACAAAGTTAAGCAGTCTTTGGAAACCATCTGCAAAGCACAGGGCAGTCTCCACACTGAATTTAACGACCAATGGCATCACCTCACTAGATGCTCTTGATAACCTAGTGACAGGCATTGCTTTTATCCCCATTAAACAGATAAAGGAACTGAGACTCAAGGAAGGAACCCGCTCATGGCTGCCCAGGCTGGTAACTTGGAGCCTAGACTCTGACCACAGTCCATCCTCATTATCTACTTACTGTCCCACACGCCCTCAACTCCAGAGCAACACACTTTTCTATTTGTGGGGAAGCAACACATGGGAAAACTAATTATAGCAAAAAGAAAAGGAAACAAATGCTTATGTGGGAAATACCTAGTCTTTTAAGTCCCATGCATTCTTCTGGCTATTTTGTATTCTGCAGGACAGAGAGTGTCTCAGGTACTCAAATGCATGGTGTGTCAAGCTTTCCTGCTGGGAATGCCCTTGACTTGCTATTCATCCTAGTCCAACCTGATCTTGGAGGCTCTTCTTAGGGGTCATCACTAGGAAGCTTTCCCACACTATGTCCCCCTGTACCTCCTATCCCCCCGCCAAAGAGAACAGAGCGGTGCCTCCCCCATGTCCATCCTCACTGCCAGCATCAGCTGATCCATCTCTGTCTCCCACCAGGCTGCAGACCCCTTGCAGAGAGTAGTCATGCTCTCTGTGCAACTTGGGGATGGTGCAGAACCCACACATGGCAGAGGCTCAGAGACCATTATAGAACAAATAACGTTATTTTCGAAAACTTCGTTCTCTGACCCTCACTGATCCTTGGTAGGCCACCAGCAATTTTTCACCCTCAAGTCCTTTCAGATTCTTTATCCACAGATCACTTTACTTTTTATCTATGTCAGAACATGTGCTTTTGGTTGGCTTCGCTGACACTGGTAGGCTTGTCTTCATGTCAGATGTCTCTCTGGGACAATCTGGCTAAGTGTATCAGATAAAATATAGGCTTGCTCTTTGATCAAGCAATTTCATATCCAAGAATTAATCTTACAGAAATATATGCACAGAAGTGTAAGAAAATGTATGTAGGTATATATACTTGAGGGTGGAGGAATAAGAAACCTCTACTTAAAATTGCTCATCTGACAACTTATGATATTATTAGCATGACAGCCATGCTCAAATTTGCATTGCAGCTAGTTGACTTTTTAAATGCTCATAACTTTCTTTAGTCCCTATTCTATTCGTTCTTTGTAGAGGGAAACCTGACTACTGAAACTTAGGAATTTTTTGGGGGATTCTAAATTTGGCCACCTGATTCAAAGAGCTCACTCACTGGGAAAAGACCCTGACGCTGGCACAGACTGAAGGCAGAAAGAGAAGGGGGTGACAAGAGTATGAGATGGTTGGACAGCATCACCAATTCAATGGACATGAGTTTGAGCAAACTCTAAGAGATGGTGAAGGACAGAGGAGCTTGGCATGCTGCAGTCCATGAGGTCGCAGTCAGACATGACTTAGCAACCGAACAACAACAACAACAAATAGTTTGTTTACAATAGACTGTTCCCTTTTAAGACTTTTTTTTTTTTTTTTGATGTGGACTATTTTTTAAAGTCTTTATTGAATTTGTTACAATATTGCTTCTGTTAAGTTCTAGGTTTTTGGCCATGGGGCATGTGGGATCTTAGCTTCTTGACTAGGGATCAAACCCACACCCTCTCTATGGGAAGGCAAAAGTCTTAACCAAAGGACAGCTTTCTGCTGGGCAGAAAAGAAAATACAGTACGAGTTAAACATTGTAATATCTGCCATCAGCCAGGCACTATTTTAAGAGTTTTACATCTATTTCATTTTCACTATGACCCTATGATTAGATACTGTTATCATCCCTACCTGACAGATAAAGTTGAGGCTCAAAGTCTGGTAGGTACAATTGGAAGACCCGAGCCCCAAGTAATGTGGCTTCAGCCTGTGCTTTCACTGACTCAGTTAATAGCGATGGTCCAACTCTAAAGAGTTTTCTAGTTATCACCTTCCCAGGTGATACATGAACTGAGCAGTCGTATTCCAAGCTGTCCTAATCACCATCCTCACCTCCATCTTACAGGTGAGGCTCAGAGAGGTACCACTACATTAGAAGCAGATGGAGGGCCAGGTTTAACTGGAGTTTGCATACAAAGCAAAGTCCTTCCTAGTGCTCCTGTCCTTCACACCTGAAGCTCTAGCGGTGGGTACCAAACTCACTCTGAGATATGGGAAACCTCTCCTCAGCCGACCAGCCTGACAGGGATGGAGATCACTGGGTCTAGTGACCACTAAGAACACAGGCTGGCTGGTGTCATTTCCCATGTGATGGGACAAAGCCAGGTCTGTGTCAGCTGTACTGAAGGGGGCGGGGACCTTTCATCCACCCAGGCTCACCCCGGGCCACCTCTTCCATGTCTCCCGCTGGGGAGAAGGGGATGCGGGCAATGTGGGGAGATGACTGAATAAGAGGATTCTTCCTTCAGCTTAACCAGGCCTTGATGGAAAATTCCATCTGGACTTTCCATCCCACATGGCAGCCACTAACCACATGTGGCTATCAAGCACTTGACATGTGGCTGTTTCAAACTGAGATGTGCCGGGAGTGTAAAACCTGGACTGGTTTCAAAGACCTACTGTGAAAAAAAATGTAAAATACCTTAACTGTTTCTACATGGATTACATATTAAAATAATATTCTGAATCTACTGAGCTAAGTACATTAATACGATCCATTTCATTTTACTTTAATATGGCTACTGGAAAGCTTAAAACTACATGTGCAGCTCCCATTATATTTCTATTCTACTGTGCTGCTCCAGGCCTATAACCCATCACTCTACTGAAACTAAAAATAAATTCCTAAGATCCCAGCAGTGTCTCCGAGCAGTACCCAGCAAGTACTGGGAGTGACCTCCAGCAAATTTCTGAACCTATCTGGGTCTTGGTGGTAGAGGCATTTGCCCCACTGGGATTTGTTACAGAGTCAAATCTGATTGTGACTGAAGGCATTGGAAACTGACTGAAGGCACTGGAAAATGTAATGTGTGATAGGATTCTTCTGTCTTTTGGGCCCCCCTGGGAGAAAACCTCATTTTCCCTAATCGAACATCCCTGAGCCTCAAGAGAATGTAAGTTAGGATGAAAAGTGGGACCATCCAAACAGCCAGAGATGTTGCCCAACAGGATTCCTGGGGAAGGGAGGAAGGGACTCGGTCAAACAGGAGAGGTCAGCGAGTTTCTTAATATACTGGTCAGAGCAAGCTGTCCATCCACGAAACACTCATTTGTGACTTACATTGTACTGCATAGGATGCTAGAACCACTGCTGAGTTAAGAGGGCAGGTTAACCTGTCAGGAGAAAAACACATTAGGAAAGTTACCAGGACCCACCACAGACCGAGACAGCAATTGATCATGGGTAGCACGTGCCTTTTCCTTGAAATAATCATTTAAAAACATCCCAAATGATAACAAAGAATTTTAGGGTACTTAAAACAATAAAGATAAATGTAACACATTAAAGAGCTTTTGAAATTGAGAGAATTTTCCCATTTTTAAAATAAAACATTATTAATACAAATACCATGAGGCTAAAGGTCTGATGTTGGCCAGGGTTTTTGGCTGGTCAAGAAAGGTCAGGCTCATATCACTAAGAGGAAAAGTGTACTCTTAGGTCAATGGGCAGGCAGCCTTTGTCTCTTTCTGGTAAAGACGTGAGACCTTTCCTGAATTCCTGAGTTCTGTTAACTCTGATTCTTGATTACCCGCTTTCCAAAAGGGTCACCTCCTTTTAGAAGGGAAAAACAGAAAAGTATTCTGAATTTTAAAACTCCTGTGAGTTCTCAATTATTTGATTAGTTACTATGATGTAAGACTCCTAAATCTATTCACCTTCCTGAAACTTCCCACCTAGAGGCAATGGTCAGCCACACCTCAGTCTTCCCGCGTGAATCAGAAATCCACGAGCCCAAGCTGGACGTGTCTTCCTTCTTTCCTCCTAAGCTCAGCGCCCTCCCAAACACCCTGTCTGGGTCAAAGACTCTATCTCTGTCTCTGTCATATTCCAAACCATCTGGCGGCTCCCTTCTCTCCATTCAGCCTCGGATTTCACAGTCTGCCTAGGAGCTCATTCAGCAGATCTGGGCCAGGGATCACTGCCAGGTAGAGGAACACATGAATGGCAGCAAGGGTGAGGGCTTGGCGGGCTGGGTGGGTGGTGGGGGGACGCAGAGTTTAAAAGCATTCCGCCCAGCAGCCCCGTGGGAAGTGGAGAAAACATGCAGTTTCCATGGCAGCCCATGAAGTTCCCGAGATATGAGTCACCCCCACCTCCCTGACTCATCTGGCTGGCTCACCAGGGCTCCCCTCCTGGTCTGCTGTGCTGTGCGCTGGTCCTGAAGCTGAATATGAATACGGAGGTAGCCCGGAGTGGGCCCCCATCTTTCAAGTAACCCTGTGTCCCCGCTAGAACTTCTAAATGCAGATACATCTAGGGATACTTGCTATCTATCCAATCATCTGGAGACAGCCCATGGGGACAGCAAAGGTCAGCATTCACTCTCCCACCAAGATGGGCTTCAGTGAAGTCAAAGCTGGCGTCCTTGCTACCGGAAGAGCCTGTGAATGGGATTTGGGGAACAGCTTAGGAGAGTGGCTAAAGGGGTTCGGTCTAGAAGGAAGGAACAACCCTATGAGTAAGTCAGAAAAGAACATTCCCAAAGAATGGCGTAAATAACAAACTAAAGCACACCGTGTTCTTCGACAGATTCCTCTCTTTCTCAGTAAGTTTCAGGGTCTCCACCTGTCAGACAAGATCCCCTATCTCAGCAGGAAGGAGAGGATGAACAAGCCCTCCCTAGCCCATGAGAAACGCTAACCAGATCCACCAGCTCTATCAAGAGATCCACGGTTTGTAAGGGCCAGATGCCACCCTGACCCCACACACCTCGCCCCCGAGATGAGGGCCGCCTGCAGGCCTCATAAGGTGCCAGGGATCTGAACCAGGACATGGGCCTCAATAGGCTTCTCCTGTTGAAAACGAAGATGACCAATTTCCAACACTTGAAGAGCCAGACTGGAAGCTCCCGAGGGTGGGGGTGGGGGTGGAGGGCCCAGCCTCATCTGACCAGCACCGTCAGTGCCGTCTTGTAAGAGGTGCTCACAAAACGTGTGGGGAAAACACGGTGGTGTGCAGAAGAGAGAGACACAACCGTTTCTGCTGCCAGAGGGCTGCCTGGACCCAGCGCAGGGGTGACCATCTCAGCTGAGAGTTCCCCTGAAATACGAGGCTGCCTCAGGAAAGGGTGCGCACTGGGCTTCGGGAGGGGTCCTCTCTCTCCCCCTGGGTTCTCTCAGAAGCCCCTGGCAGGAGGTCTCCAACTGGGGCTGTGGGGGTAGGGAGGTGTCCTCGCTGCCCAGTGAGATTCATTAAACTGGTAAGAACAGACACTACGCTTGATCTTAGCCAAGAGGCCAAGAAGTCATTTATCTCCTCGTGTCCTGCTTATTGTGCTACAGAAGGGACTTGTTCCGCCCTCAAATGGGAAGATGAGCCAAATTACAGAAACGGTCTAGGGCCACTAGGCCATCAAGTTCTGGCGATCCTTTCTTCGAGGGGTCTCTTGCTTCTAACTGTCCCTCCTGCCCCACACTCCTTGCTCCCGATTCTCTGGCCTGGTTAATAGCTCCCTCAAGGGCTGTGCCTTCCCTCCCACCTAGACGGAAGCTCCTCAGCCTCTTCCAGCTTTCCCTGTAGACGCTGCTCCTGCCAGATCCCTCTTGCTTAAACACCCCTGACAGCACTGCTCTGCCTGCTGGATCCAAGATGCATATCTGCGTGTGACAGGAGGAGCTCTCCCTCCCTCCCTCTCTTCTCTCCTAAGCCCCCAGCATGTGGTCTCCAACTGGGACTGTGGGGCGTCGGGTGCTGTCCTCTCTGCCCAAGGAGATCTGACTCCTCACGTCTCCACCAGCCCCCAACCCCCAGCTCATCACAGCGGTCCACACTCTTCACAAAGCTCACACTGGCATCGCCTTCTCCTAATGCCTATTGTGGCTGCGCTCTCCACTCTGCATACTGGTCCCAGTTGCTTCACGGGCTCCTGTCTCATTTCTCCAATGAGACCTCAAGCTCCCATGTGGAAGCACAGTGGGGGCTTCTGAAGACCCTCCTCAGTAGAAGGAAAGAGGAAGTGGGAAGGACAGGAGCCAAACACGGCTGTTCCCACTTGTTCACCTGCTGCAGTGTCTCCGGTAAGTCAAGAAAAACTGAATTTTGGAGAAGGTGGCTGGCTCAGGGACCACTGACTTGGAGTCTCCCCGCTCCCTGAGCCTCTCAGATACTCTGCAGCCAGGAAGATGGTCCTCATGCACAAGAAGTGCTGAAGCAGGGCTGAAGCTCCAGTCTTCCAGCAAAGTTCCCCAGAGAGAAAACGAGTCACTTCTGGGTACTCAGGGGCTCGGAGGGGACCTAAATTGGGCCTGATGTGCCTTCCTGGATGAAGCTCATTTCATGTTCAGGGTCTCTCCCTCCCTCTCTCTACAGCCTCTCAGGTCTTGACCAGAAAGATAACTGCCTTCTGGAATAAAACTGAAGCATCATGAAACGAGGCTTCCTAAGTCCAGACCGAGCCAGAAACAGACGTCTCAAGCAGGATGCTGCTTTCAACATCCGATCGCTGTTTACATTTAATCTTGTTACCAGAAATGCACACTCATTAGATTAAAACCAGGAATTTCAGTAGCCTGGGGCAACCGATGGGAAAAGAAGATGCAAAATTCTCATTACCTTCCTTCACAAATATCCATCTTCAGTTGTAAGAAATACAAATGCCTATGAAATAATTGATCTCATTAATTCATAATACACAAAGGAAAACATGCAAAAAAAAATAATAAAAGATGAGTCAAGGACAAGACCTACACATTTGAAAAACAAAACACACAGAACATATTTTTGTCTCAAGTATCAGATGCTGTTCCCGTACATTGCAAAGCTACCCCCGTTCTGTCACAGTGGTTCCTGTGGCTGCCTCAGTCTCAATGGGCCGGGGGGGTGATTTCCAGCCAGCCCCGCGCACACATGCTGTCTTAGGGATGGACAGAGTGAGGAGCCCACCAACGACTGGCTGGTGCAGCCGCCAGTGGGCGCCCCCGCCCTGGACCTTCCCAGTCAAACTTGGGGTATCCGAGGGCGCCAGGACCCACAGGCCGCCCCCGCATGCCGAGGGGCTGCTGTTCTGCACACAGTATTTGCACACCCACGTTCCTGCTGTGTGAAGTTACTGAGAGGAGGAGGGTCTACGCAGACACCTCCTTGGCTGGGGTGCAAACACCCAGCTGGGCTTTTTCCTGGGTCCCAGGAACTGTGGGTGCCTGAGCCAAAGCCCAGACATCAGCCGTCTCCAGGCTGAACTGTGCGCATGTCTGTGAGCTCCCAGCACGGCTACTTTGAAACCTGGGGGACTTGATCCGCGGACAGAACCTGGTAAGCTCTTGGTAAGTCACAGGCGCCTCTATGCAGGGAGCAGAGAGCATCGACAGTGCCGTGCGGGCCAGGAAGGGCCCTGGAGCGCGTTATATTTAGGGACGCAGCACACATGTGACACTTGGCCGCTGTTACCACTCTTTTTTAAAGCCCGGATTCACATGGGATACAGATTCCAGTGTCTGGCCAAGGTGAGAAAAGGGAAACTTCTTGAAATCTAATACAGAGGCAGGAGTGTTCAGGGGGTAGGAGAGAGAGAGAATTTTGGCAGTTTAAACAAATCAGTCTCAATAGTCCTTCTAATTTCGATGTTTAAAGGTCAAGGTGCCAGTGTTTTGAGATGTGAATGTTTCACATGGTGTTACAACCCTGTATTTGCACAGTTCTGGGCTATGTGTGGTATTTCACAACTAACTGATTCATTTCAACCTCTTTGGACTGCAAGGAGATCCAACTAGTCCATCTTAAAGGAGATCAGTCCTGACTGTTCATTGGAAGGACTGAGGTTGAAGCTGAAACTCCAATACTTTGGCCACCTGATGCGAAGAGCTGATTCATTTGAAAAGACCCCAATGCTGGGAAAGAATGAAGGCGGGAGAAGAAGGGGACGACAGAGGATGAGATGGTTGAATGGCATCACCAACTCAATGGACATGAATTCGGGTAAATTCCAGGAGTTGGTGATAGACATGGAGGCCTGGCATGCTGCAGTCCATGGGGTCGCAGAGTCGGACAAGACTGAACGACTGAACTGAATGACCCTGAAGTGGGTACCACTACCTCCATTTTTTACTGATGAGGACATGGATGTTCAGATGGGTGACGTGGGGTCAGCGATGTCTGTCTTATTTTAACCTGGACACTCGTGTTATGAAAAAAAAATCTGACTATATTACAAATCTCTTATGTGTCTAATGACTAAAAACCTTAGGATCAATCTCCTAACTGACATTACTTTGATTATAAGAACTGTCAATTACTCTTAATGCATTCAGCGCCAGAACACCGAGGGATGGTGTAACATTCACAGGCTGAATCACGCTTATTCCGTATCGCAATCTCTATCTCTGCCACCTAGCGGAACACAGCGGGTCCTTCCTACCTTGTTCCGATGTTTATTCAAGCTGATATTCAAGGGAATTAAGTGTTCTCTCCTCCTATAATGCTACTGAGAGAAAAAAGAGGAGGGAGAGAATCACAGATAATCCAGTGGTAAACCTGGACTTTCACTGACGAGTCCTGCTAGGCAGTAGGTCTTCCTTGGGATGTAAAGGAGAACAGGAACCTGGAGACCCCCGTTCACCAAATGCTACCTTGTTGTATATTCAGCAATGTCTCTGAGTCAACCCTAGGATATGATACAAAGACACAGGAACAGTGGAACGATGCCCAAGCCCCTAGGAATCTTGAAGCTCCCTAGGAATCTTAAAGGAGCCTGATTCTGAGACTGCCAGTACATGAAAGTCTATACAGAATGATCTAAATTTATCAGGAACAGCCGTTGTGGAGGTTCACAATCAAAGAGACAGTGATTAGGAGAAAGGAAGTCATTTAGAAGAGATGCTCCATGTGTCTGACTTTAGAAATGTAAAGGCTCATGCTGGAGTCTGCCCCATCCATGACCTCAACTTCAGAAAAAAGCAACGAAGGCCTCCCTGCCTAGATCCTTGGTAAACAAACAGGAGACAACACGCACCACCTCTGCATTCCTTCTTTGACCCTTGAGACTAAATTTTCTTTAAAGGGGAACTTCCTTTTGGATAAGCTATAGAGCTGGGGCTTAAAAAAAGATACTGTGTATAATATGTACATCAATTATACCTCAATTTAAAAAAAAAGATAGCATGGGTCAGGAACAGAGGAAAAATTCTTCCTTTAAGTAAAAACAAGACAAAAGACCATTTTTTAAAAAATTAATGGTGGAAACCTGGCCCAGACTAAGAAGAAGAACTGGCAGTGCTGGCTGTTTTCCCAGCTCTCAGGAGGCACATGGCTAGCATGGCTCCTGCTGCGTTAGGGAAAAGCGGTGCCCACGTCCCAGGAATTGACAGCTATGATCTTCTCCACGCTGGGGCGACCATCCATCTCAAGATGGGAGGTGGGGTGGTGGGGCTGGGTGTCAGTCTGGAACCGGTGACTTTCAGGAGGGACATGGACCAACCAAATTTTACCTGGGACTTAGGTTAAGAACAAAATTCAGTCTATTACTTGTCTTGAGCCAAAATCTGCCTTTCTGTAGCTTCCACTCACTGACTATAATTCTACCACCAAACACCTCTAATCCCCCCTTTCCTATGACGGCCTTTTGAAGATCTGAAGGCAGCCTTGGTTTCTGAGTCTTCTCTCCATCCTCAACTCCCTACACCTCCTCAGGTGTCCCTCAAACGCCAGGGAGGCTCAGCAGGCAGAGGCTCTCCTGGTGGGGATGGATGTGGAGTCCGACGCCTGAGAGGGGCCCTGGAGAGGGGCGCCTGGGCTAAGCTGGCGCGAGTGATCCCTTCACTCAGGTACTCTGGGCAACTCTGGGGCACCAGCATGCCAGGGAGGACAAGGGGTTGTGGGGGAGAACCCCCTAGGGGAGGAAGCGCAGCTCACACTTGGGGTGGGAACCCTTCAGTGGGTAGTAAAATCAATTTAATGAGCCACAGTTGGCATTTTAAGCGAAGGAAAGGGAAAACCGAAGGGTGCTTTGCACTTACTATTGTTTCAAGAAATGTCTGCTTCAGTAACTTACACGTATCTGTGTAATATATTACAAAGCAAAATATATATGTGGGGTTGTGATCGGAAAAAAAAAAGAAAAAAATCCCACTGGTTAAACACACACACACACATAATCCATTATGACATTTTAAAACAAAACTTGAAAAAAACTTGGTATTTGGTGGTAGCCTGGGGAAATCTCATAGGTCATGTCACCCCTTTGCGTCCGCCAGCAGGAGCTAATCTGCTGGGCTGAGCGTCCTACACCTCCCCTGAGTCCACCTGTGTGAAGAGCTATTATGGGGAAAACTCAAGGTACCACGTGTATGTCCCGTGGTTACTCAATGAGTCATGTGGGACACCTTATATCTGCTTAAAATTTAACTTGATAGTAAACACAAGTCAAATTATCAATGCCTTCTATTGTAGAAGGACGGGGTGTACAAAGAAGACCAACTAGTAATAGAATAATATTTGGCCTTTACACACATTACAAGTTAAAATGTGATCGTGTGATTACATTTTACAATTTTACAATTTACATTTACAATTTTAAAAAAGGAAAAAAATGAAACAGCACTTTCCGCCCAGGCTAATGTTGCCTCCTTGGTGATGGTCTCAAGGCCACCATGGGCACAAGACCAGATTTAACGATGCTTTTTGTCGGGTGGAAGAGTTCCCCTCCCTAAGAAACACAAATGCTTCCATAACCAAAGGGCTGGCTGATGCCCTGGCGGAGGGGAAGGAGAGGCCAGGTGAGACTCCAGAGCCTGAGTCTAAACAGCAACAACGCTCCTGTGCCCCCCGTTGGTCCCCACCCAGAAAACCCACAACAGGAGGGCCAGGACCTGAGCCCAGCCTGGAGGGGTAAACAACTCTTGCAGCCCTCTCTCATCTGGTTCACAGATTCGGGGAGGCAGAGGCAAGGTGCTGGCCGGCCTCCTCTCCTACCAACTGGGGATCGATCGGATAGAAAGTTCTCAGTTGAGACACCTCTGCTCCTAAAGAGCTCACTCCTAGCCCTTCAGAGACACTGAGCTGTTTGATCGGTAGAGGACTTTGACAAACTCCCTGCCTGCAGGAGCAGAAAATACCCAGGTTCTCAGACCACAGGTGCTCAGCTGAAGAGGAGCCTGGATGGAAGGGGAGGGTGGGAGGTGGTGGTAGGAGCATGCTGGGGACTGCACCAAATCAGAAAGTGACAGAAAGAGGCTCAAGATGAAGACTAATTTGCTGATTAAAATTTCAATACACGTCCCCCAGTTTTTACTGGGATCTTAAGTGACTGTTGCTGCAGTGATACCCAAATGAAGGATCTGACCACAGTGAGACATTGAAGAGTACATTTTTTAGTGGTTACTCAATTTTTATACACTAAATAGAAAACTTAAGAAAAAAGGTTATTACCTGGTTTGTTCTTGCTGTAGTGTGTTGGGATCAGGTATAAAAAATCTTACTCGAAAATGCAGGGTACAGGGGAAACCTCCTACAACATTTTTCAAAAACAAATTAAATTTTCCCTTTAAAAAAGGCAATGTATGTAAGCAGCTCCTCTCCCGTAAGTCACACATTTTTTTTTTTTTTACTAGACCACAGCTTTTTCCATCAATAAAAGGACGAACTTCACAAAAAAGAGTGTATGAGTTAGTCAATTGCTCAGAAATCGCCAAGCCTATAAGGAGTAAAATATTTTTGCAAGATCAGGATAAAATGAGAGATAATCTGTTTTCCATAACATGTTTAACTTAGGGAGGTGTTCAAACACTGCACGCCGTCACCTGTATTAAGAATTTTAAAAATCCTTACTTTAGCAGATTAAACAGAACTCACAAAGAAAATCTCTCACATATGTAATGACTCTGTACTTTTCAAATATTTTCAGACACACTCTTGAATGTGAACACCGCCACGACTATGAACAGGCTGGGGTGCTGTCGACTGCAGCGTGCAACGACTTAGCCACTCAGAGTTTTGTCTTAGGTGACACAGCCGAGGACAACACCACAGTTAACTGCACTGAGTCTTTTGACTCTGCGTGGCCACATTTTAAAATTAATTTTGATCCTGGAAAGTATTTCACGCTTTTAATGCAAAGTGAATTCTAAAAATGATTCATATACTAGCAAATATTACACAGCTAACATACTCAGATATTTTATGCATCAGGGCCAAGAGTCCAATTTGCTTGTAAGGATAGACTTTGTCCATTTCTTTTGCTGGATGTGGTAACAGACGATCAGATTTTGTCTCAAAGATCCCACACTCTTCATGCCCGTTTTTCTCTTCTCCATTACTCAGTATATAGTCACTGATCCTTTCCAGAACTTTCTTGCTCTCTGAAACCCAAGCCTATTCTACCCTGCTCTCCTCCACTGAGCTCCTCTACGGTAGTTCATTCTGGGCTCCACCCTCCCATCTCAGTAGGACTTCTGTCTTTATCTCTGGCTTGTATCAAAGTCTCTAATGGTGTGTGTGTACCTGTGAATGTACCTCTGTGCAGGGACCTGGGTCCAGGGGGTGGTTCTGTAGCTCTGGGTGCAGGCTGACGACCTATACATCAGGGGATGGGTAAGTCCTCCCAATGGTCTGAATGCCCTACTGGCTCCCCTCCCTGCCTCCCCGCTCTGTAACTCCTCATTTCTGTGTTCAGAGCATGCCTCCTTGCCTTTCTCATCCTCTTCTGTGCACCCAGGGCATCCTATCACGAGCTCAGGGCTACCCCAGAGCTGTCTCTACCCTTGTTCTCCATCCCTACACTTGGCTGTAGGCTCCTTGCGGGCAAGCTCCAACTCTCACTTCCAGAGCTCAGCCCAGTGCCATGCCAGAGTCTGAGCACGGGACCTGTCTGCTGAGAGAATTAATGAGAATGAATGACAACACCTGTCCATGCACATGTGAGCTCATTCCTCTGTGGATTCAAATAGGGGCACATAATTGCCTGCACAGCATCCCTGCAGCTCCCCCTGGTACTTCCCAATGCTAAGGACACAACTGACGGGAGGAAAGAGGGCTGAGGCCTGACTCCAGGTAAGGGCAGCAATGGGGTCAGAGTCAGGTCTGACTGACTGTTGATTGTTATTCCTTCCCGCTTTGGCGCCAGGCCAGTGGCGAGTGTGTCATCATAGGTGTGCATATTCGTGTGTGAAGATCCATCTGTCTTCACCCCCCGATCATCTACTGGCCACCTCCTATATGGAGAGCACCACGAGGGATGTGACAAGTACCCTACCTGCAAAGAGCTGGCCATTTTGCAAAGACGATAAAGGCCAATAACTGAGAGTGAAGGAGGGGATATTCTGAGACACAAGGCAGGCAGGGATGGATGTAAGGGAGGGGAGAGGGAGGCAGGGCTTCTATTAGAGGAAATGGAATCTCAGCGGCATTGAAGAGAAACGGCAAGACTGGGATATAGGGAAGTGGGAGGGAACAGCATTCCCCATAGGGGGAACAGACCCAGGGAAGGCACAGGGATGGGTATGTGGCCCTGTATGTCAGTTTGGTTTTGGGCAAACAGTGCATATAGAGGAACAGAGGGCATGATTGGCAATCCAGGCAGGGAGTGGGGTGAGGTGTAGCTGGACAGCCCGCCTAACTGGAAGGTGACCTATAGCAACAGGATATACTCATGTGTGTTTATCTGTGACACTATCTATCCATGCCTCTGCTTCCAGGGAATGGAACTGTGCTCCTGAAGAGGACTGGCGGTGGGGGTGGCGGGGGTGGGGAGGGAGAGTGTGATGTGTGTGTATCATTTTCTTCCCATCCTGGCTCTCACACTGGGCTGAAAAACTTTGCTGCTGAAATCGACTGGGGCGGGCGGGTGGGTGCGTGTGTGTGTGAGCGTGTGTGTGTGTGTGTGTGAGTGTGTGTGTGTGTGAGCGTGTGTGTGTGTGTGTGTGTGTCTTTCCCATCCTGGCTCTCACACTGGGATGAAAAACTGTACTGCTGAAATGGACTGGGGTGGGCGGGCAGGTGCGTGTGTGTGTGTGCATGTGTGTCTTTCCCATCCTGGGTGTGTGTGTGTATGTGTGTATGTGTGTGTGTGTGTGTGTGAGTGTGTGTGTCTTTCCCATCCTGGGGGTGTGTGTGTGTGTGTGTGTCTTTCCCATCCTGGGGGTGTGTGCGTGTGTCTTTCCCATCCTGGCTGTGTGTGTGTGAGTGTGCGTGCATTTGTGTGTGCGTGCGTGTGTGTCTGTCTGTCTGTCTGTCTTTCCCATCCTGGCTCTCACACTGGGCTGAGGAAGGTCATCGCCTCCCCTCTCCTTCCTGTAAAGAGAAGTGTGGGCCCCTCTGCTCTTAGCCGCCTTCTTTTACCTTTCCCCCTGGACGTTTCTCTGCTAACTCAGAAGTCAGGCAGGAGGAAGCCAGCTTACTCACATCTCCTGGGCCACCTGGAATCCAGGTTCCAGATGTTTCACGTATGCTGAGAACTGGAGGAGAGAAACGGGCCGTGATACGCTAACACCTAGTGTTCAAGGGAAACGGGAAGCTCACACCCACCTTTTAACTGCTTCCTGATGGGTTTGCTTGCTTCAAGCCATCTCTGTTGGGTGAGAAAACATAAGATGTAAAACCAAGCCCTGCAGGAGCCAGCATGTTCTCACGGGAGGATACTCACGGGAGAGTCCGGCGAGTCATCACCGTGCTGTAAACCGAAATACTCCTTCTCAGTCACGCCCAGGCAGCTGTAAGCCATGTCCAGGAGAACTTGACCGGTATCTTGTTTCTAGGAAAGAAAACGTCCAGTGGACAAAATTGTAAAACAAATTAACAGCTGCTCTCTAGAGTCTTTATTGCAGATAAGAAGGTATTAAAACATGTAGCGAGATTTCATGCACACATACACAATATGTGTATATGTGTATATGTATGTGTATATGTGTGTGTGTGTGCGTGCGCATGCACATGCTCAATCATGTCCAATTCTCTGTGACCTATGGACTGCAGCCCACCAGGCTCCTCTGTCCATGGGATTCTCCTGGCAAGAATACTGAAGTAGGTTGCCATTTCCCCCTCCACGGTATCTTCCCCACCCAGGGATCGAACCCATGTCTCTTGCGTCTCCTGCATTGGCAGGCAGATTCTTTACCACCTGGGAAGCGCAACCCTACACTAAGAAATGCTTTAATAAATTCTAAGTCAAGAAGCACGACTGAACATCTGGAAAATAAGGCTAAGGTAAATATGACTTAGAAGAATGAGATTAATTTAATTTTCTAAGATTTCTTCCTTCCTCTTAGCTGAGATTCCCAAGTGATAATGTCTGAATCGGAAAACTAAGACGTCCTGATGACAGTAAACTCTGCGTCACCTGCTCATGGATTATCCACAGCAAAACGCTAATCCACGTCGGTTCGTGTTGGCTCCTCAGAAGCCAGGCAAGTGTATGCAGGGAGGAAAACTCGAATGGCATGAAGGAAGACAGCTAAGAATACTCAAATGCCATTGGAAGAACCCTTAAAGGGATCTGGCAGGGGACACTGGGGGATTATCTGCCTCCCTACTCTGCGCCATCTGAAGTGAGAAGCCAGTGGAGACATTCAACCCACTTCACGTCCAGAGCAGGGCTCAGCCACCTTCTCCACTTGGCGCTCAGGGAGCGGGCGTGGGGCTGGGGAACGGGGTCAGAGCCACAACACGCGTCCTCTTCCTGCCCTCCCGGGGAGGCCAGCTGTGCAAGCAGTGAGCGTGACTGGGTGTGTAAATGTCATGGAACACTCGGGGCACAGTGAACACAGCCGGCAGGGCAAGGCAGCCCCTGACCGTGGTCTGCAAGGGTGACGGGGCTGAGCGCCACGCGCTCCCTCCGGGTGCAGGCACTCCGCAAAGGCAGCGAGCGGATGGCCCAGCGCAAAGGCACAGGGGTGGGAATTGCAGATTCTACTTGAATAGGCAGACTTCTCTGGAATCCTTTGAACCCAACCCTTTAACTTAAGGGCAATGTGAGTCAGAAATAGACCACGTAGAGAACCAGCAAAGGCGGCTTTTTTGGGCGCCTGAGAGCACATGATGCACCTGAAAACAGGTCACCATGACCAGGATGGGGAGAGTTAGATAACTGTCACCCCCTCCTGCAGCGGCTTCTCCAGGACAGTCTCACATTATCTGGGCCACAGCGTGGGAACATGAAGACACACCCCTGTTCTGAACACATCCCCTTCCTGCCCCGGGCCCTGGCTCCTGCTGCTGCCTCCGCTTCCCAGGTCACCTCCCATCCCAGGGGAGTCAGGATGGTTTGGAAAAGATGACCTAGTCCACACACTCCAAATCATGACATAGTCTCTCCCCGAATTACAAGATACTCACGATGCCAAGAGCTATCTGCTCCCCTTGCTGAAGTTATTAGTTGTACGATTTTATATTACGTTTAACGTGAACTGTGGTGCCGGAGAAGACTCTTGAGAGTCCCTTGGACAGCGAGGAGATCAAACCAGTCAAACCTAAGAGAAATCAGTCCTGAATATTCATTGGAAGGACTGACGCTGAAGATGAAGCTCCAGTACTTTGGTCACCTGATGCGAAGAGCTGCCTTGTTGGAATAGACCCTGATGATGGGAAAGACTGAGGGCAGGAGAAGGGGGCAGCAGAGGATGAGATGGTTGGATCACATCATCGACTCAATGGACATGAGTCTGAGCAAACTCTGGGAGCTTGTGAAGGACAGGGAAGCCTGGCGTGCTGCAGGTCACGGGGTTGCAAAGAGTCGGCTATGACTGAGCAACTGAACGACAACAAAATCAATCACTGCAATCTATGGGGCATCTACAAGGAGCCAGCCTCGGACCTCTGCACATTTCATATAGGATCTCCAATCTGCGCAGCCACGTCACACAGCCGTCACCACACTCCCTGTGCAGAGAAGCAAACGGAGGTCCCAAGGGCTCCGTGCCTTGAGCTGTCAGCTGACGGGTGGTCTGACGCCCTGACTCAGGTTGGGTCTGATGCCAGAGCCTGCATGTGCCCTCTGCACCTCCTCTCCCCCCTCTGGAATGCATCATCCATCATTCTACCATCTGCACAACTCACCCAGTTCTCAAAAGGACCTGAAATAAGACACATTTTTGATGAGAAAAGGCCTCCGGGCCCAGCATCCCACCAGAGGTCACCTGGCCACATCAGGTCACTGTCCGAGACAGCCTTGCTCTCTGGGCTGAGCTGAGAAGAGCTGGCGTCCAGGCCAGCTTCCCTGAGGATGCCCGCTCCTGGTCATGAGACGGTCTGGGCTGAGGAAGCTGAATGTGACCCCCGGGAGCAAAAACATACAAAGCGATGGAGATTCTAAGCTGGAACCAGCCCTCGTGTTCACGGGTCAGACTTGACCAGGCTGCCGGAAGCCAGGGGAGCAGCCCAGGCAGCAGTGGGTCACGATGACGCCCATCACCGATGATGACCGGGTGCCCGCTGGACACCAGGCTCTGCTCTGAGGCTCCACGTAACCCCTCGGTGGATGCCGTCCTCATCATTCTTCCTCCCTAAAACACGTTCTCACTTGGGATTCTCATTCCCTCTCAGCCTCCCCTCATCTCCCCAGACAGTTTCCTGCTTGCCTCTTATCACTCCAGCCTTTAAACACCAAACGTCAGTCGTCTCCTCTGTCTATTCTCGAGTGATCCTCAAATAACATCTCTACATCCACACGTGTATCCGAGCCTAGACTCTTCCTTCAACTCATTTGTGGACATAATGCCATGTCTACAAAGACAAGTAACAAGTATCTCAAACTGACCACGTCTAAAACAGAACCAGTTATTTTGCCCCCCAAACCTGTTTCTCTCTCAGCCTTTCCCATTTCTATAAATTGCAACTCCATCTTGCCTACTGCTCAGGCCAAAAACCTTGGGGATCACCTTGAGGCTTCTTTCACATCCCAGATCCCACTGGTTCTATGTTCTAAGTTACTTCCAGGCTTGGTGTACTCTTGGCCGAATGACCATCTCGTCTAATGATCATGGTCTCTGCCACAGGCTTAGAGTCTCAGCTCTTGTTCCACCCCCACCTCCCAGTCAATAGAGCATCCTGAGTAAGACCTGAGTCAGATCACATCAGGTCTCTGCCCTAACCCTTCAACACTCTTTGCCTTATTCAGAGCACAGCCAGTGCTCAGCATGACCTACTAGGCTCTTCACAATCCCCCTGTCCCCTCAAGAGGAAAAAAGTTATGTTAAAAATTAAAAAAAAAAAAAAAAAAAAAAACCAAAACCCTACCTATCTTATTACAGAAAAAGTTGCTTTTTTCTTCTCCAGACTTAAGTGGGAAAGAGGAAAAAATTAACTATCTGCACCCAAATGTTTTGTTGTGACATAGGAAAATAATCAAGCACAATATTATATTCCATCCTTACTGATTTTTTTTCCTTCTCTCTGTACCATCTGCTGTGTTCATTTCTCCAATCCTGTGTCCACCTTGATGTGGGAGTAGGGGACATTTTGTCAAAAGGCACACTGGTGTATGTGTGTTTGCCAGCTCATTTGTTCATAAAACATTTTCTGATATTAAAAAAAAAAAAATCTTTTGAAACGGCTGTTAGGGCTTCCAAAGTGGCGCAGTGGTACAGAATCGCCCGCCTGCCAATGCAGGAGATGCAGGAGACCTGGGTTCGATCCCTGGGTTGGGAAGATCTCCTGGAGAAGGGAAGAGCAACCCACTCCAGTATTCTTGCCTGGAGAATCCCATGGACAGAGGAGCCTGGCAAGCTATAGTCCATGGGGTTGCAAAGACCCAGACACAACTGAGCACGCATGCATTAGAAGAAAAACTAAACAGCCTGTCACCTGTTATTTCTGACCTCACCCCTGGCTGCCCTCCTCCTCGCTCACTGGCGTCCAGCCTGTTCTGTAACCACACTAAGGGAACCCCGCCCCAGGGTCTTTGCTCTGCTGCTGCTTCTACCTGGGACGTGCTTCCTCCAGAGAAGCACACGGTGCTTCCCTTACTTCCTTTAGGTCATCTCTGAAATGTCATCTTACAAGTGAGGTCTTCCCTAACCCTTAAATGACAACTCCACCCTTTGCCCTGACCTGAACTCTCCACCCTTGTTATCCAGATTTTTCTTCTAAGTACACAGTATCACCTGACATAACACACATTTGCTTACGGTCCGTTTCCTCCCTCTGGGAGGTAAGCTTTAAAAGGACCCAGGCGTTGTTCTGCTCACTGCTGTATTCTCTGTACCCAGAACAGGGCCTGGCACATAGTAGGTGCTCAGTAAACATGTGCCGAATAAACATCCATGGTCTTGTCAGGAAGAAGAGCTAAGGAACAGCTCCAGGGCAATGTAAATTTTAACAGAAGGGCCAGGTGGAAACTGATCTGTCAGTTTATAGCAACCGGAAGAGACCTGTGGGGCCTTCAGAGAGCACCCACCATGTGGTGACTTCACATCCACCACCCTCTTCTCTTGCCTGCTCGGGTCCACAGTGACCTGGGGTCAGCAGGAAGCAGACTCGTGGGGTGGGGGACATTCCGGAATGGACCAGTTTTTGTTACCCTTTAAATTCTTGTGGCCTCCTATCACCCCCCAGTGGTTCTCCCATACCCTCTTTTTTCTTTCTGACGCCTTCCCTTGCACACTGAGTCTTCCAGGCTGGGCCAGTTGCCGGCAGCCAGTCTGGAATTGGAGATGACCCCTTTAGGACTGGCCAGAGGATGAGACAGACAGGCGAAGGTCACAAAAACCCAGGTGGTGAGTGGGGTGGGGTGAGGCATCACACTGCGGACGTAGGACTGGAGACCTCATTTCTAGTCCTGCTTCTGCCACAGGCTTGAGGTGGGAGAAGCCGGGCTGTCCCCAAGCCCTGCCATCTGGGTAGCTAACCACCTCATGACCCTCCAGAGAGGACCCTCTATTTACCGTCTGCACACCTAAGGAGCACCTGCTGTGTGGCAGGCACAGTGAAAATGACGCTATTACTATTCTACAGAGCTCGAAAGCTTGAAGCGTGACGTATGACCTGATAGTTGTAACTACTATCCATGCGATGTGACATGGGCACCATGACTGCAGAGTCAGCTCAGGAAGTCAAAGATGTCACAGAAGCAGTTAACATCGAAGACTCTTACAGTTTACAGATAAGAGGGGGAAAGACATGTCAGGCAGAGACAAGAATGTGGGCAAAGTTTTCATGGGTATTTCTAGGTCAAGCTCAACATGCAAGATCGGAGACATCAAGCTTTTATTTTAAAATAATTCTCTCCATTTTATAATCCAAGAGATGGAAAAATATTTCTCTGGGGCATTTATTCAGAAAAAAATTAAATCTGGAGAACTTACGTTAACTTTAAAGGTCTGTACCAAGCCATCTAAAAAGCGGACGCTACAGATGACTTCTGATCGCGTTTTCTCTTTGGGTAATTCTGAGGTGCGTATGTTATTAATTCTTCCACCCAACGCACGTAACCGGGAGGTCATAACTATCGCTGAATAACCTGTAACAGAAGACACGCCTGTTAGCTCTAATATGCAAATTACCATTTCCATCTGAATGTATCTCTCGGTCTATCCATCCCTCACCTGTCTGCCTGGATCTTCACAAAATCATCTGAAGAGCTCAGATAAATGTGACTTGGATGACAAATGATGTTCCCTTTGAGTTTTGACTTCTAAGCCGCTTTAGACAATATTTACCGATCAACTATAACACATTCACAGAATTACATGGCTTGTGTCTTATTATTTCTCTAGTCTAAATCTTCTAATTCATATTTTCCATGCATGTAAATTTTTGTTTTACTACTTTATATATTTGTGTATTCTACCCCTAAGATTTTTTTTTGCACCACAGAACTAAATGTGGTACAGAAATTATTTAAAATATGAAGATATTTATTGATCAATTAGACTACATTAAGAGTACTACTCTATTCATTAAGAGGCTATTTAAAAGAAAAGGCAACCCACAGAGATAACTGTAATAAATAACTACAAAGGATATACAAAGAGCTCCTATAAATCAAAAAGAGAAAAAACAAGTAGGTAAAAATTGGGAACATCAGTTGTCAAAGAAATGCAAAGTGAAACCTCAAAGCAACAGTACCACACACCCACCAAAACGGTGACCAAGAAATCTGACAAAACCAAGGGTTGGCCACAGTGAGGAGCACCTGGAACTCTTGGGCCCTACAAATGATTTTGAGGGAGGATGGAAATTAGTGCAGCTAATCTTGAAAACTGGCAGTATCTACTGGAGCTGAACATACCCATATTCTGTGAAATAATTCCACTCCTAGGCATATTTCCAAAAGAAAAGGATACATTTATCTGCTAAAAGACACGCATAAGACTTCATAAGAGCTGCAAACTGGAAAAGACCTACTAGAATGAATAAACTGTAGTAGTCACACCATGCACAGACTACACAACAAAGAAAATAAATGAACTACTGTGATACACGATAGGATTTCTTCCAGTGTTGTGTTGAGCAAAAGCAGCCAGACTCAATAGATGACCTAGAATGATTCAATTTACCCAAAGTTCAGCTCTAGGCAAAACTAATCAATAGAAGACAGGACAGCAGTTACCTCTGGGTGCAGTGACTGAGGGGGTGGACAGGGGTCTTCTGGGGTGTGTATAGTCTACTTCCTGATTGGGGTGCTAATAACACCAATGTACTCTGTGAAAATGCATCAAACATCATTATGATTTGTGCGCTTTTTTTGATGTATATTTCAACAGAGTTTACCTTTTAAAAACATGAATGAAGAGGGAATTAGCAGTTTGCAAGCTGAGCACGGTATACTCAGGGAACAGTAAGGAAAGTGGCTTTACCAGTGAATGCAATCGTGAGGTGTTAGACTAACAAGGCTAAAGTCATATGCAACCTAGGACATGGTCACTCTGTGCAGGCAGGAGGCACGTGCATCCAGGCCAGCTCCTCGGCTTAGGAACAGAGGGGTAAATCTGACAAGACTGGGTGGAAAAGCAGATAAAGATGAAGGACTTAAAAGCAATTTAACGTCTGTTTAAAAAGTAATTTTCTGCAGGCTTTCTCTGATGAGCCAGGCCTCTGCATGTGCTACTGCTTCTGCCTGGGAAGCTCTTTCTGCTCTTCTTCACCTTATTAACTCCTACTCAAGCCTCAGTGCTCGGCATGAGGATCACCTCCTCAGGGAAGCCTTTGCTGGCATTCCTAGTGACTCATATATTTGTTATAGGCTCTCTACATTGCTCATCATAACTTCACATTTATAAATGATGATGAATTTAATATCTGCTTCTGCCACTATAAGCTGAGCTTCATGACGGCAGGAACCAGGTCTGGTTTTGCTCATTGCATCTCCCAACACCTAACTCTGGGAGCAATTGATAAATATCTGAGTGAATCAATGAACAAAATGAAAACTGAAGCCAAGATTATAACCTGGAAAAAAAAAATAGTACAACCTAATAGACAAACATGGGATGGTGGGAATAGGCAGGAGAAAAGGATGGGGTGAGAGTGGAGACTTTGATTAGAATGCAGGGTGGACCCCCAGGTCCACTCTGAACTGGGGTTCTGTTGACCGGGGTCCTCACACTGCCACGTGCACACACATCACCTGGGAATCTTATTAAGATGCAGACAAGGACTTAAGCAGGTCTGGGCGGGGCCTGAGGACCTGCATTTCTCAGACTGCCGGGTGATGCCGAAGCTACAGGGCCCACACTGTGAAGGGCAGTCACACACACTCAGAATACCGCACACATGCATCAGGGCAGGGCCAGAGAGCAAAGATTTGGCAGTCGGAAGCAAGGAAGGAATGAGGACAAAGCTAACGAGGGACCTGAGGAGTCCAGCTTCGGGAGTCACAGAAGCACAGCTTAGCTGCAGGCAGCAGAGACACAGGAGAGATGAAAGCTGTGCAGAAGATACACCCAGGACAGAAGGGTGTCCTTGGGTATTTCAGGAGCTAATCCTACTTCAGAAGCTCCAGGAAAACCTCCATTCTTTTGTATATGGGGACAAGAAGTCTCAAAAATTCATCAAAAACGATTCCTGGGACTGACAATAGATGGGAACTTGTTGTCACTTAAGAAATTCCACCCACCCCACCACCTCCACTGTGCCCTTTCCAAGGAAAATGTCATCAGAAGAAGGGGTGCGTTTTCTGAGTAATACCAAAAGTTATCAAAAGACAACAAATGTGTTCCATAATGCCTTAACTGCCTTGAATTTCAAATGTCAAATTTATTATTTAGTCCTTGTCGAAGAATTTCAGGTGGGTTATAAAAAAAAATTTTTTTTTTAAAGATACAATAGAACCATTTCCAGTATTGCTCTTAGTGGGAGGTGCACATCAGAGCTACCTGGGGAGCTTTCAGAAAATATGCCGTCCCTGCCCCACAGATGGTGACTCAGCATCCCGGGGTGTGGCACGGAATGACATTCCTCCCGGGAAGCCCTCAGAGGGTCAGGCCCGCCTGGGCTAGAAGAGCGAGTTTTGGGGGGAACCTCAGAGTGTGTTTCAGATGGTCAGACTTAGAATACAGTCAACCCTCCAGACCTTAGGTTCCTTGGCCTCGGATCCAACCAACCACTGATTAAAAGTCTTCAGGAAAACAAAAAATTCCAGAAAGTTGGGAAAAGCAAAACTTGAATTTGTCATGCATGAGATCACACCTACTTATACAGCATTTATGTCATATTTGTGACTATTAACGCATTTACACTGCACTAGGTATTGCAAGTCAGTGAGTGGTCCCCGACCTTTCTGGCACCAGGGACCAGTTTCGTGGAAAACAGCTTTCCCAACGCCTGGGGCTTGGGGACCCCTGTTCTAAGTAATCGAGAGATGATTTAAGGTACACTAAATCATGTCACAGGCTATATGCAAATACCACGCCACTATATATGAGGGACTTAAGCGTCCTCGGGTTTTCATATCCCAGTCTGAAACCAATTCCCTGCGGATACCAAGGGACAAGTGTACAGGTTCCACAAAATCTGGCCCATTCAGAGGGTGCACGTGCAACACTCGGGGACATGCTCAGCTCAGCTCCAGCTGACAGCAAAGCTCGCTACCACCCTGGACAGGAAAAAACCGAACGTGATTTCCCACAGGAGCCTCCCAATGAAAGGCCCACGGGCTGAGGTGGCGATGGCAGGGCTGATCTTCACACCGCCTGCAGCTGGGCGGCTCCGTGTCCAGGGCCAGCGTGTGTATGCCGGGGACTTACTAACTTAACCAGGGTTAGCGGCGCTCCCAGCAAGATCCCGCAGCCAACTGCACACAAACTCAAGCAGACCAGCTGCCCAGAAGGGATCGACTTGTTCCTCCTCACATGATCTCTGTTACATAATCAGCTTGGGGCCCAACGTCATCATAATTTGGTGAAATTTCATGAAAGTTGCAGCAACGCTCTCCCCATAATTATCCCCAAAGCAAACCTTAATAAGCGCGAGCCTGGTGTTGGATAACCACATAAATGAGCCACGTGGTGTTTTCCGATTGTCTTGAAATTACATCTTAAACAATCCGGTCAGGACAATGGATGCTGACTAACAGCCCTGTTTCCTGAACTGAGGCAATTGGGGAACTCAGGGTTTCTATGGCTTCCTTTATAAGCCTCTTAATTCTAAACAAAGCGACAACCCAACCAGGAACACAGTGGCCTCTGCAACCACAGATGATTACATCTGCAGCTGATGAATTTTACAACGTGGAAGCCCAGCTGGTTCTTTGCATTGAGGAAAAAAAATGAATGTCGTGCACAATAACACTACAGGGTCTACTGTTGACTATAGTTTTTAACAAAGATTATACTTGCAAAACATTATAGAATGAGGCAACATCTCAGTACAATGGGATGGTGGGGGCTTCATACCTACCATGAGCCATGGGATCGCCATGCGTTAAGTGCCTACACAATGTAACACATACCAGACACTCAACAGCAGGCATTTTAATAACAATCTGTTTTGTTCTGACTTATGATTTCAAATCTATGCTGTGAAAGCTGGCTTCAGACAAAAGTTGTTTATGGCTGAAACTTGTTTGAAGAGCCTGTTTTGATGAAATGGCTTGGAAGTTGGTTATTGGGACTTTTTAAATCCAACTCTTAAAACCTGAAGTGCCGGGGACCATCATGTCACTGATACCATAGTAACGGCTTGGTGGCCATCACCTGATGGACCGAATACCAGGAGGTTGACCAGCAACTCAAGAGTGTTCGACCTGAGCAAGGCTCCTCTTTGCTCATCTAAACAGCTCTCCAAAGAGCTTGAGACACTTGCTCCTGCCACGCCCAGGCTACACTTGGTTGCAGAGGTGTTAAAACACGCACCAGTCTCAGGAAGAGAAGGGACATCTGTTCCTGCCTTGGTGAGGCTACTCCTCGTACATAGGCAGCGGTGCCAGGCAAGTGATGGTCCCTGGAAAAATAACCTTTGGAGCAGTTCACCCAGCCCGGCGATGCCGGTGCAACTGCCCATAAGCTACGTGCCCCAGCAGCGAGGGAACCAAACTGGCAGCTTTTGGTTCAAAAGATGATCTCTATGAGAAACACCTCCTAGAAAGGTCCACCTCAACTAAATTTGGACTTCTTTCATCTCCCCATTGCCTGGAACAGTAATGCAATCAATCTGTCATTGGTGTGGTGTATGTAATTTCTTTCTTGGCTTATTAAGAGACATGATCCTGGTGAATGAACAATGCTGCCTGCCACATAAGTAAACAGAGGATGCTGCTGCTACAGCCTCCTCCGAAGGTGAGCCCTGAGGGCACTCGGGACAGAAACACACGGCCTGCCCACTGCCAGGCCCTCGGCCCCTGCAACCACCCTCATCACTGGGGACGGAAAAGCCCAGGATGCTGGCCCTAGAGAGCTAAGGTGCACATCAAAGGAATGGTTTCAATGAGCTCAGACTCTAGCAGCCTCTCCCACAGAGAAATGAGCGAAATTCCTTAATTTGAGACATCTGGTTTTCTCTAATGAACAGTAATCTTTTGATGTCCCAACTACTAAAACAAAGTCACTGCTAAAACAAAACAAAACAAAACAAAACCCTATATATCCTGGCTCCTTCCCTTACCTCTTCAGACCCTCAGAGCTATCCGAGAGGTTGCCTCTCAGGCATGAAGTCCTCAGAAAGTCTGCCAAATAAAACGCATTTCTTAACTTTTAGGTTGTGCTTTTTTTTTTTTTTCAGTTGAAATCCTGCATGTTATTGGCTTGTGAAATATCATAGATCAAAATTCCCACAGCAAACCCGGGTTAAATCTCAGTCTCTGAGCATAACTGGCCCCAAACAAACAAAAGCAATGTTAAGCTTCTAATGTCATCAGATGCTGGCTGTAGAGACTGTAGGACAAACACAAACGCACTATTTCAAATACAGATATCCTATTTGCAGACTGTAGATGTGACACACCTTTCAGCTGCTCTACCAACTCAACGGGCCTGGAAGCAGGAATCCATTGCCCCGAGCACGGCGGTCAGAGTTGGGGAACAGAGCTTCTATCACCTGCCCTGGAGCCCGAGACGGAAGTGATGCTGTCTGCTTTGTTTCCTGTGGGTCTACATGCTGATCTGGGGAACATTTGTTCTTTTCACAAGCCAAGGAATCACGGACAGGAAGAAGGGAGAGGAGTCTTCTCCACTAAGTTAGGAAGCAACTCAACTCCATTTTGATCATTTTAAAAGGAGTGTTAAAGTTATCTCATACCCTTGTTTTTAAGAACTACATCCCTAACTCAAAGAGTGCAAAAGTTTCAGTTAGGAAAAAAAGGAAGCAGCGCTGATCTGTAAACACCTAATTTGTGAGTAAACCACACAGACTAACCACCGCTGGCTCCCTACAGAATTGGCCTCACATCCCCAAGCTTGACCCAGGCCAATGCCACCCCCTAGTGGCCATCAGAGGAATACACTTCGCCTCTGAGCATGACTCGCCTCTCTCTTCCTCAAGGGAAACAGGGACAGTTACGCTCCTTTCTGGTTTACCATCCATGGCTCAGCTCATTGTAAAAGTCTCCTAGAACATACAAGGACTTTTCTGTCACCCAAGTCTCTCCCTTTCCCTCCTGAACTCAGGGGAGCTCTCTTCCTTTTTTTTTTCTTTCAGATTACTTACAAGCCTCAACAGATGTCTGATAGGCAGAAGAGGGACCTCTCTAGAAGGAACAGTAATAAACATTCACACACAATCAGCCATGCTAGACGGATGACTCAAACTGTGTGCTTCTCGAATATCAGTATTTAATGTATTTAAGATAAATGTTTTGTTTAGCTGCTAATACCAACACTGCTTCTTCCTTTTCACTGTAAGCACAGAAGCTGGGTTGCATTACCAGTTCACCCCGTAACGAAGCTTCTAGTTCCCATCTGTTCTTAGCCTGGGCCTCAGCATCCCTTACGCTCCTCTGCAGTAAGTGGGGTATCCTAAAGAAAAAACTTAAAAAATCTGGATGGGGATTTATCATTTATCAAGCACTAGGTTCAGATCAAACTGTAAGAGTGTATACTTAAGTTGCTAAAAAAAAAAAAAAAAAAACTGATTAAAAGGAAACTCTTTAAGCAGAGACTTAAATAAAACTTAAGTATACTTAAGAGTCATCTAGGGAGCTTGCTAAAAACAGACCCTTGGGTACCATCGATAGAAATTCTGGTTTTGCAAGGACTTTGGAAACAACTGCTTTTTAAAACTTGCAACGTTCTTTTTTTTTTTTAACTTTCAGAAAAGTTGGGCCTTCCCTGGTGGCTCAGTGGTAAAGAATCCACCTGCCAATGCAGGAGACCTGGGTTCGATCCCTGGGTGGGAAAGAGCCCCTGGAGAAGGAAATGGCAATCCACTCCAGTATTCTTGCCTGGGAAATCCCATGGACAGAGGAGCCTGGTTGGTTAGAGTCCATGGGGTCACAAAAGAGTCAGATGACTTAGTGACTAAATAATAACAATAGAAAAGCTGCAAGAAAAATAGAACTCCTGTATTCCCCACTGGCCTGGATTCAACTTAACATTTTGCAGGACTTCCCTGGTGGTCCAATGATTAAGAGTTTGCCTTGCAATGCAAGGGCTGGGGGTGCAATCCCTGACTGGGGAACTAAGATGCCACTATGCCACAGAGCAGCTAAGACCGTGCACAGCTAGAGAGTTTGGGCACCACAGCGAAAGACCCCGCATGATGCAACAAAGATGCTGAGTGCCCCTGACGCAGCCAAATTAGTGTCTTTCAAAAACTGAACATTAGTTGGACAGAAAACAACAAAATTCTGTAAAGAAAATATCCTTCAATTAAAAGAAAAAAAAAACCAAACATTGTATAAGCCACTTCTACGGGAGATGGCCAGCTCTCACATCTCAAAGGTGTACTACAAGTTCTCTGATGGTCCAGTGGTTAGGACTCTGAGTTTTCACTGTCAAAGGTGTACTATCTGCTGCCTGCTTAATAAACCCCGCCTGCTTGAATTGTAAAAGCAACATTTTACCAGGTACTCTTTCACAATCTCCCCTGCACATACACATGCCCCTCATTCTCCTTATTAATACTGAACGCTTAGGAGCTATAGATATCATGCCTCTTTACCTCTATAGTTTAGTAAGTATCTTCCAAGGACAAGGGTACTTCATAACCACAGGAATCATATTGAGGAAATTTAGCTCAATAAAGTATTTATAGTCCATGCTAAAATTTTGCAAATTGCTCTGGTGATACCCCTTTCCTTCCTTCCTCCTTATCCAGGGAAGCTCCTGACCAGGGCTTTGCCTTGCTCTAGCTGTCGGGCAGAAGTTGCACTTGTAATAAGCGTCCCAGGAGGACACGGATGCAGGGGGCCTGAGCGCCAAGGCCACGCAAAACTCTCAACCAGGTGTCACCTTTCGGTTCTGACCGACTGTGCCTACGGGCAGGGGCTTGGTTAGGTCAGCACTCCCTCCGTCTCCGTTTTCCTGTCTGTATTGCCAGTCGCTTCCCAGAACCAGAAGGGGTTTCTACAGCTCAGCTGCCCCCCCCTCAGTCTGGGGAGGCACTCCCTAAGGCGGTGCTGAAGTAACCGACTCTCCAGTCCTCACGTTGGTCCTGGAATCAGCGCTGTGGTCATAACAGAGGGAGAGAGCAACATGACAATCCACTCAGTCCAGAAGGGCTTCTGTCACGTGACAGTCTGTCCTCTTGACTTACTCAAATTAGTTCACATCTTTCACAGACAGCAATTCCTAGCAATTCATAATATCCAAGTTATATATATAAAACAGACCACAGTGCCTTGTATTATTCACTCTCTCAGAAATGGGGGACACTCAACTACCACTGTCATATAATGATCCTACATGTATCTCTTAAGACAATGATAAGTTGACTGTCATGGTATGATTCATTAGGCTTCACAAATGTTATGAACTCGCTTCAACTAATTAAAAACCAGTGATTTTAGTTCATTTGTGACATGCCCATGTCTTAGAAACAACTGTTTCACTTTATTTTAGATTATGTGAAGCTGATAACCACATTACCATACAACTGGTACAATGCAGTTTAATATTCTCATGACTATAATTTTCATAAATTTATCAACACTACCTTCTGCCATCCCCCCCCCCCCCTTCACTTACTTGGCTTTAATTTCCAAAGTACAACACTGCAGAACAACAGAAAGAAAAATATACTTATTTTAAAAAATAGCTTAGAATGTAAACATAATTACTACTGAAAACCTACTAAGTTACAAAAATCCATTCACTAAGAGAGGCATTTTCATGATGCTAATTCAATGATAAGGCCAATAAACTATTTTGTACTGGGCCTACATACCAAAAAAAATTTAAATAACATCTTTAAAGCTTTAAGTCTGCTAATGAATGCAATAATCACAGCTGAAAATGAAAGTATTGGTGCACAAGACTTATTTTTAATTTGGGTATGCATATATAAAAGTACTTAATAAATTTTATTTAGAAAAATGCTTCCATGAATCATTTATGAATTTTTAACTCTGACTTCACATTATTCACCATATGGAGAAAATGCTCACACAAGTTGCCTTAATACCACAGCTCAATACCCAAATTATCTTGCAATTATTAGTTCTTTTTAAATTTTTTTTAAATTTTATGCTTTAATTGGAGTGCAGTTGATTTACAATGTTGTGTTCATTTCAGGTGTATAGAACAGTGATTCAATTACACATATGTATATATTCTTTTTCAGGTTCTTTTCTTGTATAGGTTATTACAAAATATACAAAGACCTATTACAAAATAGGTCTTTGCTGATTTTCTATTTTTTTTATACAGCAGTGTGTATATGTTAATCCCAACCTAATTTAGCCGTCCCCCTCTCTGCAATTATTAATCCCAATACTCCAGAGGTACCATCTTGCAATCAACTCCTTTACTCCATAGGATCTGTAGCTTGTTCAGGGAGTGGAGCTCCAACCAGGCGCCCCTGGGAAGCAGGGTGGGGGTCACATGTAGGATCAGTGGTATTCCAATGGAGACCTGTAATTAGCAGCCTTGTTCTCCTACAACTTCAAAATGTCAAATAGTTTTCTTATTATGGAGGCCGGTTTATTTATAGGTCCGACACCATGACACTCACAAAACTAACCAAATAAAAGTTATACTTGATACCGGGAGGGTAACAAGAAGTAGTTTTAAGCTGCCTGGAGGGCAAGACAAAGAATGCCGTGGGAGCTGCAGGCAGTTTCAGGGACAGAGGTAATGTTGCTATAAAGAGAAACCAACTCCTGACGTCCCACGAGCCGGGCATCCAGGGCTGTGATGAGAAGCCAGCTAGCACCTGAAACACACAGCTTGCTCCCCGGTGACCAGAAAACACGTTCAACCTGCAAGGACGTTCAGTGAACCCATCACCTTCTTTTTCTTCTCTATCTTGAAGGACCACCAAGGCAAAAAACACAAATCTCAAGCGCACGTGTTCCGCTGTCAAGGAGGCTGGGGCGAGTCTCCTCCTGCTCCTTCCAAACATGATGCCCCCCACCCCCCAGCCCAGCGAACATTCTCCCAAACTTTAACATCACTTTCACAGATTGTTTAAAACGAGAGATCTTGAAGTTTAAAAACAATGTTTAGGGACAGGTTATCACGGTGTGGTACTAAGCCATACATTTCGCGGGATCCAGATGTCCTAGGACCATTTCTCTCTGCTCGTGGAGGCTTTGAGGGTGCCACCACAGTGAACCCAGAAACTTCAGAGGCCAGCAAGCCTGCCTTCTGGGAGGGAAAAAAAAGAGACACTTGCCAGCCATGGAGGGACGGAAGCAAACCACGCTGGGGGAGATGACCCATGGGACCTGCTACCAGACAAGCTGTCAACACAGCCTCCAAGCCAAACCCCTGCGTAGGACCGGGACTGGAGTTTCCCAGGCCAATCCATCTCGATTATGATTGCTTCCAGCCTTTGTTATTACTTTGGCAGCAGTTCTGGACCTTTTACTTACTCAGTATTCACTAGCTGGGCACCTGCTCAGTGCCAGGCCAAGGGAGTGGGGTGGGTGAAGGCAGAGATGCCTGGAGTTTCACGTTCTAAGAGGCGTGAAAGCTCAGGGTGCTGAAGGAACAGCAGGATCCAAGCCAGGGAAGCTGGGGTAGGTGGCATGACCGGCTCACAGAGGCTCCAAGGGAAAGTCTGCAGGATAAAGGGGAATTGGCCAGGTGGAAGCAGCGGCAGTCTGGAAACCGCACACCATGTGTGCAAAGGCCAGGAGGGGAAGCACATGCGCATTTTAACCCCACAAAAACAGATTTATTAGTAGGAGTGTCTGAGGAATAACTGAAATCCTAGAGAAATCTGAGAGAGGAGAGTAGGTTCTTCAAAAATCCAGGGTGTCACATAGAAGAGGAATTAGGACACAATTAAAGGTTATGAGAAGGTCAGCATCAGTGGAATCAGGCAGAGATGTGGACTGGAAACCCTATTTAACCACTTACCAGCTATGTGAACATAAAGAGATCACCCTGCCCAAGATTCAGATTCCTTATCTGCAGAAAGGGGAAAATTCTGTTTTCCTAGGTTGTTTTTAGCACTGAAGGTATATGGATGCAAACTAACTGCCACGAACAGGGCCTGATGAATGGTACTTATTACTACCACCATCATGAGACTGATTGTTTCAGACCCCAAGGGTTCAGCAGTTAGAAGATGAAAACAAAAAAAATGGAAGAGCTTTGGAACACTCAGGGCTGCAAAAATATGGCAGGGACAGCCTTGGAAGGGAGTGAGTTCCCCGGCGCTAGAGGTGACCAAGCAGAGAAGGTGGACAGGGCCCTTGGCAAGCTGCAGAGAGCAGGCCAGCACTGGAAGGGGTAGGAGAGGTGAACCTCCTCCAGCTTCCAGGGCCAATATTCTATGACTTCCGTTTCAACAGTGCCAAAACCCACTCAAAGTAGCACTGGTCAAAGCTGGATTTCTCATGGGAAATCATTCTAAATGGATACCTCAGTCTTGGGTGGAAAAAAACTAAATGGCCTGTCAAACTATGAAACAGAGGACAAAATGGTATGAACAGACAAAAAGCAGTATGTAAAGTATGTAAAGAAATATAGATGATGAAATCGACCTTATACTGAGCAGTTTCTACCTAAAATAAAGCTACCCATCGCTCTTCATTCTCCCTCTGAATAGTTCCACTGGGCCCCAAGCAGGCTGGAAAACAGGATGGAATAAATTTACTCTACAGGGACATGAATCAAGTTGCATAAACTTTACAAAAATACTGTGCTAATATTTGCCCTTGGGGCCGACACACCCATTTGGGTGTCAGTCCATGATATTTCTATCTTAGGCTCCAGACCCCACCCCTTTTCAGCCAGAAGCAGCAGAAGCCTTCAGAAAAGAAAACAGCTCAAGTCACTTTGAAAGGTTTGAGATGTGCTAATTGCGGCGCATCCCAGCCAAGAAGCCGGAATCTCACAACTGGACCATCCCGCCAGCTCTGTTCTTGCCAAGGAGTCTGAGGCCAGCAGCAGCCTGCCCAGAGAAACGCAGTCCTTGCCACAAGCAGCCCGCGCCATCCTTTTATCTCAAGGAAACACAGAAAAAATACCAGCTCCCCTCCCACCACCAAAGTGTTAGTTGCTCAGTCGTGTCCGACTCTCTGTGACCCCATGGACCATAGCCCGCCAGGCTCCTCTGTCCATGGAATTCTCCAGGCAAGAACACTGGAGGGGGTTGCTGTTTGCTTCTCCAGGGGACCTTCCCAACACAGGGATCGAACCCAGGTCTCCTGCATCGCAGGCAGATTCTTAACCAAAGCACCACCCTCTTTGTCACTTATCAGCCAAGTGACCTGGAAAGTTACTGCTTCATTTCTTTTCAGCTCGGTTTTCCAATTTCAAGCCTTCTAAGGCCCTCTCAGCTTTAAAATCCTCTCCCTGTAAGGTTTTCATCGGAGGAGCCATCTCTGGTTATATTAGCTACAGTAACTCTGTCGGCTGCCAGCAGGTCTAGAAACCAAGATAAAAATCTATCTTCATATAGCCTATTTCGATTTTCAGGGCTTTGACTTGGTGAGATGAGGGGGCCAGCAGAAAACTAATTAAAAGAAACCACAAAAGAAACTCTTAAAAAAAAAAAGACTTATAAAGGAGTGCCAAAATGCTCATCAGAATAGTATTCAGAAATAATGAAATGAAAAGAACACATCTTGTTGCCGCTGTAGCTGCATTTATGTATTTGTACCGAGACCTTCCACGCGCTGGGAGCTGGGAATACAGACATATGATCTGATTTCCAGGAGTCCTCAAGCCACTTGACCAGGGACACCGCTGTCTGGGGCCCCCCCGGTGGCCAGGGCCAACTGGAGGTTTGACGGAATGCACCAGACCAGAGTTCCAATCTCTGTTCTGCCACGCCCAGGCTGATGGAACCTTGGACGAATTCACTGTCAAAAGTCTGTTTCCGCATCTCTAAGTAATGCGGAGGAGCAGCGATCTCGCATCTAACCCTGTGCAGACAGTTGGCCCCAGCTGCCCTGAGGACTGAGCCTTTACGACGGCCCTCTCTGCCTCCTCCTTCTTAGTCCCCGGGCCGTTCCCACTGCCAGGATTCCTACCCTGAGGAGCAACCAAGGGCTCTACAGGGCTTCGGGGTTCTCCAAAGACGTGCACGCCCGTTCCTCCTGACTCCCCTCTATCTGATGGGGCCCAGCTGTCCACATTTTACAGACGGTAGAGGAGACACTGGGAGAACTCTGCCCAAGTCACAGTCAGCCGCCAGACGGCGTGAGGGCCCCAGCTCGATGCGGGGCGCCGCACACGCCCCTCTGAGTTCCCCGGCCTGTGCATCAGACGAAGGTGAATTACAGGTGCTTTGCTGCAGGGAACAGGCCCCACCCCGTCATGACTGTTTCGGCAACTGACCGACTACAGGTATGTTCTCACCCTTTGAAATTGTCTTCATCGGCACTCCCCCAGCTCGCGGGTTGGTAAACTTCCTCTTAGGGAGGAAATGATCCAGAAAAACCCCTTTTCCCTCTAATTAATTCTGCAACATCAGAAACCTGAGTAACGCCTGGGTATTTATTACCATCGTTCTTCTGTTCTAAAGTGACAACAGGTGTTTCAGAAGAGTTCTTTTAAAGGGTCAGTACATCCCAAGTACCCTCTGATTGTGAGGATCATGATTTTAGAGAAAAGTGTGGAACAGGAATCTTTCAGAATTGTGGAGATGTAGCAAGGAAGGGACTTCGCCTCACTTTTACAAAAGGCATGGGCTGGAGCGAGTGCCCAGAACGTCTAAAGGCCCTTCCAGCTCCACAGGCAGCCACCCTGAGCTAATTATTAACAGCAGGAGGGCAGGGTGGGCCACCCCATTTCCTGAGGCCAGGCCCTGGGTTTGGCCTGGGCCTCTCCTACCCCGTGACTAACAGCTCTCCTTCCAGGGAGATCCTGAGAGTGCGTCTGGCCAGTCCCTTTCCACGGCACCTGCCTCCGAGGACCTCGGAACTGGGAAGACTCAGGCCTGGGTACGCTGCAGCCCCTAGCAGCCTGGGTTTCTCGGTGACCTTGAGCTCAACCAGATCACTGCCAGCTCACCTCTGGGGCACACGTGCTGGCTCCAAGCCACGGGATCTCACGAGGTCAGCCGCCAGGGGTGGGGGGTGGTGGTGGGAGAGTGGCGCCTGAGTGTGGCAGGGCCTGGGTCTCCAGGAGGGTCCAGGACAGCCTCGCAGCACCCAAACCTTGAAGTTCTTTCATCTGGCTACTTACTGGAGGTACTTGGGCAGCACAGAACCTACCTACCTCCACGCCCATGAAAAAAAAAAACCAAATTGACTCTGACCACCGGAAGGAGGAAACTGCGGCTCCCACACACTCCTGTCAAACACCACCAACAGAGCTGTCAGTTCGGGGAGGGTTTTTTTTAAAGTTGTACTTTCACATCTATATAACCACACAGCCTACTCTTTCCCATCATCGTAGGATGAAACATTTGTCCGGGTATTTCAAACACTTTACTGGAAGTTTTGTTACAGTTTTATAGTATCCCACCGAGTGGAACCATAACCACCACTGCTCAGATGACTTCTAACTAGGAGGGCTCAGACTTCCCAGGGCTTCCTGGGTGGCTCAGACAGTGAAGAATCCACCTGCAGTGTGGGAGACCTGGGCTGGATCGCTGGGCTGGGAAGATCCCCTGGAGGAGGACATGGCAACCCACTCCAGTATTCTTGCCTGGAGAATCCCCACGGACAGAGGAGCCTGGCGGGCTGCAGTCCACGGGGTCGCAAAGAGTTGGACACAATGGTGACTAAACCCTGCACGACATAGCAGACTTCCGAAGGAAACCACAATAAACCAGGTGAAGAAGACGGAGCAGGTGACCAAACATCACGAATTGGCGCCCAGGTGAGCCCTGCTTTAGGGGGGAAAAAACAACCCAACCACAAAGACGCATGGCCACAGGGTGACGGGAAAGGGCTAGGCCACCACCTGACCAAAAAAAAAAGGGCAAAAAACAGATGAGCAGGTAATTAATGCTGGTGGAACAAAACCACCAGATGTTCTGCTGTTCACCAGGCAGAACGGAATTGAAGGGGGATGACCACCTCCCATGACCCACCAGAGAATACACCTCTCATCTCATCCAGGAGCTCCCATATCAGAAGCAGGACCCAGGTTAAAGACAGCGAGGACCATGCCTGAGGTCACCTGGCAGAGCGGAACCCAGACCCAGGGGCTCCTGATGAAGTCACACTCCCCCCAGACATCACACCACCTGCTCTGGGGTGTGTTTAAACAGAACTTGTGCCATGTCAACCATTTTTAAATGCACAATTCAGAGACATTAATTACATTCACAACATTGTGCAACCAGCTCCATGATCTATTTCCCAAACTTTTCCATCCCTCCAAACAGAAACTCTGTACCCATGAAGCAATAACTCCCTGCTCCCTCCCACCACCTCTGGCAACCAGCTAATTTCTATGAATTTGCCTATTCTAGATATTTCATAAAAGTGGAATTATACAATATTTGTCCCTTTGTGACCGGCTTATTTCACTTAGCCTAATGTGTAAAGTTCATCCATGCTGTGGCATGTATAAGAAGTCCATTCCGTTCAAGGCTGAATAATATTCCATGGTATGGAGAGACCACATTTTGTTTATCCATTCATTTGTTGACACTTGGGCTGGTTCCACCATGTGGCTATCATATTGTAAACAGTGCTGCAATGACATCTCTATAGCAGTATCTGCTTTGGGGTGTACACATAGGAGCAGGTCCTGACTTGCTGGGTGATGCAGGAATTCCATGCTTGGCCTTTTGAAGGGCCACTGAAGTGTTTTCTACAGAGGTCGCACCATTTAACATTCCTACTGGCAATATAAGAGGGTTCCAATTTCTTCACATCCTTACCAATACTTTTGATAACAGCCATCCTAGTAGATGTCAAGTGATATTTCACTGTGGTTTTAATTTACATTTCCCTAATGACTAATGATGGTAAGCATCTTTTCATTGTGCTTACTGGCTATTTGCCGATCTTCAGAGAAATGTCTATTTGAGTCCTCTACCTATTTTTAAATTGGATTATCTTAATTTGGATTAGATATAGGAGTTCTTTATATATTCTTACATTAAGCCTTTATCAGATATGATTTGCAAATATTTCCTCCCATTCTGTAGGATATCTTTTCACTTTTTTGATTATGTCTATTAAGAACAAAAGTAATTTCAATGAAGTCCAATTTATTTTTCTTCTGTTGCTTGTGTTTTTGGTGTCATATTCAAGTTTAACTCCAAGGTAGTGTAGATTTATCCCTATTTTTCCCCTAAGAGTTCCAAGTCTTTAGCTCTTATATTTAGGGCATTAATCCATTTTGAGTCAATTTTCATATATGGCACGAGGTAGGAGGCACCCTGGTCCTTCTAACCAGGATCTCTCCCTACCACAATCCTCTGGCAGAAGACTGCTACGCTAGACTGTGAACTTCATGAAAGCAGAGTCTTTTAAAAACATGCTCCAGCACCTGGTACCCAGCAGGTGCTCAAGAATTAACTGTAGAATAAATGGACAGTTGAGTGAATAAACCATGGGGTGGGGTGTCCCCTATCTCCCACCTGCTTCTCATCACTACTATAATTCACCCACAGCTGGCTGAAAGCCTCTGGTCTGTAATAAAGTAAACCTGATAGGCTAACCATATTAAGAACTAAATATGTATCAACCACTGCACTTTATACATTCCTATTACTTCAACTGGCTTCCCGGGAGCTCAGTGGTAAAGAATCCGCCTGCAATGCAAGAGATGCAGGTGTGATCCTTGGATCAGGAAGATCACCTGGAGAAGGAAACACCAACCCACTCCATTATTCTTGCCTGGGAAATCCCATGGACAGAGGAGCCTGCCAGGCTTCAGTCCACGGGGTTGCTGAAGAGTCGGACAGGACTTAGCAACTAAACAACAATATTAGTTCAACTAAAACAACCCAAGATCTAACCAGCGCATTTAACTAAGGACAGGGCAGAGGGTCCCGGCCCTGGAAAGCTCAACATGTCCTTAGCAGCCTTCTAGTTCAAGTCCTTCATCGCACAGAGGAGGAAACAAGGGCCGATGGAGCCAGTGACTTCCCAGAGTCTGGGCTTTCACTCCCACGGCTTCCCCACCAAACACAGGCCTGAGCGATCACCCACTGGGGAACACAGCGAGGCACCAGGCGAGCCTCCACTGCTTCAGATGGTGGGAGTGGTCCTCTGACTCCAAACCTGCCAAAGGAAGAGTGAGCCTGGGTCCTGGACCTCGTTCTGCCGCACGGGGCAGGGGGCGGGGGGGGGTGCTCCCTGTCCGCCCTCCCCGCTCACCGCTCCAGCTGCACTGCCCCCGCCCCTGTACCCCAGTGTTCCAAGCCTGTTCCCACCGCAGGTGTCTGCAGCTGCTGTTCCACCTGCTCGGAACTCTTCTCCCGCCGACACCCTCCACCTGGCTCCGTCCCTCACTTGAAGTGTCTGACCAGTGAGGCCTTCCCAATCTCCCTTCTTCCTTGCTCAGCCCTAGACATATTAAACACGTTCACGGCTTGCTTCCTCCCAGTACCAGCGTCCATGCCTCCCACTAGAATGGAAGTTCCTTAGAGGCAGGGGCTTTACTGTTACCGGCTGTGCCCTTGGCACCTGGAGCCGTTCCTAGCAAGCCTGCGGTGCCCCGTAATGCACCTGCGAATGACATGGACAAAAGGACAGATTGGGAGCATCGCACTCCCCATCACACACCCCCGGAGCTACTACCGGGTCCTGAGTGTTACGGCGGGGAAGGCGGGCGGCTCTAGACTCACAGGTGGGCTCTGCCTGGACCCTGAGGCCAGGGCCCTCGGGCCGTGCCGGGCTCCTGGGCCTGTGATGGCACAGGCAGGGCGGGGAAACCATGTACCATCAAGCTTCCCACCTGTCCCAGCCAAGCCCAGGGTGCCAGCAGCTGCTCCTGCGCTCACCTGGCCACGGAGAATGGAGTCTCTTCCCACAGGCACTTAACAAATGCTTGTGAAACACACACACACACACACCAGTGAATGGCGAGTGTGCACAAGGCTGACACCTGCCCTCCTAGCAGGCTCGCGTCAGCACTCCTGGCAGCACGTCATTCCAACAACGCTGGGAGGTGCTTGGACCCAGGAGGTCCATTTCGAGGGCCCTACTGTCAGGATATATCAAGACATGGAAGTTTTATTTGCAAAGATCTTCCCCGCAGAGACATAACATTGAAAAGGACAAACAAAAAGCCGGTTTCCAAGCTCAGAGGGCCAGTTAAGTAAATCAAAACAGCCATGGGATGTCCATGAAGGCGTCATAATGACATGGAAAATATGAGAAGTAAAAAAATAAATAAAGAACGCTGGTTATAAAACTGTACCTACAGTGTGAGCACAACTGTTAACAGTCATTGTATAAAGCATACAGGAACTCACAGGACGTGAAAATTGTTAGCTTGTCCATTCTTTCAACCTTTCTGTATTGCCTAAGGCTTCTGTGAGTAATAATGAGTTCAAAAATCAAATTGATAGCACTTAAAACGCTACTGGGCTGACTCACTTGAAAAGACCCTGATGCTGGGAAAGACTGAAGGCAGGAGGAGAAGGGGACGGCAGAGGATGAGATGGCTGGATGGCATCACCGACTCAATGGACACGAGTTTGGGTAAACTCCGGGAGTTGGTGATGGACAGGGAGGCCTGGCGTGCTGCGGTCCATGGGGTCGCAAAGAGTCAGACACCTTTTAAGTTCACTTAAACGCTATCACCGGAGGCCTCATTGGTGCGCAGGGTGTCTAACTGCTTACACCTCCAGCCCATGACACTTGGCCACCTCCTCGCCTCTTCCTGCCTTCACCTGGCCCTGCTTCTCCCTGGTGTTCCCGCCGGCCCCTAGCCCCTAGTACCGGCAGCCCTCCCTAGCCCACCACAGCTCTGACCCTCCTTCACCCCCTCCTCTCCTCCCCCAGGTGGGGCTGCCCCCGCCCGACACTCCCCCAGCCCCCGGACCCAGGTCAGAGCCTAACTCCTCGGCCTCCCAGCTGTGTGACTGTGGGCAAGTTGCTGAACCTCTCTGAGACTCCAATTCCTCCGCAGGAAAATGAGGTGAACCCCAACTCATAGGGCGTCTGAGGTTCAGGGCGTTAGATGCCCCCCCCCCACCTCAGGGGGCCCTTTCTTCCCCGGCTAGAGGTTCAACAGGCTAACGGCGGTGTGTCTCTAGCCCCCTACTATGGGATGGGCTTCCTACCACGGGATGAGCTTCCACCTGCCAGCATCACTCAGCCTAGAGAAGCACTGCTTATGGCACACCGGTGGTCGGGGAGAAATTTCTCAATTCTCCATCTGCAGAAATCTCGCCCTTCCCTGCAGGAAGCAGAAAAGCAGGTGTGCTCTGGGATCCCGGACCAAACAACTGTTTCTTGGCTGAAATTCCCATCGCTCCAGAAAACTCAAGAGCCCAACTCTCACAGCTGATGCCAAACCCACGCCCCCCCGCGCTCATCCTTCCCATGTCCCTGTCTTAGCTGCCGAAGCGGTCCCCGCATTTTCAGTTGAGGTCCTGCTGGCTCCTGACACCACCTTCTCCCATCCACACCAACGCTTGATCTCCCGGACCCCCCAGCACAGGGCTTGGTTCTCCTGTTCTCTGGGTCACAGGGCTTTGTTCTTCCCGCCTGACCACTCTGCGCTCGGCCCCTGATGACCTCGCAGGCATTTAATGAGGCCCGCTTGCAGCCTGGCTCCACGGCAGGTGCCGGGGCTCAGAGACGAGGAAGAGGCTGTCTCAGGGCCCTGCTCTCCGGGAACTCAGAGGCTAGTCAGAGAGAGAGATGCGTGAATAATCCAATAATCTCCTTCCAGGGTGGGAAGTACGTCTGTGAAGACAGCTGTGAACCACTGGCTGCGGGGGTGCGGGGCCGGTGAGCCTTGTCTAGGGCATGACCACGGCTCAGCGTGGGACCAAAGCAAAGAGCTTCTAGGGGGGTTCTAATGGCAAACTAGACCTTGAAGGATGGAGCATCAAATAGCAAAATCAAATCACTCAACACTTCCCTCAAAGTCTGCAGGGACCCCCGCTGCCTGCTGTCCAGCACTCACAACCTGATTCCCATCTCATTCTCCAGACCCCAGACACCTGGGCGCACTTGCTCCACGAGGTTGGGTAGAAAGCCACACAGCTGCGCTTGTCCTGCGTCTTCCACATCTTCCTGTCCTCGTCAGGCCACCTCGCACCACACTCCTAAGCAGGGCCACTCACGGCATGATGTCTGGACTGGCGGCATCAGTATTACCCACGTGCCATTCAGTTCAGCTCAGTTGCTCAGGCGTGTCCGACCCTTTGTGGCCCCATGGACCACAGCACACCAGGCCTCCCTGTCCATCACCAACTCCTGGAGTCCACCCAAACCCACGTCCATTGAGTCGGTGATGCCATCCAGCCATCTCACCCTCTGTCGTCCCCTTCTCCTCCTGCCCTCAATCTTTCCCAGCATCAGGGTCTCTTCAAATGAGTCAGCTCTTCCTATCAGGTGGCCAAAGTACTGGAGTTTCAGCTTCAACATTAGTCCTACCAATGAACACCCAGGACTGATCTCCTATAGGATGGACTGGTTGGATCTCCTTGCAGTCTAAGGGACTCTTAAGAGTCTTCTCCAACACCACAGTTCAAAAGCATCAATTCTTCAGTGTTCAGCTTTCTTCACAGTCCAACTCTCACATTCATACATGACCACGTGCCATTAGGAAGACAATCTCACAGCCGACCGCGGGCCGAGATCACATGCACACTAAAGCCTGAGAAGTCCTGCTCTCCGCCCCAGTCCTACACCCCCGGGCCTCCGGCTTCCTCTTCTCCACTCTGCGGCCAGCTGCCACCTATCGGTGCCCTGGGGATCCACACGGAGAGCTGACACCCCAGTTGCAGCGCGTCCACCCCCCAGCGGCACCGCTCCAGCCCCATCCTGCCCGGGGAGCACGCAGGGACCACAGCCCCCTCCATCCCACACCCGGCCCCACCCAGGGTCAACTGTCACCCTGCGGTCCTCCCGACGAGCTCGCTGAGAGGGACAGACGTCAGGCAGGGACTCAGCAGCAGTACTTCCCACTGGGAGGAGCCTGGTCATCGTGGAATCTTCACTCAGCCCTGTCATTCCCCGGGACACCTGTCATCCCCACCATGGCAATCAGGTTTGGGAGGCTTGCTGGGGTCCTGGAGTTAGTGAGACGCGGTTCCAGAGACAGCCCCAGTTCACGCTCTGCACTAAGAGATACGAGTGCGCACCACAGCCTCGCAGAAGACTGGGGGGGAGGAGGTACGCCTGCATTTTAACTGGGAACAGTTACTCGGCTGGACCTAGAAACCAGGGGCAGAGTCACCGAACAAGCGGGAGAGGCAGGCAGCGGCCAGACCACGGAGCCTTCAACTACAGGCTCAACTGCTGCAGCTTTCGGGGCTCAGGAGCAGTGACGCTTCTGGAGCAGGCTGGACCTAAACGGCTGTACCTTCCCTGACATTCACGAAGCTGATCCCTCCCCTCTCAGGCTTCTCCAACCCTCCAGAAGTGACCAATGCAGTCAACTCCCCCGGGTTCGCTCCGCTCCATCGCCCGCCCTGCCCTCCCCTCTCCAGGAGGCCTACGTGCCCCTCAACAAGGCCCAGCTGCCAGGAACCCTTTCCCTCCCCTCCTAGGATGGGGCTCCCTTCCAAACCCAGTCTTCCCACATCGAATCACCAGTTTCCACCATCGTCTCCAAGAGGACGGCCGGAGACTTGCCTCCTTCCCCTGCGGCCCACAGCCTGACCCTCTCTGCCCTGGGGAGGAGGACAAGGGGGAGCCTGACCCTGAGTGTGCAGCCCCTTCAGTGGGGGAACAATCTCATTTGCCCATACACTCAGGCACCTGGATCCACTGCGAACTCTCAAGAGACTGAAATCTTAAGTCTTTGCAAATGTCTTTTAGCAGCAGGTAATCACTGCAACAAGGAAACTGCCTTACAACCGAAACAATTTAAGATTAACTTTGTATAAAACAGAAAACTTTAAAATTACAACACAAGAGTTTTTAAATTTCGCCACTATTTACAGGCTGGAAATTGTGAAACACAGATCTCCTCTGGAGTCCAGCTGCTCCCCGTGTGGTCTCCGGACCACAGTCTCAACACCACCTGGGGGGCCTGTTAGCAATGCAGCAGGCAGGGCCCACCCCTGACCCCTCGAGTCAGAACCAGCAAGTCAGCATTCAAGCTTGGGATGCCCTGGCTGAGAGCACATGGTCTGCAGGGCTTAGGGAAAGCAAGGCCTACGGAGCCAGGTGACAGGAACCCGCAGAGAAGAGGAGATCCTGGTGTTTCTGCAGAGAACACTGTCTGAAGCGATGTGAAGCAGGCATAGATGTGAGGGGCCACTGGGGAGAGAGGCAAAGTGGAGGGCAAATGGGAGAAGCGAGTGAACCCACCCAGGTTTGCTGGGCAGGGGGGTGGGAAGGTGGGGAGGGTGTGCAGTGGGGAGGGGCAGGCTGGAGGAGGGGCTGAGGTGGGCTGACAGGCGGGATTTGGGGACACTCGGGGCTCGGGGGATGGGTGGGGGGAGTGCTCAGATGTGATACACACAGAGATGACCGGGCTGGAGCAGACCCAGATGATGCAACCCAGGAAGGCATGCAGGACGGTTAAGAGCAGAGGGAAAACAGATAGCTGAGGATGAGCCAGGATGGGCAGGGAGGCAGGAGCGGGGACTGCATCACAGAAGCCCCAGCATGAGGGTGTCAGCACAGAGACCAAATGGACTGAATGACCAAATGCTGCTGATCTTGACGAGTGAGTGATCCTGGGCCACCACGGCAAGCATAGTCAAGGGTAGTCTTACTCAAGGGTCAGGTGGGGAGGCCTGGGGACACTGGTCTGGCAGTTGCAGGCAGCAGATACAGCTGAGACTGCTAGATAAATAAATGTCTAAACATCTCACCTGGGGTTGCAAGCCCCCTTTCATCAAGACTGTGTCCTCTGGTGCACCTGTGTTCATAGCGGCATTACTTGCAATAGCCAAAAACGATGGAAGCAACCCCAGGTGGCCACTGACAGATGAATAACAAAATGCGGTATGTACATTCACTGAAGTATTAGTCAGCCTTAAAAAGGAAGCACATTTTGACACGTGACATGAATAAACCTGGAGGACATTATGCTAAGTGAAATACGCCAATAACAAAAGGACAAGTACTGGCATGATAACATGATTCCAATTATATGAGGTACCTAGGGTAGACAAAATCATAGAGATAGAAAGTAGAAGGCTGGCTGCCAGGGCTGGTGGTGGGGAGAATGGGGAGTTTGTATTTAACGGATACAGAGCTTCAGTTGTGCAAGATGATGAGAGTTCCTTGGCTACATGGTGTGAAGGTAACACAAAATTGTACTTGATGCCGCTGAACTGTACAAACACTTAAAAAAATGTGTCTCCCTTTCAGCAGAGGTATAGAAAACCTGAATTCCTGGAACTGAATAGTGTGTCTGTGTCAAGAGAGGTGAGAGCGAATCTTTTTCAGTGACTGTAGACTATTCCTCCAGGAGGCTTCCCGGTGAAAGGAAATGAGAGATGGGGCGGAGACCGAACGGTGAGGCCGGGTTGGGAGAAGGCTTTTTTCCCCTCAGGTAAAAGGATGACAGTCTTCTTCTGGAAGTGGAGAGGTGAGCCTGAGCCAGAGACACTCATTTTCTAAGAGAGAGAGAGATAAAGAAAGAGGGAGCGGGGAACGTGAGGAGGCTCCCTCCAGATGGCCTTGACCATCCCAGTGCCACAGGTGGTGGGGTCACCTGGAGAGGGAAGGGCAACTGGGAGGATAGCTGGAGAGAGTGGAAAGGTCAGGGTGGCTGGCATGGGAGCAACAGGGGCGGACAGAGGCCTGGCTGGGCAGCAAGGAGGGCCCTGCTGGCTGTCAAGCCCAGAGCACATCAACTGCAACCATCACTAAGCCTGGGGCAGAGGTCCTCAAAGGACAGCCCCTGGTCTCTGGACCCACCAGTAGCATCACAGAGGAGCTTGTTAAGAGATGCAAATTCTGAGGCCTCCTGTGAGTCTGATTCAGACCCACTGATTCAGAATCTCTGAGGGTGGGGTCCAGCAGCCTGTATTTTAAAAGATGACTGTGATGTCCTCAAGTCTGAGGAACAGTAGTGCAGAATACAGAAATTCAGTGAAGGGTTTATATCATCTTTACATAAAAACGAAAAAAAAAAAAAAAAGATCAGCCTAGCAACTTCTACATAAAAAGAGCAAGAAATGAGTAACTGCTTTGATGCCAACACAGCTTATTTCTACAGTTAGAGAAATGCCACAGGAGTTTAATAAAATGATAGAAATACACAATCTACTTGACAGACTTCCTTAGATAAGACCTAGAAAACACACCCAGAGTCTGGGGGCTGGACCCTGTATGATGTGGGTACCAGTCCCTGCTTCTTTGACTGTGTGCCTTGGACATGCCTCAGTCTCCCCATCTGTAAAGAGAGGGAGCTGAAAAAGGTTCTGAGGTCCCTTCCAGTTCAGACACTGTATGACCCTTTGCTTATTAAAGGTGACCTCAAACTCAGCCCTTTTACACAGCCTGGCAGGGGGTGAGGGAGACGTTTTTAACCAGTAAACACAGTATCACAGTTAACTAGAAAATTTTCCAAGATACTGGTGCTAGTATCTTGCATTCCAATAACTAGAAACTCTTTCACTAACTGGCTTTTCCATTAAAGCCACCAACACCTTCAGTTGTAAACTCACAATACCATACTGCACCATGTTCTTGAAGTCCACAAGACCAGGATGCCCCAGGAAATCTCCCTACACCTTCACATTTTCACCCTATAATATAGGTATACTTCAGAGATACTGTAGGTTCCATTCTAGAACACCATAAAAAAAGCGAATACCGCAATTAAGCAAATCACACACATTTTTTGGTTTCCCAGTGCATATAAAAGTTATGTTTACACTACACTGTAGTCTATTATGTATAAGAGCATTATATCTGAAAAAAAAACAATATATGTACCTTGATTAAAAAATACTACCAAAAGTGACAGAGAGACCCAAAGTGAGCAAATGTTATTGGAAAAACAGGACCAAAAGACTTGTGTGATGCAAGGTTGCCATAAACCTTCAATCTGTAAAAAAAAAAAAAAAAAACAACAAAACACAAATGCAACGTCTGCAAAGCACAACACAATGAGGCATGCCTATACTTTTTAAACCAGGCTGGCAGGGTTTGTGTTTGTTGCCAGGCAGAAAATGAGTTAAGGAACTGGACTCATCAGACCCCAGAGCCTGCCCCCTGTGATGAGTGTCTGGGCACTCAATACTGCAGGTCTAGGCTTCCTGATAAACGGCCCCGTAATGGCCTTGTTACCAGAATCCCTCGATGCTGGTTTCCTGCCTGGTCTGTCTGCATCCAAGTCCTTGTCTGCACCTTCTCGTCATTCAACGCCCATCCTCTTGTGCCTGGGTCCCCAACGCCAGCTGCTTCTGTGCCTCTGCCAAAGGCCAGCAACTTGGTTCTAATCTCAGAACTAGGGCTGGGAGAGGAAGCTGGGTGCCTGCACAGGAAAGACAGGGAAAGTGTGAGCCCTGTGGGTGCTGGGGGGCGCGGAGAGAAGGTCCGGGGCAACTCTGTCTCCAGCCCCACTCCACTTACACCCCTTGGCTCTTCAAACCCATGAAGACCAGGTCAGGAGGAAGCACAGCTGGCTTGCCCTTCCCCCTGTGCCCCCACCACGGACCCTGTCCCCCCTCCTCCTGGCTTTGGAAGTGATGCTCCCACTCTCTGACAGTCCCCGTAGCAGGAAGCGGCAGGTGAGGGGAGGGCTCCCACAAGGTTCACGTAGCAGGAGGAAGGCTGGGAGGCGCATCCCAAGGGAGGTGAGACCACAGAGGCGACCAAAGCCATGATCATGGGGCTCGGCAGGCGATGCCAGGGCAATGAGCTTTGCTTTGTCCAGGCAGAAAATTCTTAGTGCTAGAGAGTTCCCTAGGCTGACCCCCCGGCGCTGATCTCCCATCCAAAGTCGTATGTGGGCAGAGTGACCACATAGCCTGATTTGGGCCAGACAGCCCTAGCTGGGGCTACTCGGTTAGATGCAATTAACAGCCCCCCGTTTATTCTCAAAATGTTCTGGTTTGGATCGAAATTCTAGTTGCTTTATTCTTGAGGCCCCAGGTCTATGAAGTCAGAGCTGCAGCTGCCGAAGGCACGTAAGTGTCTGGAGGGACGGTCAGGCTGAGTCCCGCCCCTTATCAAATATTCTGATCTCCTCTCTAGCATCCCCACCAAGCCATCACCTGGCATCTGCTTGTATTCCTGCAGAGACGGCAGGCTCATAATCCCCAGAGGAAGCCTCTCTCATTTTGGGAGAAAGCTGTGCTATTAAAACAAAAACAGGATAGATGAATGAACAAAGATGATGTGGCATGTATACACAATGGAATATTACTCAGCCATAAGAAATAAAATCTTGCTGTGTGTGCAACATGGATGGATCTAGAGGATATTATGCTAAGTGAGGTAGGCAAAACAGAGAGAGACAAACACCATATGACTTCACTTACGTGTGAAACCTAAAAACACAAAAGAGCAAAACAGATTCCTAGATGGAGAGGACGAAAAGGTGGTGGCAGGAGGGGAGAGGGTGAGGGCGTCATGCGAAGAAGGTGAAGGAGATTAAGAAGTACAAACTTCTAGCTATAAAATAAATAAGCCATGGGGAATGCAAGATACACTTTAAGGCATAAAGACCATCCTACTGTAATGACTCTGCAGGAGGACAGATGGTTTCTAGACTTATCCTGGTGATCATTTTATAACACAGGCACATGTCAAATCACTATGTTGTTCACCTGAAACTGACATAATATTGTATGTCAGCTACACTTCAATTAAAAAATAAATGCATGAAAATAAGAGTAGCAAGATTCAAATCTATACACAGCATGACAGCAACTAAATAACATCCTTCAGCAAGGAAAGGCGTGGGAGTGGGGCAAACTAGACAACCTGCTGACTTCTTTCCTCCCACCTCCTTCCATCTTCATTCACCAAATGCTAACTGAGTGCATGTGATGTTTCAGTGGCAGTGAAGATACAAGGGTGGGCCAAAGCAGACTCAAACGGAGGCGAATCCTATCAAAGAACTGGCCTGCATTCTCCAAAAATGTCAAGATCATAAGGGACAAAGAAAGCCTGAGGGACTGCTTTAATCTAAAGAAGACTAAAGAGACACGACAACCACATGCAACACCTGATCTGGGGTTTTCTTTGCTACAAAGGCCACTCTCGAGACAACTGGCAAAGCCCACAGGTCCTGCAGATGAGATAACAGTATTGTATCAGTACTGACTTCCTGCTTTTAAAAAGTGTATCATAGTCATATAGGAAGAGGTCACTGGTTTTCGGAAATAAACTTAAGTATCTGGAGGGATAGGAAGAGTCTATAAATGATCCTCAAATGGTTCAGCAAAAAAAAAAAAAAAATGTATATACAGAAGAATAAGATGGTAATATTTGAGGAATCTGGGTGAAGGGTATATGGGAGTTCTCTGTTCTATTCTTAGAACTTTTCTCTAAGTCTGAATTAGGTCAAAATGAAAAGTTAAAGGAAAAAATAAATCTCAGGGACACCGTGTATGTGTGTGGGGGTGGGGGTGTGTGTTTAAAGGAAGACAGACTCCGATTTCACAGAACTCACAGTGTAGCTGCGGAGACAGGTACTAATACAAATAATGGCACTAATTAAGCACAAAATTGCAACTGTGAAAAGTGCTGTAAAAGGAGAGAGACCTGGTGGTGTGATGGGAGTGTTTACAGTGGGCGGTTTTACCCACAGCAGGAAGGCAGGCGAAGACATCAGCAGACATGGAGTCAAGGTCCGAAGCATGAGTTAATGGGGGGTGGCAGGGGGACGGAGGTTCCAAGCTCTGGCTGGCCCCATGAGAAGAGAAAGCATGGGGCCCAAAGCAAGTACACTGGAGCCTGCAAGAGATGCCAGCGTTAGTATCGTCTTTTACTCTAGGAGCAAAAGGAAGTGGCTTTAAAAGGCCCTCTGGCGGGTGGCAGAGAACAGGCTGGCACGTGGCAGGCATGTGGAGTCCACCATGGTGGTGGTGGTGAGCCGCCTCCAGGAAGACCCCCACGCATGATTTTTCCTCTGCTCCCTGACACCTTCATTTTCTACAACCACCATGTATGAACTTGGTAACCAGACCAAGGGAGGAGCTGGGAGGGGGGAGGGTGTTGAGGGTAGAGAGGGAGGCAAAGTGGGCAAGACATGAGCTCAGGCTGTCGTCACACCCCTTCCAGGCCCACCAGTGGGCTGGGTCAAGGGCTGACAACTGGCTGACAAAGCCGGTTGCTGCTTCTCCCACCAGGATCCTGGGGTCTACACTGAGGCTGACTCACCTGAGGGAAGCGAGGGGCAGGGACCAGGTCTTCACATCCTCCTCTCTAAGTCAGACCAGTGCCTTTTGTCAACACAGCATGCAGCTGGCCACCACCCTTTTCTGGTCCTGGATCCTGCCCCTTGGAACAAGCCTCTAGCCCTGGGAACCGGGCCCTCAGCACGGCCCTGGGAGCCAGCCATCACTCACCACAGCCTCTCTCAGCATCAAACGCTAAACAGGACGCTTGTCTGTGAGTCAGGGGCCCAACCACAAAGGGAGGAGACCCTTTTCTGTGCCAAGTTCTGCCCGAGTGGGTTTTCAGTTCATTGGCTCCTTTAAAATGGTCGATTGAACGGCAACAGGTTCTATCATTATCCTCGTTTAACAGTCAAGATGTGTCTAGGGACAGACTCGAGTTCCAATCCTAGCTGTCCCTGTAGAGCAGTGTGCCCTTCCAAGAGTCACTTCATTGCTCTGAGCCTCAGTTTTCTCATCCCATTCTGTAAACTGGGGCTGCTAAGTATTAGCAACGTTCTGGGGCTAGAAGGTACTATTTATTCCCTTCTGAGGCGCCAAGAGGCTGAGGACAGAAAATTCAAACTACACATTGCTTAAATATTTACAAAGAGCTTGTGTATCCTGACAGTAAATCATGGGACCTGAATTTTCCAGGACTATCCCAATTTCAAATCCTCTGTCCTAACTTTCCACATAAACCATTGAAATGTCTCAAAAATTCCACTCTCTCAGTATCCAAACAACACCTCCCAGACCTCCTCTTGCACAAAGACGCAGCACAAACATTCTTTTTCAGACTACAGATCCCAGTCTTTGGTTCCGAAAATGCAGTCAGTGGAGCCCTGCTGGCCCCCTGAAGGAAACGGGGTCAGGGAGAGAAATCTGGGGCAGTCAGCACTCCATCGGGACTCTCAGACTGCTGCTTCCTGGCACATGGATGTGAACTGGAGGCCAGGAGAAGCTGTACCGTGCAGAGAGCATCACCCACAGAGGGAGACAGACTAGGGACATGAGCTCTGCCCCATCTACCGACCCCAGTGGCCTGTACTCAGGGAAGCAACACAGCCAGAGAGTTGCTACAAAGATTAAAAGGACTGATTAATATTTGGAAAGTACTCACAACACTGCCTGGCAGCCAGTAAGTGCCATATCAGTGTTCAATAACTAAAACCAGAGGTATCTCTGGCAGAAGGTGCTCATGCCTTAGACACGGCCCAGAGGCATCGCTCCTATGCAGGGAAAACAAGGCTTTACCCCTGGACTGAGTGAGGCCAGGCCACTATACAGAGACAGGGGGTTGGGGGGGTCACCCTAACTACAGAACGTGGGTCCTGCATTAGCCAAGATCAGAAGGCTGGATCTGGGAAGTCACCACTTCTGAAATATGAGAGGTTTCTTCATGCCTCTAAGTTGTCCCATCTGCTGTTCTCTCTGCCTGTTGAAAACCATCTTTTCCTACCTCCAAGGCTGAATTCGAATGCCAGCTACTCCCGATGAGGGGTCCCTGATGCCCGTCAGAACAAAAGGCTGTCTCCACGGGGATCTCTTGCATCTATCTAGCTTTATCCTCTTTTAAAGCAGTAATCAGACAGATGAGACACAGCACACACATGCCCACATGCGAGTACACACATACACACACAGAAACGTCACGATGTCACAACCTTGCTAACTCCATGAATCCTTCCAAGACAGGCTCACCTTCCATCTCTGTGACACACAGAAGTGGCTCAATAATGGTCCGAATTTGTTGTCATGTCTGTGCTCACAGCTGGTCTTCCTCTGGAGGCGGAAGTCCCTTACACGTGTACGCATCAGGAGAAGCTACAGGGATGCAGGATCTCTGGGTCTTGGAATGCACGATCTGATCAGATTTCAGACAGGGACCTACATAACACTCCCTTTTAACTCTCCCTCAGGCAGATGAAAGGACACACTTAGGAGAGTGGGGTCTGCAGTAGCCAGGACCCAGACTTGGGCAAACTGGACACTGATCTGCTCTGGTCTTATCTCTCAGAGTCAGAAAGAAGAGCTCGGGCTTGGAAAGCTACCCTAACCACGCTGCCCCGCCCACCCAGCCTGTCAACGCCAGGGGATTGCCCTCAGCATTCCAGACCCTGCTGAGAAATGAAGAGGGTGGCCCCGCTTTCCAGGCCCATTGTCTGGTGGAAGGAAGGGGAGCACAGAGAATTAGGGTTAATGGGCACTTCTCTGAGGAGAGGAGGAAGGACTACAAATCGCAGGTTCCCCCTCCACCAACGGGCCACAAACCCTGAGGACTTCGGGAAGGTGAGGTGCCATGTCTTCCTGTTTCCTACCATTCCCTAAGCCCCTCTGGTAGGTTATAGCCATCCCAGAAAATGGAATCCCTCGTGGGCCTGGACCTGAGGGTCAGACAGTCCCAGTTCATCCCTCCAGCTCCTGGTCCCACACCACCTTTGCTAGCTGAGTTACCGCATCTGTGAGAGGGCAGAAGGACCACACTGAAATTAAACACCGCACATGGGACCTTCTAGTTCACACGCAACAATCGAGGAGTTGGTCCCAATCCTCTGGACCAATGACCGGCTGGGAACCTCAACTTCTTTCAGGGATAAGATTGTCTCTGACTAGGTTCCTGACACTTGAATGGGAATGTTAAAAAGCTATGAGAATATCTTCTCCTTGATAAAATGTGGAAAGGAGGGCTCAGAGAGAGGATGGTGAAGCAGTGTGGGATCCTGAATTTGACTCTGTGCTAACTGAGGTTCCTTCCTCTGCCCCAAGCTGTCCCTGACTTTGGCCTCCCATGTGTCTGGCCTGGCCAGGACCTGCCCTCTCCTTGAGGAGCTCCCCAGGGACTCCTGGAGTTCTTTACTGGAGTCTGGCCCACACTGCATCCCCACCCGGCACTGCACCTGCCATGCACCAGCAGCTCAATAAATGCTGAATGGAATGTCTAGGACCCTCCAGCCACTCTGAGATGCCTTCAGGAACCTGACCTTTTACATTCCAGCTAATGTCTAATTTGCATAAAGGAGTTGTTTTGAGGAGCCAGCAAATCACCAGAGACAAGGCAGGATCAATAGAGAGTATTAGGCACGTTGTATCCTACTCTAATTCTCTGCAAATCGGTATTCCATTAACTGTACGTAGAATTTACGGGAGCTCACTATGAACTAGAATATTTAACTAGAATGACCTACTCTCTGTCAGATAATAGCTTACTGCTGTTAATTTTCAACTAGCCAGAAAGGTTTCCAGCTCACAATCTACTTTCCATCTTGATTTAATCAGGAAAGCCATCTATTTGAGAAAACAATAAAGGGGAGCCTGATGCAGAAGAAAAAAGTCCTGCCTGTGGAACCAGATGACATGAGTTGTATCCGGGCTACAGCACATACTGTGTAATTGGCTGCACAAAGCCTCAATTTCCTCATCTGTAAAATGGGAATAACACCAGCCTTACTGGTGGGAGCTGTAAAAATCAAATGAGCTGATGCATGTGGATGCACTCCGTGCAGTTCTACAAGACTATAAAAAGTTGGTTATTATAGTGAAAATAGAAGATGAATTTCTCAAACAACTCAGATAGGCTAATGACAAAAAGCAGGGTGGATCTAAATCAGTGGTTCTAAAGGGGGAGAAAGGAAAATGTGCCCCTCGCCCAGAGGGAAGGAGGTTGGGAAGACAATTGAGGGAGAGGGACTGCTATTGGGATCTACTGGGCAGAGATCAAAGACACTGCTTAACATCCCACAATGCAGAGAAAAAGAGCCACAAAGAATTATTGAACCCCAAATGTTAACAGTGCCAGAGTGAAAAAACCCTAATCTAAATAATCACTGAGTTTGGGAGCTTTTTAGAGCAGAAATCTTCCTAACCAGGCTTTACTTTCAAGCATGAGCTGCCTAAACACTGGCAAGATGGATTGCCAGACAGCTCTTTTGTAAGTAAAGCTGAACTGCCAACTCTTGGAGTTTCTAAATGTATAAAACTGCTTTTAAAGAAGATGCTCTCCGATTACAATTCAGCTAAACTGTTTTTCCAAAGATTTCAGGAGAAGTTCTCCTGGGCACAAGGCAGGGTCTGTCACTCTGCCACTAGGCCCTGAAGATGCCTTCTTGTAATTCTAATTTCCTGGTGAAATGGGAGCCACGAGGGTCTCTAAACGAATTAAATTCACATCACGCCAACTGCTCGCTTGCTTTGTGCTGGGCACCATGCCAAACACCTCCACATCATTTATCCCACTTAATCCACCCAACAACCCAGTGAGGTGGGCATTATTACCGGCTGTTTGCAAGGGAGGAAACTGACGATCAGCGAGGTTAGACAACTCGTCCAAGGTCATCATCTGGCTTAAGGTGGGGGCCTAACCTGAACCGAGGTCTCCAGTTTCCCAGTCACAAGCTCTCTCCACCACCTCGGAAAACCCAGGTGTCAAGTCGTCTCAACTTCCCATGAATTTTTTAAGGCAACCGCAACTTCTCAGTAAGTTCAGGTTGCTGAAAATGGGAATTTCCGGGGCACCGGGCGCTCTCACATACAGTCCCCCACTGCAGCTGTCTCACCGCAGGTACCTGATAAATCATTCCATATCACCCGCGGAACGGGGAGGATTTATTGGGGCTGGAGTTCGTGCCAGGCCCAGGAAATGCCATCTTTGAAAGCCGAGAGGCGGATTCGCCCCGGGAGCCGAGAAGGTCTGGCCGCCGCGCTTGGCTGGCTCCCCGCGCGGGCTGTGCGCCCCCTCGGCGTCGGGGGCGGGGGGTCGCGGCGGCGCTGGGGCCTCCCGGATCGCCAGCCGCTCCGGCTCTACCGGTCGCGTCCGCCCATGCCCGGGTCGGAGCGCACGCCCACGCCTCGCCGCCGCCGCCGCGTCCCGCCCGGGACCCAGCCCCACCCGGCCCGGCCTGCTCCCTCCCGCCCGCGCCCCACCAGGTGAGCGCGGCCAGGGCGCCCCCTCCCCGCCCCGACGAGACGCCGGGACTCCGGGGCCGCCGCGTCCGCCAGTCCGCCCGCGCGTTCGCCGCGCGCCCGGGGACGGGTGGGGGTGGGGCGGCGCCCAGCGCGACCCCGGCCACCGGCGGCTCCGCGCCCCGCCCCGAGCCCGCTGGGGTCGCGCCGATCCGTACCTGCAGCATCCGGGGGCGCGGGGCGCCCAGGTAGGTCGCGCGTGCGGGCGGCGCGGAAGCTCGCTCGCGGCGCGACCTGGCCGCCGTCTGAGCATGCCCAGTGCCGCCCGCGGGCGGCTCCCGCCGGCCCGGCTGGCCGCGACGGGCCCGCGCGCCGGGCTGGGGGCGGGCGCCCGGAACGCCCTACGGGACGCCCCCGCCCCCGCCCGGGGCCGGTGCGCTCGGACTCGTCTCCCAGGGTTACCCAGGCTCTGCCGCCGAGGTCCGTGCAGCCCGGTGTCCCCTCGCGCATGCACGCAGGCGTCCGTGCCATAACCATTTATTGGGCACCTACTGTGTGCCCAGCCCTCTGTGATTTTATGCCTAGGAATGTCAAGCACCCAGCGCTAAACAAATATTTGAAATGAGGAAAAATCTTGCCCAGCCAGGGTCCTGCTGACTCCCGTGCAGTGCCCATCCCAGTCCACTGAAAACTTCCCAGCTTAAACTTTCTTCCGAAGACTTATGGGCACTTTACCTGACCTGGCTCCTGCATTCCTTCACCTCCAGGAGCACCCTTCTGTCCATCAAACACGCAGAACTTGTCCAACCTCAGAACATTTGCATATACCTTTTCGCCTCTCTGTGGGTCGTCTTTGCCCACCTTTACCCTTGACTGGAACCTTCTCATTGTCCTTACTTCCTCCTTCTCCGAAAGGCCTTCCCTGATCACTTTATTAAATTAGTCCCCTGATCATAGGACTTTCCGTGTCCTCACTCTATTTTCCTCACATTTATCATTATCCATTAGTACATTCAACAGATAATTTTTGATCACTTACTTTGATTCTTTACGTGTGATGAAGAGACAAAAATCCTGTTCCTTGCTGGAGTTCGGCAGGCAATAAACATGCAAAGAAGCGAACTCAGAGTGGAAGGTAATAACGTTTTACGAGGGGAAAAAAACAGGGTAAAGAGAAGGGGTGGAGGGAGTGCAATTTCGATGAGGTGGTAAGACCTTTCAGCCACGCAGATAAATTGGGAAGAGCATTCCTGACAGAGGGATCAGCCAGTGCAGACATTAAGACGCAGGAATGCTTAGGAAATAGCAAGCCGGGGAAAGTAGCAGGAGATGAGGTCGGTCACTGTCTTTTCCTGATTTGCTTACTTCTTATAGTGTATTCCCCTGGAGAAGGAAATGGGAACCCACTCCAGTATTCTTGCCTGGAGAATCCCATGGACAGAGGAGCCTGGCGGGCTACAGTCCATGGGGTCGCAAAGAGTCGGACACGACTGAGCGACTAACACTATTGTGTATTCACCTCTGGAATTTCAGCTCTGGGACTGTAGTCCTGCCTGTCTTCACTACATTGTCCCAGCCCGTACAACAGCACGTGGCACACAGGAGATGCTCAAAAACGATTTGTTGAATGAATATGTGAATGGAGGGAGTGAAGGCTGGAATCACCCTGTCCCGACCAATGCCCAAGGTCCAGGGGCCCTGTAGGCCTGGGGCCTTTCGCGGCAGCTGGCAGAACCTGGGTGCTTCACTTCAGTCCTTATCCCCGAGTCGCAAGCCCCCGGTAGCGCCCCTGCAGAGGGCGCCCCCGGAGCAGCGCGTCCGGGAAATTTCAGCAGAGGTAGGGAGTCCCGGGAACAGGACCCGCCCAACGCCCCGCCCTACGCCCCGCCCCGCGCCCCGTGCCCCGCCCCGCGCCCCGGTCTCCAGCAAAACCTGGAGCTGCGGCACCACTGGGTCGGCCGGGAGCGCACTGGGCATGCTCGGAGCCCGGCAGGGCCCCAGCGCCCGGGAGGAGGAGCCTCCTGGCGGGGTGGGCGAGGCCTCCTGCAGGGTTCAGCCAGACCTTCAGCCCACTCGGTTCCCGCCCCCAATTAGGGTGGGGTTTGGGGGCATTCTTTTTGTTTGTTTTTTTCAAAGCTCAGTGGGAGAGCTGGGAATTGAGAAACTGCGAGAAATATTCTCTGTCCTTTCTCAGCTGCTGTGTGACCTGGGATAAGCAGCTTACCCTCTCTGTGCCTTAAATAATATGAATACCTCTCGCGTCGATTTGAACCATGTGTAGGGAATGAATGAAGTCAAGAACGTGAGCGTGTTTAGTCCACGTTAAAGATCTATCTCTGGATTGCCTACCTCAATTTTCGGTCATCCTTATACCAGTTTGTCAAGTGTGGAGATGAGGAAACCGAGGTTAACAAACCTGAGAATTCTTGGGGTTTTTCCAGTTTGCCTTCCACTAGAAACCAGTCTGAAGCTACTTTTCTTTGTCCACAGTCAGCAGCCGTTAACTTATACAATGTTCTCAAACTCGAGCTAAATATATATATATACATCTAAGGAAAAAGACATAAATATTTTTTAAATCGTTCATTTAAATTCACCATAGCAAAAACAAAGGAAAGAATATTCCCCAAACAAGTAAATGTTCACAAATAGAGGAGTGATTAATTAGATTTGGGTATAGTTGTTGAAATAACTATTTTACACTAAACTAGACCATGTTGTGACAGGAAGAAACTTACAATACAATAATTTTCTTCACTTTCTTAAGTGAAGAAAATCTGAATATACAAATATCCTGTATAAAGAAAATATGGGAAAATGTAAATAGTTTGATTTGGGTTGATAGGGAGGTTGGTTCTTCTTAAGTTTGTTACTGTCACAATGTCGTGTTTGCAATGATAAACATTAAAAATATCAAATCAAAAATTCTTGAAGTTTTGTGTCTAATAATCACAACAGTAATAACTAGTGTTGTCATGCTCACATGTGGTCAGCGTTTTACATGTGCTCTGTCTTTACTCTGTACAGTCACTCTGCACAGTGGGTGTTTTTTAGGTCAGTTTTACAGAAAAGGAAACAATCTAGGAGCCTTTCACAACTAGGAAGAGACAGGGTCAGGATTTGGTGTTTTTTGGCCGTGTTGGGTCTTCGTAGCAGTATGCAGGATCTTCTGTCTTCTTGAAGCATGTGAACTCCTAGTTTCGGCATGTGGGCTCTAGTTCCCTGACCAGGGATCAAACCCAGACCCCCTGCACTGGGAATGTGGAGTCTTAGCCACTGGACCACCAATCAAGTCCCCAGGGTCAGAATTTGAATGCAAGTTGAACTGACCTCAAAACTAGGGTTTAAGGTCTTATAATACTGCCTTTCTACTTGGTGGGTATTGCCCATAAGACAGAAGGCATGTTTCATTTGTGTCTTCTTGCCATATTTTCTATACCCCTTTGATGTGTTACAGGCTGTAGATTACCTTTAAATGTTCTGGTCTCCTGTTACTGTTTTATTCTTGGGCCCAAAATGTTAAAGTCCATCCTTTAAGTTATTGCACCTGAAGTAACATGATGTTATTATCAGTGATAACAGCTGATCTTATATCATAAACTCCCAAACTTTATGCGAATGGGACTTTGGGGTGGACACACAATCTTAGCCTGTGTGGTTGAACCCAGCCAGATCTGGAGCACATGGTGGCCCAGTGAAGAATAGGGCTATCCTAAATCTCGCATAATAAGGGCCCACATAAATTACTGTCCCTAGACAACCATTTTGGAGGCAGAATCACAGAATAAAGAAACCACATGGTCTATGGACTCCTCAGGACTCCTCTGTATTGAAAAAGTACAGACCTGAGAGTCTGCTGATGCTTGCAGAGAGAAAGCCAGGGCCCTAAAAACAGCCTTCCTACTGCTGATGAGCTAAAAAAAAAAAAAGACAGCTCTCTCTTTAAATCATGCTGGTAGACTGTACCTGGCCCAGAAATCACTAGACAAACAACAGTAAACACAAAAAGCCAAAGAGAGTCATTTCATTGGAGAGGAAGATGTACCGCAAACCCAAGGTAAGGACCAAATTCACACAAGTTAAGAGGAACCAGATGAACAACTGGACACAGTCATTAGCAGCATTCCCAGAAGCTGCCGTTTGGGCCGGAAATCTGGTGCCAAGGGCTGCACACGGGCAATTGGCTGGGGGCATTCACAGAAAGGGTTTCTGGGAAGAGTCACTGAGGATTGTCATTCATATGAAGATTCAGGAAGCCCGGGTACCACATGGACCATTTTCAGTGATTTACAAGGGAGGACTCCCAGCTGTGATGCTAACGCTCATCAATTATTTGTGCTGTTAATGTAAGCTCACAAATACATGGGCAAGTGGTGCTGTTGTGATGACATGTGAAAAGGATAGGATGTAAAATTATATGCGTAGTGTGGCTCCAACTGTGTGAGTGACTAGGGTATCCCATATAAAATCGCCATCTTGTAGGTAAACAATGGTTGAGCATCGGTAACTTCTGTAGTTTGACTTAATACAGACAAATGCACCAAAAGATTAATTGTGGTTGTGTCTGAGTATTGCATTTATAAGCAGAGAAACAAGATACAGAAGGTATCTTTTAAATTGGGGAGTTTCAAGTCTTGGGCCTCTAATTTCTTTGAATGTGTTTAGAGCTCCCTAAATCTTGCTTTATGGTAAGTGTGTTTCATTTATTATTAGGAAAAATGAAACAAACTTGAAAGCTGGCAAGCCAAAGAAAGTGAGACAGAGAGGGAAAATGCAACTGTATGGAAAAGTGAGAGGTTCCTTTCAGGGAGGCCTTGTCTGTGCTTGTCCAGTGGTGGCAGATGGCGACAGGATGACTGCCCTTGGCCCAGGAGGGAGGGAGAGGAAGTGGTCAGTGGTCAAGTCAGGAACCTGTAGAGATGTGTTAGCCTGACTTGGGACCCCTCACCCCCTCAGCTTGTGTTTTTGGAATTCTTGAACCATGTGGATCTCACTTTGAGAAACACAAACGTTTATTTTCATTTTTAAAAACAAACAAAAAACTATAACTGCAATTGATTATCACACAAAAAATACATATTTTCTATTTTAAAACAATATTAATCGTACCTAATCATTTTTAAGGGGCTTCCCTAGTAGCTCAGACAGTAAAAAAATTTGCCTGCAATGTGGGAGACCCGGGTTCGATCACTGGGTTGGGAAGATCCCCTGGAGAAGAAAATGGCAACCCACTGTAGTATTCTTGCCTGGAGAATTCTGTAGACAGAGGAGCCTGGTGGGCTATAGTCCATGGGGTCCCAGAGAGTCAGACACGACTGAGCGACTAACACACACACACACACAATCATTTTTAAAGTTAAAGGGGTTGAAATAAATGTGTGAGGGAAGAAAGCTATAGAGAATACTCAGCTTGAAGAAAGAAAAAGTAACAAATTTAGAACAACTTGTATTAATAATAATAAAAAAGAAGCCTAATGAAAAGGGGAAGGAAGTGAAGGGAGGTGAAAGTCACTTAGTCACGTCCGACTCTTTGTGATCCCATGGACTATACAGTCCACGGAATTCTCCAGGCCAGAACACTGGAGTGGGTGGCCTTTCCCTTCTCCAGGAGACCTCCTCAACCCAGGGATTGACCCAGGTCTCCTGCATTGCAGGCGGATTCTTTATTAGCTGAACCACAAGAGAAGCCCAAGAATACTGGAGTGGGTAGCCTATCCCTTCTCCAGCCAATCTTCCTGACTCAGGGATGGAACTGGGGTCTCCTGCATTACAGGCGGATTCTTTACCAACTGAACTACCAGGGAAATGGAAAGGGGAAAAGAATTAGTACACTTTTAGTGTTAGGATATGCTTTGGGGCTCTCAGGTGACCAGAGCTGGGGGAAACACACATTTTTAAGTGTAGAATTTCGGCCGTTGCAAAAAGCCTTTCCATTTGCAAATCCTCACTGCCAAGAGAGGAGTTTGGTCTGAAAAGCTGATGAACAACTTGAGCATGAGTATAAGAGCAGAGATGAGGAAGTTGTTGATGATTCATCCATTCCTTCATCAAATATTTATTCAACACCTACTGTGTGTCGGGCACTGGTCTAAGTGCTTGGGAGACAGTAGTGAGCAAAACAAACAACAATTTCTGTTCTTGTGGGCGTGCAGGCTAGCGGGGCCAGCCAGAGAGTGACCAGGACACACTCTGAGTGAGTGAGTTTTGTTGTGTGTGGAGAGACCAGGGGCAAGGGTGAGAGGGAGATGGATGGAGGGGAAGCGAGTGGCAAGTTGTAATTTGAAACAAGACTGAGAAATTTAATCCACTTAAGCAAAGACCTGAAGGAGATGAGGGGATGATTCATGCAGATATCTGGGGGGAGAACCTTCTGGGCAGAGGGAATAGTCGGTGGAAAGGCCCTAAAGAGAGCATATCTAGAGTAAGGAGGCCAGTGGGGCCAAAGGAAAGCTGCAGGAGATGAATTCAGAGAGGTTCCAGGGGCCGGAAGCTGACGGCCCTCCACTTGTCATCCCCAGGAAGGACTCAGCCTTTCAGTCGGAGCCAGATGGAAGTCAGATGTGCTTGCCAACACGTCAGATGTTCAATGCAGTCCCTTTAAATTGGCCCTTTGAATATGGAAACTGAATTCAGGTAGCAGCCCTCCATTGTAAGGGAATCAGCCATAGGATCCAGATTATGCATCCATTTTTTATAGTATCAGCATTCCATTAGTATAAATGGAAAGATAATATTTACCAGTTATCCCAGAGGGTTTTCAGACCTTCAAGAACATACAAGTGAACCCTCACGGATACACAGACCTGGGTTTTAAAAACAGTCTTCTGGTGCACGGGCTATAGATATGCCAGAAGACCAAAGGGACCATAATGGCCCCATGAGCCACCACATAGCTTTGCTGCTACTTGTAAAATGGAAATGTTAGTCTAGGGACTTTGAGATCTGACTCTGAAGTGAAGAGAAATGCAGAGAATGAAAGCTGGCGTTCTGAACTGTGGCCAATGGTATTCAAGCAATGGCCTTCCTTGAAAGGAGTGGTGTCCTCTAACAAAACCCAGGGAGAATGGGTTTGTCAAGTCTCCCAACCACACCTTGAAGATTCATATGCCCGAGAACATAAGGAGAGAGAGAAAAGCACGAGGCAGTGCAATCCACACACAGGTCTTGGCTTTAAAAAAAAATCAGCAGTGATAAAGGAAACACTGAGGATTTCCTTAATAAAAGATTCTAGGGTAAAGACTGAGGAACAATACTGAAGGCAGCATTTTATAAGTTTGATCAGGAATCACATAGCAAGTTCACGTTGGGAGAAGGAATCATTGTGAAAAAGCAGACTCCTGGTCTCAGGTCAGACTTTCTGAATCTCTGATTGTGGGACCCAGGGACCTGCATTTGATAATTCACTGTAAGAAGCTTATGTACACTGAAGCTCTATAACTTCTATGCTATAGTCTCCATTGTGTGCACACCAAGAAGCAGTCTGAGTAATAAATGAAGAGGATGGGAAATTTTACCAAGAGAGATTTTATATCACTGATGCTTTGATGGATGGGACCAAGGAGCAAAGTGTCAGTCTCTTAAAGAAGGTGCATATCTATATAGGCAGAAGGGGAGGGAAAGTGAAGATGTAGAGAGAGGTGCCTACAGGTAAATAGGGATCTCTAATAGAGAGCTCAGGGATTGGGTGCAGGAGGAGAAGGGGAAGACAGAAGATGAGATGGCTGGATGGCATCACCGACTCGATGGACATGAGTTTGAGTAAACTCCGGGAGCTGGTGATGGACAGGGAGGCCTGGCATGCTGCGATTCATGGGGTTGCAAAGAGTCGGACACGACTGAGTGACTGACCTGAACTGAACTGAATAGAGAGCTCTCAGCCCCTGCTCTTGACCTTGGATCCATCCATCTGACCATGCTCTCCTGGGGCCAGGAACATGGTCAGAGCTGCTGCTATGCTATGCTAACAAGCTAACCACGTGATCAGAGCTGATTCTGTGATGTGCTCAGCTGTGTCTAGCTCTTTGCGACCCTGTGGACGGTAGCCCGCCAGGCGCCTCTGTCCATGGGATTTTCCAGACAAGAATACTGGAGTGGGTTGCCATTTCCTCCTCCAGGGGATCTTTCCAACTCAAGGGATCAAACTCACGCCTCCTGCTTTGCAGGTAGAGTCTTTACCTCTGAGCCATTGGTGAAACCCACATAATTGGAGAGGAGGTGGTAATGGCGGTAGTCATGGTGGTGGTCATTTTGCTAGGAGGAGCAGACCTTAAAATAAACACATTGAAGTATGTAGGGTACACATAAAAGTGAAACAAGGAAGGTCAGTACCTCCTGAAGAGGAATTGGACAAGTGGGGCAGGGGAGCGATGGGTGTTTACTTTTTTCTGTAAACATTTGTGTATCTTCGGCATTATCTGCCGTGGGACATATAACCTATTTCAAAATAAACCATTTCTTTCTGGACAAAAATAATGATGTGTGCACATTTTTACTTTTTAAAAACTTGGTTTGCACACTTGACTCCCTTTAAATTTTGTTAATGAAGCACAGAGCCTGGGTTGCTTGACAGTCAAGGCTGCAACTATGCCCAGGGCATGACAGTATATAGTGTGCTCAAAAGAAACAGCCATGGGTCAAGAACTCTCATTCCCATTGGGTATGCTTGTGGCTGGGGAGATGCAACAGAAAAGAAAAGCTTTGGATGAGAAACATGCAGGAAAAAGTCGTTTCAGTAACTTTTTCAAGATCAAGAGTGATGCTTTCCTGACACAACTGGTTAACAAAATGGCTAGAGAAAGAAGATGGGGCACTTCAGTGACCCAGGCCTCGAATGAGAACGGCATTCATGGGAAGACAGTCATCTGAAACCTGTCCTAACTTGGCTGACCATTTCATCCCTGAGACTCTGGAAACCTGATCTAGGCTCGGTAGAGAGCTGTGCTCCCACCCCCTGGTGACATTTCAAGAATGGAGGATGCTGTTCAGCCTGCCCCGTGCTCTGGTGACCTTCTAGCGTTGCATGGATGACACACCACAGGATTTCCTCAACTGCGCCCTGGCGTCCTGCTGGGGTGTCTTTCTCATTTTTTCCATGGTACACACAGCCACTGCATCCCAGTCCAAACAGGCTGTCCAGAGATGCCTCTGTAAACATGAGTCACATGTGAAGTTAAGGAGATCTGTGTTCGGTTCAGAGACAGCAGAGCTCCTGAGGCATATCATCTTCACGTACGAGGTACGGGTGGATGAGAGTTGTATGATTTCCTGCCAAGGTGCCTGAGTAGCACTCGGGGATTGACTTCCTGTGGCAGCCACCAGAGCCGGCACAGATACTGCTCTTCTCGATCCTAAACGTCTGACCAGGGTGAAGTTCTCCAGCTTCTGGATGAGAAAACATCACTCTCTCTCTGTTTTATCACCTCTGTAGACTTCTCTCAGTTTTGTCTTTGATGTCACCACCTTGTCTAGCCTGGATCATCTTCGCTCAAGCCCAAGCGCAAACCTTTTTCTTGGTTCCCCTTGAAGAATGAAGGCCACCCATTTCAACCTCCTGAAATGACTCGTTCCCCCACCTCTACCTGTTTTGAAATCCTACTCATCCTCTATGGTCCATCACACCAGCTACCGCTTCCTGGATGAGCCCAGCTGGTTATGAGCTCCTTAACTCCTGTACCCCAGGAGTCAGCTCATTTTGACTTGTGTTTAGTTATAAACATGCATGTCCCTTTGCAAGGCTTTTGGAAAATCCCTGAATGGGGCCAAAGGCATTCCTGATGTGTCTGTGACTCTAATTTCTGAGCAAGATGCAAAGGGCTATGAGTCCCTTCTGAAAAATCACTTGCCTTTCTGCAGTGAGCGAGACGAGTATCTAAAGTCTTTCCAGAATTCCTTCCAGGACTTTGCTTGTGAATTTGATAATTAATTGACTAACAGAGAGAGAGAAGAGAGACACAGATAGATGTAGATAGGTAGATAAGGGAGTAATGGGATCAGTGGTGTCCCAGGTAAGGTATAACTAAGCTCCAATTAGCCATCGCTATGACTGTCAATTTCCGTGTGGAACAATTCACAGAGTGAGGACCTCATCCTGCCTCTTCATACCTGCAAGTCACCTATTCATGCTAGCAGAAGGTCTGCAGGTCAAGCCCCACCCCTTTGTTTTCTACCTGGGTTGCTAAGCAGTTAATTCCATGAGCTCCATCTTGAGACATCAGGACCAGGAATAAAAGAGCGAGTAAAATGCAACCCAGAAATGACCAGGGAATAGAGGGAGCTAAACCCCACTTAGTGTCTCCTGGTTTCAATTTCATTGTGATCTAGAATCATAAGCAGTCTCCAATATGGGAAGCTGGCCAATTTTGCCAGCACTCGTGACGATATTTCATCCTCCCAGTGTAGGGTGGATGCATTGAGGGCGGCTTTCATCTCTTAGTCTTGTTCAGTCTGGATAACCAGCTTTCTCTGACTACATAGGCAGACCCAAGGGGGCCCCTTTCTGCACTGAGATTCCTCTAGATTCACACTGAACACATTATAGATAATCGAGCAAATCTACCACCCTTGCTGGGAACTCTCACATCATTTCTCCTTATTCCTTGAGCCTAGAGAGAAGCAGGAACCTACCAAGAGTGTGATGTGAGAGAAAAACCAGTGGAGATTGGAGTGCCTTATTGATATACTCAAGTCAACCCAAGTCCCTTGACTTCCAAAGGCCAGTGTATTATTTTCCATTACATTTCGTTCAGTGGCATAAAAACATGTGCCTAATGCTAGTACATGTTTCAAATGCCAGCTCACAGGAGGGAACAATTTCCCAACAGTGTTATCTAGCTTCTTCTCGAGTTCCCTGGGTTGAGGTCAGTCTTTGTAGTTAATATTGGGTTCCTGACCCAAACACAGCCTGTGCCAGTTATGAAATCAGTTTTCCACACTTTGGATAAAGAGGTGACCGTGGGAACATGTCCTGCTCTGTCTCCAGCTTTGGCGGAGTCACTGAAAACCCAACCCAGCCTGGCTGTCCTGTGCCTACACGGAAATGGGAATAGACAAGGATCGTCCAGAGGGAGGAAATGGACCCATTCTGCAAAGCCAGCCTTGCTGTATGGAGCAAAGGAGAGTATCCTTTCCATTCAGGAGAAAAAAACATCTCTTTAGCTACTTATTAAGCAAACTGAAGTAATCTTGAAAGCTGTTCCTTTATAAGGAAAAAAAATGGACCTAATCTATTCAGAGAAAAAAATCCAAAATGCAGATAAAGACTGATGAGTAGAAATAGGTTATTTTAGCACTGCTGCTAAAAACATGAAATAAGGGACTGAATGAATATATAATAGTGTGGCCCATTGATTATTATAGAACTCAAAATTATTTCACATGAGGAAATGGGAGTGATACAGTTTAGGTGAAGGCATAAAGGTTTATTCATAGCATAACGTCATAAATAAAAACATATGCACATAAAAAAGCCTGAGAGTTCACTGAAAAGTAAAGAAATTATCTAGAAATAGATTTTAAAATTTTAATAGAAATAGATTAGGTGGCTATAAGGGCTTCCCAGGTGGCTCAGTGGTAAGGAATCCCCCTGCAATGCAGGAGATGTGGGTTTGACCCCTGGGTTGGGAAGATCCCCTGGAGAAGGAAATGGCAACCCACCCCAGTATTCTTGATTGGAGAATCCCATGGAGGGAGGAGCCTGGCATGATTACAGTCACTGGGTCACAAAAGTGTCAGACACAGCTGAGTAACTAAACAACAACAATGGGTTTAGTTGTTCATACCCGCTTCCCAGGTAGCACAGTGGTAAGGAATCCACCTGCGAGTTAAGGGGACTCCAGAGACACGGGTTTGATCCCTGGGTCGGGAAGATCCCCTGGAGAAAGAGATGGCAACCCATTCCAGTATTCTTGCCTGGGAAATCTCATGGACAGAGGACCTGTTGGGCTGCAGTCCATGGGGTCACAAAGAGTTGGACACGACTAAGTAAACAGCAATAGCAACAGGTGTCTGTAAACAACAAACATTTATTTCTTGCAGTTCTGGAGGCTGGGAAGTCCAAGGTCAAAGTGTGCTGGCAGACTGGATGTCAGGTGAAGATGTGTTTTCAGGTTATAGACAGCCTCACGTGGAGGAAGGGGTCAGGGAGCTCCTGGAATCCCTTATTAAGGGCATTAATTCCACTCACGAGGCTTTACCCTCATGACCTAATCACTTCCCCAAGGCTCACCTCCAAATACCTTCACAATGGGGGATTAGGTGTCAACATGTACATTTTAGGGTGGGGAGGATACAAATACTCAGTCTAGAGCAATGGTGACTTTCATTTTCTTCTTCATATTTTTCAAAGCTTCTATAACATACACATATAGCACTCTGAAATATGAAGGAAATTTGTTTTTAAATCTAGGTAACCAATAGGAAACGCAAAGCTTCGACTTTGCTCCTAGGTAATTGTATAGGAGGATATTTCTTTTATCAGGGTACCTACAGCACTGACTGCAGGAATTTCATGAGTCCTCTACGGGAGGTTTAACTCTGAAGCCCAAGATACCCATTATTTCTTTCTCGTCTCTTTTACCCCAACCCCACTGGCTTCCTGAATCCCCATGTGTTGGGAAGCCCATGAGCCATGCAAGTGCTTAGAAAGATCAGTTGAATTCCTTCATGTAGACGTTTAAACTGGAGAACGCAAGGAAAGAAGTGAGAAGGCACACAAAGAGATCCCAGGATCAAGACACAGCCAGGGGAGTTGTGGTCAAATGTTATACTGATGCCCTCCAAAGAAGTGACTTCCTGGTATCCTATAGTGCCCTCCCACGCTGAGGCTGAGCCACAGTGACTTGATTTGGCTAATGGGACATCATGAACAGGTCACAAGTAGATATTTAATAGGCACTTGCCCCTAGGGTTGGCCCTCATGGAACCCTGGACCACCATGCCATTAAGAAACCCAGGATAAAGGGCTCCAGCGAGAGACCCAGTCAGGCCGGGTTTGTCTCAGTTGAGCCCAGAGAAGACCAGTAGAAGAACTACCCTCTCAACACACTGAATCATGAGAAAGTTAAAAAAAAAAAACACTGTAATTTTCAGCCACTAAATCCTGAGAGTGGTTTGTTATCAGCAACAGCTAGCTGAGGCAGCCAAAGTGGGACCTCCTGCTGCTGGGGCCCCCACCTTGAGTCCTTTCTTTCCCAAACTGCTTCTCTGGCTCACCCGGGCCCAGCTGGGTGTCTGTTCTGGGATACTCAGATTTCCATCTTCTCTATCTGCCATACATTATAAGGCAGGAGTTGTCAAACCCCAGCCTTCAAAGAGCTGAGTCAAAATGTATCTTTAAGTGAGGGATGTGGTGGGTCTTGCCTGCCATGACGCCTCCATCCTGGAAGGCTGTCATCACATAGTAAGAGATCCGTTGTGTTATTGTTTAGTCGCTAAGTCATGTGTGACTCTTTTGCCATCCCATGCTCTGTAGCCGGCCAGGCTTCTCTGTCCATGGGATTTCCCAGGCAAAAAATACTGGAATGTGTTGCCATTTCCTTTCCCAGGGGATCTTCCTGACCTAGGGATCAAACCTTCATCTCCTGCGTTGCAGGTGGATTCTTTACCGTTGGGTCACCAGGGAAGTCCTTAGTAAGAGATATCCACAAGTAAATGAACATGCAGATCTAGGGAGCATGTTCAAAATATAAATTGCAGGACCCCACCTCTGGAGATTCTGACTTGGTGGATCTGGGATCCAGGAAAGTGCACGATTATTAAGCACCTGAGTAGTGATGCCAAGGCTGGAGGCCTATGAAGCACAATTTACCATCAAGCCCTCAAGCTATTCTTGCAACTGAAAGAGGCCAAATGACCACTTGTCTAGCTGACTCTAAATCAGAATCACCTGGGGAGTGAAAACTTTTGGGTGAATCTGATGCAACTTGGTCCGCAGTCTGAAGAGGAATTAGAAACCACAGCCAACACAGTTCTGGGAAAGTCATTTGGCAGCCTGAACACAATTCTCATTCCCCAGAGCAAAGAAGACCCACTTTCTTAGTTAGACATTCTCATGCTCATCTTTAAGGCTTTTTGAAGAAAGGTGTTCATGAGCACTGTGAGAAGTATTTATTTGGAACTCGTGCTAAGTCTAATGGTCTCACATGTCAATCAGATGTTGGGAACACCTGTGTCTCAAATACCAGGAGGGCTGGATGAGGTAAGAAGCTTGATAGCATTTTTGAAAACACCATGTATGTGATTAGTAAGCTTTTGACCGTAAATATGTCTTGTAGGGGATTCAAATATTTTACCTATTTTTAGATAATCAATCAATCAGAATTTATTATGATTCTGTAGGGCTTCCCATATGGCGCCAATGCAGGAGATGTAAGAGCCTTGGGTTCAATCCCTGGGGTCAGGAAGATTCCCTGGAGGAGGGCATGGCAATCCACTTTAGTATCTTGCCTGGAGAATCCAATGGACAAAGGAGCCTGGTGGGCTACAGTCCATGGGGTTGAAAAGAGTCAGAGACGACTGAAGCGACTTAGCACGCATGCAGTTTGTTCCACGGGAAAAGGAAAGCCAAAGTTTGGAACCCCTATGTAAAATGTTTTAGGGACTGGAAACCCTGGCTGCATTTCTAATTCCTTCACCTAGGGGTCAAAGCCAGGCAGCATCTCCTTGCACTCTCCTTTCCCCACCCCTCTCTCCTTCCCATCTTCCTGACCTCAAGTGTCAGCCCTTCCAAAATATGAATGCAGTCTGCTGTTCACCTCTATCACTAGCCCCAACTCAAGTTATGCTCCTTATTTGGAATGTTCTTTATCATTATCGATCCCCATCCATCTGGACCTTTGCTGAACCTTTGGTGTCTGTTACTATCTTCCACCCTCTAGATAGACGGAATCCACCAGCCCCTGTTTTTAATGCCCACCGTATATTTATCCAAACTCCTAAATTACTTGGTAGGGTTTACCTAAGCCCGGAAGTCTCTGCCCTTCCCCCATCCCGAGAGCAGTGACTTTTCCATAGTCATCCCCTTGTCTCTGGGAATCCCCTGAGCACAGTCCCTGGCACAGAGACAGGGTTAATACAAATATCTGTTGATTGTGTGAAAGCCAAGGGCTGTCTTTGGCGGGGTTTAAAGTTCAAGAGAAAGAAAGGCATCTGTGCCCTGTACTGGTCACGTGTCTCTCTCTGACTCCCATCTCCTGCTGTTGTCCTTTGTCCTTTTCTCCTCCATGTGGAGGTTTATGAAAACCAGACAACTCACCACAAGCTGCTTGGCCTGATCTTTAACTGGCGAAGGTATCCAGCAGGTTTGGAAGAGTTTGGGTTCGTGGCTGTCATATATAAATATAATTCTCAATATGAAAGTGAAAGTGTTAGTCGCTCAGTCATTTCCAACTCTTCCTGACCCCATGGACTGTAGCCTGTCAGGCTCCTCTGTCCATGGGATTCTCCAGGCAAGAATCCTGAAATGGATTGCCATTGCCTTCTATAGAGGATCTTCCCGACTCAGGGATCGAACGCAGATCTCCTGCATTACAGGCAGATTCTTTACTGTCTGAGCCACCAGGAAAGCCCCATGAATAGATTGAGGTATTCATGGGAAATGAAAACCAGTTCTGAATTTTTGGTGTCCACTAGATACCTCCAGCTGGATAGCCCCATGTCCCATGCTAAGTTGCTTTAGTTGTAGCCAACTCTTTGCGACCCTATGGACTGTAGCCCGCCAGTCTCCTCTGTTCATAGGGTTCTCCAGGCAAGAATACTGAAGTGGGTTGCCATTTAAAGCACTTCAAACTCAAACACTTCAAACAATTCCCAAAGTAGTAGGATCAACTCCATCCCATAAGTTCTTCTCCTTATCCATTGACTGCCTGCCCATTGCCTGGCCTCCCAGCCTCAACACCTCCCTGTCTTGTCAGCTCAGAAAATGACGTGCTCTCTCTCCATTCTACCCCCACAATAGTTCTCACTTCCTTTCCAGACTCCACCTTCCACCCCAGGACCTCCTTATCTCTCACCAGAGCTCCTTTAAATAGCTGTCTAATTGGTCTCCAACTTTCTCTCAGTTTTGTTTTTTTTCTTGAAATCTGGTAACAGGTTAATTTTGCTAAAGCACGTGTTTGAACAAGTCATTCCTCTGCTGGCAAACTTCCAATGGTTTCCCGTGGCCTGTTCACTGAATGAAGTTCAAACTCGTTAGTTGGCACCTGCACCATCGTGGATGGTAACAAACCTGTCTAATCAGATGCCATCTCTTGGGAAGGGACAATGTGAGTTGGGGCAGCAAGAGGCATTGTTCATTCAACAGATATAGATTAGCACCAACCATCTGCCATGTCTGTTCTAGGTTCTGTGAAGAGAGTGAAGTCCTTGATTTTATGGAGCTTATATTTGTAAAGACAAAAAACAAAGTCATTAATATCTGTTTTTAAGATGACCTCTATCTTGAAAAATGAGGAGTTTGATAGGTTGTATAGATTGCCTTGGCCCCCAATTCTTCCCTTTTCCCTGCATCCAAGCTTTTTGCCACATGACTGGGAAGTTCCTTCCACTAGAAGTAGCTGGACTTGTCCCTACTGAACTTTGGGCTGAGCCATGTGACTTGCTTTGACCATTGGGATGCAATCAGAGGCTTGCAGCAGGCTTGTGTGGTCAAGCTGGTCCCTCTTGAACTTCTGCTCCTGCCACAAAAAGACTGCCCCAAGTAGACTGCCGGTCCCAGAAGAATGAGAAAAATGCAAAGTACTACAACCAAGGTCTTTCCAGGTGGCACTAGTGGTAAAGAACCTGCCAATGCAGGAGATTAAGAGATCTGGATTTGATCCCTGGGTCGGGCAGATCCCCTAGAGGAGGGCATGGCAACCCACTCTAGTATTCTCACCTGGAGAATCCTATGGATAGAATCCCATCATGACTGGTGGACACAACTGAAGTGACTTAGCACGCGCGCACACACACACACACACACACACACACACACACACACACTGTAACCAAACTGCAAATAAACTGTTGTTTTAAGTCACTGAGTTTTGGGGATATGACTTATTATACAGCGTTACTGGGACAAAAGCTGGCTGATCCAAGGAACTTTAATTCTAACCTCCATGAGATCTACTTGACATCCTTGCCTCAGAGGGACTGGGCAGTTGCTAGAGGGGTTCTCAAACTTCCTTACTTCCACACAAGAAAAGCTTCTATGCAGGAAGTGTCTTCATCTAGCCCTTTCATCAGTATCTAAGAAGCCTGAGTATGTCCTTTCCTTGCAGTCTGAAAATGCCTAAGACAATATCTCCTCTACTATCAAGAGGTCCTCGAGAGGAGAGATTGTTCTTGATGGCCCTGCTGCTGGCACAGAACCTGGTGTAGTGTGTGGTACATTCCACTAGTTGTAGAATCAGATGGAACTCCTGTCAAAATCAGTGGATTTAATGAAGCAGTCCTCCCTAGATCTCCTCTTGGAAGATCTTTGTGCAAGAGACTATGATCCATTCAGTTTCTCAGTCTGCCTTGCCATCCACCCACCCGTGGGGGCTGGAAGGCATTCTGTCAGCTCTGGGAAATAAAGGCAAATTAGGCATGACTGATCCTTGTCCTTACAGAGCTCACAGACGCATAGGAGAAACAAATGGACTATTCCCAGGGGTGAGATAAAAATCTTTCAGAAAGGAGAGCAAGATTCTGCGGTAGTATAGTCTCGTGGCTCAGAGAAGACTTCAAGGATAAGACAACATTTGAGATGACTTTGATAGGCAAGGGGGAAATTAACAGGTATAGAAACGGGGAGATTCTGGGGAGAAGATATGAAAGTGAATGAGCTTAAAATCTATGATGAGAGTGTGAGGGTGTGTGGGGTGAGGAGGGGGGGTGAAGTGGGGGGAATGAGGTAGAAAGTCAGGCCTGGCCAGATGCAAGAGCCTTGTATTCTACCTAAGGAGTCTGGACTAGGTCCTGAGGGCACAGGGGATCAGTGAAGAAGTTGAACAGGGGTGTGGCGTGTTTGGATTTTGCATATTTAAAAGATCCCTCGGGCAACAGTGCCTTGGGAAGGGACAAGGAAGCTTGTTAGGTCATTGCAGTGATAAGGCAGGGAGATGTAGATGCCCTGAAGGGTAGGCAGAAACCTGGAGAAGGGGAGGGGCGGTAGGGTTAGGAGGCTGATGGATGGATCTGGTGTCTGGGGGCAGGAGTAGGGGGAGGGAGGTGTCATAGGTGACTCCCAGATTTCTGCTGGGAGCCTTGGGGTGGGGGCTGGGGATAGAAGATGGACTCACCATGTGGATCGGGGGAACTGTGGGACCTCCAAGTTTCACAGGCAGTTATACATCCGAACTCGGGAGAGAGATGTATTTGGGTTTCTTGTGTGTGAAGGTGGTTGAAATAAATTATGAGTTTGCTTGCTCTTGGGCCTGGTGCTTGAGCTGGTGCTGGCAGAAGCACTGAGGAGTCTCCCCACATGGTAGGCAGGTTTCTGGAGCCCCAGAAGGATCCCCAGGTGGCATGTAAGATGTTATCCTAGGATGTTCAGGTGGGGAACACCTTTGTGCTGGGAGAAGCCTCCCCAGGCCTCAGAGGTTAGCACGTGTCAGGAGTGCTGGGTAAACGAATGGATGAGGTTCCCCTGACCCTTGGAAGTCACAGATGAAGAACCAACATCATTAGGCCCCACCCCTGGGATGATTCTGTGGGTTTAAATTCGAATTAACCAAGTTCAGATTTCCCACAATTCCGTACTTTCCAGCGGTCCTCAGGTGATTTCTAGAATCACTTGGGGGAAATTCCTGAGAATGCAGATTCCCAGGCCCCATAGACAGCTATTTTGATTTAGAAGGTCTGGGCTGGAGCCTGTGGTCAGTGGTGTCCGACGCTTTGTGAGCCCATGGACCGTAGCCCAACAGGGGCTACAATTCTCTGTCCGTGGGGTTCTCCAGGCAAGAATACTGGAGTGGGTTGCCATGCCCTCCCCCAGGGGATCTTCCCGACCCAGGGATCGAACCCAGGTCTCCCACATTGCAGGTGAATTCTTTACCCTCTGAGCTACCAGGGAAGTGCACCATCAGAGGCTGGAGCCTAGGAACCTGCTTTTGAAACAAGCTCCTGAAGTCGTTTGAGGCTGATGCAACGTGGATGATATTTTGGGAAAAAGCACTTGTGCTGGGTCTTCCCCACTTCCCCATCCAGGTCTGCTCTCTGCTTCATTCGCTCCGTTCTGTGCCCAGGGCAGCTGCCATCTGGGGCCTGTACCACCTGGGCTTGTTGGGTCTCTGACTACTATTTGGGTTCGACCAATGGGGACAAAGAGCAGGAGGCAGCTGGGAGGAGCCACGGTGGGCGCTGACTCGCCCTCCACTCCAGGCTGTGGCTTGGCAGTGGCTGCCTCTTCCGTTCCTGCTGGGCAGCCCCTCTCTGCCGGCTGCAGCTCTTGCCAAATCTCACTCCAGCTGCCTTTCGTTACCCCTTCTGGCCTCGCGGGTGGCACTTCCCCAGCACCCAGAGTGCACCATGTTGATTTCTTTTCACCTAACCAGACCTCTAAATAATTTGTTCATTACGTACTCTCCAGTCACCTCTTTGAGTGTGCCCTGTGCTTCCTGCCAAGATAGGAAAACAAAAACATTGGCTGGAAAGAGGCGGGAATTCTGGGCCCAGTTCAGCTCAGTTCAGTTCAATTCAGCAAACATTTACCAAGCGAGGTCCTCTGAAGCGGGCTCTGCCAGGGACTGAGGACACACAGCTCACTCAGACACGGTTCCTGCCTGCAGAGAGCTCCCTGCTTAAGGGGAGGCAGAACCTCAGAACACAGGGTGATGATGATGGAACTTGGGGTAACACCGGAAGTGCAGGGGGACCGCTGTGCCAGGAGTGGTAGGCAACAGCAGCTTCCCGGAGGAGGTGACATGAGGACTTTGGGAAGGCAGGAAAAGGATGAGGAAGAATGATTCAGGCAGAGACAGAGTCGTGAAGATGTGAATGGCAATGTCTGGGAAGGCTGCCTGAAGGAGGAATAGAGGTGGGGTCTTTGTGCCCACTCCGCTGGAAGGCAGAGGAATGCCTCAGTCTTGAGATGGGGACTGCTCCCCTGAGACAGGTGCCAGGCGGGATGCCCCACCTCCAGGTGATCTGTGTGGGATGGGGGGCGTGGAGGAAGGCTCCCTTCCCAACTGCCATGATTTGGGCTCCTTTCCTTTTTTATTTTTTAAATCATATCATGCTGGACTCTATTATTTATTTATTTTGGTCTTGCCATGCAGCAAGTGGTTCTTAGTTCCCCAACCAGGGATCAAACTCATGCCCCCCTGCATTGGAAGCATGGAGTCTTAACCAGTGAACCACCAGGGAGATATCCCTGGACTTGTTTCCTCTTAGTGTTACTTGCTCAATCGTGTCTGACTCTTTGCAACCCCATGGACTGTAGCCTGCCAGGTTCCTCTCTTCATGGGATTCTCCAGGCCTGAATAGTGAAGTGGATTGCCATTCCCTTCTCCAGGGGATCTTCCCAACCCAGGGATTGAACCTGGGTCTCCTGCATTGCAGGCAGAGTCTTTACCATCTGAGCCACTAGGGGGAAGTCCTGTTTCCTCTTAAAGCAGGTTTAATTCACCAGCCTACCAAGGCTCACCTGCCTCCTTCGGAGGGGTATCTAAAAGACGCTTACTCCTTGGAAGGAAAGTTATGACCAACCTAGACAGCATATTAAAAAGCAGAGACATTACTGTGCCAACAAAGGTTCGTCTAGTCAAAGCTATGGTTTTTCCAGTGGTCATGTATGGATGTGAGAGTTGGACTATAAAGAGGGTTGAGCGCTGAAAAATTGATGCTTTTGAAGTGTGGTGTTGGAGAAGATTCTTGAGAGTCCCTTAGACTGCAAGGAGATCCAACCAGTCCATCCTAAAGGAGATCAGTCCTGGGTGTTCATTGGAAGGACTGATGCTGAAGCTGAAACTCCAGTACTTTGGCCACCTCATGCGAAGAGTTGACTCGTTGGAAAAGACCCTGATGCTGGGAGGGATTGGGGGCAGGAGCAGAAGGGGATGACAGAGGATGAGATGGCGGATGGCCTCACCGACTCGATGGGCATGAGTTTGAGTAAACTCCAGGAGTTGGTGGTGAACGGGGAGGCCTGGCATGCTGTAATTCACGGGGTCGCAAAGAGTCGGACATGACTGAGTGACTGAACTGAACTGAACTGAACCAAGGCTCACCTGCCTCCTTCAGAGGGGTATCTAGGAAAAGGGAGAGAAATGAGATGGTGTATTGGGCCTGGGGTCCATGAGGTTAGGACAAAAGAAAAGCTCTAGCTGGCATGTACTGCAGGAGCTTCCCAGGTGGCTCAGACAGTAAAGAATCTGCCTGCAATGCAGGAGATCTGGGTTTGATCCCTGGGTTGGGAGATCCCCTGGAGAAGAGAATGGCTACCCACTCCAGTATTCTGGCTGGAGAATTCTATGGACTCCAGAGGAGCCTGGCAGACTACTGTCCATGGGGTCACAGAGAGTTGGACACGAATGAGTGACTAACACACACACATATGTACACACATGTACAACAGAGCTCCCTGATACCACAAACTATCTCCATTGACTTTAAAGGAAAATGAGTCTGGCAAACTCCTATTCATTCTTCAAAAGCCAACTGAGATTTCACCTCCTCCACGAAGACTTCCTGGAACCCTCTAACTAGTTCTCCTTCTCTTGTATTCATCATAGTCTTTGGTAATTTGTAGGATCACCAGCATATCTAGCCCACTTGACTACTAGATCCTCAAGTACATGGCTTAGACTGATTTGTCTTTCTTTCTAGGACCCCACCCCACTTACACACACACACACACACACACACACTGGGCCTAGGGCATAGATAGTAGTGTATCAGAAAATACTTTCTGAATTGACCTAAAAGGAATTCTTGCTGCACTAGGAGAAGTAATATTAATAATGATATTATCAGCCCTTTTAAGGAATGAGGAAACTAGCTCAGGGCAGAGGAGGGACTTGCTTATGATCACACAGCCCATAAACAGGGCAGGACAGGGACTCAAAACCAAACAAGCCTGCTGATTCCAAGGGCTTGAGAATACACGGCTGGGCTCCTCACACACATGGACACAGCCGGAGTGGTTGCCCAGTGCTGCCCAGCCAGGAGACTGAAAATAAGAGCTTGTGTTGACGGAGCAATCATTCCTCGCCAGGAACTTCGTTTGCATCAACTCACTTAACCCCGACAACACCTTCATATGGTATGTGTGTTATCATGGCCTGCTTTGGTAGATTAGGATCCAGAGACTGGAGGTGGTTAAGAAATGCATCCAGAGTCATACTAAGAAGAAGGCAGATCTTACAGTCAAACCCAGACTTATCCAGAGCCTGTGTTTGCTCTGAACCATTGTACTTTTCCAGGGAACATGACACTAGCTTCAGCTTTAGGAAGAAAGAGAAAACATCTAGATATATTTGTAATAGGTTTGTAAGCTGAAATATGCCTCTATAGCATGGCAAAAAAGAACAAGGATAATGTTTTTAGGGCTCAGTCACTCAGTCATGTCCAACCATTTATGGCCCCCAGGACTGTAGCCCACCAGGCTCCTCTGTCCATGGGATTATCCAAACAAGAGTACTGGAGTGGGTAGCCATTTGCTCCTCCAGGGGATCTTCCCAACCCAGGGATTGAACCTCTTGCTTCTCCTGCATTGGCAGGTGTATGCTTTACCACTGAGTTGCCTGGGAAGCATCCTTAAATTATACTAATTGTGAGTTTTGGATCACCGACTAAATTGCATGGGTCTGGTGGGATGGGCTTGTTTTGCTATTGAGCAGACATGCGATCCTGGGCACATCTCTCTCTCTCTCTCTCTCTCTCTCTCTCTCTCTCTCTCTCTCTCTCTCGTCTTATCTGTTTTCACTTCTTCCAGCGCCTTGCTGAAAGTGTTTCCTCTTGGATTGCAAAGTTCGTGGCACTTTGAATCAAGCACAGTCTTTTAGCGCCCTCTACTGTCCAGCATATTAAAAAGCAGAGGCATCACTTGGCTGACCAAAGTCAGTATGGTCAAATCTTCGGTTTTTCCAGTAGTCACGTATGGATGTGAGAGTTGGACCATAAAGAAGACTGAGTGCTGAAGAATTGATGCTTTCTAACTGTGGTTCTGGAGAAGACTCTTTAGGGTCCCTTGCACAGAAAGGAGATCAAACCAGTCAATCCTAAAGGAAATCAACCCGGAATATTCATTGGAAGAACTGATGCTGAAGCTGAAGCTACGACACTTTGGCCGCCTAATGTGAGGAGCCAACTCACTGGGAAAGACTCTAATGCTGGGAAAGATTGAGGGCAAGAGGGGAAGGGGACGACAGAGGATGAGATGGTTAGCTAGCATCACCGACTCAATGATCATGAATTTGAGCAAACTCCGGGAGACGGTGAAGGACAGGGAAGCCTGGGATGCTGCAGTCCATGGGGTCACAAAGAGTCAGACACGACTGAGCGACTGAACACCACCACCACTGTCCAGGTAAGCACTGTCAGTGGTGTGGGTTGTTCAATGGGAAGAAAAATCAGTCTGTGCTTGAAACGGTGGTGAGCAGTGAAGGGCAGCCACAGAAGAAGCCCACGGCATAAAGCAAAAGCTGGTCCTGCTCCACTCCATCAAAGGCTTAGAAGTCCTGTTCATCCTTCCCGCACAAGTTCAACCATTTCTGATACACCTTTTCCCAAGTGCACGTTCACTCTATACCCACACACAGTACCAGCTCTGTTTCCACAGCATCACATCGAGATGTTTCCACATTGCCTATTGACATGTTTGTCTTTTAAAGCACAAGACCTGGGGTTCCTCACCTTTATAGTCTCTCTCTCTGCCCCCTGGGACAGTATATAACACACAGGCCCTCTAAGTAAGTTTACTGCATGGATGATGAACAGAGAGAAGGAATGAATCAAGGAGAAAGAGAGAGGGGGGGAGACCTCTGGGAACAGGTTGGGGTGGGAGGAGCAGGGAGCATAGGAAGCTCTGAGATAGGAACTAGTGAGCCTCAGGTTCATCAGGGTTCCTCGCTGATCTCACAGTGCACTGGCATCTTGTGAAAATCAGTGTGGAAGCAGTTTCGTGAAGAGGACCCATGGAGGGGTTTCGGGGTGCTGCTGGGGTGCTGGATACAAGGTGTGATCGTCTTGGGAAAATGCATTGAGCTTACATGCACTTACATACACTCAAGGTTTGTGCATCTTTCAGTATGTATGTTGCACTTTGATAAAAAAAAAAAAAAAACTTTTGTAAATAATTTCAGGGAGGAGTGGATGTGTCTGCTTGGGCTCGTTCCAAATGTGCAGACAGGCCACTGAGTTTCTTTCAGAGAGCTCTCTCCATGTGTTTGAACGTCTAGCTTCAGAGCACCTTGTTTTGGGGAAACTGATGCCGTGTGGTCAGACCCGTTGGACTTTATCGGTGTTGGATACTCTGGCCCGCTCCCTCTTTCTTGAAACACTTCTGTCCCTGGGCTTCCAGGACTCTATTTTTTTTTGCTCTGTGTTGGCTACAGCTCCATCCTCTTTGCTGGCCTCTCTTCCAAGAACATTCCTTGATGTTCCCAAGGGTTCTGTGCTAGACCTGCCCTGTTTTTAACTCTGCAAATTCTCCCTGGATGATCTCATCCCCTCTCCTGGCCAACCCTGTGCTGATGACTCACAGATACATATCTCCAGCCCATCTCCCTCTCCTGAGCTGTGGGCAACTTATCCAACTGCTTCTCTGACATCTCTGCTAGAACATCCCACCAGGAACTCCACGCTACGTGAATGGAGTCCATTTCTCTCTGCACCTCTATCCAAAACCATAGTCCTGCTTGAAAGTGAAAGTTGCCCAGCTCTGTCTGACTCTGAGACCTCGTGGACTGTAGCCCACCAGGCTCCTCTGTCCGTGGGGCTTCTCCAGGTGAAACCACTGGAGTGGGTTGCCATGCCCTTCTCCAGGGGATCTTCCCAATCCAAGGATCGAAGCCAGGCCTCCCACGTTGCAGGTGGGTTCTTTACCATCTGAGCCAGCAGAGAAGTCCAAGAATACTGGAGTGGGTTGCCATTTCCTTCTCCAGGGGATCTTCCTGACCCAGGGATTGAACCGAGGTCTCTTGCATTGCAGGCAGATTCTTTACCATCTGAGACACCAGGGAAGCCCCCATGAGAGTGGAGCCATCCATGGAAATAAGGAACACATAAGGAAAACCTCGTGAGCTGCCAGGGAAGCCCTATAGCTCAGATGGTCCTCTTTACGTGTTCCTTATTTCCGTGAATGGTTCCGTCGTCTATTTGGGGGCTGGGTTTAATCCCCAAGGTAGACTGTATTATTGTTCAGCAAATCCTCATTCTCCCTTTCCATTTTGAAGCCGAGTGTACTTGTGCACTTCACTGACTTTGGGCTTGTCCATGGTCTTGCTTTGAGCAAACGGATGACTGCATGGCCGTTCCAACAGAGGCCCTCGTGACACCATGCTGGGGTGACCCGTGTTTCTGCTTTCCCTGGGGCTCCTGCCATCTGTCACGAGGAGAGCCCGGGTGCCCGAATAGCAGACACGTGAGACAAACCTGAGCTTGACCTAGAGCCTGGAGCTGAGCCCAGCTGAGTTAGGTTGAGCCCAGCTGACCCACAGGCCCATGTGTGAGAAATAAGTGTTTGTTATTGTAAGCCACTAAGATGTCTGTATTTTTCCAACCCCACCCTCCCCACATTCAACCAAGACCTGGCAGTTCTGCCTCCTGCCTCTGTCTAGATGCTACCATTTCCCACCGCTGTGCTCTAGTCCAGCCTTTTCTTATCTCTTGCAAGTCTTTTTACTGCTTTTCTCACATTTGGTCGCATCCCCTTTAGTTCAATTGCCCCACTGCTGGCAAAGTGATCTTGCTAAAATCCAGGTCAGTTTCATCCCTTCTTCAGGTGTTCCAAGGGCTTGCCATCACCTAGAAAATGTCCACATCCATGGTATCCTTAACCCTAACCTCGATCCTCTGGACCCTGCCATCTCCCCCGCTCCTCTCTCGCCCCTTCTCCTCTACCCTCTGTCTATACGCACCTCTTCAGCTTCAGGAGAGCCCCAGGCTCTTTCTTGCCCTGGGCCTTGGCCAGGCCTTCCCCACTGCATGGATCAGAGTCCACTTTCCTTGTCCAACTGCACATGAATCCCACCTCTCATCCTTCAGGGGGTCACCTTAGGAATGGTTTTCTTTGGGAAATCTCTTCTGATTCCCATTGGTCGGTCTGGGTGAAATCCAATTTCTATTTGCTCCCCCTGCACCCTGAGCTTTTTCTACCCAAACACATATCAAGCTGTTTTCTCACTCTAATTTGCTTGTCTTTCCCACTAGACTTGAGCTCTCATGAATGCAGGGACTATTTCTAAATTGTTCATCCTTTTATATTCCTAGTGTTTAAAAAGATAGCTTATGTTCATTCTCCAAGTTCAAAAATTGTTTGTTAAATAAATACTATGAGAAAATAATATGAATGGGCTAAAGAAGTCCAATATGGAAACAAAAACCATAAAAGGAACTCAGAGAATGTCTGGTTTCATCCTTTCATCGTACTGTTGGGGAAACTGAGGCTCAGAGAGCTTGACAAGACCAAGGCCCCAGAGGCTGTCAGAGACAGAGCTGGAATTAGAAGGTTCTGATGGGACTGCCTGGGCTTTATTTGTTGTCTGGTCTGAGGAATTTAAATAATTTAATTTAGATTCTTAGCACCTGCAAGATTAGCATCACCTGGGAGTTGGCTAGATCAGTCCCCGCCTTAGACCTACTGAATCAGAATCATTTTAACAAGATCTTCAGGTGCTTTGCAGATATGATTAAATCTGAGAAACACTGGTTTCTATAACCAGGGGGACAGCTAGCCTGTCTTAAAGACCATTCCAATTCATACAGAAAAGCCAGCTGGTACAGTGGGAGAGAAAACCCAGCCAAAATGTGGCGACATTCTATGCATGCTGTAGACAAAAGGCCAGATGTATGGGCCACTCACCTTCCAGAGTTCCAGATAGTTTGGTAGTCGAGGACCTGGCCTGCAGTGGGGAGGGGCTGGGGGTGGGGGTAATGGTTCAACTTCAGGGGAGCTGAAGGAAGGAGCCTTGCATTTAAGGAAAATCGTAGAAGCCCAGGTGACCAGCAAGCCTGATGCTGCAAATTACCAACTTTCTCAGCAATAAAATCTAAAAAAAAGTTTATAAATAAACATTTGCAAAACAATAATTCTCCCCCTGCTGCTTGACGTGGTGGTGAAAATGGTATACTCCTACCCTGCCTGTGACGGTGTCAACTGGTGCAGCCTGTTGGGTAAACAACAATATGTAGCAACAACTATGACGTTGTTGACCTCCCTGGCCCAAGTGATGCCATTCACGGGAAATAATCCTAAGGAGATAATTCAACAGAAGTGAAAAGTTATGTATGCAGATGTTTGCTACAGTGGACAGTGAAAAAATACTGAATAAAAAGGAGATGATAGAGCAATTATGATATGGTATCATGACCATTTAAATTTAATTATAAAATAGCTGCTGTGTCTCACTTTATCTGTACAGTGGTAGTGAAGAGCATGGTCTCTGGGTTTCTGATTCTGACTCTGCCCTTTACTGCATGATCTTGGGCAAGTTTACTTAACTGCCTATGTCTCCATTTCCTCATCTGTAAAATGAGGATAATAACAATACCTAGTTCATAGGATTGCTGTAAGGACAGAATGACTTAATTAAAGGGTCCAGAATAGCGCCTCTCTATACATTCATATTACTATTATTTTTAGGGGCTTCCCTCGTGGCTCAGGCAGTAAAGAATCTGCCTGCAATGCCGGAGACCTGGGTTCAATCCCTGGGTCAGGGAGACCCCCTGGAGAAGGGAAAGGCCACCCACTCCAGTATTCTTGCCTAGAGAATGCTATGGACAGAGGAGCCTGGCGGCTACAGTCCATAAGGCCACAAAGAGTCGGACACGACTGAATGACTAATGCACATTATTTCTAAGGGTCAAATTAAATGGCCTGACCCTCTCATTTCTTCTGACACAGGACTGCTTTTCCTCCACCCTCCAGGCCTGACCTCCTGGGCTCGTCCGAAAACCCCAGGGATGTTTCCTCAGTCCTGCTTGGAATCAGCCTGGGTTTTCTAGCCTCATGGTGAGAAAACAAGAGAATGAGCTCAGTTGACCTGTCCATTCCATTCTTTGTGGCTCCTGTTGCTCTCATGGTGTTACTATTGAAACAGGCGATCCAGGGGCTGTCTTGAATTCTTCTTCCTCCCTCAGAATTTTCCCTGACTGTGGTTAGCTCCACCCTGTACCGGCCTCTAGAACACACACACACACACACACACACACACACACACACACACACGTGCACTCACACGTGCTGCTTTCTGTAAGCCACTCCCCCAGCCTGTCTGAGTCCTCGCCGGGAGACTGCACGGGGTCCCTTCCTCCTCCTCCCAACCCCTAGGTCTGTTTACATTCACTGCCCTCGAATGGCATTCGTTTCAGTGGATTATCCTACTTGTTTCGATGATATCAACAGCTACCATCACCTGAAAGCCAGAAGTGTGCCTGCCAGGTGTTTTGCTGCTGTGTCTTCACAAACATCAGCCTTCAGGATGAAATCATGAGGTCGGTACCCAAGAGGTAGGTACCATTATTCCTATCATGCCGCTGGAGCCTCTGAAGTTCAAGCATGTGTTGGTGTTTGCTGGAGATTCACAGATTGTAGGTGAAAAATCCGAGGTTTTAACCCAGCTTTGACTTCAAAGCCCACACTCAGAAATGCTACCCTAAGCTGTCTCCTTAGGTAGGGACATAAGCAAGATGTTTATGATAAATGGGAACTTAAAAAATAAAAGGAAAATTGCAGCTTCATCACAGTGCATCAAGTGGTTCGAAAATATGGCTGTGTGCAGACAGAGCGTCAAGGATGGTTGCTGTGCAAGGGCGACAGGATTGGGTATGCATTTTCCTTTTAAGTAATTTGTTTTAGTGACAGTTGTTATATAGATTTTATGATTTTTAAAAAGCTATTCTCTATTTTCAGAAATAACTGCCTTTAACCCACTATCTCTCAGCCTTGACTGATCGTGAGAATTACCTGGAGGGACTTTTAAAAGATATCCAATGCCTGGGATCCTGTGTGTGTGAGTGTGAGTGTGTGACTCACTAATGTTCAACCCTTTGTGACCCCATGGACTGTAGCCTGCCTGGCTTCTCTGTCCATGGCGCTCTCCAGGCAGGAATACTGGAATGGGTTGCCATTCCCTTCTCCAGCGGATCTTCCTGAGCCAGTGATTAAACCCAGCTCCCCTGCATTGCAGGAGGCAGATTTTTTTACCGTCTGAGCCACTAGGGAAGCCAGGATCCTCCAGAGATGATGCAAATCAGAAACTCTGGGGGTTGAGTCTAGGCAGTGGTATTTTACGAAAATCTTCCCATTGATTTTGTGTGCAACTAAGATTGAGAAACGGTTTCATGGAGAAGCTTCACCTCTTATTCTCTTTCCAGAGAATCTAGCTGCCCCATCCTCTGTGACCCCAAGCTAATTAACTCAGATTTTTCCCCTCTGTGCCCCGGAAAAAGCCAGCAATGTGACTTTCCCCTCCAATGCTTTTTGAAAATGGGCACCAAGAAAAATCTTTGAGTGATGGAAATATTCTCTCTTGGTTGTTGCAGTGGTTAGATAACTATATGCATTTTCCAAAATGTATTGAACTGTAGACTTAAATTTGGTGAACTTTATTAGATGTAAATTATACTTCATTAAGCCACTGTTTAAAAAGGTATGAATATTTGAAAGGAAGAACTATGCCGCTATTTATTCACAGAAATTAACACCATGTTGTTTGGTTAATTTCACTTGTGAATGAGTTCTCTCTTGACAATACCAATGTTCTTCTTTAGTCTGATGTTCCTTAAAGATTTGGCAGTTCTCGGCTGCCTTCTCTCCTTTGGCTTTAGGAATGTCTGGTAAGCTTACAGTGATTGTAGATACGGTCCAGGTCTCTCTCATCATTATGGAGGTGGTGGTGGTGGAATATACTGAGACTAGTCCTCCAGTATGGGGGTTCCTTCTCCTCTACCCCTTGCATTTTCTAGGAAGCTGGGACCTCAGGATCATACGCAGTGTTTCCACCTGGGAAAGATGCTATCATCTGTTTCTTGTTATAGGAGAAGAGGGGGGGGGGAAGCCCTATCAGGTCTAGCTACTTCTCAAAGTGGTTCTCAATTATGATCTTTAAACCAGCAGCAGCAACACCACCTGGGAACTTATTAGAAATGAAATTTCTCAGGCCCTGTCCCAGATGAACTAAATCAGAAACTCTGGGGTGGGGTTCAATCTATACCTCAGCTTGCCCTTCAAGGGGTCTTGCAGAGTACCCCAGTTAATTTCCTGGACAGTCACTCTTTTCCTTGACCCCCTTTCACAGCAAGCATTCTTGCAAGTATTTCAAGCTGAGGTTTCTTCTCTTAGTCCAATTTCAACTGAACTGCTTTCTATCAATCAGAAATTCCCCACATTTTCTGGTAGGTTGGTATCACTGGTAGCAGCCATTCTTGCTTTCTAGTGTTCTAATGGATCTTTATTTTTAATTGTGGTAGTGGCTCAGTCGATGAAGAATCCACCTGCAAGCAGGCTGTCTGCGGTGTAGGAGACCTGGGTTTGACCCCTGAGTTGGGAAGATCCCCTGGAGAAGGGAAAGGCTACACACTCCAGTATTCTGGCCTGGAGAATTCCGTGGACTGTATAGTCCATGGGGTCACAAAGAGTCGGACACAACTGAGTGACTTTCACTTTCACTTGGAGAAGGAAATGGCAATCCACTCCAGTATTCTTGCCTGGGAAATCCCATGGACACAGGAGCCATGGGATCACAAAGAGTCAGACATGACTAAGTGGCTAAACATGCCACCGCAATGCAAATAACCTAAAATTTACCATCTGAACTGTTTTTAGGTGTGTAGTTTGGTAGTGTTAAGTGCATTCACATTGTTGTGCAATGCTCATCATTATCTATCTCAAGAACTTTCATCTTGCAAAGTTGAAACTCTTATCCTTAAACAACTCCCCATAGAATGGAATTTTAAAAAGCATATTTTTTTCTGTCATTAAAAGGAATCTTGGGTGGTATTGAGGTCAATGCAAGTGCTCTGTATGCCATTTTTTTTTTTCAAATTGTGGTTAAATATACCTAACATAAAATTTATTAGCTTAACTTTTTTTTGGCTGTGGCATGTGGGATCTTAGTTCTCTCACCAGGGATGGGACCTGCTCCCTCTGCAGTGGAAGCACAGAGTCTTAACCATTGGGCCACCAAGGAAGTCCTTCTGAACCATTTTTAGATATGCAGCTCAGTGGTGTTAAATTCATTCATACTGTTGTGCAGGATCACCACCATCCATCTCCAGGACTTTTTCATCTTCCCAAACTGAAACTCTGCCGGTTAAACATTAATTCCCCATTCCTCCCTTGCCAGCCCCTGGCAACCACTGTCTATTTTCTGTCTCTATATAAATTTGGCTAAGTACCTCATATCAGTGGAATTATATAGTATTTGTCCCTTTGTGACTGGCTTATTTCACTTAGAATAATGTCAAATTTCAACCATGTTGTAGCATGTGTTAGAATTTCCTTCCTTTTTAAGGCTAAATAATATTCTCTTGTGTACATTCACCATGTTTTGTTTATCCATTTACTCATCAAGGAACACGGGTTGCTTCCACTTTGGGGCTGTTGTAATAATCCTGCTGTGAACATGGGTGTGCAAATTTCTTTTCATGTCCCTGCTTTCCCTTCATTAAAGCAGGTAGCCAGAAGTAGAATTGCTGGTTCATACGGTAATTCTAACTTTAATTTTTGGAGGAACTCCCATTCTGTTTTCCCTAGCATCTGCTCCATTTTACATTCCTACCAACAGTGCACAAGGGTTCCAGTATCTCCACATCCTTGCCAACACTTCTTCTTTTCTTTTCTTTCTTTTTAATGATAGCCATCCTAATGGATGTGAAGTGGTATCCCATTGCAGTTTTCATTTTCATTTCCCTAATGATTAGTGACGTTGAATATCTTTTCATGTGCTCATTGCCCATTTGTATATTTTCTCTGGAGAAATATCTATTCTTGTATTTTGTCTATTTTTTAATCAGATTGGTTTTTTTTTGTCCCTGAGTTTCAGTAACTTTTTGTATACTTTATATATTAATGCCTTATCAGATATGTAATTTGCAAATATTTTTTCCCATTCTTTTGGTTGCATTTTCACTCTATTAATAGTGTCCTTTAATGCACAAAAAGTTTTTCATTTTGATGAAGTCCAATTTGTCTGTTTTTTTCCATTACTTATGCCTTTGCTGTTTTATCCAAGAAAATCAGTGTCAGATCCAGTGTCATGAAGCCCAGTGTTTTCTTCTCTCTATGTCATCTAGCCTCTCATAGCAGTTTCTACTTGTCTTCTGCTAAGTCACTTCAGTCGTGTCCAACTCTCTGTGGCCCCATAGACGGCAGCCCACCAGGCTCCTCTGTCCATGGGATTTTCCAGGCAAGAATACTGGAGTGGGGTGCCATTGCCTTCTCCACTATTTGTCTTCTAGTTAAGCATAAATATCTAACTTTCCCCCACCCTGCCCTTGTCATTAGCATTAATGTTTAAAACCTGGCAATTTTGCTATCAATCCACAATGTAGATACCACCACTCTTTGAAGAAAGGCTAAGACAAGCTGGAGTAAGTTCTGAATGACCTTGGTCTTAACCCTGATCACAGTGAAAAGGACCTGGGAAGACGAGACTGGGCAGGGTTTTTGGAATCAAAAGGACCTCACCCAAATCTGCCTGTGTCTACCACTGCTAGCTGGGTGGTTGGGGGCAAGTTTTGCCTCTTTGAGCTTCAGTTTTTATTTTATCTTTTTTTGTTGCTTTAAAATTTTTTATTCCAGTTTTTGGCTGCTCTGGGTCTGGATTGCAGCACGTGGACTTTTTCTAGTGTGGTGAGTGGGGGTGGCTCTTCATTGTGGTGCAGGGCTTCCCACTGCCGTGGCTTCTCTTGTTGCAGAGCGTGGGCTCTAGGTATGCAGGCTTCAGTAGTTGCAGCACAAGGGCTCAGTAGTTGTGGTACAGGGGCTTTGTGGCACTGGGATCGTCCTGGGCCAGGGATTGAACCTGTGTCCCCTGCATTGGCAGGCAGATTCTTAACTGGATCGCCAGGCAAGTCCTATATCTTATCTTTAAAACGGGGATAATAATACCTACATGAGGTGTAGTTGTGAGAGTGACAGATAATGGCAGAGAATGACATCTCTGGCTGTTGGAAGCTGGGAGTCCTAATTAATAATGATGCTGTGTTAGACCTGGTTGTCACCCGGTATAACTCCTCTCCTTGACCTCTAGCCTATGAGCACCTCCAGGATCCAGTTAGCACATCTTCATCTGTGAATCCTAACACTTGGTCCCAAGCCTGGTCAATAGTAGGATCTCTGTAGGCGTTCGTTGACTGAATGATGTGGAAGGTGAAAAAACATTCCACTGAAGCCAGCCTGAAAGCCACATCCTTGTCTTGGCACATAAGTGTGAAGTAGTGAGTCTGAGGATTCATATGGAAAGCATTCTTGCTCTTGGAATGTATTTCTTTCCACATATGATGCCAATGATGCCCAACTTTTCCTCTCTCCTCTTCACTGCTGCTGTTATTTGTTTACTTTCCAAATGAAACTGATCCTGCACCGAGGGGGAATTTTGGAAGAAGTTTCAATGGACATGAAAGCCAGGTGCCTGAATGGTTTTATTGCTGAGTCCCGCATCTGGGAAACCTCTCAGTACTGGGGTTTCCTAAAGAATGAAAGAGAAGGGGAAGTTGACTGGCAGGCACACTGACTACAAGATAGAAATCTTTTGAATTCCCAATTTTAGCCAAGTTTGATTTGATAGATTCTGTACAACTCTGTTAGGTTACATTGAATTTGGTGCTTAGGTGAGTATGGAGCAGATCAGATTTTTTCTTCTGATTCCACTCAAATTTTTATTCTCTGTAGAAAATAATGTCATTAGCAACTTAAAAAAAAGTTACAGCGTGAAGTATTTCTTGACATGCTAAAGTGGCCAACGCTGAGACTAAGGAAATACATGTATTAATTTTGGATCATAGTTCCTTTTGTAAGCTATTTTCGGATGACAATTTGCTGTCATCAACATCAGATTTTTCTTCCTTGGTGAAGTATTTGTTCAAAGACAAGTCCTTATGAGTAGTCATCAGAGAAAGAGGAAGCAGGTTAATTTTACTTTGAAAAGGCTGTTGGGTGCCAAAGCTGGTAGGATGTGCAAAAATATAGGCTTGAACTGTTTCAAAAGTGGATTTTAAAAGAATCGTGGTTAATATTGTTCACCACCAGTGGCTATTTCTGAGCTCAAATTGAGTGGAAGATGATTATGTTTACTTAACAGAAACATGATCAGGCAAGTATTTTATATCCTGGCACATTCTTTACGCTCCCTCACTGGGCAGACTCTAGTTTCCATGGGTCCAGACCCTCCCTAGTGTTATCAGCCTATCACTGACAACATCCATTTTAAACACAGATCTGAGCAAGTCCTCCTAATGCCTAAAAATCCTCACTAGATATCCCACTTCTTCCAGGGATATCTTGGAAGTGGGATATCCCACTTCTTCCAGGGATATCTTCCAGTCCAAAGGTATCCCAGGTTTCTGTGAACTGACCCTCTGTTGAGCCTATAAGCTTGATCCTTGGGTCTTTCACAGCCTTTTCAGAACTCTCCACTTAACACACATAACAAAAAATTAGCCATTTCAGACTAAATAAATCAGTGGTATTTAGTACATGTACAAATATAACTGTCACTATGATGTAGTTTCAGAATATTTTCATCACCCCAAAATGAAACCATATACACCTTAAGCAGTCACTTCCTGTGGTCCCTCCCTGCAGCCCCTGAAAACCACCAACCTATTTTTTGTGTCCTGGATTTATCTGTTTTGGCTATTTCATATGTCTAGAATATCGTATGGAATCATGTAATATGTGACCTTTGAGTTTAGTTTCTTTTATATAATATATTTTCGAGGTTCATTTGTGTGGTGACAGTACTGTGTTAGAAATTCGTGCCAGACTTTTCTGGTGGTCAGTGGATAAGAATCCACCTGCCAATGCAGGGAGCATGGGTCCAATCCCTGGTCCAGGAAGATTCCACCTGCCACGGAGCAACTAAGCCTGTGTGTCGCGACTACTGAGCCTGTGCTCTGCAAAAAGAGAAGCCACCGCAATGAGAAGCCCACACACCCCAGAGAAGAGTAGCCTCCACTCGCTGCAACTAGAGAAAGCCTGTGTGCAAGCAGCAAAGACCCAATGTGGCCGTGAAAGTGAAAGTCGCTCAGTTGTGTCCTACTCTTTGGGACCCCATGGACTATACAGTCTATGGAACTCTCCAGGCCAGAATACTGGGTGCGTAGCCTTTCCCTTCTCCAGTGGATCTTCCCGACCCAGGAATCGAACCAGAGTCTCCTGCATTGCAGGTCGATTCTTTACCAACTAAGCTATCAGGGAAGCCCATAAGTACATAAATAAATAAAAATAGCAAAAAAAAAAAAAAAAAAAAAAAATTCATGCCTTTCTGTGTCTGAATAATATTCTATTGTAAGGATATACACAATTTGTTTATGCATCCATCCGATGACGGCCATCTGGATGGTTTCCACTTTTGGGCTGTTGTGACTGCTGCGTGCGTGTACTTATATCCGCATGGGTACCTGTTATCAATTCTTTTGGGTACATACCTAGGAGTGGAACTGCTGGGCCATATTATATTTCTGTTTAATGTTTTGAAGAGTTTTCAAACTATTTTCTTCCCTTTTCTCTCTCCTTTAAAAAATTTTATTTATCTATTTTTCTGTTTGGCTGGGCTGGGCCTTCTCTGCTGCGCATGGGCTTTCCCCAGCTGTGGCGAGTGGGGGCTACTCCTCGCGGCGGTGCGAGGGTTTCTCATTGTGGTGGTTTCTCCTGTTAGCGGAGCACAGGCTCCGGTAGCTTCAACACGCAGGCTCAGTGGCTATGGCTCCTGGGCCCTAGAGCTCAGCCTCAGTAGTTGCAGTTCACGGGCTTAGTTGCCCTGAGCAATGTGGAATCTTCCTGGACCAGGGATCAAACCCACTGACCCCTGGATTGGCAGTCGGACTCCCACCCACTGCCCCACCAGGAAAGTCCCCTTTTCTCCTGTATTTCTGTAATACAATGTATTCAAGAGAAAAATCTATTGTAGTTCAATTAGACATTTTGTGATAACAGGCTGTCTATGTATCTGAGGGCAGGGATTGGGTCTTGTTTATCCATGAATCTCCAGGACCTCTTACAGGGCTGCACAGAGTAGGTGCTCAATAAATGTGTGTAGAATTGGATTGACTGTAGAGGGATTATATGCAGTTTTTATCCTTGAGGAAGAGGTGGTGTGTGTGGTAATCTGTGAATATGAGTGATGGGCTAAGTGGAGATTGGGGGTGGGTAAGGTGAAAAAAAATGTTAAAAAAAGGGGAGCTTCCCTGGTGGCTCAGATGGTAAAGAATATGAGTGATGGGCTAAATGGAGATGGGGGTAGGTGAGGTGAAGAAGACCCTGCCAATTCCTTTCAGTTCAGTTCAACTCAGTCGTGTCCAGCTCTTTGAGACTCCATGAACCGCAGCACGCCAGGCCTCCCTGTCCATCACCAACTCCCGGAGTCCACCCAAACCCATGTCCATTGAGTTGGTGATGCCATCCAGCCATCTCACCTTCTGTTGTCCCCTTTTCTCTTGCCCTCAATCTTTCCCAGCATCAGGGTCTTTTCAAATGAGTCAATTCTTCCCATCAGGTGGACAAAGTACTGGAGTTTCAGCTTAAACATCAGTCCTTCCAATGAACACCCAGGACTGATCTCCTTTAAGATGGACTGGTTGGATCTCCTTGCAGTCCAAGGGACTCTCAAGAGTCTTCTCCAACACCACAGTTCAAAAGCACCAATTCTTCGGCACTCAGCTTTCTTTATAGACCAACTCTCATATCCAAACATGACCACTGGAAAAACCAGAGCCTTGGACAAAGGGAAAAGAAGACCAGTGTGGCAGAACTGGTTATCCATAAGGACCTGGCTTCTATGGCTGGTTCCCTCCTCCTATAAGTCGATTTAGTCGTGCCCGACTCTGCAACCCCATGGACTGTAGCTCTCCAGGCTTCTCTGTCCATGGGATTTCCCAAGCAAGAATACTGGAGCAGGTTGCCATTTCTTTCTCCATGGGATCTTCTCGACCCAGGGATCAAGCCCACATCTCCTGCATTGCCAAATCGGTTCTTTACCACTAGCGTTTGCCTTTAACTAACTCATTTTAATTTTCTGGGGCGTTCAGTTCTCCTCTTTGCCAAATGAAAAGGTGGACTATTTGAGCGCTATTCCATCTTTGGGTTTGTTTTAAGCAATGGGAACTTGTTTTTTCATAGGAAATCACTGCTTGGAAATCACCGCTATGCCTTTGTCGGGGGAGGGCAGAGTGCGGAACAAGGCACAGACCAGAAGGCAGGGCAGCCCTGATCCCTGCAGCCCCACGACTGACAGGACCCTGAGACCCAAGGTCCCAGCACATTCAGTAGCTCTGGGAGACCTCTGTTCTAGAAAGACCAAGGAAGCCTTAGTGCACACAAGTAAATATTATTCTACAAAAAAAGTATTTTTTCCCAAGCAATAGAGGGGAGCTTAAGGAATGAGATAGCAACTTCAACAAGAAAAGAACAAAAGATTTTGATGAAATATTGCATCGAGTAATCCATCTGGTTAAAAAGGGGATCCTTCCTCATACTTCCCTTCTCACCTCCTCATACTTTAAAAAAAAAAAAGGTGTTGCAGGTTGACTTCATGAACGGAATTTCAAACACTTGTACTCTCCTAACTGAACGGATTCCTGCAACATGAGAGCATTTCCTCTGCAAATGTCCTGCCTGGTACCACAGCTGAACGGGTCCCTGGGCAGGCCTGGTCTCGTCCTTACTTTCTGGGTTTCCTTTTCTTTCACTCTCTCTCTCTCCTGGCAAAATGTCTTGAAAACAGGACATTTACACTCCACCCTCATGTTATCTTTTCTCTCTAGTTCTTTGCTTTTGAACTAGCCTTCAACAAGGGGAGGGTTAGCTGAGACCCCCCAGACCACTTCCTGGCTCACCTATGGCGTTGACAAGTCATAACCTGTCTCTCCACAGGGATTGTTGGTGATGCTTGGCTTGCCTTGCTCTCGTTCAATTTTTTGTTTCCGCAGAAGCCCATTTGGAGGGAACACTTTGGAAAACGTACTGCCTGAACCTCAAAATCTCTTCTGGTGTATTCAAACTCAGGCACAGAAGTTATTCAGGAGCTGAGATTAAAGTTGATTTACCCGGGTGTCTGAATTAGCCCCCAAACCGCATAATTCTTATTATAGGTATCTCCACTTGCCGTCATAGAAACAGTTCAAGCGGTATAACCACAAACATCATTCACTTTCCACTATTAACCCTCTTGTTCATTTTTTTTTTTTTTTTGGCAAAGCTCTTCTGGAAATTCTACAACTTCTTTTAAAAGAGATTTGCTGGACAATGACTGCTTATTTGCTGACGGAGTCCTATTATAAAAATAGGAAGAAATTCAGTTTCAACATCCCTCTGATTCTACTTGCTTAGCAGTTGCTTTCATTCCAAAATGGTCACGAAGGTACATACTGCAATCTTTTTACCATTTTTTAAAACGCTTTTAAAAAAAGAGAACTTACAGTTTTCTGGAGGGTGCCCACATGCTGTTAATCCCTCTTGCTCCACCATGGTTGCCGTGGGACTAAATGGACGACTGGCCGCTGTAATCCTTTAACTGGCACTTCAAAAATGATGTAGAAAAGCTAAAGTCTGTCTTGCAAACCCCAAAACTTGTCTCTGCAATCTTGCCTCGATCAGCTTCCAAAGTATAATGCAACGTGATTATTTTCCTCTGGGGAAACCTGTATAACAGGTCTTTGAGCGCCATTGGATGTGTCAGAGGTTTAATTGATTTCTTTACCGTGTCTCTGCACCCCATAATAGCCTTGCTAAGCACAGGACGTGTTTTACGGGAATAGTCACCCAGAGCTTAATTTGTTGTTGTGAGGCAGACAAGACTGTTTCCCAATGAAATTAAATCTGTTTTGTGCCCTGCGAGTTTCTTCCTGATGAAGTGTGCTCTGCTGACTACTGAGAGTGCAACCCTTGATGGTCTCCAATTAGCATGGATGCCATTCCAGGGAAAGCTTACTCTCTGTTCCTTGCCAGTTCTCGAAAAACATTTTGGTGGAGAACAGGGCTGCCACAGAACTCTGTTCCTGGAGTTCATTTACTTTTCTCTTGTTTCTAGGATCACAAGACAGGGGTGATCCACATGCCCTTATCACAACCCATGTAAATTATCTCACACATGCTATCTCATTTTGTCATCTTGATAACATTGCCAAGAGGGCAAGCAGGTATTATTATGCCCATTTTACAGATAATAAAACTGAGTCCCAAATAGTCTTGCAACTTACTCAAGGAGCCACAGATAATAAGCAGCAAGTAAGGACTAGAAAGCACTTACTCTTTTTAGTAATTACCCTCTTCCTTGGTCTAAAGTGGGCCTCTCTTGTGGCTCAGCTGATAAAGAATCCACCTGCAGTGCGGGAGACCTGGGTTCAATTCCTGGGTTGGGAAGATCCCCTGGAGAAGGGAAAGGCTACCCACTCCAGTATTCTGGCCTGGAGAATTCCATGGACTGTATAGTCCTTGGGGTGGCAAAGAGTTGGACATGACTGAGCAGCTTTCACTTTCACTTTGGAGTAAAGTAGCCAAGACTGCTCTACCTAGAACTTACTGCAGTGGAATTTCTGCCCAACCCCCCACCCCTCAACACAATTCAGTTATTCATTCAATCAACAAACAAGTGTAGCGAGTATGAATCTGGGGCCTCAAAATTCAGATCTGCAAAACGGTAGATTTATTTTTATGTAACTTCAATTAAATTCTCTCTTGGGTCCTCATTCCCCCACTGGCAGAAACTTGTCAATTTTAGGTTTTCTCTGCCAGATCAGGGATTTCCTCCTCCACCACCCCCCAGCTTTTTTTTTTTTTCTCCTGTAGCTGTATATAAGTTCAGGCCATCAGAAGGGGGTGTGTGTGTGTGTGTGTGTGTGTGTGTGTGTGTGTGTGTGTGTGTGTGTGTGTGTGTGTGTGTGTGTGTGTGTGTGAGTGATGGAGACGGTAGAAGCATATGGCCTTCTGGGCCCTTCTATTCTGACTGCTGTTAGAGAGTTTGGAGTGCGTGATCCATCTGACCTTCTAATATTTGGTAAATGCTAGCATTTATTGCTATGTGATTTTTTAAAAATCCAGCTTTTGAGGCATCTGTAGAACTGCTGGCTTGCTTTCCTTCATCTAGCATCTGCGTCCTCCTTGTAAGTATGAAAGACACTTGGCTGATCTCCTGAGCTACTCTGAGGATTTGGGGGAGTTTCATAGGACTGTGTCAGGCCTCTTGGTCTAGCTTTGTCATAGGTCATTTTTATCTGAAACTTCTCTCTCCCTCCCTACTCCATGTGGGGATGGGGAGAGGAGACTACTCCTCACCTCCTCAGGTGTCACCTGGTATGAGGCACGAGTCTCCTCTCCTCCTTGGAACCTGGAGTACATCTCATTTCCCTGACCACATGCATGTCCCCTCACTCGAAGGAAGGAGAGAGGGTGGGTGAGGGACATAAACAGCGACATTCTTCCTCATCTAAGTGTCTGTTCTCTTCTCCAACACTGTCCTCTAGAGCAGGTAAATTTTACTTCCTCTGGGTTAGGGGGATGAGATGGGGTGAGGAGGAAGAATTAGCCCAGCAAGTACTTATCCAAATCGATTATTTCTGCCAGGAGCTCACATTTGAAGGTCAAAAGCTATGAATTATTAGTAACTATGTTTGTTCTTTCTTTCTTGAAGCAGTAAAGGTGGAATATCTTGTCTGTCTAGGTTTGGAGGAGAGCCACGGCTTACGTGTGTTTGCATGTGTGTGTGAGGGGGCGTGCTAAGTTGCTTCATTCATGTCCCACTCTTTGCCACCCTGTGGACTGTAGGCCTACAGGCTCCTCGGTCCAGGGGATTCTCCAGGCAAGAACACTGGAGTGGGTTGCCATGTTCTCCTCCAGGGGATCTTCCTGACTCAGGGATCAAACCCGCATCTCTTATATCTACTGCATTGGCAGGCGGGTTCTTTACCACTAGCACCACCTGGGAAGCCCGAGTGTGTGTGTTGGGTAATCTGCTAATGTTTCATAATATTATCCTGAGCTTAATCATTTTGTCTATTATATTTCAGATTCTCTGTCAGGGAATATAGAGGTGATGAACAGGCTATATCCCTTGCTCAGGATGTTCACAGCCTAGTGAGAAAGGCAGGGACATGGGGGTTGACTCTGAAGTAAGATGCAGGCTGAGGGGAGTGTGCGCGATTTAAACCAGTATAGTGGTGCTGGGCTTCCTTGGTGGCTCAGACGGTGAAGTGTCTGCCTGCAATGTGGGAAACCTGGGTATGATCCCTGGGTAGGGAAGATTCCCTGGAGAAGGAAATGGCAATCCACTCCAGTACTCTTGCCTGGAAAATCCCATGGATGGAGGAGCCTGGTAGGCTTACTGTCCATGGGGTTGCAAAGAATCGGACATGACTGAACGACTTCATTTTTTTTTTTTAAGTGGTGCTGGCTGATTGGAAGAATGTATAAGGTGCCACTTATGCCCTTTCCCCAATACTTTGGCCACCTGATGCGAAGAACTGACTCACTGGAAAAGACCCTGATGCTGGGAGAGATTGAAGGCTGGAGGAGAAGGGGACGACAGAGGATGAGATGGTTGGATGGCATCACTGACTTGATGGACATGAGTTTGAGCAAGCTCTGGGAATTGGTGATGGACAGGGAAGCCTGCCATGCTGCAGTCCATGGGGTCTCAAAGAGTTGGACATGACTGAGTAATTGAACTGAACTGTACCCTTTCCCTGAAGACTCAAACAAAGACTACAGTTCTACAGTTTCCCTGTTATCCAAGCTATTTGGGGCTCACCACTTCGGGTATCTGATCTGAACTAAGATGCAAGTGGAAAGCAAAAGGAAACTTAATAAAACAATTATAATTTTGTATTTTATGATCTCATGGGACTTTCTCTACCTCAGTGAGTGCTTATAGGATTATTTCCATGTAGCCTATACAAGGCCAAGGTTACTTAGTAATAGCATCTTCTAGATGAGAAACAAGCTGAGAAATATTAATCCAGCATCATGAAATAATTTGAACTTTTACTTCTGTTTCTCAAAAAAGCCCTGAAAGAGAGTCTATTCATTATATGAAGCAAATTCCCTCCTCCTCTTTCATCTTCTCTTTTCTTTCTCTTGTCTTTCTGTTTGTCCTATCTGTCCATCCATCCATCCATCCATCCATCCATCATCTAACATTGATTCATCTGTCTCACAGTCAACTTTGCTCTTTCCTAGTCCAAACTTCCACCCGAATCTCTCAAACTGAGCTGACATAGTCTTTTGGAAAGAAAGCAACAACATTTTCAACCATTTTCTATTTTAGCTTCCTCTTTTTCTCTTTATCCTTTTCTTTTTCCTCTCCTTCTTCCAGTCCAGTGACGACCTGCCCTTTTAAGTACAAATCTAAATATTACTTTATCTACATAATATAGATCTGGAAAAAAATCTGGAGAGAACCATCCTTAATATCCTGGGGTTAGAGGTGGTGGGTTGATGGGAGAGGCAGAGCCCAAGGAAGCAAAGATAGAATTTTCCTTAGTTGATGGAGAAGGTAAAGTTCAGTCACTAGTCATGTCTGACTCTTTGCAACCCCATGGACTGCAGCATGCCAGCCTTCCCTGTCCATCACCAAATCCTGGAGTTTACTCAAACTCATGTCTGTTGAGTCAGTGATGCCATCCAACCATCTCATGCTCTGTCGTCCCCTTCTCCTCCCGCCTTCAATCTTTTCCATCATTAGGGTCTTTGCAAATGAGTCAGTTCTTCACATCAGGTGGCCAAAGTATTGGAGTTTCAGCTTCAGTATCAGTCCTTGCAATGCATATTCAGGACTGATTTCCTTTAGGATTGACTGGTTGGATTTTCTTGCGGTCCAAGGGTCTCTCAAGAGTCTTCTCCAACACCACAGTTCAAAAACATCAATTCTTCGGCACTCAGCTTTCTTTGTGGTCCAACTCTTATATCCCTACATGACTGCTGGACAAACCATAGCTTTGGCTAGACAGACCTTTGTTGGCAACTAATGTCTCTGCTTTTTAATATGCTGTCTAGTTTGGTCATAACTTTTCTTCCGAGGAGTAAGTGTCTTATAATTTCATGACTGCAATTACCATCTGCAGTGATTTTGGAGCCCAGAAAAATAAAGTCAACCACTGTTTCCACTGTTTCCCCATCTATTTCCCATGAAGTGATGGGGCCAGATGCCATGATCTTAGTTTTCTGAATGTTGAACTTTAAGCCAGCTTTTTCACTCTCCTCTTTCACTTTCATCAAGAGGGTCTTTAGTTCTTCTTCGTTTTCTGCCATAAGGGTGGTGTCATCTGCATATCTGAGGTTATTGATATTTCTCCCAGCAATCTTGATTCCAGCTTGTGCTTCTTCCAGCCCAGCGTTTCTCATGATGTACTCTGCATATAAGTTAAATAAGTAGGGTGACAATATACAGCCTTGACATACTCCTTTCCCGATTTGGAACCAGTCTGTTGTTCCATGTCCAGTTGTAAGTATAATATTATTTGCAAGTCTATTTTTTTTAACCCTGTGAAACCATTTTACAGATGGAGAAACTGAGGCCTGAAGAATATAAAATAAGCTGCTCCAGGTCGCATAGCTGGTAAGTGACAGAGGTGTGATTTAAATCTGGATCTTTGACATCAAGTGTTCTTCCTACTCACAAATGGGGTAAATTCCCAGTTTCTCTATAATTCAAATTAGAGGAAAATTCAAATAGCAAAGATTCTCTCTCTACCTCTCAAAAGTAGTAATGGAGAAGTCAGTTAATGGAAAAAAGATACCAGGTCTAACAGAAGAACTGTGATTTGTTGGCTCCTTGATGCGGAGATACTAATGGCCACATTGCAGGAGGTAAAGCAAGAGCCAGGAGAGGCGGTGAGATAGAGGCAGCTTGTGAATTGACAGGATTGGAGTCACGTGCGTTCCAAAGGTCATGTTGTAAGTGTCAGCCACAGGGAAACCCGAGGGATCTGGGTTACTGAAGAAGAAAAGCATGTTAAGCAGTGAGAACAGAAAAACCTGGTACTATTTCCTGATTACTGTATTGTACATGGACCTTGCAAAAAATTAAAATATGTAGCATAAAGTGAACAGCCCATGTAAGACCCCAACCCACACAGCCGTAAAAATCATAAGAAAAATTTACATATTTTTTCTATACAAATACTAATACGGTGATAAAATAGCAGAGTACCACTCACAGTCTGTATGATTTCAAAGTTTAAATATTTATTAAGGTTTATTGTATGGCCAAGAATGTCATCCATCTTGGTGAATGTTTCATGGGACCTGAAAAGGAAGGTATATTCTGCTGTTGTTGGGTAGCATGATCCATAAATGTCAATTATATTAAGTTGGTTGAGAGTGTTGTTCAGGTTTATTATATTCTTACAAGTATTCTGTGTGCTCATTCATCGCTTATTGAATGGGAAATGTTGAACTCTCTAAGTGTGACTGTGGGTTTGTCTATTAATATTTCTCCCTTCTGTCCTAACAGTTTTTTGCTTCACGTATTTAAAGGTCTGTTTTAAGTGCATACACTTTTAAGATTATGATATCTTCTTTGTGAAGTGGTCAAGTGATCATTTCGTTGTTATTTAACATTCCTTTTCACACCTTGTAATGTCTATCCTGTCTGATATTAATATAGCCTCATTAACTTTCTTTTGATTGGTGTTTTCATGGTATAGCGTTTCTCACTCTTTTACCTTTAATCTGTCTCTGTCTCTGTATTTTGCATTTTGTGTAGGCAGTACATAGTCGGGTCTTTAAAAAAAATCCAATCTGACAAGCTCTGTTTTTTAGGTGTATTCAGACCATTTATATTTAATTTAATTATTGATATAGGCCTGCCATCTAGTATTGATTTTCTGTTGTTCTTTCTAGTATTTTTGTTCCTTTGTCCCTGCTTTCTGCATCCTTTCAGATTATTTAGTTACACTTAGTATCACAACCCACTCCAGTACTCTTGCCTGGAAAATCCCATGGATGGAGGGACCTGGTAGGCTACAGTCCATGGGGTCCCAAAGAGTCAGACACCGCTGATTGACTTCACTTTCACTTTCAGTATTCCATTTTAACTTATCAATTGATTTTTGGCTATATCTGTTTGCATTTAAGTAAATAGATAATTTGCTCTAGGGATTATAGCAAACATGTCTAAGCTTTTATAGTCCACTTAGTGTTACTATTTCACTACTTCAGATGAATTGCAGAAACCCTCCAATCATATAGTTTCCTTTACCTGGGTCCCTTTATGTTATAGGAATCCTGTTTATTGTATCTACAATCTACATACATTGAAAACCCTATACAATTCTATAATTACTGCTTTAGTTTTGAATATTTTAAGGAGTTTAAGAGATAAAAATTAGTATCCATTTATCCAGAATTTTACCATTGTTGTTTGTTTTTCTTTCATTCTTAAATTTCCAAATTTCCTCCTGATATCAGTTTCCTTTGCACTAAAAAATTTCCATTAGCATTTATTTTAAAACCCGTTGACTGGTTACAAATTCTCTTCGATTTCCTTTATTTGAAATTGCCTTTATTTTACCTTCATTCCTGCAAAATATTTTCACCAGATATACCCCACTTGTTTTCTTTCAGCACTTTAAAGATGTTTAACTGTCTTCTGGACTCATGGTGTATGATGAGAAATCAGTAATCATTTGAACTACCTTTCTTCTAAAAACACAGTGCTGTTTTTCTTTAGTCTCTTTCAAAGTTTTTAAATACTTTTTCTTGGTATTTAGTAGTTTTATTATGATGTGTCTGGGCATGATTTCTTTGACTTTATCTTGATTGCCATTTACTGAATTTCTTAGATCTGTAAACTGACTTTTTCACCAGATTTGAGAAATTTTGGCCATTGTTTCTTCAAATGTTTTAATGTACCAATATCTGTTCTTCTGGGACTCCAAGGACATGAATGCTAAACGTTATGATATTGTCCCACAGATCTCTGTGGCTCTGCTTATTATTTTTCAGTCTCTAGTCCCTCTATCATTCAGATTGGATAATTCCTATTCATCTGTTTTCAAGTTCACTGACTTATCTCTATCGTCTCCATGCTGCTATTGAGTCCATCTAGTAAATCTTTTATTTCAGATTATATATTTTTCAGTTTTAAAATTTCCTTTTAAAAATAGATTCTATTTTTCTGCTGAGAATGTTTATCTTTTCATGTATTTCAAGACTATTCTCTATCTTATGGACCATCATTATGAAAACTGCTTTGATACCTTGGCCTGATCATTCCAAATATCTGTATCATCTAGGAATTGGCATCTTTTGTCTTTTCCCTTGAAGTTTTCTTCTTTTGTGTTTGCTGGGTAATTTGGGGTTGTATTCTAAACATTATGTCATGAGACTCTGTATGCTATTAAAATCCTCTGGCAAATGTTGATATTTATATTTCAGTAGACCTTATTGTGTTCATATTGCAAGATCTGTATCCCCTTCTGTGGATGACCTTTCCAATGTTAGTTTTCAGACTGTTGCTATGGCGTTTGGGGTCTGTCCCATGTTCGGGCTACCCTGGGGTTAATCTGAGACTCGAGTGGTGGTTTAAATTATAAGTCAGTTCTCAAGGATTTTCCCATGATGCTTTGTATCTGCCTGGTGCATTCATACCTCAGAGTTAAGTCTGAGCCTAGTGTAGGCTTATACACAGAATTAGAAAATTCTGTTTTCTGGGTCTTTCTTATAACTTCAGCATTCTTCTTTGTGATCCAGATGATAGAGGAGTCTTTCCTGATCCTCTGCTCACAAAGATGGGGTTTTACTTAGGGTTTTATCTGTCTGCATCCTTATAGGCGATAGCACCCCTCCATGACTGGGACCCATCCTCAGGGCAAAGAAGCAAGAGAAAAAAAGAGAAGAGAACAAGGATTCCTCACATACTTTGGAGACTGCGGAGGCCTCTTTCCCAAATTATCTTGGTCAGAGAATCAGAGTTCCTATTGGAGTTTCAGCTTCATGTACTGCCGCACACAATTCCATGACTGGGGCTTGTCTTCAGGTCAAACCTGGGGAGCTCATCGCTGCACAGGTTGCTGGTGCAGTTTCCCACTTCCTTTCTCTGTCTCTTCTCTTTACAATTCAGAGTCCTCAGGTGGTTTCTTTTTTAAATCTTGCACATAGTTTTTAGTTGTAAATAAATATTAGAGAGTTACACTTTTGAACTGTGGTGCTGGAGAAGACTCTTGAGAGTCCTTTGGGCAGTAAGGAGATCGAACCTGCCAATCCTAAAGGAACTCAACCCTGAATGTTCATCGAAAGGACTGATGCTGAAGCTGAAGCTCAAGATTTTGGCACCTGATGCGAAGAGCTGACTCATTGGAAAAGACCCTGATGCTGGGAAAGATTGAGGTCAGGAGAAGAAGGGGGTGACAGAGGATGGTTGGATGGCATCATTGACTTAGTGAACGTGAGTTTGAGCAAACGCTAGGAGATGGTGAAGGACAGAGAAGCCTGGCATGCTGCAGTCCATGGGGTCACAAAGAGTCAGGCATGACCGAGCAACTGAACAGCTACAAGGCTTTTGTGGGCTTTATCTATTTTTGTCTGACACCAGATGTTCTTATAATCCTTGTAAAACTTCATCTTTTTACTTTTAACGCTGTGCTACTTCTGGAATTAATTTTGGTGTAAAGAGTTATGTAGTGTACTATTGTTGTTGTTGTTGTTGCCATCCGAGGAAATCTTTGTTAGGAGAATAAGTCAGGTAAGAGAGTAAGTCAAAATAAATCCCATAGTGGGAAGACCATGGGATTAGCAGTTGCGTCAGCTTGCGTTCAAATGACTCCATCACTTACAAGTTTGTGACCTTGGGCATAACCTCCCTAATCTCAGCTTCCTTATCACTATAGTAGGGACAGTGAACAATATCTGCTTTATGGAGTTGCTGTGATTATTAAATGAGATAAAGCTAGCAAGGTATTTTGCACAGGGCCTGACACTTAGTAGGAACTTAATAAATGGCAGTTGTTGTGAGTATGATGATGGTGGTAATTATTGTTGTTATATAAATAACAAGACACAGTCATCACACCTATGAGTCAGGTGCATTGAAGGCTTAGGGGGATGTTACTTAGTCACAGCACATATGCCAGCCACACAGAAAGCGACTCTTTGTCCTAGGATGCGTGTGAGGTCTGTATGAATGACATGATTTGAGCTTGTAGGATCGGGAAACATGACTGGGAAATGGAGAATGTCATAGGTAACACATTCATAGCTCCCTCGCCTAATGTTAGTAGAGAAGGAAGAAAGAAGAATCCTACATTTTCTAGGGTAGTGTTTTTCAAATTGGTATCATAATCATCTGGTCCACCTGTTCCTATTAACATCCAGATTCTTGGGCCCCTGACCTAAGAAATTAGAACTATGGGCAGGGCCTGGGAATGTGCATGTAGCAGGCTCCCCAGGCAATTCTTTTGTGCACCAAAATTTGAGAAACACTTCTCCAGAAAGAAAAGGAAGAAGGTGGGTATAGGGATCTTAGAGGGAAGAGGAAAGAAAAACAGGGATAAAGCAGGAGAAGAAAGAGAAGAGAGGAGGGCTACTATCTGAGTGAGAGTATTTTAACATCTTCTGCATCTAAGTTTTCACTGGCCCACTGTTACTTACCACAATAAAATACAATCTGGATCCTAGTTCTTACACATCACTAAAAAATATCCATTTAGTCAACCAGAAGTTTTCGAGTTTGGCTCTGGACCAGACTCCTGGAGAGAGTCAGAGGGAAGAGATACATCATCCAGTAGTGGAGAAAGACACATTTGCATGGATCCCACAGGCAACCATAATTCAGTATGGAGGTGCTGTGGTATTGGGATAAGTGGAAAGCTGAAGTAGGGGCATGAAACACAGCCTGGCAAGAGCAAGAAGTGGCTTCTGGGAGGAGAGTTGCCTGGACTGAGTTTTGTAGAGAGTAATCATTTGTCATGAAGAGGGGAGAAGAATTAGCAGGAAAAGAAAGAGAGCTAAAGACTCACAGCCATATGTGTCTAGGGATACGCTACTTCTGAGTGTTGTTGGAGGGGACAGTTTGAGGTGGGGAGGTTATTTGGTTAGAATAGTGGTCAGTAGCCAATATTCCCCCCTTGTACTTAAGAGTACAAGGCCTGTCACAGAAGACTCCATGGCTGTGTCAAAGAGCTGGATCAACGAGGAACCATCCAAGAGTGGAAGCATAGGGAGACTTGGTTGGATTCTCATTTGGTTTTAACATTATTTCTTTAAAATGAAGTTAGCTTTCTTGATTTTTTCTGATGACAAAGGTAATTCGTGCCTATTATGAGAATACAAAAAGATAATTTAGAAAGGTGTAAGGAAGAAAGTAAAAGTCACCTAGAATTGTAACATCCAGAAAAACTCTGCAATTAACATTTTCATATTTCTATTTCGAGACTTTCTTCTCGACGTGTGTACATTTGCTCATACACACAACACATTTTTAAATGAAACCACTTCACACATGTGGAATACTGCATTTTAACACCTTTTCAATATTAAGTGGACATTTGCCTCTGTCAGTAAATATAGATTTATACCTTAATCATAATTTCTAATAGTACTGTTGCTCGTTCTGGCCTCCCTCTCACTCCTCCAGGCTGTGGTCCTCTTCCCATTTGGTCTCACTGCAAGTATCAGCTCAAGGGTGCAGCACAAAGCCCATCAGATGCCTGGAGCTACTTCACTGTGAGATCTTGACTCTGGTAGGGTCTCTGTGATGGTTAATTTTAGGTGTCAACATGCCAGGTGGAGCTAGTGGTAAAGAATCCTCCTGCCAATGCAAGAGACACAAAAGGAGCAGGTTTGATCCCTGGGTCAGGGAGATCTCCTTGAGTAGGAAATGGCACCCCCTTCTAGTATTCTTACCTGGAAAATTCCATGGGCAGACGAGCCTGATGGGCCCCAGTCATAGGGCTGTAAAGAGTTGGACACAACTAAATACACAGCACACATCATTGAACCACGGGGTGCCAAGATATTTGGTTAAACATTACCCTGGGTATGTCTACGAAGATGTTTTTGAATGAGATTAACATTTGAATTAGTAAACTGAATAAAGCAGATAGCCCTTCCCAAAGTGGTGGGCATTATCTAATCTGTTGAAGGCCTGAATGGAATAAAAATGTGGAGTAAGGGGGAATTTGCTCTCTCTGCCTGACTCTCTTTGAACTGGGACATCTGTTTTTCTCCTGCCTTTGGACTCATACTCAAACTGAAACTTACACCACTGGTTTTCCTGATTCTCAGGCCTTCAGACTTAGATTAGAACCATGCCATTGGCTCTCCTGGGTTCAGAACTTGTCAGCTACAGATCTTGGGGCTTCTTAGTCTCCACAATTGTATGAACTGGTTCGTTATAGTAACTCTCCTAATATATGTATGTATGTGTGCTTTTAACTATATGTGTTTATATATATTTAAATATATATTTAATATATTTTATATACTGCATATATATTTATATACACTATATATACACACACACTACACACACACATGCATGTGCATGCGCTCCCCTAGGGGCTCAGACAGTAAAGAATCTATCTGCAGTTCAGGAGACCTGAGTTCTATCCAGGTTGGGAAGATTCCCTGGAGAAGGGAATGGCAACCCACTCCAGTATTCTTGCCTGGAGAATTCCATGGACAGAGGAGTCTGGTGGGCTACAGTCCATGGGGTCGCAGAGAGTCAGACATGACTGAGTGACTAATACTAACACTATATATGTATACACACACACGTATTTAGTGTGTTTCTCTGGAGAGCCTTGCCTAATGCATTTTCCTCCCTTGCTTCTCTGTGCCTTTCTGGTCCACCACCTCCCTCTGTGCCCAAGTCCCTTGCTTTGTCCCTCATTCAAAGCAAGTCGGTTCTCAGTAATGCTCTCTCTGATCTATCTATCACTCACTGGCTTAAGGTTTCCATGGCCTGCATGGCCTTCAGGAAGAAACCCCAGCCTTCCTAGGCTGGCCCAGGGAGCTGTCTTACCAGCTATTGCAGCGTCTCCTCCCATCACCTCCAGTCACCCCTCCCTGACTCTCGGCCTTCATTTGTGGCAGCGACTTAAACTGCTTAGACTTCCTGCTTTGTGTTCCTCTTCTGTGGCTATGCTGTTGCTGCTGCCAGGATGCCTCCCCCTCCAATTGCATCTGGTTCCCCTGGCTAACTCCAGTTCACTCTTTATGGCTCCACTCAGTCATCACCTCCTCCAGAATTGTCCCTGACGCAACTCAGCCTGCATTAGCTGCTCCTCCTGTTGTTCCAGGAACACTCCATGTTTTCCTCTCTTGTTTCTCTTATCAGATGTATTATATACCTTTCGTATGCCTGTCTTCCTCACTGGGTTTTAAGCTCCTTACCTTATTTAACTTTGTATTCCAAACCCCTGAAATGTAACTGGCGCTACATATATGTTTGTCGAATGAACAAAACTGAGTTTTTGTATAAAAGCCTCTTTATTACCTGCTATCAAAGTCTTCTTGAACCACCTACTCCAGTGGCTCAGACCCAAGTGGTTTCCACCTGGATCTCTGCTTATCACCTTTCTGCTTCCTTGATGAGCCGCCCCGGACCTTGTACTTAGTTTGGACTTTGGCCTGTGGTGCTTACTTCCTGCCTCTGCCTGCTCACTTCTACTGATCTTCTGGTTTAGCCTTCTTTGCCTTATCCTTTCCAATGCACCAATGATCTCCTGTCATCTGGGTCTACTTGAACTGCAAGACCCAACCTTCTCCTTCTAGTCCATCTTCTCACCTCAAAACAACCCCAGTTATCTTCAAGTTCTATATTATACTTCCTACACATTAAAAATTACCATAAATTTTATTTGATAATACCATGACAAAAATGTTCTTTATAAAGCAGCAACAGTAAATCTGTGCATTCGTATGGTTATGTGAGATTTATAAGGTGCTCTCAGACAATTTATTTCATTAAATCCTCGTAACAACCTTGTACAGTGGGTTATTATCCCCATTTTACAGATAAGGAAACTGAGCCTCTGAGTAGTTAAATGAACTGCTTGAGATTTCATAGCCAAGCCTGGACCTTGGATGACATCCTTTGACTTCAGAGCTTTGAACTCTTAGGAGTTCAACATGACATTAATACATGAGACATAGCCGATGAAAAACCAATATGATTGTACTGTTAGCATAATTTAACAAAAAACTTTAATTCAGGTCAGATTTCTTTCCTATTACAATCCTGCAGTGGACCCTGGTCCCTCATCCAGTTACATGGGGTTCTCTTGAACCCTGACCTCAGTCTCACCCTATGTTTTAGCAATCTCTACCACTTGCCTTGCTCTAAAGGGCAGTGATGGTCCACGCCTTGGCACTCTTTGACCTAATTTCCCACCTCTAGCACATCTGCCTTTTGCCTGGCCAATACCTCCTTCCTGTCTAGCTCAGGTGTCCCCTCTGCTCTGGACTCCTATTAAACCTCCCACCATCCTCACTCTCCCTACTACCTTCTTCATAGTGTCATGGAATAAGTCATACCCTTTTGTTCCAATACCTCTGTTTGTGGTGTTGCTTAGATTATCTATCTGCCTGCCTCTGAAGACCTCTATATTCCTTCAGGTTACCAATGAGTCCCAAGTCCTCCTGTGCTTATGGATACAGCACTTAGCACAAGTTCAACACAGAGTAAAAGATTGTGGATGTTTGAATGGCTGTCTACTGAATGGATAGTTAGAAGGGTGGATGGATAGCTGGATGGTTGGATGGATGGATGTGTACATGCATGCAAGAGTGAACTTCAAGTTGCCCCTTCAAATCCAGGTCTTCTCTATTTTCTCCAGTGGCAAAGTAATTAAATATTTTCTGTATAATATAGACTATAGGACTAGCTTCTTTCCTCCTTAGTATAGTCATTGAGCTGTAGAGGAAATAAAAAGTCACCTCTTTCAGCCCCCTCCCTTCAGACCAGTCAACTTGCCAATCATTTTATTCTTAGATTATATCAATAACTTTCCAGGTAGGAAAAAACCCTTTATACTGAACACAAGTCTGCCTCCATGAAACTTTTGCACTTGGGTCCAGTTTTGGCTTTTGATCCAAGAGAGCTGATTAATCCCTCTTTCACAGGGTAGACTTCAACATATGAGATCAGGGACTGCATTATTAGAACCTTTAAGACTGTTTTGTGACAGAAAACTCAGCTTAAACCAGGTAAATAGAAAAGGACAGTTATTGCTTCCTATAAACCAACTGCAGGATGGCAAGGATAGAGCTCTCCCCACGGTTGACTAGACCCAGGCACTCCACCTAGCCATTTCTCGGCTTGTCTTCTATTTGTGTTTTGCTCCACCATTTCAACTTCTTCCAGGTGGCTGGGGATCTGAGTACCACCATCTCTGCAAATACACACTTTAACTTCTTTCCAAGGGGGAAAAGATAAAAACCCTAGGGTAGGGCTTTGATTGGTCTGGTTCAGGTCACATGTCTGTCCCTGTGGCTAGAGGTCAGAGTACTGCAGGTTAAATCCCCTCCTAGAATCACAAAAAAACAGAGGAAAAGCAGGTCCTCTATGAAGCAAGGGAAGTGGTTAGCAGAATATGGAGGCAAAGGATTCTGGTTAAACCTGAATAGGACATCTGCCACACCCTGAATTCCCCTTACCTTGATGCCTTAAGATTTTGAACTTCATGATTTGAGTGTGGCCCAGATATTGACCATCCTCGGTTCCCCCGGATATGCTCGAGTTTGTCAATATTCCATTCACCTGTGACCCTCTACCCTCAGTGAAATCTTGAGGAGTGCACTGTTCCTCAAGTGATCTGATCTGCACAGGACACAGCAGACTCTTTGGGGTCCTTGTTCTGAACATGAGTGTCCCAGTGCCAGGCAAATGGTGGGTACTCCAGAAATAATGAATGCATAGAAAGATAACTGTGATTCTCAAGCCATCCTGCCTAAGCATTTCTCCCAAAGGCAAATAAGGCAGCTGTTTCGCAATCAATAAAATACAGTAAAAGAGAAACAACCAGTTGCACTGGGAATGTGGCAGGTTATGGGTGGGACATGTTGCCAGGTGCGCCTGGCACCCCTGCTTGGCGGGAGGGCTCTGTCCTCCTCTAAACTTTCAGTCCACAGGAATGAACTGCTCCTCCCCAAAGGCAAGCAACACAGGAAGATATTTACAAAATAAAAGCAAAACCCCAGAAGGCAGCGTCCTTTTCTTGCCCAGGAATTTGGCTTCAAGAACAGAAAACTCAAAATGACAGTGACCGGAATATAAAAGACAATCATTTAAAAAAATATTTAAAAAAATTTTTTTCATTTGGCTATGCTGGGTCTTAGTTGCAGCATGTGGGATCTAGTTCCCTGACCAGGAATTGAACCCAGGCACCTCCCCCCACCCCCATATTGGGGATATGGAGTCTTAGCCACTGGACCACCAGGGAAGTCCCAGAAAGACAGTCACTTAAACCAAGTGCAAAGGTCAGGGGTCAAGGCTGGAATGGCAGCTGGATGCAGTTCCTGGGGACCCAGTTTGCTCCTGTTTCTCTCCCATCTTATTGGTCCCAGGTTCCCATCATTCCACCGCCATTCTAACAAAGTCGGAGGGGATAGAGGAAGCAAGAGAATGAAGGTATGTTTCAGGGGTCTCTTAAGATTTCCAGAAAGCTCCCACAACACTTCCATTTACATTTCATTGTTGGAACTTTGCTCTAGCTATGAGCAAGGCTGGGAAATAAGGCTTTTATTCCAAGCAGCTCTGTGCTCTTCTAAAGCCAAGGGCTCCATCACTATGTAACAGAACAGGAAAGGGATCCTGAGATGGGCAACCGGGATTTCTATCAAGGGTGCCAGGAAGGAAGAACTGATTCTAAAGTGTGAAGGCAAAGGCAGGAAAGTTAGAGCATGCCCTCCTGTGGTCCGGGCTACAATCCTGGTGGGGATTTTGGAGAGGAAGACTTCAGTCCATCAGTCAGGTTGCCAGAGGCATCTTCCATGAAATTAACCAGATCAGATCCAGGATCTCATCTTGGTTTCCTGTAAGCTAAACTCCTAAGTGTGGTATGCAAGGCATTTCTCAGCTGCCCCAGTTCTACCTCCCCTTCCTGTATCCATCTACCACTCTCTGCGCTAGGGCCACACCCAGCTCCTTGTCATTTCTGGCCAGTTCAGTTTCCCTCCCTCCACACGTGAGTTTCAGGTGCCTGGAAAGAACTTTCCTCATCTCCTTTTGTAAAAATTCCCAAACAATGAGTTGAAACTCACAAGGACAGCCCCGCCCCCGCACCCCCCCACCAAGGGTTTTGGGCTTACTGTTCCCTCCTTTGTGATTGCTGGAAGCCTTCCTCAGATTTCTCATGCTTTGTCTTTATCTGTGTCTTCATCACTGACCACCCTATTTAAAACAGCAGCCCTCATCTCCCTCTAGATCAGGGGTTCTCAACCCATTATTCAGCAGGAGGTGAGTGGTGGGTGAGGGAGCAAAACTTCACCTGTATTTATAGCTGCTCCCTGTTGTTGCTCGCATTACTGTCTGAGCTCAGGAAAACAAGCTCAGGACTCCCACTGATTCTGCATTGTGGTGACCTGTATAATTATTTCATTATATATCTCAATGTAATAATAATAATAGAAATAAAGTGCATACTAAATGCAATGTGCTTAAATCATCCCGAAACCACCCCCTCCCCTCATGCCCATCCAAAGAAGAATTGTCTTCTATGAAACTGGTCCCTAGTGCCAAAAAAAAGGTTGGGTACCACTGCTCTAGACCCTTATCCTGCTTTTTGTAGGTAATTAACATTACCTAATGTTTTATGTATTAGTTTTTCCCATATGGTTTTGTGGGCCTCCCCTCCCATTAGAAAGTGATGTTTCCAAATTCCTGGTAAATATTTACTTTAGGGATTTCAGGGAAAAAAGGGGAGGGGGAGGAGATTTTTTGGAATTCTCCAAGTCATGTTATTCCTCTAAAAAAAAAACTCAAAAATATTTTTTCATAACTTTACTTGTTTTAAAATGATGAGTGACTCAAATAATAAACAAGGAATCCTTTTTTTTCTGTGATAAGGTTATGCCAAAATTTCAGAGATGTTCTGTTTAAAAAACCTGACATATTATATATGAACCATTTGTGAATCATGAACCTAGGCGTGGTGAGGCTACGTATTTCAACAACATATGAAAATGATTACTTGATATTTTTGATAAAAGATTAAAAGAGAACACTAATACAAATTACTTTTTAATTCATTATATGACAAACATTCCAGGTGTAAAAAAATATTTCAGGTTGCATTGGTTTGGTTGTTTATAGAGTTCCAGAGCATCTTTGAGTTGGGTACATTTTCCTTCATGCACACTCCTTTCCTTGACAATGAAAATGTCTTGCCTGCCTACTTTGTTCAGCTTGATTATTGCCTCCTCAGAGAGGCCTGCTGGGCCTGCCTGATTCAGAGCAGTAACGCCGCATCCCTGTCTGTTCCTCTTCCTCCCTTCCTCCCTTCACAATAGGAGGTAAGTTCTAGCAATAGAGGGGAGACCATTTATAAGTTTCAGTCAGGCCCTCAAAACTACCAGTTCAGTGTGAGTCCACACTGCAGGAGAGTCAACCCTTAAAATATTCGCAGTAAAAAAAAAAAAAAAAAAAAATTCGCAGTAGCAGTAAAAAGTAGTAACAGTAGCAACTGTTAAGAGCTATGCAATAGTAACAGTAAGAGCTATGTCTTTTTAGCTCTTTTTATGTACCAGGCATCCAGTAAGTCTTTAAAATTAATGGTTTCTATGAAGTAGATAGGATTATTAACCCCCCACCCTCATTTTATTGAGAAGGTCACAGAGAGAATAAATAACTTGCTCAAGGCCATGCAGCTAGTAAGTAGCAGCTAATAACTTGCTCAAGATCCCAGAGAGGAAAAAAAAAATTACTTGTTCAAGGTCATGCAACGCCCCCCAGGAGGCATAGAATCTAGAACACTTGCCTCCAGATTATGTACTTTTCACTGATATCATACTGCTTCCAGAAGAATTTTATTCTACGTACAACATGGCGTATGTCCCCAGGGGAGAAAGCTAGGAAGTACTCATTGCCTCCATCCTTTGCTAGTCAAACCTTCTGGAAGAGGGCTGTGTTTGGTTTGGGGCTTTACTGGAGGGCCCTGGAGAGAGGGTTCAGAAATAGACCATGTAGGTTGAAGGTAAGAGCCTGTGGAGGCTTGACCTGGGGAGGAAAACGCATGTGACTGCTTTCCCAATTTCTTTAGGTCCCTGCTCAAATGAGAGAGAGAGGCCGTTCCTGGTCACCCTGTTTAGAATAGCAACCCCATCACCCTGGTTCTTCTCCTGTTTAATTTTTTATCATAGCACTTATTACCACATTTATTCTTGACTGAAGGGTCTGCCTCCCCGACGGGAGAATCAACTCTGTGAGTTCAAGGATTCTGTCCAGCGCCATCCTTCCAAGGATGAGAGCAGTGCCTGGTACGGAGTAGACATTCAATCTATTTGTTGAGTGAATAAATAAATTTTGAGTTCCCCAGATAGAATATTTTCATTTGTCGACATCCCAGTCTAGTCCTTGTCCAGGAGTAGATTCACATTTGTATAAACCTAGAGTAATATCACAGAGAGAATTTTACATCTTAAATTTTCTACTGATATTGAGCTAGGCATATTTTTCTTTTTTGGCTGCATTTAAGCCTTCCCTTCTCCTTTCTTTCCTACCTTCGCTCTCCCAAAAGCAGCTAATATCAAAAGTCTGTCCTACCCTATCTTTTCTCCATATAATTATGTACCTATATGACATGTTTGTGGAACCTTTTTCATTGTTTTACAAAATGGGTGTATTATATATCCCTTCCGTTCAGCCTTTCCCACGCATGTAAATATTTACTTAAGCTACTTACACTTCATGTAAGTATCTTCATGTAAGTGAAGGTATAGAACAAACATGAAAAAACTCCCACAACATACTTCATGGTATAACTGTTTCAGCTTTTGTATATTTCTTCTGGGCAGGCATTTCGATTGTTTTCCGTTTGTTGCCGTTCTAGCAATCCTGCAATTTGCATTCTTACAGGTATATTCTTTTGAGGTTGCATTTCATTTGTTGCATTTTATCAAGTGGGATTCCTGGAGTACTAAGATGTAGGGTCAGCGCCGCGCCAGTGGCTGGGGCAGCGAGCAGCCGCGGAGCTAGCTTGAGGACACGCGGACCTGGCGTGCGTGCACGGCTGGCTTCGCCGAGGTCCGCCACTTGTGAACCATCGCCTGCCGCTTCTGACTCCGAGTCTTTTCCCTCCAAGACCCCGTCGCGCGCGACCTTCCCGGTCCCATCAGAACCCGTCTCAGGTCTTAAACCGCGCGGATTCTCGGACTCTGTCCTTGCACTCGAAGGTTCCCAAGCTCCCGTCACTGGTCCCGCCGCGTGTTTCCTCCGGAGTTATGTCTTTGGCCCCTTCGAGGGCCAATTCACTATTCCCATCCCACGAACCATCGCACGCGGGCTCCAGGGTCCAAACAGGTCCAAACCTGTCGCGCCCAGGTTCCAGGCTCCCATCCCTGACCCCATCCGGCCCGGGGTCTGGGGTTGCGTCCTTTACACCATCGCAACGGGACTCAAAATTATTTTCGCGGTCGACACTGCATACCGCCTCACAGGCAACCATCCTCTCTGGGAAGCTCGTCCCCAGGTCGGGCTCTTTCGCTCTCCCAGAGAATGAGAACACTAACCATGATGGTGAACATGAAGCCGCCTCCGGGAGAGCCTGAACCTAAACCTACCTCGAGGAAGACTAGTGAGGGGAAAGGGGCCGTCCAGGAGGCGGGTTTGCGAAACCATTATAAATAAAGGCATGACTCCCTACTCCAAAAAAAATAAATAAATAAAAGATGTAGGGTCAGAACAGATTGGCTAGATTTCATCCCCAAAGAGCTATAGTAATACATGTGTCTATCAGCAAAGGCCAAATGAATGTCCTTTTCTCTCTGCAGTCTTATGGGGGGGGGGGGGGGGGAAACCTTCTGTGTATTTCTCAGTGCTCCTGTAAAATGCCCTAGCATTTTTCCTGAGACAGAGACATGTACCTGGTATGAAGACAGACAATGTTTGCCTTCACTTTTGATTGACACATTTTACTTCCCATACACTCTGAGAATTAGGTCTGCAGTTCAGTTCAGTTTAGTCGCTCAGTTCAGTTCAGTCGCTCAGTGGTGTCCGACTCTTTGTGACCCCATGAACCGCAGCACGCCAGGCCTCCCTGTCCATCACCAGCTCCCAGAGTCCACCCAAACCCACGTCCATCGAATCAGTGATGCCATCCAACCATCTCATCCTCTGTCGTCCCCTTCTCCTCCTGCCCTCAATCTTTCCCAGCATCAGGGTCTTTTCCACTGAGTCAGCTCTTCACTCAGTCGTGTCCGACTCTGTGACCCCATGGACTGCAGCACGTCAGGTCTGCAGCCATTCGTTAATGCCTCTAATCCGAAAGGATAACAAAATTTCTCTTATCTCCCCAAGTGGGACAAATGATTATGACCTGTACCAAGATCCCTAGGTTCAGCTTCCTAAGTGTCAGGAATACTGGACCACTCTCTCTTTAGCGTTTAAATTTCAAAAGGGATGAGAGCTGGAACCTTGGAAACATTTCTTGGTTGTAAAAGCCTGAGGCAGCTACTGGGCTTAGCTGGCCTTTGGAGAGATGTTTTTATATTCCAAACGGTTAGCGTGAGAATCCAGGATTCTTCCCATTCCTTCTCCAAGGGGCAAAGATTTTTTTCTTTCCAATCCGGAGAGGAGAGAGATGGCTGCCTTGCCCCTGTATACAAATGGAGGAAATCTTTTTTTTCTTGCCATCCTTTGTGTATGGGATGAAATCTGCCACTCGTAAGAGAATTTTTATCAGCATTACCCGACTCTGTTGAACTGATTGCATCAATAGAGAACTCTTTTCCCAGAGCCAAGGGTCCATACTTCAGCAGTACCCATGTATATGAAATACAAAAACTGTACATGTGGAAAAACATTCCAGACTCTTCACAGGTTTTGACAGAGCACCCTGCCCACACTGGGTATGATCATTCTTTTTCATTTGTGCCAGTCTAATGGGTGAAAACTGTCTTCTCACAGTCTTTTTTTTTTTTTAATTTAAATGCCTACATTTAAATGATCTCTTTAAAAAGCATTTAGATTAAGAAACTAAACAGGAGCAAGGCATCTAAGGCTAGTGAAATTGAAATCGAACATATTCCATTTAAGACACTTCAGTCCCCTGGCATGTGCATCTGTGTCTCTGCTTGAGAACTGCCTTTTCATACGTTCTGCCTGTTTTTCCAAAGTTTTCTTTGAAAATTGTCTTAGTCTCTATGAGCTATTTTCCTAGTCATAACATAGCTATGAATATACACTGAGGGTGGCTCTTCCACAAACGTCTTGCAGATACTTTTTTTCTTCCAGTCAACCTTTCGGCATGATACCTGCCCTCACCCTGCTGTTCTTCCTACAAGATTTGTTTGCTTTCTGTGGGCTGTCCAGTAGGAAGAGGGTCCTTGATGCCTACTACTTGCAGGTCCAAATGCCAAAGCAAGTACCTGTCTCCTTATTGGTGAGGAAGGGGCTACAGTCACACACACAGGGAGATCCTTCCTCAGGGGCTTACTGTAGGGAGAATGTGTTCCTTGTAAACCTCCTGCCTGAGTCTGGCGGGGAGGTGCAAGCCTAGAGAAAAAGACAGAGAAGATGCTGATGGGGATATGCCTCCACCGGCTGGTCCCTGCAGCCCGCGGCCTGGGATACACACTCCACCCTGGCTTAGGAAGAACTTCGGCGTCCTGACTTCCACTTTATCAACTGGTGTGCCATCAGGATGCAGAGTGTCTCTCCTCTCCTCACTCCCTGGGAGTCAGAGGGTGGAGATAGGTGCCAAAAAGAGCAAATTAGGCTGGCCCCATAGTTAGAAAGAGAATTTGGTATTAGGAGTCTGTGTTTGGGCCAGAAATGAACAGGATGTGAAATGGACCTGAGGTTGCTGAGACAGCGACCGGGGAAGCTGGACCCCCATCTCCATGCTGGATGCTGCGAGTAGGAAATAGATGAGGAGAAGGACCAGGGTGTCCTTGGGGAGCGGGGTTCGAACAGTAGAGGAGACCCAGCCCAGCTGCTGCTTGGGCCCAAAGGGCTCATTCCTTCAGTCAAGTTTCTTTCTAAAAAGAAACCACGTGGAAGCTGGTTTTCTTTTCCAGATGCAAGCTCTGAGTGTAGAGAAGCCAAGAGAAATCCAGGACTTTATGAAAAAAATAGGGGGGGTGTGTGCGGATTTCTTTGGCCTTAAAACCTCCAGAAGCTAGTAGAGGCTGGAGACAGTTGGCCATAACACAGCTTGGGGGCCGGGAGGACACGCCGATTCCCGAGAAAAGGTCAGCTGCGTCCAGAGTGAGGCTGAGGGCGTCTGCCCCTTGGTCTGGCCACGGCTGGGGACTCACTCACGGCCGTTCTCCTGGGGGTCTGCCACTGCACGTGCGGGAGGGCTGGTCACGCAATCTCAGCTCTCAGATCACCTTCTTTCCTCGTGTCTGGGTACTGAGGGTTCCTGCCACCCTCCTGGAGGCTGGGCCAAGCTGGCAGCAAGAAGAGAAAGACAAGTTAGGGTCGTGCTGCCCTAACGAGGCATTTGGGGCTATCTCAGCAAAGCGATGGGGCAGCTATGAGGGTGGTGGGTGGTAGTGACTTTGCCCCCTGTGTGCGCGTGTGATCGATCACTCAGTCCTGTCTGACTCTTTGCCACCCCCATGGACTGTAGCCCGCTAGGCGCCTCTGTCCGTGGGTTTTCCAGGCAAGGGTCCTGGAGTGGGTTGCCATTTCCTTCTTCCTGACCCAGGCATCGAACCAATGCCTCTTGTGTCTTCTGCACTACAGGCAGATTCTTTACCTGCAGTGCCACCTCAGAAGCCTGACTTCTTGCCCAGATGTGTAAGTGAGAAGCATCAGATTGTCTGGCAGAACTTGTCATGGCGGTGGAAGAACTTAACTCTCTCTGATGTGGCAACCACCAGGCAGGTGGCTGGTGAGCACCTGGGAGTGTGTGACAACGCTACGAGCAAGAAAGTGGATTTTTATTGGAGTCTAGTTGGTTTATAATGTTGTGTGAGTTTCAGGGGTCCAGTAAAGTGAATCAGTTATACATGCAAACTTATATATAGTTCAGATTCCTTTCCCATATAGGTTCTTACAGAGGATTGAGTTCCCTGGGCCACGTAATATCCTTATTAGTTATCTATTTTACATACAGTAGTTTGCACATGTCAGTTCCAATTTTCCAATTTATCCCACCCCACCCTTACCCCCTAGTAACCCTAGGTCTACTTTCTACATCTCTAACTCTATTTTTGTGGATTTTAAATTTTACTTGATTTTCATTCATTAAAACTTTAAGTAGCTCCCATAGTGGCTAGTGGTTATCCTCTTGGACAGTCCAGCACCGGAGCATCAGAGTCTGGAGTTTGGGCTCTTGAGCCAAAGAATCCTGTTACCCTCCCTTCCAAGCCCTGTGAACTTGGAGGATCCACTTAACCTATCTGTACTTCTGTTTCCTTTTGTCTAAGCTGGGGCTCATGGTGCCAACCTCTCAGCCTTGCTTGGGGCTGTTGCCTATTCACATAGGGGAAGACTAACCAAACACATTACAAATAATTGTCACAGTGCTGAGGATCCACACCTGTCCGTCAAGGTGGAGCTGCTGGGAGCTTACAGGTAATGTAGGAAGTCCTTGGTGCTGGAGGCAGGAAGGGAGGTGATGCTTTCTGAGAAAGGGGCTTGGAAAGAGCTCAGTTAATGGGCTTCTGTATCTCTGATGCCTGAGGGTTCCTGGGTGGTGAAGTGTGTCCCAGGGGGCTTTCCCGGGAGGAAACAAACAGGATGCTCCCCTCTGGGGGGGCTTCGTTTCTGAGAGTTGTCTCCAGGGCCAAGTCCTGAGCTGCTCAAGACTTGGACAAATACTAAGGAGACCCCAGGGGCAGCAGAAGTGGAGTGCGGTTGGAATCTATGTCCAGAGAATCTTGTTGAGAGAAAGGAGAGAGAACACCAGAAGCTTGGGGGGAAGGTCACTTCCTCCCAAGCTTATGGTGTCATCCACAGGACTGGAAGGAAAAGTCAGTCCTGGCGATTTGCCTTTGGTCTGAAGGCACCCTTGGGCTTCCTAGGTTGTGCTAGTGGTAAAGAACCTGGCCTGCCAATGCAGGAGATGATAGAGATGCGGGTTAGATCCCTGGGTTGGGAAGATTCCCTGAAGGAGGGAATGGCAACCCACTCCAGTATTCTTGCCTGGAGAATCCCATGGACAGAGGAGCCTGGCAGGCTACAGTCCACAGGGTCGCAAAGAGTCAGACACGACTAACACGACTTAGCACACACACACCAAAGACACCCTGAGGCGTCAGTGATGGTTCTAGTCTAGGAAGAGGGTAGGTACCCACACGCCTAAAGCCAGGGAAGATGCCAAGGTCCAGGCTCAGGTTCCGTCTCTTGCTGTGAACCCAGAAGCAAGCCTCCAGCCTGGCTTATCAAGGCAGGTCTCAGGGTGAGGATAGGATTTCACAGCTGTTTTCTTAAATTCCACAAGTCAGCCCCACCCCCTTGCCTGCAGGTGACCTGTAGAGTGTCCCCAAGGAGAGGAAGCTGTGTCGGATCCTGTTTAGGACCTGGTGACTGCATGACAAGATGATGTCACTTGCCTCCTGTAATGTTGTGATTTATAATAAGTATTACATACTTGGTCTTCTTCCTCATCCCAGCCGTCAGGGCCACAGAGCTCCCCAAACCCTTGGAATTTCCTACCTGATGAGAACAATAAAGGTTTCTTTTGTTATGTTAATGAGGTGACTTTTGGAAAGCTTCTGTGGGTGGGGAACTGGTGGCCAAGCCTGTGTGATTAGAGGGCTGGAACTTTCAGTCACCTCACCCCCCTAACTCCAGCCTCCCTTGCCAATGGCCAATGATGTAATCAACCATGCCTGTGTAATGAAGCCTCTGGAAAACCCCCAAAGGATGGGGTTCAGAAGGCTTCTGGGTTGGAGATTCTCCTGGTGGTGCACTCCAGAGGGCATGGAGCTCTGAGCCCTTCCCCCTCCTTGCACTAGGCATCTCTTCCATCTGCTTATTCCTGAGGTATCGCCTTTTATTAATAGACCAGTTGTCGAGTAAGTAAAGTGTTCCTCTGAATTCTGTGAGCCACTCTGGCAAATGAATCAAACCCAAGGCGGGGTTGTGAGAAGTTCTCATCTATAGCTGGTCAATCAAGAGCACAGGTGACAATCTGGACTTGGGCTGAGTGTCTGCAAGTGAGGAAGTGTTGGAGGGATGGGGGGAGATTTAGCCTTATGAGACTGAATCCTTAACCTGCGGGATGTGATGCCATCTCTGGGTCAATAGTGTCAGACTTGAGCTGACATCTGACTGCTGCTAGAGAGTTGGTTGATGTAGGGGGAAAACCCACATGTTGGAGATAAGTGACAGATTTGGACCTCCTTCCTGGACTCCCGCTCCTAAGCCTCTCCATCACCTCTCTGTCCAGCACATGTTGTGAGTTTGGTCTTCCTGGGAAGCCACTTTGCTCCTTGCACAGCGCTATTCCTGACCACCCCTCTGACTCCCCCCACCCCCCACGCCCACTCTGCTCTCTTGCTCAGGCTCCCGTGGGGTCCTCAGCTACATCTCATATCTCTAGCCTCTCCCCTCTGGTCCTTATTCAGTACAGTCTTTCCTCTGCTCTCTGCCAGGAATGTCCTTCTTATCCAAATCCTGCCCCTTGGCTTAAGGCTCTCTGTTCTCGAAACCTTTTCTACTGTTCTGGCTCCTCCCACCCGGCTCTGTTTCCCGGACTTACTCAGCACTTAGATCTCAATCCTACACCAATCAGTAGGATATTTGGTTCTGAATAAGGGAGCACATCATTTGTCTTGCTGTCATAAAATCCTGCTCCTCCACTATGTACTTCCTGCTCCCGCCAATTCCAGCCCCATGGAAGGGTGCTGGGAGCTTGCACGATGGGCACAGCCTCTTCTCAGGAAAGAACTTAAGATTTTTTCCTCCACATGCTCATACCAGCACCCCCAGAGGTCCCCAAGGTTTACATGGGGGCAAGGAGTGGGGGACCAGGGCATCAGAGCAGTCAGAGAGCTGAGGCTAGAGGCTCTGAGAGCCCCCGCCTGCCTTGCTAGATCCTTGACAGGATCCCCTAGGGCACTGGGTCCAGGTGATGCCATCTGGACCAAACCCCAGCCCATCACAGCGCCTGGCGCACAGTATCACTGCCGTCACACGTCAGGACACCAAAGATGGATGGAAAATGGCAAAATGTTCCAACTGAATGGCTAGTCTCTTCTCTTTGGCAGCAACTTACTGCTGCTGCTGCTGCTAAGTCGCTTTAGTTGTGTCCGACTCTGTGCAACCCCAGAGACGGCAGCCCACCAGGCTCCCCTGTCCCTGGGATTCTCCAGGCAAGAACACTGGAGTGGGTTGCCATTTCCTTCTCCAATGCATGAAAGTGAAAAGTGAAAGTGAAGTCACTCAGTCGTGTCTGACTCTTAGCAACCCCATGGACTGCAGCCTACCAGGCTCCTCCGTCCGTGGGATTTTCCAGGCAAGAGTCCTGGAGTGGGGTGCCATTGCCTTCTCCGTTGGCAGCAACTTACTACCAGGTGAAGCTGCTTCTTGAGACCCTCTTGGGCCTGAAGGGTAGGATCACATTGTCTGTGTATTAAGGACAGTTGTTGTGTTGGTTTTAGTTGCTAAGTCGTGTTGTTTTAGTCACCTAGTTTAGTTGCTAAAACCCCATGGACTGTATGTAGCCTGGCGGGCTCCTCTTTCTGTCCATGGGATTTCCCAGACAAGAATACTGGAGTGGGTTGCCATTTCCTTCTTCAGGGATTAAACTCTCATCTCCTGCATTGGCAGCTGGATTTTTACCACTGAGCTGCCAGGGAAGCCCCATTAAAGGACAGTGTGTGTTTTAAATGTCAAAATATTGTGCCCGCCTCATAGGGGCTATGGGAAAATGTTCCTCTCTGATTTATAATCAATGATGCAAGGTAGTGGTGGGAATAATAATTAGAACAACAGACTTGGGTTCAATCCCTCTGCTATTAGACTAAAAGTCTAAGAGCCTCACTTTCCTTATCTGTGCAATGGGGATGATAGTGGTTACTATCTCCTACAATGTTGAGGGGAATCAATGAAATCATGCATTTCAAGCACTTAGTACAGTTCCTGGGACAATGGAAGTGCTCAGAAGTGTTAGCCATTACTGACATTATGTGAAGAGTCCTATCATATCAGAATATAGATATTATTTAGACTTTAGTAATAAGTACATGGAAAGTACTTGGGTAGAAAGGTGAAGTTTTGGTTTTGCTGTGATTGCAGAAGTGAAGTGAGCCAAGGACCCTAGTGAAACGTGACCTTGGGGGTCTTAACTATCAACCAAAGATCTGAGTGTCTCTCTCGTTGCCTGAGTTTTGAAGAGCTTCTTGATACTAATGGCATCATGATGATGCAAATGGAAAGTGAAAGTCGCTCAGTTGAGTCCGACTCTTTGCAACTCCATGGACCGTATAGTCCATGGATTTCTCCAGGCCAGAACACTGGAGTGGGTAGCCTTTTCCTTCTCCAGGGGATTTGGGATCGAATCCAGATCTACCCTCATTGCGGTTGGCTTCTTTACCAACTGAGCTTTCAGAGAAGCGTCATGATAAGGAAAAGCTTACACCAATGAAGTAAAAAATGACCAGGGTTGAGCAGCTGTGGCTCATGAGCGCCCCCTGGAGGAAGGAGTGGGAAGGCGTTGGAAGTGTCAGCGGTGAGTTCCTGGTACATGTGGGCAGAGTGTGAGCCTTGGATCAGGGACACCTCGGATCTGGAGTTTGAAAGCTTCTTGCACATGCCTGCAGGCATGGTGAGACCTGTGAAAATAAACCCCGGCCCCCAGTTTGTCCTGCTTGCTGTGCCGGGGTGGGAAGAACGCTCAGCATTGGGAGATGGTGGCAGTCACTGACTGCCCTGTGGCTTCTCTGAATGGGTTTAGGTGGCCATAACTGTGGCATCCGCTGCCCTGTTGTAGATCCTGCCCTTTGCTTCTTCTAAAAGGGGGCAAATCCTGCCTATGTAGGCGAGAAAGGTATTATTCCTGGGCTGCTGTTGTTATTGCCATCCCCAGCATCACCACTGTCAGTTACATAGCTGGAAAAGATATTGGTTGGGTCAGAAGACTACCATCGAGTCCTCAGAGTCCTCTGCTTGGATCTCAGCAGGAAAGAGAAAAGATGCTGCTAATGGGCCATAAGAGACCAGAATGAACACTGAAGTCCATTTATTCAGGAGCAAAGGCCAGAGAAGGCAGAGAGATGTCCAGAGCAGCCACCTTTCCAGCAAGATACAACCCTGCATGATCCTAAGGACCATTTTTGGTGGCTGACTATGCAGTGGATGCCCTGAAGGTGCTGTCTGCACAGTCTTGTGTAATCCTTGGGACAACCCCAGAGTATAGGGGTCATTGTACCTCTTTTGCAGTTAAGGCAAAGAAGACTCAAAGACCTTAAGAGATGTGTCCACTTGGATAGAGCTAGTAAGTGGGAGAGTGAAACCTGAACTTGGATCTGACTGGATCTAAAGTTTTCCATTTCATCACTGGGAGATGTCACCTCCCAGGGCTTCGTTTTTCTTCTCAGTAAAATGGGGGTGGGGTGGGGGTGGGAGAAACTGGTTCTAACCCTAGTGGCTACAGGTGGCCATCAAACATTGGAAATGGGAAAGTGTAGGGAAGAACCCAGTTAGGTGAAACAGCAGTTCTGTGTCTGAAAAGGGTGATCCAGGCAAGAGGTGTGTGCCAGGGACTGGCAGAGGGCACAGGCAGCTCTGGGAGGGAAACTCTGAGAAGGTAGGGGTTGAGACACATGGAGTCTGTCTTCTTCAGGGCATTTGGATCCCCTGGGAAGGACATTAAAGATGCTATCCTTTCTCATGCCTTTCTGCCCTTTCTCCTAGTCACAAACTCCGGGCTCTCACTCTTTCTTCCTCCCTAGGAAACATGTGGTCCTGTCCAGCTAGCTTTGGGCCACCAGGCTGGACTCTCAGCTCTCAGAACTCTATTCTTCTTACCTCTGGATGCTTCCCCTCTCATCCCTCTTCACTGCAGGCTCAGATCAGCACTGGGGCGATGGAGGGGAGCTTTCCTGGAAAAGCGGCTGGAGATTTGATCCCTTTTTCCTTGTCACCAGGCAGACCTTGCTTCTCTGGGAACCACTGTGAATGACCCAAGTACAAAAGTGCAAATCAAAGCCCCCTGGCCCTTTGAGACTTTCACATTTTCACTGAACCAGCAACAGCTGCAGCTCTGTCTGCGCCAACGGCACCAGTATGACTGTTGGGATTCAAACTGTCATCAGAACCTGGCAGACAGGATTCTCTGACCTCATGCATGATGCCAGAACATTCCAGCTCAAACTCATACCCAGCAACTGTAAGATCCTCCAAGACAGTTTCTTCTTCCCAGTAAAACCCCCAGAGATGTGCATTTGTTTTAAAAGCTCAATTTTATTAAGGTTTAATTTACCTATTAAAACACATCTTTTTTACCTATCCATTTGGTGACATATTCATATACCTGTATAGTCTTTATCATGATCAAAAACATTTACATCATCCTAAATTGTTCCCTGTTCCCTTTCTCAGTCAGTTTTCCATCCCTGGTCCTAGATAACCAGTGATCTGCTTTCTGTTGATAGGTTTGTCTTTTTTATAGTTTCATATAAATGAAATCTTTTATGTCATGCCTCTTTCACTCAGCATAAGAGTGTTGAGATACATCCATGCAATTGCATGTATCATAGGTCAATTCTTTTTTAATTGAGGTATAGCTGATGTGCAATATCATGTAATTTACAAGTGTACAATAGTGATTCCATATTTTTAAAGGTTATACTCCATTTATAGTTATTATAAAATATTGGCTATGCACAGTATGTCCTTTTAGCTTATTTCTTTTATACACAGTATTTTATACCTCTTAATCTCCTACCTATGTCTTGCCCCTCCCCCCTTACCCCTTTCCACTGGTAGCCACTAGTTCTCTATATCTGTGAGGCTGTTTCTTTTTTGTTATGTTCACTAGTTTGTTATATCTTTTAGATTCCACATATAAGTGATACACTATTTGTCTTTCTCTGATGTTTCACTTAGCAGAATACTGTCCGAGTCCATCCATGCTGTTACAGGTCATTTTTGTTGTTGCTGAGTAGTTTTCAATTATATGGATATACTTCAATTTGTTTATCTACTTTCCTATTAATGGACAGTTGCATGGTTTCTACTTTTTATTACTATGAATAAAGTTGCTATAATATCTACATACTGGTCTTTGCAAAACCATGTGTTTTAATTTCTCTTGGATAGCAACCAGAAGTGGAACTGCTGAATCTGTGGTACAGAGGCGCTTAACTTTATAAGAAATTGGTGTTGAGTTTTGTCCAATACTCTTTTTGCGTCTATTGAGCAAATCATATGGGTTTTCTTCCTTGACTTGTTAATATGGCAAAATATTGAATTTAAAATGCTAACTATTCAAACACTTGGTCTAAGAGATATTAACTTTTTTTTTTTTTTTTTTTTTTTAACATTACCTGATTTGGCTTGTTAAAATTCTGTTACAGATTTTCACATTCATACTATGAAGGCTGTTGGGCTCAGTTTTTTTATTTCTTTGGAGTGTGTTTGCCTGGTTTAGCTATCATGGTAATATTGGTCTTATAAAATGAATTGGGGAACGTTCTCTCTTCCTCTATTCTCTGGAAGAGTTTGTGTAGAATTGGTGTCATTTCTTCCTTAACTGCTTGGTAGAATTTATCAGTAAAGATATCTGGGTCTGAAGGTTTCTTTGTCAGAAGTTTTTAAATTACAAATTAATTTTCTTTAACAGAATTTGGGTTGCTCAGATTTCTTCTTAAATCACTTTTTCTCCTTTGTATCTTTCAAGAGAGTCACCTGTTTCATCTAAGCTGCTAATTTCATTGGGAAAAATCTTTTTGTAGTCTTACTGTCCCTTTCATGACTTTAAACTTAGTAGGGATGCCACTTTCTTCATTTCTGCTATTGGTAATTGTGTTTTTTTTTTCTTTTTAATTTGATCAGTCTGGCTAAGGGTTTGTCAAACTTGTTGCTATTTTTCAGGGAATGAGCTTTTGGTGTAAATCTTTTTGTTTGACTATATTCTATTTTATTTATTTCTGCCCTAATTTTTGTTTATTTTGGTGGAAGTTTAGACAACTAATCTTAGATATTTTTTGTTTTTGTCTCATTTTAAATTTTTTTAAATGTGTAGAAATGTATACCATAGAAAGTGAGAATTTCTCATAACCCATCTCCCCGAGGTAACTGCCTTTGTGCCAATATGCTGATCACTTAAGACATACCAAAGGACTTGACATCCTTCTAATCTACCACATGCCTTTGAATGTGTGTGCCTTTGGTCTTGGCGTTCCTTCAGAAAGGAATACTCTCTGCCCAACAGTCTCCACTTGCTGGATTCATAGGTATTAAGATCCATTTCAAATACCATTTCCTCCTTGAAGCTTCCTTCTGTTCCGCCATCAGAGTTTGCCCTCTTCTCTGTACCACTGGACTCTGTAACATGACTCTGCTATGCACAGTGTTCATTGAAAGCGTAGAAATTGAAGATGGTCCATTTGCTCCGAAGTCTACACTTTTGTGTCCTGCGCTGCTTCCCTGGAATTTTTTTATTGGATTTTAGAGCAGCTTTCTATGATTCTTGACTTACTAGGCTCTTCTTGGAGTTTGAATTCACATACTATAATAAAATCCACCATTTTAAGGTGCACAATTATTACAAGATTTCAAGCCCAAATTTCCTTTTGGAAAGAATTATATATATTTTAATATTTCAGTTCCTGGTACAGTACATGACGTTCAATAAAATGGCAATGAATCTTTCCTGAATAAAGAAAATCAGTGTTTACTATATGCTGTATGCCGGTATTTCTCAAATTCAGTGTGCGTACAAATCACTCAGCTCAATTCAGTTCAGCTCAGTCGCTCAGTCGTGTCCAACTCTTTGTGACCCCATGAGCCACAGCACGCCAGGCCTCCCTGTCCATCACCAACTCCCGGAGTCCACCCAAACCTGTGTCCATCGAGTCGGTGATGCTATCCAACCATCTCATCCTCTGTCGTCCCCTTCTCCTCCTGACCTCAATCTTTCCCAGCATCAGGGTCTTTTCAAATGAGTAGCTTTTCGTATCAGGTGGCCAAAGTATTGGAGTTTCAACTTCATCATCAGTCCTTCCAATGAACACCCAGGACTGATCTCCTTTAGGGTGGACCGGTTGGATCTCCTTGCAGTCCAAGGGACTCTCAAGAGTCTTCTCCAACACCACAGTTCAAAAGCATCAATTCTTCGGTGCTCAACTTTCTTTATAGTCCAACTCTCACATCCATGCATGACCACTGAAAAAACCATAGCCTTGACTAGACGGGCCTTTGTTAGCAAAGTAATGTCTCTGCTTTTTAATATGCTGTCTAGGTTGGTCATCACTTTCCTTCCAAGGAGCAAGTGTCTTTTAATTTCATGGCTGCAATCACCATCTGCAGTGATTTTGGAGCCCAGAAAAATAAAGTCAGCCACTGTTTCCCCATCTATTTCCCATGAAGTGATGGGACCAGATGCCATGATCTTAGTTTTCTGAATGTTGACCTTTAAGCCAACTTTTTCACTCTCCTCTTTCACTTTCATCAAGAGGTTCTTTATTTCCTCTTCACTTTCTGCCATAATGGTGGTGTCATCTGCATATCTGAGGTTATTGATATTTTCCCGGCAATCTTGATTCCAGTTTGTGCTACCTCCAGCCCAGCATTTCTCATGATGTACTCTGCATATAAGTTAAATAAGTAGGGTGACAATATACAGCTTTGATGTACTCCTTTTCCTATTTGGAACCAGTCTGTTGTTCCATGTCCAGTTCTAACTGTTGCTTCCTGACCTGCATACAGACTTCTCAGGAGGCAGGTCAGGTGGTCTGGTATTCCCATCTCTTTCAGAATTTTCCACAGTTTATTGTGATCCACACAGTCAAAGGCTTTGGCTTAGTCAATAAAGCAGAAATAGATGTTTTTCTGGAACTCTCTTGCTTTTTCACTGATGTTGGCAATTTGATCTCTGGTTCCTCTGCCATTTCTGAAACCAGCTTGAACATCTGAAAGTTCACGGTTCACATATTGCTGAAGCCTGGCTTGGAGAATTTTGAGCATTACTTTACTAGTGTGTGAGATGAGTGCAATTGTGGGGTAGTCTGAGCATTCTTTGGCATTGCCTTTCTTTGGGTTTGGAATGAAAACTGACCTTTTCCAGTCCTGTGGCCACTGCTGAGTTTTCCAAATTTGCTGACATATTGAGTGCAGCACTTTCACAGCATCATCTTTCAGAATTTGAAATAGCTTAATTAAAATTCCATCACCTCCACCAGCTTTGTTCATAGTGATGCTTCCTAAGGCCCACTTGCCTTCACATTCCAGGATGTCTGGCTCTAGGTGAGTGATCCCACCATCGTGATTATCTGGGTCGTGAAGATCTTTTTTGCATAGTTCTTCTGTGTATTCTTGCCACCTCTTATTAATATCTTCTGCTTCTGTTAGGTCCCTACCTTTCCATCATTTATTGAGCCCATCTTTGTATGAAATGTTCCCTTGGTATCTCTAATTTTCTTGAAGAGATCTCTAGTCTTTCCCATTCTATTGTTTTCCTCTATTTCTTTGCATTGATCGCTGAGGAAGGCTTTCTTATTTCTCCTTGCTATTCTTTGGGAGAGTGTTAAAATGCAGATTCTTATCTGGAAGTGGAACCTGAGATCTACGTTTCTAACAAGCTTTTTCATGATGTCCCAGCTGCTAATCTGAGGACCACTCTTTGAATAATGAGTGAAGCGAAAGTCTCTGAGTTGTGTCCGACTGTTTGTGACCCCATGTACTGAAGCCTGCCACGCTCCCCTGTCCATGGGATTCTCCAAGCAGGAATACTGGAATTGATTGCCATTTTCTTCTTCAACTCTTTTTGAATGGCTGCAGCAGCAGCAACCTCCAAAGGACCTCGTATCTAGAGTAAAGGTAGTTCTCCTGAACTCTCACAAGGGGGCGCAATAGGCAAACATTTCTACGGCTATTTCTGTTGTAACACCGTAGTGAATGAATTCAGTGACATGCTTCTCAACAGCTGTTTTGCTAATTACTATTTACTTCTTGGAACAGGCACAATGGATATCTCAGTATACTAAAAATGGGCTTTCCTTTAAGCCGTGTCTTTTGAAGAATTAGCCAAGATTATGCCCATGGAAACTGGAACCACTGCGTATCTGTTATCAGAAGTGTCAAATAAGAATAGCATTACAAATTTCTTAGGAAAGATCTGAAAGATGTGAAAATAATAATAATAGTAATAATAAAAGTAATAATGATAGTATCTGTCATTTATTGATACCTATTAAATGTGTAGTATTGTACTAGCTGTCTTACAGAAATGATTTCATTGAATTCTCACAACCATCCCACAAAACAGGTAGGACTGCCCCCATTTTTACAGGTAAGAAAATCAATGCTTAGAGAAATTAAATAAAATGCCCAAGTTCTGGAAGTCATAATTGGAAGGGTAGCATTTGAACGTGCTCTTTTCCCAAAATTCACCCTTGTGTGCTATATTGCATCTTAGGAATTTTTCCTTCTTTTCTCTTTTTTTGGGGGGAGGGATTTTTCTTTTGGGGTTTAAAACAGTGATTTATGATTCACAATTTGCCTTACTCTTCTTATAAATTAAAATATGACTCATACAACATAAAATTCATCCTTCTAAAGAACACAGGTCACTGGTTTATAGTATAATAAATGCAAGATGGTAAACTATTGTCAGTATTAATTGCAGAATATTTTTGTCACCCCCAAAGAGAAATGCATACCCTTTAACAACCTTTCTTCATTTCCCCCTCCCACAGCCCCTGAAAACCACTAATTTTCCTTCTGTCCATATGAATTTGTCTGTTTCACACATTTCATATAAATGGAATCATGCGACATGTGGCCTTTGTGTCTGGCTTACTTTTTCAGAGAGTATAATGTTTTTAAAGTTCATCCGTGCTGTAACGTATATCAGTCCTTCCTTCCTTTTTATGTCTGAACAATATTCCACAGTCGGATACACCACATTTCATTTATTCATTTACCAGTGGATAGACATTTGGATTGTTTCTACTTTTTATCAATTTTGAATAATGAGGCTGCGAACATTTAGGTGTACGTTTTTGGGCAAATGTAAGTTTTCATTCTTCCTGGGTAAATAACAGGGAGTGGAACTGATGGATTATATGCTAAATCTATGTTTTGCTTTTTGAGGGACTTTCAGACTGTTTTCCACAGTAGCTGCACCACTTTACATTCAGTTTTTTTCATATACTTTCCACCAACAGTTTTTTCCATATACTTGTCAATCCTTGTTGATTTACTCTTGTGATTGTGAGTTAATTAAAGGGGAGATAATCCAATTCTCAAATGTTTCAAAATGAGATGTCCTTTAATTTTTTAAAGTGATCAAAGTGGGTTTCTGCCTACTGCGGTGAAAAGAACGTTGAACTGGGTGTCTTCATCATTAGCTATCGTTTTCTGGCATTAACTCTGTGACCCCGGACTGTGAGCTAGTCCTTCAGGCTCTCAACTGTAGTTCTGGGATGATAAAACCTGCCTGGCTTCCCTGGTGCTCCTGGCATGAAGTTGAAACCAAACAGCTAAGGCAAGAGGAAATACTTTCACAAATGACAGAGTTGCCAAAGTTAATGCAGTTAAAGCGCCAGCACCTCTCTCTTGTGTGAACCTTTTCCAAGATCTGTGGCCACTGTAACCCCCTCCCCTGGAGGGCAGGCACTGGAGTGGCCAAGGGCATGTTGGGTCACAGCTAAAGGTAAGTCAGCTGGGCTCTAAGGGACTTGTTTCTAACAAGGTCAATCCTAGGTATCAAAGTCATGGGGCATCTCCGTCATTTAGTGATAAACTGTGTCACATCCAGTATCCATACTGAGTGCTGGGAATACAATTTTTAAATAAAGGTTGGAAAGCAATTATTTTAGACTTTTTCTTTCGTATTGGGTGTAGCCAATCAACAATGTTGCAATAGTTTCAGGCGGACAGTGAAAGGTCATACATGTACACACAGCAATACATATAACACACATGTATCTACTCTCCCCACCATCCAGGCTGCCACATAGCACTGAGCAGATTTCCTCTGCTACACAGTAGGTCCTTGTTGGCTTTTCATTTTAAATATAGCAGTGAGCACGTATCCATCACAAGCTCCCTAACTATACCTCTCTCTCATCCTTCACCCGGCAAGGATCAGAAAATTTAATGTAGCTTTCTTGGGACATCAACTGACAGAGCAGATTTAAAATCAGCGAAAATACAAAAGAATTACCTTGTAAGCCTGAAAAAATAGATACACATCCTTTATAGCCAACAAATAGAATGTGCACGTTCTTTCCAGGTGCATATTAAATTTTGACTTCTGTATACCGGGAGGGTAATCACCACCAAGAGTGTAATTTCTACGCATCACCATACAGTTGACCCGATTGACCTATTCCCCCAGCCCCACTTGACTTCCTCTGGCAACCGCTACTCTTTGTTCTGCATCTGTGTTTGTTTTTGTTTGTTAACTTATTTAAAAACTTCTTTATATTCCACATATGAGTGAAATCGTAAGGTATTTGTCTTCTGGCGGCTGACTTATTTCACTAAGTGTAATACCCATAAAGTCCATCCATGTTGTTGCAAATGGCAAGATTTCATCTTTATTTCATGACTGTTTCCAGTGTGTGTGTGTGTGTGGGGGGGGCACATTTCTTTGTACATCGATGGGCACTTAGGTTATTTTCATACTTTGACTATTGTAAATAAAGCTGCAATGAGCATAACGGCTTATGCATCTTTCTGAATTACTGTTTTCATATTCTTTAGATAAATATCTAGAAGTGAAGTAGCTGGATAATATAGTAGTTGTTTTAATTTTTTGAGGCATCTTTTTATTGTTTTCCATAGTGACTGCACCAATTTACATCCCCACCAACAGTGTATAAGGGTTCCCTTTTCTCTGTATCCTAACATTTGTTATATCTTGCCTTTTTGATAATAGGTATGTTTTGATCATACATTGTGTGTTTATTAAAATTGGCTATGTTGTAGGCCACGGGAAAATGTCAGTTTATTCCTAAGAGTCAATCTTAGACAGGCTATGTTTTGTAATGATAATGCAATAAAGTTAGAAATCAATGACAATAAAAGAGTTTTAAAACTTTCCTTTTGCTGGAAAACAGCAAACAACGAAAACAAATCAAAAGCAGAAACAGTCCCCCACGTCCCTGGGTTAAAGGGATCATCATATAAAATTCACGAGGCATCGAGTAGTATTTAGAGGGGAAAATAACAGCTTTAAGCAAGTTCATCAGGAAGCAGGACCATTCGACGGAAAATAAACAAAACATTCAACTACAGTAATTTGAAGAAGACAGTTGAGCGAACTCTAGTCGTGGGGTTCTGACTTAGGCACCCACAGAATGCGGAGCGAGCCCAGCAGATCTGCAGCTCCCGTGGAGAGACCACACGTGCACTCACATGGCTGGTGAAGTGTAAGGAAGCCGAGGGAGCATCTGGGAGAAGCGCAGAGCAAGGGCGCTAAGGTGAGCAGCAGGCAGCGGCGGGGCCGGGAAGGCTCCCTACGGAGGGGAAGTCAGAGAGGAAGCGAGGGTTATGTCAGATGGTGAAAGCTTTGCTGTGAACTAAAACGCAGGCCTAACACATCTTTAAAAATGAAAGGATGATGATTTAAAATAAGAGTATGAACTCCAGGGTCAGATGACACTGAATTCGAATCCTACTTAACACAAGCTGTGGGATTCTAGCTATGTGCTCATGGGCTGGTCATTTAACCTCTGTAAGCCCCATGTCCTCATCTACCCAGTGAACCAGTGAAGTTGCTCAGTCGTGTCTGATTCTGCAGCCCCGTGGACCGTAGCCTACCAGGCTCCTCCATCCTTGGAGTTTTCCAGGCAAGAGTACTGGAGTGGGTTGCCATTTCCTTCTCCAGGGGAACTTCCCGACCCAGGGATCAAACCCAAGTCTCCTGTATTGCAGGCAGGTGCTTTACCTGAGCGTCTGAGCTACCAGGGAAGCCTGTCCTCATCTATAAGTGATGATAAAAGTAAAAATAATAATGGCAACTACCCGAAAAGTATACTGGTGTATAAAGCACTTAGCACAGTGTCTGGCATTGTTGTCGTTCAGTCACTAAATAGTGTCCAACTCTTTGTAACCCCATGGACTGCAGCATGCCAGGATTTCCTATCTTTCATTATCTCCTGGAGCTTGCTCAAACTCATGTCCACTGAGTTGGTGATGCCATCCAACCATTTCACCCTCTGTCGCCCCCTTCTCCTCCTGCCCTCAATCTTTCCCAGCATCAGGGTCTTTTCAAATGAGTCGGCTCTTCTCATTAGGTGATCAAAATATTGGGGCTTCACCTTCAGCATCGGTCCTTCCAATGAATATTCAGCGTTGATTTCCTTTAGGAATGTCTGGTTGGATCTCCTTGCATTCCAAGGGACCCTTGAGAGTCTTCTCCAACACCACAGTTCAAAAGCATCAATTCTTCAGTGCTCAGCTATCTTTATGGTCCAACTCTCACATCTGTATATGACTACTGAAAAAGCCATAGCTTTGACTATACAGTCTTTGTCAGCAAAGTGATGTCTCTGCTTTTTAATATGCTGTCTAGGTTTGTCATAGCTTTTCTTCCAAGGAGTAAGCATCTTTTAATTTCATGGTTGCAGTCACCATTTGCAGTGATTTTGGAGCCCCCCAAAATAAAGTCTGTCACTGTTTCCACTTTTGCTCCATCTATTTGCCATGAAGTGATGGGACGAGATGCCATGATCTTAGTTTTTTGAATGTTGAATTTTAAGCCAGCTTTTTCACTCTCCTCTTTCACCCTCATCAAAAGGCTCTTTAGTTCCTTGCTTTATACTGTTTTTAGTGTAATTGTTCATAGCACACCTTTTCACAATCAGAAGTGTCTCTGTTCGGCTGATAAGTTGTATGGTCATATCAAGCTGGCACTTAGCTTGTCAGCTCTATGGGTGTGTGTGTGTGTGTTTTAGAAAGATCATACTTAATGCATGTTGGAGCCTGGATTTCAAGGACACTAGGATAGAGACAGAGGGTCACTTAGGAGGGACCTGGACCAGGCAGCTGAGGACAGACTGGACAGTTCAGGAAAGAGGTGTATTTTTTTTTCTTTTTTTGTAAAGGAGGCAGCATTTATACACTGGTGACTAAGGTGCTTCTAGGCTTTTATTAATGTTTCATTAATATAAGAGGACAGAGCAAGTGATGACAGGGAATTCACCAGTGTGGGGCCAATGAAAGGAAGCACAGGTTTGGGAAGAAGGCGTATGGGATAGGGAATTTTGAACACATCAACTTTAAATATGTTCAGGGGATGGCAATGTGGAAGGGATCAATAGCATCAGAAAGCAGAATCTGAAGTTCAAGGGGAGGCTGGGTCTGGAGATAGAAATATGGGTCTTACCTGGATGTGTGAGCAGATGAGATCACTCAGGGAGAGAAGTGAAAAGTGAGATGAGATCAGTGCTAAAGACCAAGCCCAGAGGGATGCTGCCAGGTAAGTGTCCATGAGGGATGTGGTTGCCCTGGAGCTTGGGAAAGCTGGGAGAAGAGTCACAGCAGACAGGGAGGGCAGCGTCTTAGGAAGCAGTGAGCTATCCTTGGCATCAGTGCTCTGGAGCAGTTGGATAAAATAAGGGCATAGACGTGCCATTGGGATCCCCATGAACGACATGTTTTCTTTTGGAAGAAAGTTTCCAAGGAGTGGTGGGGTAGAAGGCATGGCAGAAAGTTTAGTTTGAATGGTAGCTCAGGAGGAAAGAAGAGTTAAGTTGCATTTATAACTTTTCTCAGACTCATAGATTTGAGTCAAATCCATAACTGTGATAATTGAAAGAATCCCTTAGAAAGTTCTGGTGTAATTCTCATGGCTGACAAGTGAGCATCTGCAGTTGTTGTTTATCGTGCGCTAATTATCCTGGGGTGAACTCTGGCCACAGTGTCTGGTGTGATAATCCCAAGCAGGGGATGAGGAAGGCATCCCTTGACAAATGCAGCAACTGAAGTCCAGAGGATCCACCTGACCTAGTCAGGGTCACACTATGTCACACACACACAGAGCTACACCATCCCAGAACCACCAGTTACCTTCATCTCTGATCCACCCCAAAGTCCACATTTGTTCCTCTGCCCCTCAACGCCACCTCAAAACTTCTCCTCTTTTAAAAAATTTTTCTTTTGAATCTTTATTTTTTTGTAGCTTATTTTATTTAATTTTATATTTTTATTTGATAGAGGAATGGATAAATTAGAAGCGTAGGCTTAACGTATGTGTGTGTGCTCAGTCCTGTCCAACTCTTTTGACTCCTCTGTTCATGGGATTCTCCAGATAAGAATACTGGAGTGGGTTGCCAATTCCTCCTCCAGGGGATCTTCCCCACCCAGTCATCGAACCTGCGTCTCCTGCATTGCAGGCATTCTTTACCACTGAGCCACCTGGGAAGCCCAACATATACACAGTATATATAAAATAGATAACCAACAAGGACCTACTCTATAGCAGCAGGGACTCTACTCAATATCTGTAATAATCTGTATGGGAAAAGAATCTGAAAGAGAATATATGCATGTATGTGTATCACTAAATCACTTTGCTGTACATCTGAAGTTAACACAACATTGTAAATCAACTATACTCTCCTCTTTTTTTTTAAACTGTCCAAAAAAGCAATTCAAACCCTCCTACTGCATAGTCACTACTTTTTAAAATAAAATGCAGAAGGTTCTCAGAACTGCCAAAGGAGGCAGTCACTTGTTCGTCACAGTACCACTGGGGTACCCCAGAAATGTGAAAAGCATTAAAAAAAAAAAAAAATCACTGTGCTTTCTTGTGTGAGAGGGAAGAGTGGAAAATGACCTGTCTTTCCTACCTGAACCTGCTTTAGGGGAAACAAGGAAACTTTGTATATCTTTCAATCCCAGAAAACAGGGGCCTTGTCTGTGAGTAAAATAGCGAGTTTTCCTTTAACTTTCAAGAATGATGTCTTTTCATGCCTTCGTGGGATGCCTGAAGCCCTGCCAACCTCGTGAGTGAGAAACCAGACCTGCTCACCCTGGCCTGTCCACACCAGTTCCTGCCAACTCTGAGGCTCTTTCAGGGGTGTGAGTGAACCCTTATGCTGGGGCTCCATTCATATGTTATTCTTCATAGCACATGCACGCTCTTTACGGTCATTTCTATGTATCAAGCATTTCATGATGTAATTCCAAAGGCACCGCTTAAAAATATAAACAAAAGTAAGACTAACATTTTCAAAAGAAAAAGAAAAAAACATCTTTGAATAGAGGAACGGATAAACAAAATGGGGTAAGACATTTCATGGAATACTAGATAATTCAAAGAATGGGTGAAACCCATTTGAATCAGCTTGGGCGAAGCTCAAAAATACATGATTATGTGAAAATAAAACATTGCAAAATGACATGCATGGTGTGATACATATAAAAATATTAAAAAGCAGAGACATTACTTTGCTGACAAAGGTCTGTATATTCAAAGCTATGGTTTTTCTAGTAGCCATGTATGGATGTGAGAGTTGGACTGTAAAGAAGGCTGAGCAGTGAAGAACTGATGCTTTCAAACTGTAGGGTTGGAAAGACTGTTGAGAATTCCCTAGACTGCAAGGAGATCAAACCAGTCAGTCCTAAAAAAAAATCAACCCTGAATGGTCATTGGAAGTACTGATGTTAAAGCTGAAGCTCTAATACTTTGGCCACCTGATGCGAAGAGCTGGAAAAGACCCTGATGCTGGGAAAGATTGAAGGCAGGAGGAGAAGGGGGCGACAGAGGATGAGATGGTTGGATGGCATCACCAACTCAATGAACATAAGTCTGCGCAACCTCCAGGAGATGGTAAAGGACAGGGAAGCCTGGGGTGCTGCAGGTGATGGGGTTGCAAAGAATCGGACGTGAGTGAGCAACTGAACAACAACAATAAAAATAATTAAAAATGGATTTTCAATGGATATAGACCTATATAAATTTATATATTAAGGACATTATACCACCAGTTGTGATTACTTCAGTGGCTGGGAGATGATGGGTGTGCTAAAGAAATTGGTATTAGTGGATCATGAAGAGGACTTCAGCTTGATCTGTAACAGCTGTTCAGAGATGGTCCAAGGATCCATAAAAGTCCCCATGACCCCTTCAGGAGTTATTTGGAGTCAAAACCATTTTCATAGTTGCACGAAGGTGTTATTTGCCTGTTTCATGGTGTTGACATTTGCACTAGCGGTGCAAAACCAGTGATGTATGGAATTACAGGGTCCTTTGTAGGAATCAGGGAGTCATCATTATACCCTGGGCTGCCACTCATTTGAAGTGAAAAAATAAACCTGCTGGTTTCACTCAAGAATGACCTGAGGAAGTGGGAAAAATTATTGGTTTTATTAAATCTTATCCTCTGTGTTCATTCTTAAAAACATTCTAAGTGCTGAAGTATATATGAAATACCTTTGCTGCATTTGATATGATGGTTGTCTTAAGTAAAAGCACTTGTGTATTTGAGTTGAGAGCTCAATTAATTGCTTGTTTTTCATGGAACAGCATTTTTATCTGCAAGGATGACTGACAGACAAACTGTGGTTTTTCAGGTTAGGGTATTCAGCAGATATTTTCTTGAAAATGAACAAAACAAGCCTGTCACTTCGAGGAAAACAACTGACAGTATTTGTTTCCCATGATAAAAGTACAAGTTTTCAAGCAAAAATTAGAATTTTGGAAAACTTATTTCTGCCACCATGAGTTTGACAGCTTCTCAACCCTTAAAATGTTTGCTGATGAGACGGATAGTCATATTAACAAACAGGATTAAACTTATTTTTTCATTTTCTATTGGGGTATGGTTGATTTTCAATGTTGTGCTAGTTTATTGTGTACAGAAAAAGGATTCAGTTATGCATATACATATATCTATTCTTTCTCAGATTCTTTTCCCATGTAGGTTATTATAGAATGTTGAGTAGATGTTACTATGCTATACCGCAAGTTTTTGTTGATTATTTATTTTATATATAGCAATGTGTATATGTTGATCTCAAACTCCTAATTTATCCTTCACCCCACCCTGCCCACCAATCCCTTTTGGTAACCCTATGTTTGTTTTCTATGTCTGTGAATCTGTTTCTATTTTGCAAATAAGTTCATTTGTATTATTTTATTATAATCTACACATAAATGATATAATATGATATTTGTCTTTCTCTTTCTGACTTACTTCACTTGTATGATAATCTCTAGGTCCATCCATGTTCCTGCAAATGGCGTTATTTCATTCCTTTTTATGACTGAGTAATATTCCTTTGTGTATGTAACATATCTTCTTTATTCATTCCTCTGTCATCGGACATCTAGGCTGCTTCCTTGTCTTGGCTATTGTAAACAGTACGCAGTGAACATCAGGGTGCATGGATCTTTTTGAGATATGGAACAAGCAGGACTGTTTGATATTGTATGATTAAAACAAGCCAACATTTGGAAGATCTGCCTCAGCTAGTGAACCAGTATTTCTGAAAGACAAATGCATTTTGTTACAAAATCATTTTATTCTTTTTTCCTGCATTTTCAACTCTAAGAAAACTATTTGCTGCAAGGTATTTATCTTAAAATAAATCTAGATTACTAGAACTAAAGTTATTTAGGGGTGGGCAACAGTTCACAACACATATAACTTACAGCCCCAAAGAATTTGTACTTGGCTTTCTCTCCCAATTATGTTATACTTCATCTTTTCCCCTACTTTTCTGCTTTCCCATTCCCTCTTTTCCCCCTATACTCACAAGTCAAAATGACAAATGTAGCCAAGAGTTGTTGATGTTGCTCTTGTGTGTGCGTGTGAGGCTTCTGGTGTTTTAGGGAGAAACTGATCACAGCACGTGCTGTGTGCTTAGTCACTCGGTCGTGTCTGACTCTGCGACCCTGTGGACTGTAGCCCGCCAGGCTCCTCTGCCCATGGGAATTCTCCAGGCAAGAATACTGAAGTGCGTTGCCATGTCCTCCTCCAGGGAATCTTCCCAATCCAGGGATCGAACCCAGGTCTCCACCACTGCAGGCGGATTCTTTACCATCTGAGCCACCAGGGAAGCCGATCACAGCATGGCAGGTGTAAATTGAAGTGCCCACAATTTTGTGCCTTCTCCTAACTCAGAGCTAAAGCCCATCCCTTTTCTTCCCACAAGGGGAGTCCACAGAAGCCTGAGCTTGAGTTCATCCGTGTGAGCTCATCATGATTGTCCTTTGGGCCCAAGCGGGGCAAAGTCAACCTCCCAGGCAGGACCCATGTCCGAAACGGTATTTCCAGCCACTTCTCAGGGACCTCTTGCAATGCTTTCGTGCTGTTAACGTCTGCCTCAGTTGTTGTCTATTGAACATGCACTATATGCCTCATTTAATTCTGCAACAATGCTCTGAGGTTATCATCCTGTGTCAGGGATTGATTGTGTGGACACACAGCTAAACTCTATTTCCCAAACTCCTTGGAAGTTAAGCCTGGTGATAGGACTACGTTTTTGCCAAAGCCTTGCTAGCCAAAGTATGGTGTGTTACTTCCAGGCCTGCCTGCACTCTCCCCCCACATCTCTGACTCTCCGTGTTCTTTTCTCTTCCTGTATCTTGTGAAGACACATGCAGTGATGCTGGGGTTATAAACTGGAAGGAATCTGGCTTTTGAATCACATCTCTGGGGACAGCCACTTCTCAGTAACACCCATTTTGGACTTCAAGGGAGCAAAAATAAACTTGTACTGTGTTAAGTCAATGAGATTTTTGGAGTTTACTTATAGCAGCTTGTGGTCCTTGCACTGATAGTCACCCCTATTTCACAGGTAAAAGAACCAAGCTTTGAAACATTTTCTTGGTCCACAGTCTCACACCTAATGAGCTGATCCATGCAAGCTTGAATTATGTGTGTCTATTTCCTTGGGAATGAAGTAGTGAGGATCTCAGTTAGCAGTGGGAAGTGTGTGTGTGTGTGTGTGTGTGTTGTGGGATACAGTTCTATCAGTGTTTTGGGCTGATGGTTCCTAAGATCCCTCTTGATCTCAAACAGGAAAGAAAAATGTGACTTTCAGGACCATCCTCTTCCCTGGTCGAGGTACTAAGGGCTCCGCCATGTACTTCTGAGCAAGGATCAGTGACCCCCAAAGGGACTGAGCCTCTGCCCCCAGCGTGGCTGCTGCGGGGTGGCTGACTGACAAGATCCCAGCCTTTATCTGGGCTGCAGAGGGCCTAGCCCCGATGACGATGACTCCAACCTTCGGGAGAATGCAACTCTGTTCAAGGTCAGCTTTCCCAGGGGTATCAGTTTCAGGACGCTGGCAGGAGGTGGAGGAAAAGCAATCTCAAGCCAGTTTACCTTGTGCAGGGCGGTCACCCTCCCCTCTCCCCCATCACTTGGAATGTCCACTGGAGCAGGCAGAAGACAAGCCACTCTTGCCCACCACTCCGTGTCTTTTAAAAATTTAATTAATTAATTAATTTATAGTTTTAGCTGCGCGGGGTCTTCCTTGCTGCTCAAGGGCTTTCTCTAGTTGTGGGGAGTGGGGGCTCCTCTCTAGTTGTGGTGAGCAGGCTTCTCAGCGCTGTGGCGTCTCTTTTTGCAGAGCACGGACTCTACAGCTCAGTGATGTGGAGCACGGTCTTATTCGCCCCGAGGCATGTGGAATATTCCAAGGCCAAGGAATGCCACCTGTGTCCCCTGCGGTGGCAGGTGGACCCTTTACCACTGGACCACCAGGGAAGTCCTACCCTCCTCTTCTTTGCTGACTTACCCAAGCTGGCTGACCCTTTCCCTCATAACTGCGTCAGTGTGGAAGTGCATATTGGAGAAGCCCAGGCAGTGGCGGGCTTCTGTCCGTCTCCCAAGCACTCATCCATTGCACTACTACTGTGAATTTAGGAACTAACTGTTAGAACGTAGGTGCTCAAACAGAGCAACTACTTGGGCTGATAGTCCCATTTATGGATTTGTTGGTTTTCTAACTGAGACCAGTTAGAAAGTGACTTGATAAAGATCCTATAACTTTTAAAATTTGAGGTCATTCATATAACTTCACCGATGCAATGAATGTGAACTTGGGCCAAATCGAGGAGATGGTGAAGGACAGGGAGGCCTGGCATGCTGCAGCCCATGGGATTGTAAGGAGTTGGACAAGATTGGGCGACTGAACAACAACAATATATAACTTGCTGGTGGTATATTTGGGCTCCTACTAGATGCTCAGCATCACTTCATTGCTGTAGGGTTGTGTTCCCACGGGAACAGACTCTACGACCCTAAGGTTTTGTTGCAAGAAATTTATTGGTTGGTGCCCTTGGGAGGCCATGGCTATGGGTGTGACAGAGGCAGGACTGGGCAGGTGGACTTGAACTGTGATTTTGTTGCAGCAGAGACCCCAGTTGATCTCTGGGGCAGTGGTGAGACTGAGGTGGCCCTTCAGAGATGTTCCAAATGGAGGCAAGAGGACTGAAAGTGTGTACTCCGACCTGGACCAGTCATCATATGTTGGCTGCTCCCAAGGAGGGAGCAGCCAACATCTGTAACATCTGTAAGCCAAGATGAAGCAGGTCCCTTCAACAGAGGGCAGTTTCCAGGGAGCGACTGTGTCATGAGTTGGGGGAATGAGTGTCCCAGTCCTGGGTCCCAGAGGGGAATTGGATGGAGGACCACAGCAATTGCTATACTTGTTTATAGGCACAATAGCACTGAGGTTTAAGATAATGGAAACTGAAGTTTAGGAAAAACATGTCATTGTGGTCACATCGCCACTAAGTGAATTAGAAAAATGTAGGTCTCTGGTTTCAGACTTTTAGCTTGGAGGCTCAAAGTGGCTGGAAGTCACTACAGAGGACAGACCAGGTTGATCTTGAGACTGGGGGACTTCCAGTGCAGTAAGTGGCCTGAGTGGGGTGACTGGCCAGGGCTGAGTTGACCCCTGAAGTGTGTGGACAGAAAAGTTGGTGGGGTCAGGGGCAGAGGAGGGGAGAGACCAGGCAACAGGCGGAAAGGATGGGAGGAGAAAGCTTGGTGCTGGATTCCAGAAAGCCTGGACTCCCAGGAAGAGCTAAGGAAGTCTTATAAAGACTGAATTCCCGTTTCCCTGCTGTCGGGGCCTGGGGTGGGAGTGGCAGGGGGCAGCAGTGAGTGAGGTGGAGAGAAGGGACCACTCTAATAGTTCTGAGCACTGAGGGGGTACACCTCCTCCCCAACCAGCAGACCCTTGTCCCCCTCCCCCACCCCTGGGATGTAAATGCCTTAGATGACAGGTGACATGTGAGCAGGTGGTGCTAACACCTGGGAGGCATATATTCTACCAGGAAAAATTGTGAAAGATTTTGAAAAGGGCCCAAAAGACTACTGGGTGCCTTTTCTAATGTACTGTTTTTTATTATCTGCCCCTTTCATTGCCTTTGAGTTGTTTTGTGATTCTGTCATTGGTGGAAAACTGATAGTAATGCAAATGATTCTTGCCCATAGAAATGCAAATGAATTTTGTCCAGTGGGATGCTGTTGGCTATTGTACAGTGGATACTGACTAGTTTTTGCATTTATTTATAAACTCCTTTCAGCATTCCAGCTTGCCTTGATAGGTATACTCTTTGAATGCTCCTTTGATCTGGTTGTAACACTTTACTGGTTCTCTTATTAATGAGTTAAATAAATCTTTGACACAAGCTCATTAAAAAAAAAAAGGAAAACTAAATCCAGATTCCTTTTCTCTCAATCGAGTTGCCCTAAGACCAGAGAAAGTTAAGCTGTAGTCTGTGGGGACCTTATTTTGTATATGAAAATAGTTCATCTTTATTGTGGGAATCGCAAGGTGCCCATACTGTTTCAATGCACGCACGAATCCTGTGAAGACCTTTTAGGGCCCACAGGAAGGGGGTTGAGAGGACTGGTGGAGACTCTGGACCCTCATGCCAATCAGAGAAGCTTGACTTTAGTCTACTTTTGTCTTTTATTCCCACAGGGAGCATCCAAGTAAGATTTCATTGGAACCAAGATGTTATGGGTTGACATAACATCTCCTCCCTCCAAAGATATTGTCCTGATACCCAGTCCCCATGAATGTGACCTTATTTGGAAATAATGTCTTTGCAGATGGTCAGTTTGAGATGAGGTCACTAGTGTGTGTTAATCACTTAGTCATATCTGACTCTTTGTGACCCCATGGACTATAGCCTGCCAGGCTCCTCTGTCCATGGGATTCTCCAGGCAAGAATACTGGAGTGGATTGCCATTTCCTTCTCCAGGGGATCTTCCTGACCCAGGGATCAAACCCAGATCTCCTGCATTGCAGGCAGATTCTTTGCCATCTGAGCTATAGGGAAGTCCATGAGGTCACTAGGGCAAGCTGTAATCAGATACAACTGTGTCCTTATAGAAAGGGAAAATTTAAACCCAGAGATGGGCACACACAGGGTGGGGGTGGGGTGGGGAACACAGCTTGTGAAGAAGGCAGAGATTAGGTTGATGCATCCATTAGCCAAGGAAGGTCAGACATTCCAGCAAACCATCAGGACCTGGGTGAGAGGAACGGAAAAGGTTATCTCTCATAGCCCTCAGAGGAACCAACCCAGCCATCACCTAGATCTTGGACTTCTAGCCTCCAGAACTCTGAGACAACACATTTCTGTTGTGTAAGCCACTCAGCTTGCGATATTTGTTATGGCAACCCTAGGAAATGAACATGCCAGTCTTCTACAGCTGCAGGCAGTGTCAACCATTGGATTTTGGTTGGCTAACCCTCTCTTTACCACGAGAAGTGGCATTAGGACTGCAGAGTGTTACAGGGCTTCAAGTACCCTAAATACAGCCACCATTCAAGAGGGGAGGCATGCCATCTTTTTGGTTGTAAAACTTCTCCGGGAAAACATAAAATCCAAAATAGTATGCCCAGCTGCAGTTTGACATTGTGTAATTACAGCTCTCCTGTTTGTTTTAGTCAAAAGCAGATACCCTCCCTGTGTCTGAACAAAAGGAGCAGACTGTTGCCTGAATGGCACCTGATTACTGGGTCCTCAATTTCCCAACCAGAACTGTCATCCATCACACTTAATTAAGCCATCTTCCCAGCCTCTTGGTATCCAGTAGGTTCCCATGGTAATTACAAAGGTTTCCATGCAGGGCTGCCTTTCCTGCCCTCCTGCACACTCTCCTGGCAGGCAGGGGTGGTTGGGACTCTGATGAAATCTTGACTTTTCCTGCAGCATATACTGAAATAAGGGCTTCCCAGGTGACTCAGTGGGTAACGAATCTGCCTGCAATGCAGGAGACGTAGGAGACAGGGCTTCAGTTCCTGGGTTGGGAAGATCCCCTGGAGGTGGACATGGCAACCCACTCCAGTGTTCTTGCCTGAAAAATTCCATGGACAGAGGAGGCTGTGAACATCACTACAGGCGTTCACTGCTGTAGCAGGAGTGAGGAACCACTTTATAAAGTTGCAAGGCTCCAGGAGACTCCTCTGAAGGCAGGAGAGAAGTCCATGGGCAGGAGGTTAGAAGTGATTAAAGGCTCAGTGAAAGAACTCACACAAGACACACCCGGGGACACCTAGAGGAGTTGGCTGTGACTTATCCCTGTGACTGCAGGGATGAGATGAGCTGAAACGACAGACAGCCCCGGCTCTGTTATGGACCTGTCTCCATCACGCAGCTGCTCTTTACAAAAGAGACAATAATCAAGGTGCTTGCTTTCCCTGGCACCAACCACAATTCCTTGAGCCCTTATGATACTGCAGACTCAATGGTGCCAGTTGCTTTGTGTCTGCTTGTAAATGTTTATCCAGAAACTCGCAAGGCCAAATTTGTCTAGTCAATTGTATTCTCAGAGAAGAAACTTCCATGGCGTTTCTCCAGTTAAGTAAGAAGAAGCTTCCAGAATAGACAAGCCTATCTAAGTGAATCAAGCAGAAGCAGTTGGTTAGACTGGAAAGCTAAAATCACAATTCAAGAAGCCACCTGACAGGAACTCATGTGTTTTGGGGGGATTTGGAGAGCTACTCTGAATGAGATTTCTCCTGTGTTAAAAATCATTCCTGATCCTTGACTTAGCAAATCCTTATGTTTTAGTTACAAGTGAAGCTTACCCAAGAATGTGGAGGTCATCCAGACCTGTAAATTTCAGTCTGTGAAGAAATCCAGCCTGCCTGGAATGTAAGACGTGGTTTCCATTCACCTTGCCATGTCCTCAAACCATCCACAGGAGCTCACTCAAAGGGGTGCTCAAGGCTCATGCAGATCTTCCTCGACTTACAATGGGGTTACATCCCAACAGTCCCATCGTAAGTTGAAAATGTTCTAAGTCAAAAATGCATTTAATACTCCTAACCTACAGAACATCATAGCTGAGCCTGGCCAACCTTAAACATGCTCAGAACACCTGCACTAGCCCACAGTTGGGCAAAATCACCTAACATGAAGCCTATTTTATAATAAAGTGCTAAATATCTCATATAATTTCTTGATAGTGCACTGAAACTGAAAAACAGAATGGTTGTATGAATAGTGAACAGTTGTAAGTGTATCACATGCTTACCCTTGTGATTGTGTGGTCCATCATGGGGTACTGACGCTCACTGCTGCTACCTAGCATCAAGAGAGAGGATGTATCACATAACACTAGCCTAGGAGAAGGTTAAAATCCAAACTTCCCAAGTCAAGTGTCTATTGAAAGTGAATTGTTTGGTATCCTTGTAAGGTTGAAAAATCATTAAGTGAACCATTGTTTGTAATGTCGTTGCTAATGCGTAGTGGTCAAGGTCCCATTAGGAGACAGAAACCACTTGCTCTTTTATTTTCTCTTTTAAACACTACCAGCAATATTCATGGCCCGGAGTCTGGCCCTGGTGGGTGGAGGGTGAGGGTCTCCCAGAAAAGGAAGCTGAATGTGACTGGAGTCCTCGGGGTGCCCTTTGATGCTTTAGGTATGTGTGTGGGTCTAGATAAAGGGGCAGAAGAAGATGATTGGGATTCAAAACAGACCAGTATCACAGTGCAGACATCTCTTTCCCTTTTGCCAAGTTAGTGAGTGGCATTTCCAGCCTCCATCGGATGCCCTAGGTAGATTTTCACAGCTCCAGTCTGTATTCTCTTTTTGGAAGAATATGAGGCTTTGCTATTTGTCCCTAAACCTCCCGACCACTCAAAGCCAAGTTCACCTCTCATCCTTCTATGAACCTCTTGGCTTTAGTTTTTGCCTCTGAGTCGAGCTGTGCATCTATCTCCTTCATCATGTCTTTAGCTTTTCTTTCTTGCTTTCCAACTCCTCTAGGTATGTAATAAAGCTCCTTATGGGGAGGGGGTTGTATATCTTATCCTGGATTTATACATGCGTGTAGCTGAGGTGGGGAGGCCATTCCATGACAGGTGAGTTTGTTACAGTGATCAAAGTACCCAGGAGAGAGATGTGCAAAGGAAATGTTAAGATGTTTGGCTGGGGTGGGGGTGGGGGATGAACTGAGAGAGGGGCAGTGATGTGTATACACTGCTGGGTGTAGAATGGATGGCTCATGCGAAGCTGCTATATAACACAGGGAACTCAACTCTGTGCTCTGTGATGACCTAGATGGGTGGGAAATGGGGAGGAGGAAGGGAAGCTCAAGAGGAAGGGGATATATGTATACTTATAGCTGATTCAGAGAGAATTCCCGTGGACAGAGGAGCCAGTGCGCTGCAGTCCATGGGGGTCTCAAAGAGTCGGAGAGACTGACTAAGCACCCAGCACACACAGCTGATTCATGTTTTTGTCTAGCAGAAACGAACACAACATTGTAAAGTAATTATACACTAATTTTTTTTTTAATTTTTTATTTTTCAGTGGGTTTTGTCATACATTGATGTGAATAATTATACACTAATTTAAAAAAAAAAAAAGGATGTTTGGCCAGAGACTAGGACTGTGGTCTTCTACCCGCCCCAGATAGCAATGTGAATTGTTTCAAGTTACTTTTGATTATCAAACTATGGTCTGTTTTATTACGACTGCATGCACAAAATGCAGTCTTGCAGAGCTCCAGTTACATTTGAAATATGATTTCAGGTTTCTAATGATGGAGATTGTGAGTTTATCCATCTCAGTGCTGGCCATATAGTAGATCCTCAATCCATAACTATAGAGCAAATGCACACATGAATGAGTGAACGGGTGTCAGTTTGCTAGGACAAAAATCTTACAATTGGGGTCTTCCATCCTCAATAATTTGACAGCTCTGCTGACTCGAGGAGGTGCTGTGACAGTGACCAGCAGCCCCAAATGAAGTTAACAATAAACAATGGCTTTCCTGACAGAGAGGGACACTCGGGAAATGTGAAAAGCAAAACTAGAAAGAGAATGCTTGAAGGAAAACATTTATTCAAGGAAGTGACAAGTTGAAGGTGACTTTGAAAAATAAAAGGAAAGGCATTGTTGACCTTATGGTAGAAAGGCTTTATTGTCTCTGCGGAGAAAAATCAATGAGAATTTTCGAGTGGAAAGAGAGGAATCATGGGTTTGTCAGAGCATGCTGTGTACAGGTGTACCGACGGCTTTGTCTCAGGGAAGCTTTTATAGCCTCACGAGGAAGGGGCTTCCAGGGACCAGTCACAGGCCAACTGGGGTGCAGTCCTGATAAGCTGAACGGTGGGTTTCAGAACAGGAAACTGACTCAGAAAGGATTTATACTTTGGTGTTACAGGGAAAGGAAAGTGGACCCTGTAAGAGAGATCTTTGATTCAAAAAAGGGAGAAGACCTTTGGAATCACATTAAGTTGATAAGAATAAGTAGCATCGAGGCAGGTGTGAGAACTGAAGCTACATCAATGGCTGTGATCAGTGACATGGGGTCAGAGAGGAAGCCCTGGACAATGGGCAAACCGTATTGGACCACACTTGGGAGGAGAGTGGGGACAGGAAGCTGGAGAGGAGGGGGTAAAGGAGGAGAATGATAGGGTCACAAGCTTGGCTCAGAGGCTATTGACAAAGGAGGCAGAATGGTTCCAATCTGTCCTTCCATCCTCTCTCTCAAGGACACGGTTTTCAAACCGGCAAGATAGAACAAAGAGTCTGTGAAAGGGAATCGCAACCATGTATTGCTAAGGAAATAGGGAGAACCAGGCCCAAATGAACTATATTCCAGAGATTTAAGGAGTTAGGGCTATATGAAGCTGTTGTCAATAATTTATGAGAAACTGTAGAAAATTAGAATTGTCAGGTAGATTGTCTTAGTCCACTGGGGATTCTATAACAAAATACCAAAGACTGGTTAGTTAATAAACAGCAAAAAAATTATTTGTCACATTCTAGAGGCTGGGAATCCAAGGTCAAGGTGCCAGCAGACTCAGGGTCTAGTGAATACCCTATTCCTAGCTCATAGATGGCTATCTCTATTGTGTACTCACACGGCAGAAAGGGATAAAGAACTGGGGGGGTCTCTTTTTAAGGGTAAGAATCCCATTCGTGAGGGTCTACTCTCATAACCTGATCACTTCCCGAAGGCCTTGACTCCAAATATGCTCACATTGGAGGTTAGGTTTCAACATAGAATTTTTTGGGGGGTACATGAAAATTCGGTCTATAGCACACGTTAACACAGTTTTCAGCAGAGCCACCACTGGCCTATAGGGAGCTTTTGTGTGATTTAGCTAAAGACACCTCTTCCTCAAGGTATTTTGCTTCCATCTGTTGGAAAATTATCATAATATCATTTCTAAAGAATAGAACATTTTACAGCCTCCTGCTGGAACAATTTTTATAATATTCAATGCTCAAATCTACAGTATCTATCATGTATGTCATCCCTCCTTATAAGTGACACACAAATAATCTATTGCCTATAGTCCTTACACAGAGTCTGTGATTTTAGGAGAGAAAAATGGTAGGTTATAGGAAATTATAGAATAGGAGTGTGTTGTGATCCTTGGAAAAACTGAAGGACAGTCAACTATCCTACTTGGGAACACTTAGAAAATTAAGTGATCAGTAGCACTCATTAAGAATGTTGATTGATGGAGAAAAGGTAACTTGATAGACTAGTCTGTTAAAATTATATTTAATAGGGAAAACTTGTAGATTTCAACCCTTGAGTCTGAAAGCAGAGCCACAAGTGTAAAATCAGGGAAAGATATGGTTTAGCAGAAGTATGCAGCAGAAGAATTCCTGTTGCCAGGAATCTCAACAAAAATAGCTGGTGAAAAGTGATGCCTGTACAGAATTTTGTGATCCTAGGCTACATCAGTAAACTTGTTAATTAATTGATTTGTGGCCGTGCTGGGTCTTTGTTGCTGCAGAGGCTTTTCTCTAGTTGCAGTGTGCAGGCTTCTCACTGTGGCTTCTTTTTTGTTGCAGAGCAGAGCTCTAGGGCAAGTGGGCTCAGTAGTCATGGAGTGAGGGCTTAGTTGCTCCAAGGCATGTGGTATCTTCCCCGACCGGGGATCGAACCCACATCCCCTGCATTGGTTGGCAAATTCTTAACCACTGAACCACCAGAGAAGTCCTACAGCAGTAATATTAGAAACACAGAGATTAGGACCCCTTTCAATGTTTTTCAGCTCAGACCATAATTTTACATTTGGTTCTGGTTCCACACATGAAGACAGATACACCTAAACTGGAAGAAATTCAAGTGTTTGTCTAGGAAAGTGAGAAAAATGGAAAATACATTGTTTGTGTAGCCGTCTAAGGAATGGGTGGCATTAGCTTGTGTGATAGGAAAAATTACTCATAATTTATAGCTTTCCTGTTGAGTAGCTGTGCTTGAACATTCTTTTGTTTGCTGAAAGCATGGTCTTTCTTGGAATAATAACCCTGGGCATTCTGGGATTTGAGACTGAACAGAGGGCAGCCAAGTGGAAAGATTTTGGGGAGGCAGCATGTATAGGATGGGGATCAGTGGGTTGTGAAAGCCTCTCTCCAAAACATCAATAAAATCTTGAGTAAAGTTTATATTGCTCACTCTGACTTGTGAAAGGTAGTTGTTGTTGCAGGCTGAGATGACATGTGGAGTCCTGCTTCAAGGTGGGCTAGGTCACCTTGGGAAAGAATTTTCATAGGGAAGGTAACAGATACAGAAGTGTGTAAGCTGAAAAAATTAGTAGCGGTCACTTTCTTAAATCTCTTTGAATCCCCTCTTCCCACTTTGTCAAACCATTCATTTGTGGAAGACAGATGGTCATTTCTCCTGCAGACTTTCCTCCATTCTGGACTTGGCTAGTTGCTTCTTGTGTAGTTGAGCTTGTTTTTCTATCCTTCTAGATTCTGTAATTTCTCTAGACCTGTAGCTAGATCTAGACACTCGATTAGATTCAGGTTCAGTTTTGCCTATGCTTCACAGTGATGCATACAATGCTCCATTTCCCCCAGTTTTTGGGTGATGCTAAGATGATCAACAGGCTTAAGAGTTGTCCGTCTGATCCATTCATTAAAAAATTTCCCATCAATTTGCTGAATGACACAGGGAACCCAAAGCTGGTGATCTGTGACAACCTAGAGGGGTGGCATGGGGAGGGGGGTGGCATGGGGAGGGTGGTGGCAGGGAGGTTTAAGAGGGAGGGGACATATGTATACCTATGACTGATTCATGTTGATGTATGGCAGAAACCATCACAATATTGTAATCATCCTCCAATTAAAAGTAAAATAAAATTAAAAAAATTTCCCATCAACTCAGCTACTTAACACCCATCAGTGATTGTTGTGTAGACACACTCTTTAATTACGGGTTGCAAAGTGGTCTTTTAAATTTTATTATTACTTCTACACATGTTATCTGGAATTCTTCTATAAAGAACAACTTATTAAAAAAAAAAAGAATGACTTACTCATCAACCATTTGGTTGATGAAATATAGTTCATAGAGGAAAATCAAGATAAATTCTCAATTCTTGCCTTTTGTAAATTTTTAGAATAGTGAATTGATATCCCAGCAATCTCTAAAAGTGACTAATGCTTGTTATTATTTTAAATGATAGTATAACCCAGGCAGTAGTCTTAGATGGTTTCCTTCTTCCTTTAATTCTTGACAGACTTTCCCTGGGATGGTTCATTCTTCATTCACCACATTTCCACTATTTCTTCATAAAGCAATTCTGGTCTTACTAAGAGTGTTAAATGAGATAAAGTGTTTAAGGCTCTAAACAGGTAGTAAGGGTTAGAACTATGGGAACTGTTATTATGAGAAGGTTCTTGTAGCAGACTTGCATCTCATCAACCCACCCAGACAAATAAGAATCCCTGTCAAACAAATACCTCCTCCCTGCTGGACCCGCGGGGATTCAACCTGCTCAGTCCTACATTATGATTCAATGGTAGCTTGATTCATCAGAAGATCAGGCAGCTGGGTCCTTGAAGCCTGTCCTGGAGAGAACTCACTTCCTCTCGCTTACCTGTGCTTACCAATACTGTTTCTTAATGCTGACACTATTTATCCTATACTTACCTTTTGTTCCACATATTTTCCTTTTGTGGACTTTCGTGTGAAAATGATCAATGTTTCTCATGGTCATGGCACACTTGCGGCTCTGGATTCACTCTCCATCCTTTACTCTGCCCCATGTCAGTAGTCTGACTACATCCATGGGCTTCCTTGCCCTCTGGCTTCTGGTTGGGTTGTACCAGTGGGAGCACAGACAGAGGACTTGGAGTGAGGGGATGGTTCATTCCAGCAGCTCCCTCCCTGCCAGCTCACTGTGGCTCCATCCTCTACCGTGGGCTGCAGCTCCCTCTGGAAGTCCTCTTCCTGTGTTCTCCCGAGTTCCTGGCATGTGCTGATTCTCCATCAAGTACCAGCTGCCTGGCATTTCAAGGTACCAGGTAGTGTACCCTTCATTGGTTGCTTTTCCGAAATCCTCCCCTTGACTTTGTAATAGCGCTTTTTATTAAGCTTGGCTTAAATTTCCCCATGTAAGGGTACAAACTGTCCCGCTGAGTGATAGGTACAAAGTGTTTTACGTTACTCAAAGATCAGCAACAACCTAAAATAATCACAAGTTATAGGGGGTTAGTTTATCAGATTGTGCTGTGACATAATAATATGTAGCCATCTGAATGTGAGTGTTTGAAAAAATATTTAATGACAAAAATATTCATGGTGTAATAGTCAGGAGTATCCAGTTTTGTAAAATAAAGTGTGTATCTATGTGTGTATGTAGAAAAACGATTATTTTCCTTTAACTTAAGTTCCATGTGGGATTGTGGTTGATTTTGACTTGCCTCATGCTCTGTATGTTTCCCAAATTAGAAAATGAAAAGGTGGAGTTTTGTAAGAATAAAATCAATACATTCCATTATTTCTGTATTATTTAAATAAGTTTTCTACTTAATGTCATAAGCGGCAATTAAAGCAATGCCAGAAGAGTTACTTTGGGGCCTATGTTCTTTCCTATATGTATATTGTTATGCTGTCTATAACTTGATTTAAATTACTTCAGCATAGATATGAGTGTGTATATGTGTGAGTGTGTGTGTGTATAAGTGTGTGGGTGTGTATGTGTTACTCTAAGCGGCTCTCGAGGGGCTGTCAGTTGCCCTAATCAACAATTTACACCCCAGGGTTGATCAGCTATTACTTAATCAGAAAGGCCAGACCCTAAAGGCAGCTGCTATAGCATTTAAGCTGTCTATATCTCAATTACCACCAGAGCCTTCATTAATTAGCATAATGAATGTCAGAAATGAGTTTTCATGGATGAAATGTATGTCTTGTTAATCTACGTAACAGATGTTAGAAACAGGGACTTCTTAGTGGAAATTAAAGGGTCTCCCAGTAAGTGAATTGTCTAGACTACTTTAGAGATAGTTGCCAACCTTGCCAGTCTTACAGCCTGTTCTCTTGGGGATGGCCCCTAAGGTTTGGTCTTTAAGTAGTTCTATGTCAAGTTGCAGAGTGGAATGATTCTGGTTGCTGTCTGTGGACAATTAGGGTGACAGAATCCTGCCTCTGGGACATTGCGGCATCTGCCTCTGGTTAATGTTCCACATAAGATAGAATCAGAGCATCTAAAAACCAAAAGAGCTTATATGACCTGGCTTGTGCTTACTCACTATTAAAGTTTGTTTAGTTGATATCTGTACATGTGGCAGAATTTGGTCTGAGACCTGCTTTCATAAAACCTGGTAGCAAGGTTGTGGAGGTGAGCTACTTTTGAGTTTGGCCAAGACAAGAGGCTAAGAGTCTTGGGTGACCAGAGTAGTATAAGTCCATTTGCAACATAGAGAACTTGGATTCCAAGGCACGTGTTGGAATACAATGAATTGCAAGAGCTACTTGAGGATGGAATCACGATAAAATGCTCTTTGGCCAGTTGAAAACGAAATAGCTAAAGAGTGTGCAGCAGAATGAACATTTCCAAATGAAATGAACATTGTGCCCTGTGCCTTCATGGGGTTTCGGGAACTCACCTGGTCTTGAGACCAGGATGTTCCTGGGAGAGAACAGATCAGAGCCCCAGAAGGTGGACAGGAGCCTCCCAGGTCAGAGGAGGAGGAAATGGTTCTGAAAATAACTTTAGGACTGAAAGGGAAATGGTAGCCCCCTTGGATATCTCCAGGAGACAGTACATAGATGTAAATCACTCAAGGCCTTAGTGACTCCTGAGATTAGGAAATAAGGCATCAGTAGTTGTGGGCACATTGAATATATTTGCACACTGTACTTGCTTCAGTCCAGTTCTATCGTGTTCAACTCTTTGCAACCATATGGACTGTAGTTCACCAGGCTCCTCTGTTCATGAGATTCTCCAGGAAAGAATACTTGAGTGGATAGCCATTCCCTCCTTCAGGGAATCTTTTTGCCGACCCAGGGATCAAACCAGTCTCCTGCACTGCAGGCAGATTTTTTACAGTCTGAGCCACCAGTAAGTCAAATATAAATAATATTTCTATTTATTTAAATTCTAAAATTCCATTGTTCTAAAACTATTAAGGCAGCTGGATAATATTATAGTCTATATAACAAAATGAAGTTAATTCATTTAGTATTTGATGATATATTTTATGGGCTAGGTTAACCCCATAAACCTTTTAGATACAGTTCTCTTCCAAAAGACATCAGGAGACCAGCTTATTGAGTAAGTAGGACTTTGAAAGTGAAAGTTGCTCAGTTGTGTCTGACTCTTTGTGACCCCATGGACTACACAGTCCATGGAATTCTCCAGGCCAGAATACTGGAGTGGATAGCCTTTCCCTTCTCCAGGGGATCTTCCCAACCCAGGGATCAAACCCAGGTCTCCCTCGTTGCAGGTGGATTCTTTGCCAGCTGAGCCACAAGGGAAGCCCAAGAATACTGGAGTGGGTAGCCTATCCCTTCTCCAGCAGATCTTCCTGACCCAGGAATCGAACTGGGTCTCCTGCATTGCAGGCAGATTCTTTACCAACTGAGCTATCAGGGAAGTTAAACAGGACTTTACTTTTTCTCTAAACTTCTCTGTCAACTTGTCTTTCCCTGCCCCTTGATGAACATCTGGGCAGTTCCCATAGCTTTTCCAATAGTTCTCAGGTTAATACATAATCTAATTTTTCAAGCATTAGTAAGTCCAGTTCTGTTGCATAGGAAATTTTAATCTTCTGTCCAATTTAAAGTCTCTCCTGTCCACAGTGTGGACCCTTGTCAGGTGGATGCTAGCAGTGAGAAAGGAGACATGGTTGGATTCTTCACTGTTCCTCCCTCTTCTACTCATTCTTCTTGACTCTGTGGCTTTGGCTTCTCCAGGGTTAGGGCTGGAAAAAGAGGAAGAGGAAGAGGCAGAAGATGCTTGACTTGTCTTAGAATGTAGATTACAAGGTAGCTGTAATGGTCATTGGTGTTCTCTGGGTGAGGCCAGTGGATAAAGGCCAATTCTTTCTCAATAGGGCTTTCTCATATGTCAACTCCCTCTTGAACCTTCCTCCCACCTCCCACCCCATCCCACCCCCTCTAAGCTCTCACAGAGCATAGGATTTGAGTTCCCAGCTCAGGCAGCAAATTCCCACTGGCTGTCTATTTTACATATGGTAATGCATACTCTCTCAATTCTACTCTTTCAATTTGTCCCACCCTCTCATTCCCCCACTGTGTCCACAAGTGTGTTCTTTATGTCTGCATCTCCAAAGGGCTTTCTCTTAGATTCCCCAGAGGTATCTTTCCTGGGGCCCTCCTATGTTTAGCTCAGTCGGTAAAGAATCTGCCTGCAATGCAGGAGACCTGGGTTCAATCCCTGGGTCAGGAAGATCCCCTGGAGAAGGAAATGGCAACCCACTCCAGTGTTCTTGCATGTAGAATCCCATGGACAGAGGAGCCTGGCAGGCTATAGTCCATGAAGTCGCAAGAGTTGGACACGATTGAGCGACTAGATCACCGCCACCTATGTTGGTTCCTTAATATGGACTTTCCAGGACAATCTCTGACTCTCAGTGGCTCCCTCCACACCCCTTCTGGTGAGATCACCTTGTCCCTCCAGTGGATTCAAGCCTTCCTCTCTTCTGAGGGATCCCTATCTAACACCTGGGATGCATATATGCATCTTTGCCCCTCCACCCTCTTCAAGTGCTGGTCATTTGCAACACATCCCTCTTAACTGTACCACCAAGGGCCTCTCTGTCCAGCAAGACTCTCACATTTTGACAATTTCAGGTATAGGTCAGCTCCAGAGTCTGTCTTCCAATCACCAGAGTCTATCAAACACTAAGACTTGAAACCCATACTTCTGTGGCTTCAACTTCCTACTTCCTTCCCCTTTACCAGTGGGAAGGGAAGAGAAATGCCACATCAAGTCTTTTTCTTAAAAAACTCTCCACTTCCCAATCTTTGTGACATATCCTCAAGCCTGTCCTAGTGTGGGGAGTGAAGGACTGCACAGCCTGCCTCTTATGTCTAAGCTCATCCTACACAGGTGGTCTTGTCCTATTGTACTCAGCAGCCAGGAGAGGGAAAGGCATATTTAACATCTTGTAGCTCTAGCTACAGCTTCCCTGGTGGCTCAGTGGTAAAGAATCCAGCTGCCAGTGCAGGAGATGTGGGTTCAATCCCTGGTCTGGGAAGAAGCCCTGGAGAAGGAAATGACAACACATTCCAGTACTCTCACCTGGGAAATTCCAGGGACAGAGGAGCCTGGTGGGCTATAGTCCCCTTTTACAATTGTAAGAGTCAGACATGACTTTGCAACTAAACAACAAGAACAACAAGCTCTAACTACACACTCCCAGAGGCAGTTCTGTTTAAAATGAAATATTGCAGAGGAGTCATGATAATTAAGATCTCTACTGCAATAGAAGCAAGCAGATCATGCCTGCTCGAAAAATCTACCAGGCCAACATCATCATGTTCACTGCAATTCAGTCTGAAAAATTTAGAGACTACAAGTGCATTAACTGTTCAGGATTACTTAGCTTTGGGGAAGTCCCTGGAGACCTCCATTTTGCGTTGACTGCCAACTGGTTTATATCCATATTCCGGGCAAAGTTGGAGCTATACCAACCCTCTCCAGATTCTCTCTCTGAGTCTTATATCAGGATGGAACAGGCAGTTCACTGAATAGTCTTCATTGGACTACAGTCTAATTCTATGGCTTTCATTGAAGGTCAGTATAATGAGCAACTGTTTGCAGTTTCCTTTCAGCTATACTAGAAACATCAGTAAAAAAAGCAAATCTAATGGAGAAATTACTAGCTATCTTTAATCTTCCTGTAGACATCAAAGCTGTGAGACAAAGATGGAAATTCTGGAGAGAGTACAGAAATATCAACACTGCCTTACAACTCCTGTGTCAGCGAGTCTGTGTTACAGGAGACACAGAACTGAAAATTACTGGTGATTGTTCTGCCTCATTTGGGGACAATTCCTATTAAAAATAGCAGAAAAAAAATTTTCTGGAAGTTGTAATAACTGCATCTGGGCCAGACTGGAAGAAAGAAACTATTGGGACTATTTAGTTTTCATGCCAAGAACAAGAACAATTTTAAAATTTTTAATTTATTTTTAAACATTTTATTTTGCATTGGGGTATACTTGATTAACAAACAATGTTGTGATCATTTCAGGTGAACAACAAAGGGACTCAGCCACGCCTACACATGTATCCATTCTCTTCCAAAGTCCCCCCCATCCGGGCTGCCACATAACATTGAGCAGAGTTCCATGTGCTATACGGTAGGTCCTTGTTGGTTATCCATTTTAAATACAGCAGTGTGTACATGTCCATCCCAAACTCCCTAATTATTCCTTTCCCGCATCCTTCTCCTCAGCAACCATAAGCTTGAAGAACAATTTTAATAGAAATAAAAGGTAGCCTCTGAGTGAAACTGTCTCCCTGTTTGCCCAGCATCCCTTGAAATCTTCACATCCTAGAGCACTGTTTCTTAACCTTTTAGTCATTATAACCCAATAAGGAGATTTTTCAGACATTTTTCCTCATCTCCTCCCATGAAAATTTAATACCATAAGCATAATTTTTGTTTATGTAAACATTGAAGTATGTTTATATACTTATCATCTTTATCTGCATACCTGTATCTATGTGTGTGTGTGATAAATAAAGGGAGTAAAAAAATTTTTTTTACCTATATTAACTTCCTAGGGCTGCCATAACAAAGTATTGGGTTGGCGAAAGAGTTCATTTGGATTTTTCTGTAAGATGGTATGGAAAAATCTGAATGAACTTTTTGGCCCACCCAATACCATAAATTTGGTGACAACATAGGTTTATTCTTTTATGGATCCCTTGGCTTGCAGCTGCATAACTCCAGTCTCTGTGGCAGGCTTCACATGGCTTTCTTCTCTCTGTCTCTGACCTCTTTTGTTTTCTGCAAGAACACTCTCATTGGATTAGAGTCTGCCCTCATCCAAAATGACCTCCTCTCATGCCTTACCTTAATTATATCTTCAAATACCCTATTTCTGATAAGGACATATTCTGAGGTTCTAGGTGGACATAGATTTGGGGAGATGCTGTTCAATCCACTCAGATCCCAAGAACCAATTTTTGTGCCCTTGAAGATGATATCATCCTTATTGAGAGTACCATAGCCTAGAAAATAAATGGTATTCAAAGCACTCCAGAATTGACATCCAGCTTATTTGGAGAAATGAATGTTGTCAACTCTCTGAAGAGATCCCCTGATAAGTCCTCTGTTGGTGACTTCTGTATTAATAGGTCTCTGCTAAGAGATGCTGTGGTCCCCGGAGGAAAGTCACGACACTGTCAGTCCATCTGCCTTCCCACACCCCCTCGCCCACCTGCTGAAAGGGTTTTTAACTTCTCTCATCCTCCGCTGCATCATCTACTTCCTGGAGTTAATTTTGGCTTTAATTGAGGTCATGCATAAGGAAGGGTTTGCTCAGTGTCTGCCACAGAAAATCAATCAATGATTAGCAGGATCTCTCTCTCTCTTTTTTTTTAGTTGGGGCTTGCAAACTCTTTGCAATCATGTGGGATCTAGTTCTCTGGCTGTCAATTGGACCTGGGCCCCCTGTGTTGGGAGCTTGGAGTCTAGCCACTTGATCAGCAGGGAAGCCCTAGTAGTTGTTTTTATTATTATTCTTTTTCCCTGAGGATGTCTTCCCTGAGATATGATGTTCTCTTGCTAGTTTCTCTCTCTTGCAGTGAGTTTTGAGACTTCTTTTTAACTCGATGGGCATGAGTTTGAGTAAACTCCGGGAGTTGGTGATGGACAGGGAGGCCTGGCATGCTGCGATTCGTGGGGTCACAAAGAGTCGGATACGACTGAGCGACTGAACTGAACTGAACCATAATTCCTAGACTTTCCAGGTGGCGCTAGTGGTAAAGAACCCACCTGCCAATTCAGGAGATGTAAGAGATGCAAGTTTGATCCCTAGGTGGATAAGATCCCCTGGAGAAGGGAATGGCCACCCATTCCAGTATTCTTGCCTGGAGACTCCCATGGACAGAGGAACCTGGTGAGCTACAGTCCACAGACTCACAGAGTCAGACACGACTGAAGTGACTTAGCATGCACGCACATACACCATGATTCCCATTTAATCACAGCCCATCTGATCTTTCACAAGTTTCAGCTTTGCTTTCCACCAGGAAATCATGAAAATTCCTTTCATTGGCTCACAAAGCTTGCCTTGATATATGTTGGTGAACCATGCACAGGGAAGGGCCAGCCATCAATGTGGTGAAGCAACTATGTCAGGAAAAAAGTGGGTGCGTTGGTCAGCTCTGGCACTCTCCAGGGGTGGGGGCAGAGGGGCTTCTGTGTGACTTCTCTTCTAGAAAATTAAGGAACCTATGCAGTGGCTTCTCGGGGAAAATAGTATATCATATACTTGTGAATAATTTGCATTTCAGGGCATCCATCTTGGCATACTTCTGACTTCAGGCTTTTTAATCTTTGTCTTTATCCTCAGGCTAAAATTCTGTGGCAGAAATAAAGGCGAAATGGGTGACCTTGACTCTGTCAGCCTCAGAGGGACTCTGATCAAATGCTCCCACTCACATGACAGGAAACGATTCTTTGGTTTTGATTTTATCTCTGACAAGCAAGTTGAGATTTGTCATTATAATTCCATCTTTTCTATCCACATTGCACAAGTTCTAGGTAACATAGGATTGTGTGTGTGTGTGTGTGTGTGTGTGTGTGTGTGTGTGTGTGTGTGTGTACTCAATCGCTCAGTTATGTATGACTCTTGGTGGCCCCATGGACTGTAGCCCTCCAGGCTCCTCTGTCTACGCCATGGGATTTCCCAGGCAAGAATACTAGAGTGGGTTGCCATTTCCTTTTCCTGGGGATTTTCCCCACCCAGGGATCTAACCTGTGTGTCCTGCATTACCACTAGCTCCACCTGGGATTAAACAATTAATCAATTGTTTAATCAATTGTTTAATCAATTAATTAAACAATTAAGCAATTAAACAACTAGCCTCAGGATTGTGCTTATGATCATTTAAACACTATTTGTTTTACATAGCCATTGTCAGAACCAAGCATTTGTGGGGACTTGAATGATATTGGGGGTCATTGCTCAAAAGACATGCTGATTACCCCCTCTTCTAGTTAATCGGTCATATATCCTTGAGTCAAACTAGATCACAGAGGGGACCTCCCTGTGATCCAGTGGTTGACTCTGCACTTCCAATGCACAGGGTATGGGTTCAGTCCTGGTTGAGGAACTAAGATCCCACACACTAAGCAACATGGCCAAAAAATAAATAGAATAAGAATGAAAAAAATAATTTTAAAAAGAATAAAAAAAAAAAAAAAACTAAACCACAGAGACCCCAGAAGTTGGGTTGCACTGTCCTGACTGTGTGCAAAGTTAGTTTTGCTTAGGTGCTTCTTGGTTTGAGGCCGTCAGCATTTATAGGGGTCCGCATGGACCCATCCCTAAGAAACTTCCTGTTCTGTCAATTGAAGAGCAAGGCTAAGGATATCATGCTTTCCTTTCATGGTGTCCTGTTAAGAAAATGCTTATTGTCTTTACTACTAAGATCGGCTTCCCTACTGGCTCAGTGGTAAAGAATCCACCTGCAATGTAGGAGCTGCAGGAGATGCAGGTTTGATCCCTGGGTTGGGAAGATCTCCTGGAGAAGAACATGGCAACCCACTCCAGTATTCTTGCCTGGGAAATCCCATGGATAGAGGAGCCTGGCAGGCTACAGTCCATGGGGTCGCAAAAGATTCGGCCACCACTTAGCAATTAAACAACAGCAACAACTAAGAAGATTGGTACTTCCCTCTCCTTTAACACATTTTTTTCTTGAATTTTTCTTGAATGCTTTTTGCCTCATGGATGTTGGGAACTGGATGTAGGATCACGTTTCTTTTCTTGTGTTGCAGGCTGCAAAGCTTCCAGCCGGTAGGTGGTTCAGTATAGCCAGCTTGAAGATCCTCTCCACCAGACTCATTCCTATCCCTTTCCTTGTAGTTTTTTTTCCTTCTGCACCATTTACAATTTGTGCTCTTTTATTGTATTTTTAGTTCTCCCTGTAAGATTCCTTATATCCTTTTTGGAATAAAGTAGGAAAGATATTTTTGAGTAAATAAACATTTATTTGGGAGGAGAATTAAACTAATTCTGCATGATCCCAATGTGCAAAATGAGGATTCTTTCTTTTTTTCTACTTTCCCTATCCCCCTTATCTTCCTCCTCTCCCTCCTCCCCTTCTTTCCATCCTCCTCTCCCCTCCCTTTTTCCTTATCTCCCTCTCCCCTCCCTCCTTCCATCCTTCCTTCTCTCTTGTTACTCAAATATTAATATATCACCTATCAGGAACTGAACTAGGAGACTTAGGGAGACAGACGAGTCAGTTTCTGTTTAAGAAAGGACTTTATAACGCTCAGTCGCACCCAGAGATAAACAATTATCCCTTGTACCAGAACTTCATAATTTATAAAGCACTTCTGCCCACATATGACCTTGTTTTACCTTCATAGCAGAGCTCAATGGTAGGAACTATTATCTTCATTGATCAAGAACCTGAGCTTTAACAAGAATCTTGGCCAAGGTAACTTAGCTGCTAAATGAGAAAGGTATGAATGTCTTCCTGGTTTTCTGATTTCAAATCCTTATTTGCCCTTTCCGTGACCCGATACTACCCCCACTTGTCCCCTCTCCACTCGTGGTAGGCGTGCCTTCTCATTCTGAGTGTATTCCCTTTCCCTCTGAAGTCATTTTACCCAGAATGTGAATAACATTTCACACAGTGTCATTGCTATTTTTATTCTCTGTGATATAAAAGCAGACAGAGATATGCCAAACACGTTTCTGCTTTCATGCTTCCAAGTTTTGCATGAGACAGCATCTTCTGTATGGGAGCCACATGAATGCTGGTTGGAAAATACGCAGGTCCAAGTGCCAGTCATTCAGTGCTCCATCAGATGCAGCATATAGTATTTTTTATATATATATTTATTTATTTACCTGTGCAGGTTCTTAGTTGTGGCATGTGAGGTCTAGTTCCCTGACCAGGGATCAAACCCCAGCCCCCTGCATTGAGAGCTCAGAGTCTTAGCCACTGGACCACCAGGGAAGTCCCTTCATTCATCATTTTTGAGTCACCACATGTCACTGCCTCCACCTTGGGAGGTGGTTCTAGTTTGCTCTTCATGTGTGTATATATTGTGTATTATCTTAGGGAGAGCAGAATGCTACCTTCTGGACTCATGGCTGATTTTATCTTTAGACTCTTGTGGGAATACCATTAATCAGAACAAGAAAGATTGCCTCTGCATTTTGCTGGCCCTTTCTAAGTTGACAGGTAGAAGATTGATCTTTAGAAAAGAGCACATAGAACTCTAATACTGTAGATTGTGAATGGATGATAAGATTTTCTGGGCAGTCTGATTGAACTCATTTGACATCATTCCCATTTTTCATGGCAGCTCCTAATGATCTTCCTTCCTTGGGGCTCCCTAGAGAGGAGAGGAGAATTAACCATGTACACTCTCCTTAGGTTCAGCAAGACAGTTTCCATTTATCTCAAATTTCACAGAGCACTATGGAATGGATGACTACTAGGTCTCTCCAAGACTCCACTGAGGGTTATGATTCCCTGCAGAGCCAAAAGGGCATGTAAGACCAGCTCTGTACCAGTGAGGCCGAATTCTCCCTCAGAACCGGTTCCTATCATCCCAGGGGGTTAACCAAAGGTGTAATAAATGTACATCACTTGTCAGGTTGGAGCCCAGAGAGCCCTTCCAAGTTTCCCCCACTTCTTCCTTCTCTGCTCCTCTGCTTTCTACCCAGCCTTCCATTCCACCTCTAAGGTCCTTGTTCCAACTAGCTGCTACCATGGTTGGCCAAGCCCAGGATGCTCTGTACCTGTTTGGTCTGAGGTCACTGCATCTCGGGAAGATTAACAGTGGATCTTTGTATTCCTCAGAACAAGGCACCTACCACACTGATCCACTTCTCTCCCTGAAAGCCTTAATTTTAATGCACAATTATGTTTTGTTTTGTTTTTTAAACTTTCTTCCCATAAGGGGAAGAAACAAAGCAGGTGAGCAGAACGGAATACCATGTGTGTTCACTTTGCTTTCTGAGGAAAAGAAAAATCTCAGAGAGTAGCCATGTTTGTGTTTGCATTGTTCTCTGTCTTCTCCCCAGTCTCCCATTTTCACAGTAAGAAAAATAAGCCCTGCACTTTGAGAAGATGAAACAAGTTCAAGAGCTTCTTAGCCAATTCTCCCTTGACAACAACTTACTGGTTTCTCTTAGACTTTTCTTAGGTTATATAAACCAACCACCTAGAATGCTGACTTGGGGTAAGCAGAATAAACCAAAGGAAAAGCCAGTTAGAATGTATTAGTGAGGCATTTGTTCTTAGAAAAATCACAGTTGGTCTTTGTAATGTAGAGAAAGGCCACAGCACTATCACCTGGGCAAGGGTTCCAACCTTTAGCATGACTTTAGTCCTAATAGTCTTAATAGATTGCAATGATCCGAAGTCATCCTCTGTATTTCCAGCCTGGTTCCAGCTTTTTCTGTCAGTTGTGCCTATAGAAAAATGAAAAAAAATGCGGCTGATTCATAATGTAAAGTTTACTTTGTTCTTAGAGATTTTTGGATCTGATTTTAAAATCCCAGAAGCTAGTGCTGCCTTTTGAAACAGCACATTGCTTGACACAAGGTTTAAGTTCACTTTGGTAGCCAAGAAAGAACCTAACACACCAAGTTCTTTCTGAAATGTCCTCAAAGCCTTCCTAAGAACAGAGAAATGCTCTTCCAATCCTCCCTCCCCCAAATCATTGCATTCCCTTTCAGTTTACCACTTTATACAGTGATCAGATTATGTAGTGACCATTTTTGTATACCAGTCCATAGTACTGGAAAAAGTCAGTTTTCATTCCAATACCAAAGAAAGGCAATGCCAAAGAATGCTCAAACTACCGCACAATTGCACTCATCTCACACACTAGTAAAGTAATGCTCAAAATTCTCCAAGCCAGGCTTCAGCAATACGTGAACCAAGAACTTCCAGATGTTCAAGCTGGTTTTAGAAAAGGCAGAGGAACCAGAGATCAAATTGCCAACATCCGCTGGATCATCGAAAAAACAAGAGAGTTCCAGAAAAACATCTATTTCTTCTTTATTGACTATGCCAAAGCCTTCAACTGTGTGGATCACAATAAACTGTGGAAAATTCTGAAAGAGATGGGAATACCAGACCACCTGACCTGCCTCTTGAGAACTTGTATGCAGGTCAGGAAGCAACAGTTAGAACTGGACATGGAACACCAGACTGGTTCCAAATAGGGAAAGGAGTATGCCAAGGCTGTATACTGTCACCCTGCTTATTTAACTTATATGCAGAGTACATCATGAGAAACGCTGGGCTGGAAGAAGCACAAGCTGGAATCAAGATTGCCGGGAGGAATATCAATAACCTCAGATATGCAGATGACACTACCCTTATGGCAGAAAGTGAAGAAGAACTAAAGAGCCTCTTGATGAAAGTGAAAGAGGAGAGTGAAAAATCTGGCTTAAAACTCAAGGTTCAGAAAACTAAGATCATGGCATCTGGTCCCATCACTTCATGGGAAATAGATGGGGAAACAGTGGAAACAGTGGCAGACTTTATTTTTCTGGGCTCCAAAATCACTGCAGATGGTGATTGCAGCCATGAAATTAAAAGACACATACTCCCTGGAAGAAAAGTTATGACCAACCTAGACAGCATATTAAAAAGCAGAGACATTACTTTGCCAACAAAGGTCCATCTAGTCAAGGCTACGTTTTTTCCAGTAGTCATGTATGGATGTGAGAATTGGATTATAAAGAAAGCTGAGCACCGAAGAATTGATGCTTTTGAACTGTGGTGTTGGAAAAGACTCTTGAGAGTCCCTTGGACTAAAAGGAGATCCAACCAGTCCATCCTAAAGGAGATCAGTCCTGGGTATTCATTGGAAGGACTGATGTTGAAGCTGAAACTCCAATACTTTGGCCACCTGATGCGAAGAGCTGACTCACTTGAAAAGACCCTGATGCTGGGAAAGATTGAGGGCAGGAAGAGAAGAGGACGACAGAGGATGAGATGGTTGGATGGCATCACCGACTCAATGGACATGAGTTTGGGTAAGCTCCAGGAGTTGGTGTTGGACAGGGAGGCCTGGCGGGTTGTGGTCCATGGGATAGCAAAGAGTCGGACAGGACTGAGCGATTGAACTGAACTGATGACAGTGTTTATGGCAGGGACTGCTAATGAAACAACAGGTAGGACATGGACCAGTTTCAACTTATCTTGCTTTTAAAAAACAGGCTGTTGATGAGTGAAACCTGGTTATTTTACAGCAACATCACCGTGCATGTGCAACATGGAAACCTGTGAGTCCAAGGTGAGCCTGGAACCAAGGATCTTCAGTCTCCCGAATTCAAGGAGTAGAAATGTTGCCACCAGAGCTTGTTATGAAGTGAGAAGTCCTTCAGTAAAGCAAATCTAGTTTCCAGCTGCAAAAGTAACTTATCATCTATCTACTGATTCAAGACTGACCCATCAGCTTCCATTTCACTCTTCAGTTTCACCCTGAACCCTGGATCTGGGAGGCAGATTTGAACCCTGACTCCTGTGGGCTTGAGGGTCAACCTGGCAATAAAGTTCTTTCTTTTCTCAAAAGCCAGTGCCAGAGTACTGGCTTCCCTGCACTGTGGGCAGTGAGCTTTCACCAGGTAACATTAATCTCTGGCATGCAATATGTTTCTATTAATAATGGTACCACTAAGCCTAGTACATACCAGGTGTTCAATAGATATTTGCTAAATAAATCTTATGTAATATCCCTGCTTAAAAACTCCCAAAGCCTTCCTATAAAATTTCAGCTTCCTCCTGACTCAAGTATTTAATTAAGAATTATTCTGTGTAGCTTGGAGCTGAGGCATTCAAAGACTATCATTGGGTCTATGACCCAGGTTTTCTTTATTAGCCCTAAAAACTTAGAGTATCTGCTAAGATTAGGAAGGCTTCACCACTTCATGTCCTCATTAGCTTATCCTCAGACTGTTATTATAGTTTCTTATCTGTTCTCCTTGCCTCCTGACTCTCCCTCATTTTAATCATTCATGATCACCCTCTCCTGAGCTCAGGACCAGCCACATAATTTGAAGGTTCCAGTGCAAAATGAAAATGCAAGTCCCCAGGGACTTCCCTGGAGGTCCAGTGGTGAAGACCTCACCTTCTAATGCACAGGGTGTGGGTTTGATCCCTGGTTGGGGAGCTAAAAATTCACATACCTCATAGCCAAGAAAACTGAAACATAACACAGAAGTAATATTGTAACAAATCCAATAATGGCTTAAAAAATGGTCCACACCTAAAAAAAAAAAAAAGGAAGAAAGAAAACTGCAGGGCCCCTTATTCAAAATCACTCAACAAGCACAGGGCCCCTCTGTGATTGGGGTCCACAGTGCCAGCAGAGTTTACGCACTTGTGAAGCCAATCTTGCCTGAATTCAGTCTTCTAAGGCACAGTATCAGTCACAATAAGTCCTTTTTCAAAAACTTTCAGGGGCTTCACGTTGTCTAGAGTTGTGATTATAGAGACTTAAATAAATTCTGATCCCAGTCAGCTTTCCCCACTTTCTTTCCTAGAATTCCTCTTTATATGCCCTGAGTGTGTGTTTGCGTGCATGGTCAGTCGCTTTAGTCATTTGTGACCCCATGGACTGTAGCCCACCAGGCTCCTCTGTTCACAGGATTCTCCAGGCAAGAATACTGGAGTGGGTTGCCATGTCTTCCTCCAGAGGATCTTCCCAATCCAGGGACTGAAACTGCATCTCCTGCATTGCAGGTGGATTCTTAACCCACTGAGCCACTTGGGAAACCCTTATTTACCTATACTTTTCCCAAATAGAATGACTTAACTCTTGTCCAGAGGTATCCTCTCCTATCTCCATGCCTTATTTGTTGTATCGATCCCATTACTTAGTGGGCTTTTCCTCCTGCTTCCATCATCACAAATCCCATGTGAAGTCTTCTTGGATCCTTTCATTTAAGAACTCTTTCCTCCCTCTGATTTTCCAATATCATTTTAGCAGAGTCCTCTTTTGTCCTTTCACTCTTTAATGAACTCCCAAGACTGAGCTCAGTGCTGTGGAAGGTACAAAGATGAGCACTGTTTGAATAAGAAAGATAATCTTGGCGGAAGGTTAAAGGCAGAGGTTTAAAGTAGAGAAAATAGGCAGTGCAAAGGCCCTAGGGTAGCAAGAGCTTGGAGGAAGAGAAAAAAAGACCAGAGTGGGCAGAGCAAAATGTGAATAGAGAGAAATATGAGATGAATGAGAGGAGGCGAGCCAGGAAAAGGAACATTAGTTTTTATTCTAAATGTGAAGGGATGCCTTTGGGGGATGGGAAGGTTGGGTTTAAATAGATGAGGAATGACTTGAATTCTTTACTTTGTGGATACTGACCTGTGAGGTGGACAAGCTGGAGACAAGGTGATATGAGGTGGCAATAGTCCAGGTGAGAAGTTTTTCTTTTTTTTTAAAGGCTATATAGTGCTTTTTTTGCAGTGTCTTTGCTGTGTCTGACACATTTTAATGCATAACATCTTCATTATCTTTTGGTCCCAAATACTCTGACATCCATTAGGGATTATTCTTTGACCCACAGGTAATTTAGAAGTGTGTTTCTAAACTTCCGAACAGGAAACTTTAATAATTACCGATTAAGTTTTTAAATTGTGCTATGACCAGGTAATATACTTTGTATGGCATTGACACTTTGAAATATGACTTGTTTTACAAACTTTGAGAGTTTCCCCCACTGTTCCATGTGTGCTTGAAGTACCTACTGTTTTCGGATACTGTCCTGTGTGTCCATCAGATCAAGTTTATGACTGCTTTCCTCCTAACCTTCCATAGCCATCCGATTTTTATCTGTTTGTGTACCGATTCCTAAAAGAGATGTTAAAAATCTCCCACTTTGGTATGTGACTTGATTTCTCCTTGTAATTGTGTCAGTTTCTGCTAGACAGACCTGGTGCACAGATTTCCACCTTCCAGATGGTTTGAACCCCTTTTCATCACATGGTGATATTCCTTCTCTTTAGCAGTGCCTTTTATCTTAAAATTGACTTCATCTTCTAATACAGCCAACACCAGCTTCCTTTTGGTTACCATCTGTTTCTTAACTGGAATTCAGTCAAAAGAATTTTATTAACAGGTTTAAAAAATAATTTACATACCATAAAATTCACCTGGCTGCCTGTGAGCTGGGGCTTAACTCTGCCTCTGTGTATCCTCCATTCACCTGGCTGAGTCGGAGGTTTTTCTCTCCCACCTCCTTCTAGATTGACACTGTCCATCCCACTCCATATTTCTTTCTCCTAGTTAGACTGTTTCTATCTTCTGTGGTTATTTTAGGATTTTAAATGTGCATGCTTATCTTAAATTCTAATCTTTACTCATCTTGCAAATAAACTTAGAATAATTCAATTCCAGGCAACCTGAAGATGGCCCCGCCTTCTCCCAGTTACCCGAGACCAGCAATTCCACCTTTGGTTCTGGCTTCAGGCGCTGTTTTTTGTCCTTTTCAAGTGAGTTTGGGGCTGGCAGAGCAGTCCCAAAGGCCATTCCCTTCCTGCTCCTGTGAACTCGGAGATAAAGAGGGGGTCAGTGAAGCCCGCCCCTCCCTACCTGGTGCCCACCGCCTCCTTACCGCTCCCTTGTCCCCCACCCTGCAACTTTCAGGGAGCGTTCCGGCCTCAAGAGAGGAGGCTGGAGTCTAGGTGTGGATCAAACCTTTCCCAGATCTGAAGGCTCTTCTGCCAACGCGGCCTGAGCCCTGGACAAGTCGGTGAGCGGAGTGTGACAGCGTCCGCTCTCCACGCAGAGCCAGAGCCTGCCTGGGGTCGAGCATCGGGACCCTCAGGCCAGGCCGGTCTCCAGACCCAGGGTGCAGGGTGCGGCCCTTCTCCAGGCACCCCTCGGCCTTGGCCGCCTGCTTCTTGAGCAGGTTCTGCCGCCATCGGTCCTGCAGCAGCATCTTCCCCACCTCGTGGGCCGCGGGCCCTGCGCTTCTCCCATGTGCACCCGCGCTGCCCCCGCCACTTCTGGCACTTCAGGACCTCCGGCCGCAGGTACTGGCTATCGAGGGTCTTCATGCCCTTGGCCTTGGACAGCAGGTTCGTCCCTGCATCTTGGCCTGAAGCTCCGGGGCCTGGGCCGCGTCCCCGACCGGCAGCTGCTCCAGCCCATCAGCCCCTTCACCTTCTGCCTCCTCTCCTTCCTGCACTGCGCCTTGCAGGCCTGCTCCTCTTGTTGACTCATCTCTACCTTAGTGAAGAGCCGCCCGGCTGGCCCGGCACCTCACGGGGCCCCTTGGAGACCTTGGTGGCTTTCTCCTTCATCCCCGGCTCCCTCCGGATCCTCTACTTCCGGTCCCGCTCCTTCTTCCTCAGCTTCCTCCAGCATCTTTTCTCCAAAGAGGTGGGAAACAGCTTCCTGGCGTTGCCCTGGCTGCGTGCCTCCCCATGTTCTCCTGCAGGCGCTGTCACAGGACGTCCACGGCAAATGAAGAGTTGGGCACTGGGGCCAGGCCATCTGCAGGGGCCTCAATGGAGCTGAAGGCCGCCGCCGCCTCTTTCACTGCCACTGACTTCCTGCCCTGAGTCTTCTCCACAGGGACCCGCTCCTGGGATTTCTAATGTGCTTTCTTCCCCTTCTGTTTTGGGGGCCCAGCAGTTTCTGAAACTTGAGTTTTCCTCGCCGAGTTGTGCGTCTGGGACTCGGGACTGGGCAGGAGCAGATCTTCTTGTCCAGGCTCTGCAGCTACGCTTCCTTGGCAACCGAGTAAGCCCTGGCTGGAGGCTCGGGGTCCTCCTTGCGGGAAGGAGGGCGGGGGTGCAGCGTCCTGGGCCGGTACTAGCAGTCTGCAACACACGCAGGGCCCCCCAAGCCCCCGGTCTGCCTTACCTTCATCCACCCAGCTGCACTTGCCAGAAACCCCCCACGTGAGAACTGATGGTGGCTTGAATTAGGGCGGAAGTGGCCTGATCACCTGGATGACTGTTGGTGCTGTTCTTGAGGATGGAAGAGATTAGGAGAGGTGTAAGTTTGGAGGGATGTTGCAGAGAAATTCTGTCAAGTGGAACAAGAAGGTCTGAATGGACAATAAAGGATTAATCTTTCCCCCAAAGAGGTTTGGCCTTTGCCCTTGGCTCCTGGGAGGTAACCTCTAAGACCTCAGAAAATCTTGCCTTGATTTGTTTAACCTGGGGACCTTTGGCCAAGCCAGATAGCCTATGCTAGCAGTGTGATTTATAGGAAGGGGCCTTGGGTCATGTAGTATGTATCTGACCTCTTGAGACTAAGGTTGACGGCATGACCAGTCAGCCATGGCTATGTGACTGCGCCCCAGTAAAAACTCTAGATCCCAAGGTTTGGGTGAGCTTATCTGGTTGGTACTGGCTTGTGTGTATTGTCATACATTGCAGCTGTGAGAAATCAAGTGTGCATAACTCCACAGGGAGAAGACAGCTAGAGGTCCCATGCCTTGGGCTCTCCTGGACCCTTCTCCATGTCCCTTTCCCCTAGCTGCTTTTAATCTCTGTCCCTGTTCTGTCTTAAACCATAACTGTGAGTATATCCACTTTTGGTGAGCTATCTGAGTCCTTCCAGTGAATTATCAAACCATAGAGTGATCACGGGGACCCTCTAACTTGAGATTGGTGACAGAGGTAAAGATGGTCTTGTAGACCCCCGAACATTTCAATGAGGGTATGTACGAATTTAACAAAGAGAAGCACTGGATGACTCAGGTCTTAACTCCATTCGTCAACTGTGTCCGGCTCCATCACAGTCCCTGCAGATGGCCCAGCCCAAGAGCCTGGCTCTTTATTCTCCGTGGATGTTCTGCTGGCACACCTGCATGAGAAGATAGAGGAGGCATGCAGCCAGGGCAATGCCAAGAAGCTGAGGAGTGAAAAGAGGAGAAAGTACCTTGTTGTCTCTTGACCAGTGTCTTAGAGGATTTCTCTTTTCCTTTTTGCCAGGGTCTCATTAAGAAGAATCTACTGTCTTCTGGTCAGAGAGCTGCCTACAAGTGTAACCTGGAGAGACAGCAAAGAAAGGCAATGCCTTTAGTCATTGTGCATAATGAAATCTGTGGGAAGAAATAACACCCTTGATACGTCAGCCACAAATATGGTTTCTGTCTAATTGAATCCATTCGTCATTACATTAAAAAAGAAGCTGATGCAATTGAAAAGTAAGTTCAATTAATCCATCCTCGCATAATAACAGTTTGTGTGTGTATGTGTGTTGATGTGAATCTCATCATAAAGAAAATATAAACCCTGGCTTCAGGCACATGAAGGTTCATTTCCTATGGCAGCCTCCTTGCATACTGCTGATAGTTACAGCATGTGGAATTACTTATAACTAAAGCCTCTGACTGAAAATGTGGAGGTAGCACTCGATTTATCATCCTCTGAGATTTAAAAGCTCTTTAGAACACAAGCCAATACCAATTTCTGTTTTAACAAATCAGTAAGTATCTCTTCATGGACTAAATGACTTTCCCATTTGGCACCTCTCAAAACCCTTCCGTCGCCCCCCCCCCACCTCCCGGTGGCTAAAGAGGTTGCCGTATATGTGCTGGATATAGGCAGCTTGGAAGAGTGTGTCTTATTTTACAGACTCTAGCATGGTTAGCAAGACTAATTGTTCAAAACTGTGAAAAACAGACATCCTTTCCTTGATAGGTCAGCTTAGATCAGTATTGCATTGGTTATCTATTGCTATATAGCAAGTTACCCCAAATTTAATGGCTTAAAATGATGCACATTTATTAATACTCACAGTTTCTGTGGTCAAGGGTTGGGCGTAGTTTAGCTGATTCCTTTGTTTCAGGGTTTCTTACAAGACTGAAATAAACTTGCTAGCTGAGGCTGTGGACTCATTTGAGAGCTCAGTGGTGAAGGATCTATTTCTAAGCTCCTTCAGGTTATTGGCAGAATTCAGTTCCCAGAGGACTGTTTGACTAAAGTTACAGATCCTTCCCAGCTCTTAGCTGAAGATTGCTTTAGTTCTTTGTTCTGTGGACCTCTCCACCATGGCCACTTTTTTCATCAAAGTATGCAAGTGGAGAAAGCAATATGGAAAATCTAGCAAGACAGAGATTTTTAACATAATCATGCAGGTGAATCCCATCACTTATGCTGTATTCTGTTGGCCTTCCCACTCTCAAGGGGAGGGGATTACACAGGGTATGAATACTAGGAGATGGAGAACATCAGGTACTATTTTAGAGTCAGCCCACCACCAGGACAGGATCCTTGGTTGAAGAAGTAACAGTAATATCCTTTTATAAAGAATGTGCTGTATGTTTCTGAGTTTCAAAAATATGTGTGGATAGGCTCAGCAGGCAGATTATATCCTTGAAGAAATGATGATGCTTTGGTGGCAAATAAGTCTTTAGTCCAGCTGATTTTCTCATTTTTCTCATGTTATTTTCCATCTTCTCCAAAGAATCTATTTTCTTCCTCCTTTTATTATAACCAAAAAAAAATGTCTGGTCAAGTTAGAAGCTAGGAAGAGTTCAGAGTCCTTGAGGTTGGGGTGAATAGCCTAGAACGTAACAGGGAGGGCAGTAATGTGTCTGCTCAGGGCAGCTTTCTGACTTATAGCTTTTCTCAGTTTTACTATTTCTCTTTTATATTTGTGAGGCCCTGAATCAGACACCAGACAGCTCCAGAATTGTTTCCTAGCAGTGTCTTCATGACAGAGCATTTCTACAGAATTCCACGCTTGACCCTCCAGAGTTTTAAAACCTACTGAGTTTAGTTTCTACCAGTGTTCTTTGCTGTTGTTTAGTCACTAAGTCATTTCTGACTCTTATGAGACCCCCATGACTTGAAACCCACCAGGTTCCTTTATCCATGGGATGTCCCAGGTAAGAAGACTGGAGTGGCTTGTCATTTCCTTCTCCAGGGAATTTTCCCAACCCAGGGATCGATCCCGTGTTTTCTGCATCGGCAGGCAGATTCTTTACCACTGAGCCACCAGGGAAGCCCAGTGTTCCTTACTAAAATTTACAGATGACATTCTGACTGAGACTAATATAAAGCACCCATGTGTGCCCCTGCCCCCCGCCCCCCGCCGTGGACAATAATCTTAGGGATTAGGAAATTGTTTGTTGTTGCTGCTGTTGTTTTCAGTCACCAGAAAGTATGAAACATTTAACTAATCATTCATTCACACGTTGACCTTTACTCATTCAGGAACAGTCATTGGCAGTTGTGTTGAGAGTGCCAGCAAAGTCACTGCCTTTATTAATCATCGCTCTTCTTTTCCTTCCTGGCTTTCTTCTTAGCATCCACAAATGTGTTTGCCTGCTGCTTTAGCCTCTCATAGAGGTAGAAAGTATGTGCTCAGTTGCTCAGCTGTGTTTGACTCTTTGTGACCCCATGGACTGTTAGTCCACCAGGCTTCTCTGTCCATGGGATTTCTCAGGCGAGAATACTGGAGTGAGTTGCCATTTCCTTCTTTTCGCATCCACAAATGTGTTTGCCTGCTGCTTTAGCCTCTCCTAGAGGTAGAAAGTGTTTTATCTCTAATGCTTGTTTGGGTCCCAGAAGACTCAGAACTACTATTTCCTAGGTCTGAACCCAAAGAGTCAAGGACAGTTCTTAGGCTCAAATCAGCAGCTGCTTTTTTCATGTTCTTCTGTAGACCCAGGTGTGATCCAGAGCCTACTTTGCCTTGAGTCAGACCTAAGAGGATGCAAGCTTCCTTTTACCTGCTTGAGGGTGATGGACAGAAAAGGGGAGGAGATGGGGAAATGCCAGGATTCTGAAGTCTAGAGAAGATGACTAGAGTCTTTCAGAAGATGAGATCAGCAAATCTCTGAACCTGTGGTGAGGCTGAACCTGTGGTCATTTTCAAACAACTTAGGTTATGTCAGAATCACCTGTGGAAAAATTTTTAAGATGAATTCTATTTGCAGATATTTTAGTCCAAGGAGGGCAAAACGCAGCCCAGGAATCTGCATTTGCACTTAGCATTCCTCACATTTTAGATGCGGATGGTCTAAAAAGCACTGTTTAGAAATGGTGAGACTTTAGAGAAATAGGTAGACCACATGTAAACCATAAGAGGAAAAATTCAGGGAATGAATTTACTATTTGTTTTTCCCTTCATTGATTTCAGATATATAATCACACGGTAGCAGATACTTGTTTTCACCCAGAGGTGGAATGGTTACAGTGCTTATTAGATGAGGGAAAACTGAAAGCTGTAATTAAACCAACTGGCTACTTAATTTGTTCATTCATCTACTCCATCGAAGGAGCATTCATTCATTTCCTTTCTCTTCTGTGATTCAGGAACATAGTTACCTAGGCTTTATGAATGAAAGTCAGCAGCCTTTCACAGCTAGACAAATAAAGCCAGCTTGGGACAACTAGACAATGTCTCCTCTATATTTATGCCTCTAAATCACACTGTGAGTAGCCACCGCTTTTCTCTCTTGGGAAAAACAAACTGAAGTTTGGAATTACAAAGACTAGAGTGGGAAGTCTATGATTTACCAAGTAAAAAAGAGCAAGATACGTGAATATGATGTTCATCTAATGTGCATATACATGTGATATTTTTATGATGCAAAATTTTAATGATTTTTATTGAATACTGTGATATAATATTTTTATGAGAAAAAAGGGTGAAGATAGACTCTACCCTGTTAATATTGGGTATGTTTCCACCCTTTGGGGAATTGGAGATGAGATTAGTATGGGAAATTATTAACTTAATTTTTTATACCTTTCCAGTAGAATACTACAACAAGTAGTTATAGAATACTACGAGTAGAATACTATAACAGTGAACCATACCATTTTTTTTGGTATAAAACTTAAAGAATATTGTAGTATGTAATAAATGTAAGGAAATTTCAGCTCTCAGGTCTCAAGTCTTTGGTATTTTAAAATTAAAGGAAGAACCTAGATATGGAGGTAGATGGACTCCAATTGGTCTCCCATCAAATGTCTTTGTCAATGTCTTTTAGATTAGATTTGCTAATGATTTGAGTTGACAGACCATCTACTTTCTTCTTTTCTCAATGTATGTATGCTACATGGGGTTTCACTATGATCAAGAGGTCAAGTGGGGATCACCATATGGACAAAGCACCCCCAGATTAGTAGGAAGATGGCAGGATTTCTAACAAGACATCAAATGTGTCCTGATTTTGGAATTAAGATTTTTGTTTGTTACTTAAAGTAGCCGACTGCTTATCCCTTAAGAGTAACCAGCAAAGTCCTGGGGCTTGCCCAGGTTTTGAGGCAGAGGTAGAGAAACCATTCATTCATTCACTAAATAAAATTTTAAAGGTGAGTAGAGGGTCAAAAAAAAAAAAAAAGCGTTGCATATTGATTCCATCTGCTAGTAGGTCTTGGTCAACAGCTGGTTATTTTAGCTATTATAATTGAAAATCAGTAGAATTCAATTTATAATTTAAGAAGTCACTAAAAATGCAAAAGGACAAATATAATGTGATTACATTTATATGGGGTACCTAGAGGAGTCAAATTCATAGAGACAGAAAATAGGATGCTGGCTGCCAAGTACTGGGGGAGGAGATGGGGCAGTTCATGTTTAATGAGTACAGAGTTTCAGCTGGGGAGGATGAAAAAGTTCTGGAGATGGATGGTTGCACAACAGTGTGAATGTACCTAATGGTCACAAAACTGTACGCTTGAGAATGGTTAATGTGGTAAATTTTATGTATGTTTTACCACAATTTAAAAAAGAGTTCAGTTCAGTTCAGTTGCTCATTTGTGTTTGATTCTTTGTGACCTCATGGACTGCAGCATGCCAGGCCTCCCTGTCCATCACCAACTCCCAGAGTTTACTCAAACTCATGTCCATTGAGTTGGTGATACCATCCAACCATCTCATCCTCTGTCGTCCCCTTCTCCTCCCACCTTCAATCTTTCCCAGCATCAGAGTCTTTTCAAATGAGTCAGCTCTTCACATCAGGTGACCAAAGTATTGGAGTTTCAGCTTCAACATCAGTCCTTCCAATGAACACCCAGGACTGATCTCCTTTAGGATGGACTGATTGGATCTCCTTGCAGCCCAAGGGACTCTCAAGAGTCTTCTCCAATACCACAGTTCAAAAGCATCAATTCTCTGGTGCTCAGCTTTCTTTATAATTCAATTCTCACATCCACACATGACTACTGGAAAAACAATAGCCTTGATTAGACAGACCTTTGTTAACAAAGTAATGTCTCTATTTTTTAATATGCTGTCTAGGTTGGTCATAAATTTCCTTCCAAGGAAAAACCTCTTTTAATTTCATGACTGCAGTCACCATCTGCAGTGATTTTGGAGCCCCCCAAAATAAAGTCTGACACTGTTTCCACTGTTTCCCCATCTATTTCCCATGAAGTGATGGGGCCAGATGCTATGATCTTAGTTTTCTGACTGTTGAGCTTTAAGCCAGGTTTTTCACCCTCCTCTTTCACTTTCATCAAGAGGCTCTTTAGTTCTTTGCTTTCTGCCATAAGGGTGGTATTGTCTGCATATCTGAGGTTATTGATATTTCTCCTGGCAATTTTGATTCCAGCTTGTGCTTCCTCCAACCCAGCATTTCTCATGATGTAATCTGCATTTAAGTTAAATAAGCAGGGTGACAATATACAGCCTTGATGTACTCCTTTTCCTATTTGGAACCAGTCTGTTGTTCCATGTCCAGTTCTAACTGTTGCTTCCTGACCTGCACACAGGTTTCTCAGGAGGCAGGTCAGGGGGTTTGGTATTCCCATCTCTTTCAGAATTTTTCACAGTTTATTGTGATCCACACAGTCAAAGGCTTTGGCATAGTCAATAAAGCAGAAATAGAAATTACCTGAAAGAGCTTGGTGGAAAATGCAGGATGCTTCCAGAAATGTCTTCAAAGTACAGCATTCTTGGATCTTATTACCTTTGCAGTATGGACCTGATTATTACAATTCAAGGGGAAAATATTGGGGTGACCAGGTGTCCCCCTTCTGGAACTGAGGGACTTCTCCAGATGCCAGACTTTTCATTGCTAAATTGGGAATCCCATGAAGCCCAGAGGAAATTGGTCCTTTAAAGGGTAGCCAGCAAAGGCACACCTTGGAGAAAAAAGACAGGATGGTAAGACTGTTAGCCATGGAGAACAAGGAAGGGCAGTGAGTGGTGAGGCAGAGTCTCAATGTGGGGAGGTAAGTCCAGTCAAGACTTCCTGCATCTACAATGGTGGAGATGCGTTTTATTTTTAAATTTCATTTGAAATCTGAATTTTCTTGACTTCTTATTAATTTACCTGTGTGATTATCAGTGAGCAATTCAGATAAGGAAATGGTGCAGTCCTAGGATTGAAGGTACTGGCAAAGGATGCACTGTGGGACTTAATGCAGAGACTACTTGTTTTGTCTATGTCCAAGTTAGCCCCCCAGAACTTCCGGAGAATAAACAGATAACTGAAATTTCTTCCTTTGATGACCCATTTGTCTGCCCAAGGGCAAAAATCCCCAGACAACCTTCTGGCTGGCTGCTAGCTCATCAGCATTTTACCCAAAGCATGAAATCAAAAGTAGCGCAGTTTTTTGTTTGTTTTTTGTGTTTACTTTTGTCTCCTCTCATTCTCTCTCATATTTAAGTCATTTATTTTGTGTTATTTTGTTGTTAGAGGAAATTAATTTATTATCATTTTCCCTCATGCATAATTAAATGGTATGCTAATAACTTTACTGTATGTCCTTCGAATTACTCTTTGACTCTTATTCTGAAGGCTCCACTGTGATAACGCCCACCACAGAAATGTGTAGATTAAAGCGCACCTGGATCTTGTCTGGACCGGGACCCCTTGGGTCCTCGGCTCATCTTCTCTTGGTTCCTGTGATAAGGCTAGTGTGGAGCGTGGAGACTGGGCTCTCTGGCTCTCACACACTAAACTGATTCCTGGTCTCACCCGTTTCTGCTTCTGGTTGAACAGAATGAGTTGAATTCATCCTGGTGGCAACAATGGCGGCATCTGAGTTTCAATTCTTTGACCTAACTGTTAAGTGATTTCTGTCAGTGGCAGTAATCTGATGTCCATGACCCTTCTTTGGTTGTATGCCTGGGGATTCTGATTGTTCCTGGCACTTGAGTGCAAAGTTGAAAAGCTTTTGCTGTTTTTCTTCCTACTGATAACATTCTCTCTGTTCATGTGTTCTGATTTGTGTCAACTTGGCTTCCTCTGACCCTCATGCTCAGAGCCTTATTTCTTCTTTCAAAATTCTGATAATTTTTCATGTACATTTATTATGGTCCTAATCAGGCCAATATCTGCTAAGTTAAAATTCCTGCACCAAAAATTAAAAGGAAGCTAAAGCGCAAAGAGTCAGACACAACTGAGTAACTGAACTGAACTGAACTGAACTGAAAGCCCTAGTATTCAACCATCTATTTTGGTTATTCTTAACAGTTGAATAATGCCAAAATTACTTTGTTCAGGATTTATAAAGTAAGGCTGAAGAGAGGAGATTGTCAGTATTGCTTTTTTTAAAAAAGGAAAGGATAAAAGTATGGACACTAGAAAAAAGAGAAAGACTTTTGGTAAATCCAGAGAGAAAAATCAGAAAATTACACAAATTTTTCAACACTATGTTTCCCAAGAGGAACAAATGGTGATTAATTACATGTTTTTATTCAAGTGATCAATATACTTAATAAATATTAGTACCTGTTCCAGGCAAAAGAGACATGACAACCAAGTGCAACTCACGACTCTGAACTGGGTTTTTTCCTATGAGAAAGTGTGAACGTGTTAGTTGCTCAGTTTTGTCCAACTCTTGGTGACCCCATGGATTGTAACCCACCAGGCTCCTCTGCCCATGGAATTCTCCAGGCAAGAATACAGGAGTGGGTTGCCATTCCCTTCTCCAGGGGATCTTCCTGACCCAGGGGTTGAACCTGGGTCTCCTGCACTGCAGGCAAACTCCTTATCATCTGAACCATCAGGGAAGCCCATTTTATGCACGTGTGTTAGTCTCTCCGTCATATGTTTAACAGATGAAACAATCATAAGCTCACAAAATAGTTGGAAATACTGCCAAGGCCTCTCATTTCCTGAACTATTTGAGAGTAATTTGCCAACCTTATGTCCTGTCACTCTGTCTCATGTGTACAATATTTCCTACAAGGCCATTCTTCCATGAAACCACAATACAACTATCGAAATTGGGAAACTAACTTAGATGCATTATTACTATTACTATATGTTATTGTATTACTATACAATCCTCAGACCACATTCAAGCTTTCTAATAATATCCTGTGTAGGAAAGAGCTTTCCTGGTGCCTCAAATGGTAAAGAATCTGCCTGTAATGCAGGAGGCCTGAGTTCCCTTCCTGGGTTGGGAAAATCCCCTGGAGAAGGAAATGGCAACCCACTCCTGTTTTCTTGCCTGGAGAATTCCATGGGCAGAGGAGCCTGGTGGGCTACAATCCATGGGGTCATCAAGAGTTGGACAAAACTGAGCAACTAACACGTTCACACTTTCTCATAGGAAAAAACCCAGTTCAGAGTCGTGAGTTGCACTTGGTTGTCATCTCTCTTTTGCCTGGAACAGTTCCTCATGCTTGCCTTGATTTTCATGGCCTTGACACCTTTGAAGATTACTGGTCAGTTATTTTGCAGAGTGTCCCTCAATCTGATTGGCCTGGTGTTTCCTCATGACTAACACAGGTTATGCGTCTTTGGCTGGAATAACACAGAAGTGATACTTGTTCTTCTCACAATGTCCCATCAGGTGGAGAAGGGTGTCATTTGGTCCCATTACTGGTGATGTTCACTTTGATCACTTGCTTAAGGTGGTGTCTTTCAGGTTTTTCCTCTATAAAGTTCTCTTCCCAATAGCCCATTTGTCATTCAGCTAAGTTTCTTTCTCTCTCTTTTCCCCCTTCTTTCCTTTCCACTATTATTGACTCATAGATTTCTGTTTTATTCAACGGGTTATAATCTGTTTCTATCATCATTTCTGTTGCCCTCAACTTGGCTTCTGAAACCAAATCAGTTCAGATTGGTATCTGTCCTTTCAATATGTTCCATCATTCTTTGAGTACTTCATAAATTGTTTCAGGCTTATCTTTTGCTTTTCCAGTCCCAGTTCTAGAAAAAGACATTTCTCCAAGAAGCACTGGTTCCTTTTAGTGGAGAATGATGTCTAGAAACCCAGACCTGGGGACTAGATGTCCTGATTTTTATTAAGCTATCACGGCTCCCAGGCCCTCTCTTTGTGGGTGGGAATAGGGAATATATGTTTGTGTGTATGTATTACATATACTGCCAGGCTCCTCTGTCCATGAAATTTTCCAGGCAAGAATACTGGAGTGGGGTGCCATTTCCTTCTCTAGGGGATCTTCCCAATCCAAGGATCGAACCCAGGTCTCCTGCATTGCAGGTGGATTCTTTACTGGCTGAGCCACCAGGGAAGCCCTACATATGTGCACATTTGTATCTTTATTTATCTCTCTCTATATCTCTATATAAATTGAGAACTGTGAGTTAACACCAAACCTCTTATTTCAGTCTAACACCATAGATTTAATTGTTTTTCTTTTGACATTTATTACTTCATTTTCTGACATTGAGAAACCAGACTCATATTATCCACATATATCTCTTTATTTGTTCAATCTTCCATAACTGACCATTTTCAAATCTGTGCCATCATCTTCACTTTTAACCTGCCTAGTATTCAACCCTGATGGTGTGTATGTGTGTGTGTGTGTGTGTGTGTGTGTTATTTGCTCCATTGTGTCTGACTCTTTGTGACCCTCTGGACTGTAGCCCACCAGGCTCCTCTGTTCAAGGAATTCTCCAGGCAAGAATACTGGAGTGGGTAGCCATTTCCTTCTCCAGGGGATCTTCCTGACCCAGGGATCGAACTCTGGTATCCTGCATTGCAGGCAGATTCTTTACCACCTGAGTCACTAGGGAAGCTCAATCTAATATGATGTTATTTGACAATGTCTCATGTATTAAAAACAACTAAGGTGTACCTAGTTCTGATGTAGTGTAACTTTAAAATATTTTACTATATACATAGTTACCTATACCTCATTCTATTCAGATAGCCATCTGCTAGAGACTCAAGCATTAGTATTTTTGCCAATCATGGGTATGTCTTCAGATTAAGATTTTCTTGAAATATAGTTGAGGTATATTATTGTGTTAGTGTCAAGTATACGTAAAAGTAATTCAGCTTTATGTATGTATAAATACACATATAATTTTTTAGATTATTTTCCATTATAGGTTATTATAAGAAGTTGAATATTGGTCCCTATGTTATATAGTAAATCCCCGTTGCTTCTCTAGTTTACACACAGTGGTGTGTATATGTTAATCCCATACTCCTAATTTATCCCTGCCTGTTTCCCCTTTGGTAGTAAGTTTGGTTTTCTATATCTGTGAGTCTCCTTCTGTCTTGCAAATAGATTCATTGATATTACTTTTTAGAGTCCAAATATAAGTGCTTTCATATGATTTTTGTCTTTCTCTGACTTGCTTCCCTTGGAATGATATTCCCTAGGTCCATCCATGTTCCTGCAAATGGAAAGATTTTATGCTTTTTTATGACTGAGTAATATTTCATTATATGTACATACCACATATTCTTTATTGGTTGAGATTTTGATATGGTATAAAAATAAAAGAAGAAAAGATAATGACTTATTAGAGGCACTTCAATAGCTGAAACAAAATGGTTGTTAAAATTAAAGCCAAAACTAAAGAAAATGCCCCTAATATCTGATCTGCCAACAAGTAACCATTGTCTGTATGGGCTCCAGAATTCTGGCAAGGCAGAATGGGCTACGGGTGTGTTAAAATAAAAACTATCCAAATTTTCAGAAGTGCTTACTCTTTACACTAACTCTGATATTAGCAACACAAACCACACATGAAAACTCCTCCTGTGCTCCCACCATGTGGAATGCTTACAGGAAGACCCCTTAGACTTGCTTGTTTCCCCATCTAACCCTCTCCACTTCCTTGTACTAGGATTCATCCACTCATGAGATCCAACATTTTTCTTGGGTTTCTTGGTGTCCTCACCTCGCCCCTCCTCATTTGCTAGTTCTGACCCCAGATTGTCCCCAAGTCTGTGTCCTCCCCTCACCCCTCTTAAACTTGGCAGTCTGTACTTGCTTTGGTGCTAAACCTGACTCCTGCAGTGCAGATGGGGGCATGGGCCTCTTTTGTTTTCACAAGGAAATCAAAAGGTACATGGTACAGAAGCAAGATACATTGTAGAACGTATTTGCTTTGTAGCACAGCAAGTTCAAGTCCAGAAGTATTCTGAAAAATGTTGATTGTTAGCAATTTGGATGGGAGAATTCTATGATTTGCACAGTGCCATATTTGATCTGATCCATCTGTTCCTTTACACTGAACTGTAATAGTCATTCAAAAATTGATATTATTTGAAAGACTACCCTGTACCCAAATATTTTCCCCAAAGCTAGTCACAGTGTCTGAAATCTGAGCATCAGAGATTCATGTGATGGAGAAAGGAACTTCTAAAATATTTTGGGTCCTTAAGTGCCCTTTGTGGAAATAGGAATCTCCGTGGGAGGATTGTGAGGCTGGGAGAGGTTCAGAGGTCCTTAGATTGATTTCACTTTTCAGATCCAGCTTCTCTCCTGCTCACCAGTTTTGTTTGGACTTACACAATTTCTAATGTTTTGGTGTTAGAGTGCTGTGGAAATGATGCTTATGAATATGGAAAATGAAAAGGGAGGAGGTGATGTGTTGTTGGAGACAAACACACTTAGTTCATCTTTGTAAGTTGCTTAAGATGCTGGCGCAAAGGGCTGAAGCTCAAGTTAAAGAGAATGCCCAGGGGAAAAGTCATCTGTAACATTAACTAGAACCATGAGTTAAGCCTAGGGGGCTGGAGAATGTGGATGTAGTGCAGAGAGGCCTTAAGGACAGCTTGGGAGGCAGAAATGACACCCTAGATAGAGGGTCTCACAGTTGGGACATATGGGCTTCTGGCTACTATCTTGTATGTCACACCTACATACAGTCAAGAGAATGGGCTTTGAACCAGTTATTTGGGTGGAACGGGGTGGCTGGAAGCTTCAAGAACTGCTGCCATCTCTGAGTTTTATAAGAAGTGTCCTTACTCCCTTCCTGTCACTCATTTGCTTAGAGGTGCATTAAATGGCTTATTCTGACTTGTCCTGAAACCCATACCTCCGTCAAGAAAACTTGCGTATGCCCTGACTTCTCCTCCTTTATAACAACCAGCATCTTTGCCCAGAGGCTTCCCCTCACTGCCCATTCATTCCTAGGTAGCCGTGTAGCCAGCTGTGTGACTCTGCAGGAAAGCTATGAAACATTCACATTTGTGGTTTGTGAACATTCAAACCCATCACAGCTGATCCCTTGAAACAGAGATTATAAAGGGCAAATATGGCCTCTGATTCATGGAATTATTTAAAAATTTTTAGTAGTCACTAACCATTTTCTTTGAGGAGATTTTATGCAAAAGTAAAGGTATTTTCTTGTTTTCCTTCAGAAAACGCAGAAGGTATAGACACACCAGACCTATATTCCTCCATGGTGGTAGTTGGCTGGGGTTGAGTTGAGAGTATGACTTTCAGATGGTGTATGGTCCCCATGGTTGTTCATAGTCCCCATGATTTTCTATTGTCCCTCTACTGGACCCTCTTTGCTCATTTAAAATACATGCCTGGCAATATCACTGATGAACATACATGCAAAAATCTTAACAAAATTCTAACAAACAGAAGCCAACAACATATTAAAAAGATCATACATCATGACCAAGTGGGCTTTATCCCATGGATGCAAGGATTCTTCAACATTCGCAAATCAATCAATGTGATACACCACATTAAAAAACTGAAAGATAAAAGCCATATGATTATCTCAATAGATGCAGAGAAAGCCTTTGACAAAATTCAACATCCATTTATGATAAAAACCCTCCAGAAATCAGGAATAGAAGGAACATACCTCAACATAATAAAAGCCATAGATGATAAACCCACAGCAAACATTATCCTCAATGGTGAAAAATTGTAAGCATTTCCCCTAAAGTCAGGAACAAGACAAAGGTGTCCACTCTCACCACTGCTATTCAACATAGTTTTGGAAGTATTAGCCACAGCAATAAGAGAAGAAAAAGAAATAAGAGGAATCCAGATTGGAAAAGAAGAAATAAAACTCTCACTGTTTGCAGATGACATGATCCTCTACATAGAAAACCCTAAAGACTCCACCAGAAAATTACTAGAGCTAATCAATGAATATAGTAAAGTTGTGGGATATAAAATTAACACACAGAAATCCCTTGCATTCCTATACACTAACAATGAGAAAACAAAGAGAAATTGAAGAAACAATTCCGTTCACCATTGCAATGAAAAGAATAAAATACTTAGGAATAAATCTACCTAAAGGAACAAAAGACCTACATATAGTAAACTCTAAAACACTGATGAAAGAAATCAAAGATGACGCAAATAGATGGAGAAATATACCATGTTCATGGATTAGAAGAATCAATATAGTGAAAATGAATATACTACCCAAAGCAATCTATAGATTCAATGCAATCCCTATCAAGCTACCAGTGGTATTTTTCAGAGAACTAGAACAAATAATTTCACAATTTGTATGGAAATACAAAAAAACCTCGAATAGCCAAAGCAATCTTGAAAAAAAAGAGTGGAACTGGAGGAATCAACCTACCTGACTTCAGACTATACTACAAAGCTACAGTCATCAAGACAGTATTGTACTGGCACAAAGACAGAAATATAGATAAATGGAACAAAATAGAAAGCCGAGAGATAAATCCATGCAACTATGGACACCTTATCTTTGACAAAGGAGGCAAGACTATACAATGGAGAAAAGACAATCTCTTTAATAAGTGGTGCTGGGAAAACTGGTCAACCACTTGTAAAAGAATGAAACTAGAACACTTTTTAACACCATACACAAAAATAAACTCAAAATGGATTAAAGATCTAAATGTAAGACCAGAAACTATAAAACTCCTAGAGGAGAACATAGGCAAAACACTCTCCAACATGAATCACAGCAGGATCCTCTATGACCCACCTCCCAGAATATTGGAAATAAAAGCAAAAATAAACAAATGGGACCTAATTAAACTTAAAAGATTTTGCACAATGAAGGAAACTATAAGCAAGGTGAAAAGACACCTTCTTCTCTTCGGGAGAAAATAATAGCAAACGAAGCAACTGACAAAGAATTAATCTCCAAAATATACAAGCAACTCCTGCAGCTCAACTCCAGAAAAATAAATGACCCAATATAAAAATGCACCAAAGAACTAAACAGACATTTCTCCAAAGAAGACATACAGATGGCTAACAAACACATGAAAAGATGCTCAACATCACTCACTATCAGAGAAATGCAAATCAGAACCACAATGAGGTACCATCTCATGCTGGTCAGAATGGCTGCTATCAAAAAGTCTACAAACAGTAAATGCTGGAGAGGGTGTGGAGAAAAGGGAACCCTCTTACACTGTTGGTGTGAATGCAAACTAGTATAGCCACTATGGAGAACAGTGTGGAAATTCCTTAAAAAACTGGAAATAGTACTGCCATATGACCCAGCAGTACCACTCCTGGGCATACACACCGAGGAAACCAGAATTGAAAGAGACACTTGTACTCTAATGTTCACTGAAGCACTGTTTACAATAACCAGGACTTGGAAGCAACCTAGATGCCCATCAGCAGACGAATGGATAAGAAAGCTGTGGTACATATACACAATGGAATATTACTCAGCTATTAAAAAGAATGCATTTGAATAAGTTCTAATGAGATGGATAAAACTGGAGCCTATTATACAGAGTGAAGTAAGTCAGAAAGAAAAACACCAATACAGTATACTAATGCGTATATATGGAATTTAGAAAGATGGTAATGATGACCCTATATGCAAGACAGCAAAAGAGACACAGATGTAAAGAACAGTCTTTTGGACTCTGTGGAAGAAGTTGAGGGTGGGATGATTTGAGAGAATAGCATTGAAACATGTATATTATCATATGTGAAATAGATCACCAGTCCAGGTTTGATGCATGAGACAGGGTGCTCAGGGCTGGTGCACTGGGATGACACTGAGGGATGGGATGGGGAGGGAGGTGGGAGTGGGTTGAGGATGGGGAACACATGTACACTCATGGCTGATTCATGTCAATGTATGGCAAAACCCACTACAATATCATGAAGTAATTAGCTTCCAATTAAATAAATTAATTAAAATAAACAAAAGAGGAAACAGTTTTAAATTTTTTTTAAATAATAATAACAAAAATAAATAAAATACATGCCTGGTGTTTGTGTGCTGAGTTACAAAACTCACCTAGAACTATCCTGGGCCTGCATCTTTGAGAGAATTGCACAGAGATTAGAAAAGGAGTGGGGAAGACTGTACAAACAAAATTACCCCATTTCACAATGTTTAACTGATGCATACCATGCAGGCCACAAATCTTAGCCTGACCCAGACTTGGACCTTCTCAGTGACTCAAGTTCACTGCCCACATAGGCATTTGTATTATACTCATGAGCCGACATTGGAGATGTACATGGAAATATTCTCTTTCACTCATTTGGAAAGAGGCCAGGGTGTACTTCTCTTTTCCCTAAACAATCTGAGACTTCCAGGACCAAGAACAGTAGGTCTGGGGAGCAAGAAGATAGACTGATCTCATCCCATACTTTTCCTTAGCTTCTGTTCCCCAAATCTGTGCCCCCAGGAACGGCTCACACATCCAGCATGGCTGGGAGAGACACAGCCAGAAGAGGGAGGAGATGCCACAGCACCATCTCTTTCCTGAGGTTTCAATCTCAACCCAGGAAGACCCCTGCTGTTTTCATTGCGCAGTAAGTTTGTAGGGATGCCAGGGGCGGGATAGGGGAGTGGTTATGGAAGAACATGGATTCTGGAAATCTGAGAACGTAAAACAAGACTATTAACTTACCTTTTCTTTAAAAATAGACTGTGTTCATGTTTGGCATTGCAGCATGAAATCTGACGAGTGTAGCTGCCTTGAGTGGTATGGAAGTAAATTTGTTGGATTTTGAGGAGTCAGGAAATGATGATGAAAGTGTTTACATAAGGCATTCATGTGATATGAGGATGACACCAGCCAAGAGAGGGGGGTCAAGGAGTGTCCTTCAGTGTAACTGACAAAGGTGATGGGATGGAAATGTTGGTATGCTTCACCTGAATCAAAGGAGGATATTTAAAACTTGTATCCAGAATGGAAATTTAATGGAGGAGAAATGGCAGCTGGGAGCCAGGAGGGTGTGTAAATTATGGATCCTTCCAATAATGGCACGTTTGCTGCCCAAAAATCAAATAATTTCTTATTGGGAGTATTTTACCTTATTTAACATATAATCAAAAACACAGTGTTTGAGTAATCTGTTGAATCACTCACATTCCCCTAAGTCCTCTGACACTAGACTTTCACAGCAATCTAGATTGGTAGAAAATTAAGTTCCATTGATTCCTCAGATATTACTTTTCTACTGACCTCTCAGCGTAGCTCTCCTGGGAACATGTGTTTCATTGGTCACACAACAGATTACAAGGTGGTCCCAGTCCAGAGGGAAATGAGGATCAGCTTCCAGTTTGTTGAGGTCTGAATCCCCTGGTGGCATCTCAAGGCTGCTCTTGAATGCTGTGTCTCAGTTGGTCTTATCATCTTTCAGTCATTCGAGCCGTGAGAATCAGGCGCAGTACCTTTCTCTTACCCACACTTTCTGTGTCCTGGCGTATTTATTAATTCTCTTTCTTTCCCATGCTAAATATGGCTGCCCTATTTATCATCTCTTGTCTAAACTGTGGCAGCAGGCTTCTAAGTAGCTGTCCATCCTAAACTAAGAGAGACCCTGAGTGTCTCCAGTTACAGTTCTTGCCTTGTGATTTGGAGTAAGAAGGGGTGTTGTGTTTGCCAACATCATCCTGTCCCTAAGCGAAGCCTCTGCAGTCAAGGTCCTTTACTGACCTTCTCCAGCCTCATCCTTAAGCACCTTCTTCAGGACCATGGCATTGCACAACTCCAGGGGGCAGCATTACAGTGTATTGTATGTTAAAGGGGGTTCTGGTGTGGAGTGATACTATGGTCCTTTTATTTGCCTCCCATTCCAGCAAATGCCAGAAATAAGTAGACATCACCCTGCTGATTACT